>NW_017189516.1:44144258-44744258 GCF_001704415.2 Capra hircus
CATACAACATTATATTAGTTTCAAGCATACAACATAATGACTTGATATTTATATATACTGAAAAATGATCACCCACAGTAAGTCTAGTTAACATCCATCACCATGTATAGTTACAGAATTATGTGTCCTAATGTTTTGAGGGTCCCTTTTATAAAAACATATTGCTAGATACTCGGGACTGAATTCTTTTACTTTTAATTGAATGAGTGCAATTGAATGAGTGCATGCATGCGTGCGTGCTAGGTTGCCTTCAGTCGTGGTCTAACTCTTTGCAACACTGGGACTGCAGCCCACCAGGCTTCTATGTCCATGGGATCTCTCCAGGCAAGAATACTGGAGTGAGTTGCCATGCCATCCTCCAAGGGATCTTCCCAACAGCGGATCGAACCCCACATCTCTTAAGTCTCCTGCATTGGCCAGGAGCGCTTCTTTACCACTAGCCGCCACCTGAGAAGCCCTTTTAAAAATTGAATACATTTGTCCATATTTATGTATTATGATTATTTGCTCAATTTAATTTGTTTTGACTATAAATTATTATATACTAATCCTTTAGTGTTTACCATAGATTTAAAAGATATCTGTATTTATTTATTTGGCTGCTCTAGGTCTTAGTTGTGGCACGTGGGATCTTTTAGTTACAACTTGGAAACTCTCAGTTGTGGCATGGAATTCTTAGTTCAGCATGTGGGATCTAGTTCCCTGGCTAGGGATCGAATCTGGGGCCCCCTGCAATGGGAGTGTAGAGTCTTAGCCACTGGATTGCCAGGGAAGTCCCTACCCGTAGATACTTTAAGCCACTCATATCAAGATAGGTAATTTCCTTGCTGCTGTGTTGCCATCCTCTTCTGTGTGACAGGCTTATTTCTCTTTAACATCACAAGGAGGAGGTAGCCCTCTTTTTAGACTCTCTGGCAAAGGCAAACCATAGCTTTTCTTCCTGTTTGTAATCCTGATCAGAAAAAAAAAGCTCAGATTCACCTTGTTTCTGCAGTTACCCTTACCTCAAAAACTTACGTCAACACTGGTCTTCCACTTTTAACCATTTCCACTTTATTTTGAAGTTGAAATGTTTTTTACCTTGCCAACTTGGGTATACATTTAATTAAGTTCATGTATTTCATTCATTTTTTTTTCTTTGCGGAGTTGATTTAGGGTATCTAACCCATCATATCACCAGGAACTGAAATCCCTTAGAAGATTTTTAAAACTCTTTGTGTTTGTGAGAATGGGGTCAAGATATGTTTAAAATTTCAAACATAGTCTCTTCAGTGCATCTACAGCTCTATTTTGTATCAACTTTGAAATGTTAGCATTCACAAACTAAAATTTCTAAAAGATCTATTATAAAATATTTGCTTTAAGCTGGCCCAGGACTGTGCAAGGTAATATATTTCTGAATCCTTAAGAAAAACAGATTCTCCTGTTCAATTCTTCTTTGACTATGAATGCCCTTTCTGATTCCAGGGAGAATCAGAAAAATGAAAAAATTTTTTGGAAGTTAGAATTTCAGAAATTAAAAGTTGACAATCTAAGAAGTAACAGCACCACAGGAACTACTGGAATTACCACAAGATAGCGTTCCTTGACAAAACTGAAAATCAACCATGTGGCCTGAGGAGATTATAATAATGTATTTTGGACTGCCACTTGCTCTGAATTTAGGAGGCTTTTGTAGATCTGCCCAGTCTTTTGTGATTAAGGTCACTTCATTGCTAATCCCCTTCTACTCCTGAGCAGGTAATAAGGATTTAGTGTAAACTTTGTGCTAGAATGATAGGAAGGTGACATTCCGTTCTAGTTAATATTAAATAATACAAAATGTATCCCATCCCCAACTCCTATTAATTAGAATGACTGTTTCAACCTACAGGATTTTAAGTTCGAGACCCTATATTCTTAGAGAAAGTAATTCTGTGTTGCTGAAGAATTTTTGGAAGTAAGATCTGCTGAAGTCCTGGAAATCAGTTCTAAAGGACAGGTAGTTGGTCGTGAAATCTAGCTGCTTTGTGATTAACGAAACTGGTTGGCAACAAAGAGAGAAGATGCCAGAGATTTCTGTGCCCCATAAAAACTACTCATTAAATCAACATTCTTATAAAATTGATTTTGACAAGAGTTTTCTTTGCAGGTATTTTGGCACTTTCTGATGGTAGAGTATTAAATTGTAAAAGTATATATATATATATATTTTCACCTATCTCTAAGCTTCCTTTCCTGTCAAAGATAGATATTTACATGGAAGACTAATTTTCCTAAGGATAGATCAGTTCCATTATGGTATAAAGTGAGAAACTCAAATTCTTGTTTCATTTAGGGCACACAAGGATATGCAGAAGGCTTCTCAAGTTCCTTATAAAAATATTATAAAAAATTTAATTCAAAATAAGATATTTGAAAAATTCTATTAGTTGTATATATAAAGAACTTGTGAAATAGCTAAAGGATTAGCAGCACAAAAAATATATAAATGTTTAATAAAGATGGACCCTTAGCTTTACTGCATGTGAAAGTGTTAGTCGCTCGGTCATGTCCGACTCTGTGACTCCATGGACTGTAGCCTGCCAGGATCCTCTGTCCATTGGGATTCTCCAGGCAAGACTACTGGAGTAGGTTGCCCTCCTCCAGGAGATCCTTCCAACCCAGGTCTCCTACATTGCAGGCAGGTTCTTTATTGTCTGAGCCTGTAGACATTCAATATAAGTTGCTTAATTGCTTAAAAAAATCTCATTTAAAAATACCTTCATCACAGCACTGTTTATAATAGCCAGGACATGGAAGCAACCTAGATGTCCATCAGCAGATGAATGGATAAGAAAGCTGTGGTACATATACACAATGGAGTATTACTCAACCATTAAAAAGAATACATTTGAATCAGTTCTAATGAGGTGGATGAAACTGGAGCCAATTATACAGAGTGAAGTAACCCAGAAAGAAAAACATTAATACAGTATCAGTTCAGTTCAGTTCAGTCGCTCAGTCGTGTCCGACTCTTTGTGACCCCATGAATCACAACATGCCAGGCCTCCCTCTCCAACACCATCTCCCAGAGTTCACTCAGACTCATGTCCATCGAGTCAGTGATGCCATCCAGGCATCTCATCCTGGGTCGTCCCCTTCTCCTCCTGTCCCCAATCTCTCCCAGCATCAGAGTCTTTTCCAATGAGTCAACTCTTCGCATGAGGTGGCCAAAGTACTGGAGTTTCAGCATTAGCATCATTCCTTCCAAAGAAATCCCAGGGTTGATCTCCTTCAGAATGTACTGGTTGGATCTCCTTGCAGTCCAAGGGACCCTCAAGAGTCTTCTCCAACACCACAGTTCAAATGCATCAATTCTTCGGTGCTCAGCCTTCTTCACAGTCCAACTCTCACATCCATACATGACCACAGAAAAAACCATAGCCTTGACTAGATGGACCTTAGTCAGTAAAGTAATGTCTCTGCTTTTGAATATACTATCTAGGTTGGTCATAACTTTTCTTCATATGTGGAATTTAGAAAGATGGTAATGATAACCCTGTATGCGAGACAGCAAAAGAGACACAGATGTATAGAACAGACTTTTGGACTCTGTGGGAGAGGGAGAGGGTGGGATGATTTGGGAGAATGGCATTGAAACATGTATAATATCATATAAGAAATGAATTGCCAGTCTAGGTTCGATGCAGGATTCAGGATGCTTGGGGCTGGTGCACTGGGACGACACAGAGAGATGGTATGGGGAGGGAGGTGGGAGGGGGGTTCAGGATTGGGAACTCATGTACACCCATGGTGGACTCATGTTGATGTATGGCAAAACCAATACAGTATTGTAAAGTAAAATAAAGTAAAATAAAAAATAAATAAATAAAAATAAAAATACCTAGATCCATATTACTAAACCAGTATAATCAGTAACACCTAAGGTAGGATCCTGACTACATTTTTCTCTGTATTTCAGCTTCTCCATCTGTATGACTGAGATATGTTCAAACATTTCTATGATCTTTCCATCTTGAATACTCCCTAAATCTATGAATTTAGGTTCTTTCTCACATGCTGTCAGGGTAAGAACTGGTCTCTCTATTACATAACTTAGATGATCACATAACCTTTTATTGAATATGATTCAGTGACACACAGACAAACTTTGGTCCTCCCAAGGGAGAACAAGACTCAATATCATAAATCTTTGATGAATTAAATGTTGAGACATTAATAAAAAGTCACCAAGAAAGAAGCTCATACCAAGACTTTTTCTTTCTTTTTTTTTGCTTTTCCTTTTCCTAAAGTCACAACATATTCAATCTAAACCTTTTATAGTCATATTTCCATGTCACAGAGTAAGCCTTTAATGTGTGCTTATGAATTGACTGTAGAAATGTAAATAAACCCCATTTTTACAAATTTCAAGATTTCATGCAAAAAAGGGGAAAGTCAATGAATAAAATATTTAAAAAGATGTAAATTGGTAGAGAAAGAGATTCCCTTTTTAATCTGTGATGATGCTGCAAGAAGGGACAAATGAAAATGAAAGATACAGGAGTAGTTGCTCAAAGATGGTGCATTCATTCAAAAACAAGTTTTGCCTTCTGATGTTTGTCTTTGCTGTTGTATATGCTGTGTATGTATTTGTGTATATCTAGATAAATATTGTGTAAATGTATAGATATAATAGAGGGCTTCCCTGGTAGCTCAGTTGATAAAGAATCCACCTGCAATGCAGGAGATCCCAGTTTGATTCCTGGGTCAGGAAGATCTCCTGGAGAAGGGATAGGTTACCCACTCCAGCTTTCTTGGGCTTCCCTTGTGGCTCTGCTGGTAAAGAATACGCCTGCAATGCGGGAGACCTGAGTTCAGTCCCTGGGTTGGGAAGATCCCCTGGGGAAGGGAAAGGCTACCCACTCCAGTATTCTGGCCTGGAGACTTCCATGGACTGTATAGTCCATGGGGTTGCAAAGAGTCGGACAGGACTGAGCTACTTTCACTTTCATAGATACAATAAATACCTCTGTTAATACAACAGTGACTCAGCGTGTTTACATATATTACCATCTAAAACTATGTTGTTTTTAAAATTTTTATTTATTACATTTTTTGGCTGTGCTGGGTCGTCATTTCTTCACAAGGGTTCTGGGAAGCCGGGGCTGCTCTGTAGTTGTGCTGTGCGGGCTTCTCATTGCAGTGGCTTCTCTTGCTGTGGACACGGGCTCTAGGGTGCACAGGCTTCAGTAGTTGCAGCATGGGCTTAGTTGCTTCATGGCATGTGGAATCTTTCTGGACCAGGGGTTGAACCCATGTCCCCTGCATTGGCAGGCGGATTCTCAACCACTGGACCACCAAGAAAGTCCTGTATTACTGTTTTCTGATTCTATATGCTCCACTACCTTTATTTTGGTGTTGTTTTTTTTTTTTTTTGAAAACTTGATATATAACATAATTTTCATTACCTGTGTTTTTAATACTTTGGATTTGCTGATTTTCTCTTTCCTTACTGATAGAAGTCTCAGCCAGAAGGGAAATATATTTCTCAAAACTCTAGCGCTTTGAAGCCTATGTCCATTTTCTCAGATAATCTCATCATCCTCCTATCACCACACTTTGTCTTCTATTATGTATGTTTCGTATCACTGTTGTTGGTGCTTTTCTTTTTGCTAATTGGTGCTATTTTTCAAAGTAAGAAGAAGGTTCTATTCCTCATTGTATTGCTGAAGAGGGACTGGGGAGGGACTGAGGCAGGCTAAACTGAGAGAAGGAGAGATCAAGCATGGACCTCCCTTTTCTAAGCAGCTACTTCATGAATTGGAGCTTTGACTTGGTGATGTTACACCGTGGTCTACTGTGCTTTCAGCCACATATATAACTGCCTCAGAAGTGGTCTCTGATTATGAAAATTATTTTCTGGTTAGATGATACCAATGGTAAATAATCATTGGATGAAACAAATGAAAATACATATGTATTTCTGAGAATTGGGGAAGCATTAGTGAAAACAGCACTCTGTTGTGTGCATTTTTACACTAAATCCATGGAGTTTTCCTCTGCCAAGTTAAGCAATTTATACCTTTTGCTCTAAAAAGATTTCTGTAAAAATAAATATATGCTTTTTTTTCCAAACAAGAAATGTCGGAAGGGAAAAATAATCTGCTAGATCTCTCTATGTATGTTGAGTAATTAGTAATTAGGCAAGAGAGGGAAGTTTGGGGAGAATGGAGTCATTTTCTCATTTTGGTAAAAATTACCAAAACACCATTTTGCTCTTTCTGAACCTGGCTGGTCTCTGAAAGGGTAAAGTCCAGAAAAGGTATGAGTATTCTACTAGCATGATCTATGGAGGGGAAAAAAAGTTTTTATGACGGTCATAAATCTCCCAGCCTCTGAGAAAAAGTCCAGAGCGGGCACGTGATGCCATCCAACTGACATATATAAATGATGCATTTTCCACTAGAGCCACAGCTCATCTCCATAATCCGCACAACTGCTGAGAAGACAAAGTGAGAAATGCAGTCTAGCCAACGCTCTGGCTAAAACAAAATAAGCTGCAGTTAATCATTTATTGTCTGCACCAAATAATAAGCCCAGAAAGTAAATACCAACAGTAGACTATGATGATGCAGAGCATTTTTGTGGGAAATCTTGCATTTATAAATAAAACTGCGGACAGTGACCAATACTGACCTCTGTGTGAAAGCATCAGTAATGTGCACTCCTTTTAATTCACTAGAATTTCATCCTCAGAAATGAAGGTTCACCTTATATGGGAAACTCTTACAGCATAAAAGAAGTTTTATTTAACCCAGATTTTCTTGAAAGAAACACCCCCCACCCCCCACCCCCACTAAACTCCCACTTCGATTAAATTTTGTAACCAGGGAAAGGATTTTTGTAGAACTATCAATCAATTTGCTTAGTCTGTTGAGTTAACAGTTTAGGGTACATGTGTCAGAGAAGATGGGAGATCATTTGGGGGCCTGTGAAAACAGAGCCGCACATGGTAACTTATGGAAGAGGTGTCCATTAATAGAACGTCCCATCATCTCCTCCTTCCTTCCAAAGTTTAACTCCCATGTAAGGTCTCTGAGAAAGTGAACACTTAGGAAGCCAGTGGGTAACTGAAAGTGGCAGCTCTCTGCTTTTCTTCTTACAGAGTACAGTGTTTTGTCTGTCTGTTTGCTTTTCTCCACGACCCTGATCCTCATTGTCCTGCCTGTCATGTTCTTGTGCAAATCTAATTATCCTCTTAGTCTACACTTTTGAGGAAATAAATGAAGGCTGAGAATGGAAACAAAGAAAAGTAGCTGACCTCCTTTTAGATACTCATTAAGTATGTATTCAAATGGACAGAATTGTACAAAATGACTTTCTGATTTACCAGCCCTCCATAACTTTTAATTAACCTTTCCTCATTCTAAAATAATTTGTCATTTCAGAGGTCACAAATATTTATGGTTTTAATCCTCTGGTCCACACTAACCACAGGAATACATATTTGATATCATGGAGAATATGTAACATTTACACACACATAGGAACACAAACACTGGAGAACAGATCCAATACCTTGGCCTCTTACAATGGAAAACAAAGCTCATGTGCTGACCAGCTTCTTTTAGGCTTTGGACAGAGCTTTCACCTCGGACTTATTAACAGGAATGGACTACCAGGTACCTTCACATTTCATGACTTAACTTGAAAATGAAACATATTGTATGGTACTGGCACAAAGACAGAAATATAGATCAATGGAACAAAATAGAAAGCCCAGAGATAACTCCATGCACCTATGGACACATTATCTTTGATGAAGGATGCAAGAATATACAATGGAGAAAAGACAATCTCTTTGACAAGTGGTGCTGGGGAAACTGGTCAACCACTTGTAAAAGAATGAAACTAGAACACTTTCTAACACCATACACAAAAATAAACTCAAAATGGATTAAACATCTAAATGTAAGACCAGAAACTATAAAACTCCTAGAGGAAAACATAGGCAAAACACTCTCCAACATAAATCACAGCAGGATCCTCTATGACCCACCTCCCAGAATATTGGAAATAAAAGCAAAATTAAACAAATGGGACCTAATTAAAATTAAAAGCTTCTGCCCAACAAAGGAAACTATAAGCAAGGTGAAAAGACAGCCTTCAGAATGGGAGAAAATAATAGCAAATGAAGCAACTGACAAAGAATTACTCTGAAAAATAATCAAGCAACTCCTGCAGCTCAATTCCAGAAAAATAAATGACCCAATCAAAAAATGGGCCAAAGAACTAAATAGACATTTCTCCAAAGAAGATATACAGATGGCTAACAAACACATGAAAAGATGCTCTACATCACTCATTATGAGAGAAATGCAAATCAAAACCACAATGAGGTACCATTTCATGCCTGTCAGAATAAAGTCTACAAGCAATAAATGCTGGAGAGGGTCTGGAGAAAAGGGAATCCTCTTACACTGTTGGGAATGCAAACTAGTACAGCCACTATGGAGAACAGTGTGGAGATTCCTTAAAAAACTGGAAATAGAACTGCCATGTCACCCAGCAATCCCACTGCTGGGCATACACACCAAGGAAACCAGAATTGAAAGAGACACGTGTACCCCAATGTTCATCACAGCATTGTTTATAATAGCCAGGACATAGAAGCAACCTAGATGTCCATCAGCAGATGAATGGATAAGAAAGCTGTGGTACATACACACAATGGAGTATTACTCAGCCATTAAAAAGAATACATTTGAATCAGTTCTAATGAGGTGGATGAAACTGGAGCCGATTATACAGAGTGAAGTAACCCAGAAAGAAAAACACCAATATAGTATACTAAGGCATATATATGGAATTTAGAAAGATGGTAACAATAACCCTGTATGCGAGACAGCAAAAGAGACACAGATGTATAGAACAGTCTTTTGGACTCTGTGAGAGAGGGAGAGGGTGGGATGATTTGGGAGAATGGCATTGAAATATGCATAATATCATATATGAAACAAATCTCCAGTCCAGGTTCGATGCATGATACAGGATGCTTGGGGCTGGTGCACTGGGATGACCCAGAGGGATGGTCTGGGGAGGGAGGTGGGAGAGAGGTTCAGGTTGGGGAATACGTGTACACCCGTGGGGGATTCATGTTGATGTATGGCAAAACCAATACAATATTGTAGAGTAATTAGCCTTCAATTAAAATAAATAAATTTAAATTAAAAAAAGAAAAAGAAACATATTGAATAAAAAACTGCAGAGATATGCAGCCCAGAGAAAATTAACTTCTGTTATTACCTGAAATCATGTATATAGAGATAGTTTTCACAAATGGGAAAAAATAGACACACATTCAGGTTACCCTAGATATGACACATTTACAAGCAAAAGCAGTGAGACCACTTGATACAGTAAGTAAACAGTTGTTTATCATCAAAGATATTCCCCTTTCCTTTAGAACTTTTGTATTTTCAAACTCGTGCTTCTGTGTTCTTTAGTCACTAAGTCATGTTTGACTCTGTGACCCCATGGACTGCAGCATGCCAGCCTTCCCTGTCCTTCAGTATCTCCCAGAGCTTGATCAAATTCATGTCCATTGAGTCAGTGATGCCATCCAACCATCTTATCCTCTGTCATCCCCTTCTCCTCCTGCCTTCAGTCTTTCCCAGCATCAGGGTGTTTTCCAACGAGTCAGCTCTTCCCATCAGGTCACCAAAGTATTGGAGTTTCTGCTTCAGCATCAGTCCTTCCAATGAATATTCAGGGTTAATTTCCTTCTGTGGAGATCTTATTTTTTTCTGTAGGTTTTAAAACCCCTCCAGAATGAGGAAGAAGACTTCAAATCTGCTTTTGCTGCCCACAGGACTACATATGTTGCTGCCGCCTAATGTTTCTGGATTGATACGTTGTTTGAAAAGCACTGGTCTAGACCTAATCCATTCTTCCCTTGCTACATGCTGACAGCAGTGGTATCAACCTTCCACTTATTAGCATGATTATGCTTCCTTACTCCTGCTGTCTCTGCAGGGGTATAAAGATGTCCCCCCATGCTGCAGTGCCAAACACTCCCACATATTCTCATCCCTACTGCAAGCCACCTGCCACGATCATAGCCAGCATCCTATATGCCTCCCCCCAGAAGCCTCTTGCCCAGCCAAGAACAATTTCCCATAATCAGACCTCAGACCATTGGCACTTCCAGTGGGATTACTGAGTAGAAAGCTAGAAGACTGACGATTAAAGTCATGGCTACATTTTAAAATAATATTATTAAATGATTATGCCCTGATCAGAGTAAATTTTCTGTGTAGAAAATATTAAAACTAAGTCAACAAGTAAACTTTCCAGGCAGGCAGTTCACACAATGGAGATACACAAATTAAACTGGAAGATTGAGATGGCCTGTGTACTTGCTTCCCTCATGGCTCAGATGGCAGGGTTCGATCCCTTGGTCGGGAAGATCCCCTGGAGAAGGAAATGGCAACCCGTTCCAGTACTCTTGCCTGGAAAATCCCATGGATGGAGGAGCCTGGTAAGCTACAGTCCATGGGGTCACAAAGAGTCGGTCGACACGACTGAGCAACTTCACTTTCACTTTCTTTCCTTTTTTTTTAAAATTTATTAATTAATTTATTTTTTAATTTTAAAATCTTTAATTCTTACATGCGTTCCCACTTTCACTTTCAAGTGGAGGGGGAGAATGAACTTGTTTGGTAACAGAATTGCTGAATCATATAGTAATTCTATATTTAACTTTCTGAGGGATCACCATACTGTTTTCCACACCAGCGACACAATATTCCCAACAGCAATGCATAGGAGTTGTATTTTCTCTACATCATCCCCAATATTTATTTTCTGCTTTTAGTAATAATCGTCCTAATGTGTGGAAAGTGGTATCACACTGTGGTATTAATTTGCGTTTTTAAAATAATTACTGATGCTGAGCGTCTTTTCAAGTGTCTATTAGTGTCTATGCATTTTTATGAAAAATATCTATTCAGGTCCTTTTTTCATTTTTCAGTTGGGTTGTTGGATTTTTGTTGACTTTAAATATCCTTGATATTAGTCCTTTATGAGATTCATGATTTGCAGTTTTGTTTTTTAACCATTCCATGAGTCCATAATGATAACTGTAGCTCTGTAGTAAGTTTTGAAATCAGAAAGTGTGAAACTGCCAACTTTCTTCTTCTTTTTCAAGATTATTTTGGTTATTTGTGGTCCCTTGAGATGCCATATGAATTTTGTGTGTGTTTGTCACTCAGTCGTGTCCGACTCTTTGCAACCCCATAGAGTGTAGCCTGCAAGGCTCCTCTGTCCATGGAATTCTCAAGAATACTGGAGTGAGTTGCCATTCCCTTCTCCAGATATGAATTTTAGGGTGGATCTTCCTATTTGCCCAGGAAAAAATGTCATTGAGATAACTGATAAAGATTACATTAAATCTGTGATTACTTTGAGTAATATTGACATCTTAACATTACTT
Organism: Capra hircus; assembly: GCF_001704415.2. Lineage (NCBI taxonomy): Eukaryota > Metazoa > Chordata > Mammalia > Artiodactyla > Bovidae > Capra > Capra hircus. The sequence continues at coordinate 44,155,717 of NW_017189516.1, forward strand.
AGTCTTCCATTTCATGAACACAAGATGGTTTCACATCTATTTTTGTGCCTTTACTCTCTTTCAGCAGTGTTTTACAATTTTCAGTATACAAGTCCTTCACCTTTTCTTTAAGTTTATTCTTGACTACTTTTTATTTCTTGGTGCTATTAAAAATAGTTATCTCCTTAATTTCTGTCTTGAAATTTTTATTGTTAGTGTATAGAAAGGCTTGCCAGGTGGTGCTAATGGTAAAGAACCTGCCTTCCATGCAGGAGACATAAAAGACACAGGTTCAATCCCTGGGTCAGGAAGATCCCCTGGAGGAGGAAATGGCATGACAACTCACTCCAGTATTCTTGCCTGGGAAACCCCATGGACAGAGGAGCCTGGCAGGCTACAGTCTGTAATATTGCAAAGAGTCGGGCACGACTGAAGTGACAGCACGTACAGCATGCATAGAAATGTAAAAAACAGGAATTTGGTATGTTGACTTTTTATCCAGCAACATGGCCGTATTCATTATTCTGGCAAGGACGTGTGTGTAATCTTTTTAAAAAATTTTTTTAAAAAATTAATGGAGTATAGTTGATTTACAGTGCTATGTTAATTTCTGTTGTACAGGTCATTACAGAATATTGAGTGGAGTTCCCTGTGCTATAAAGTAGGTTCTTATAAGTTAGCTATTTTATGTATGTGTGTAATCTTTAGGGCTTTCTACATACAAGATATTGTCTGCAAACAGAATTTTACATCTTCCTTCCCTATTTCAGTGACTTTCATTCTTTTCCTTGCCTAATTACTCTGGCTGTAACTCTGAATATGGTGTTGTTGAATATAGTTGGTAAGAGCAGTCATCCTTGTCCAGTTTCTGATTTTAGAGGAAAAGTTGTGGGTTTATCATATTTGCACCCTTTATTTTTTTCAAGTAGATATTATTTCCCTAGTTGTTTTTATTGGGAAGGGATATTAAATTTTGTCAAATCTCTTTTTTGCATCAGTGGAGATGATCATGTGATTTTCCTTAATTCTGTGTATGTGATGGATTATATTGGTTGCTTTTCATATGTTGAAACATTCTTGCAATTATAGGGATAAATTCCACTTGGCCATAGTGTATAATTCTTTTAATGTGCTCTTAGCTTTGGCTGGCTAGTTTCCTGTGGATGATTTTTGCATCAATATTCATAAGTGATATTGATCTATAGTTTTGTTTTCCTGTAGTATGTTTATCTGACTTTGAAATCAGGATAGTGCTGGCCTTAAATAGTTTTTTAAATACAGTTTGTCTAATTTATTTACAAATTACTTAGATTTATCTATTTAGATGGGGAAACAGTGGAAACAGTGTCAGCCTTTATTTTGGGGGGCTCCAAAATCACTGCAGATGGTGATTGCAGCCATGAAATTAAAACACGCTTACTCCTTGGAAGAAAAGTTATGACCAACCTAGATAGCATATTGAAAAGCAGAGACATTTCTTTGCCGACTAAGGTCTGTCTAGTCAAGGATATGGTTTCTCCAGTGGTCATGTATGGATGTGAGAGTTGGACTGTGATGAAGGCTGAGAGCCGAAGAACTGATGCTTTTGAACTGTGGTGTTGGAGAAGACTCTTGAGGGTCCCTTGGACTGCATGCAGATCCAACCAGTCCATTCTGAAGGAGATCAGCCCTGGGTGTTCTTTGGAAGGAATGATGCTAAAGCTGAAACTCCAGTCCTTTGGCCACCTCATGTGAAGAGTTGACTCATTGGAAAAGACTCTGATGCTGGGAAGGATTGCGGCCAGGAGGAGAAGGGGACGACCCAGGATGAGATGCCTGGATGGCATCACTGACTAGATGGACGTGAGTCTGGGTGAACTCCGGGAGTTGGTGATGGACAGGGAGGCCTAGCGTGTTGCGATTCATGGGGTCACAAAGAGTCGGACACGACTGAGTGACTGAACTGATATATTATGCCATTTTTTATATCTTTTTTATATCTTATTATATTTTTAGTATGCTGTTTTACCAAATTCTCTAGAAATTGTTTTTCACTAAATTGTCTTGTGTTCTTTGATCACGTTATCTTATTTTTTGAGTTTACATTATTAAAATGGCTCACATTCTTTTTTAAGAATTTTTATTTATTTATTGGCTGCTCCAGTTCTGAATTGCAGAATGTAGGATCTAGTTCCCTAACCAGGGATCGAGCCCAGACTCCCTTCATTAGGAGCACAGAGTCTTAGCCACTGGACCACCAGGGAAGTTGCTGGCTCAAATCCTTAACAATATTAAATAACAGTAGAATTGGGCATTCTTTTATTGGAGGAACTGATTTGAATGGAAATTTTTCTTGTTTTGTCACTTGTTTGATTTTTAATTATTAGTTTGGAGAAAATACTCTGTCATGATTAGTTTCTTTCTTCAGTGATAAGATTATCAAGAACCTTCCTTTCTTTCCCTTTTCTATCTTAAGAGCCATGATTAGATTTTTAATTTCTTCATGATTTTTTTTATTACTTCCTTTAAACTACTTATGCAGTTGATTATATTAACAGAATACCTACACTCCTGAAATGCCAGCTTGATGTGTTCTGCTAATATAATATTGAGCTGACTCTGAAACTTGGAAATACATTCTACATAGTGTGTGTGCTCTTTCTCTAAATCCTGTCCAACTCTTTGTGACCCCATGGATTGTAGCCTGTCAGGCTTCTCTGTCCATGGAATTCTCCAGGCAAGAATACTAGAGTGGGTTGCCATACCCTTCTCCACGGGCTCTTTCTGACTGAGGGATCAATCCCACCTCTCCTGAATTGGCAGGAGGATTCTTTACCACTGAGCCAAGAGGGAAGCCCCATATTTTTCCTAGAGCAGAATGCAAAGGTTTCCTATATAAGCTAATTAGCATTATTTAGGAAAGTGATTGGGAACAGTGCCATGAAGAGTATAAGCCTTACACTGTCTTCTAAATTCCAAAAATAATTCCATACCACATCAGGCCCTAAGGGTTTTGGATAAGTGCTTATAAGCCTTATCCAAGCCTATACTTTTACAGAGGAGAAAATATAATAAACTTTGTTATTTTTCTTGTGAAAAAATGTCAAGCTGAATTCCTTTATGTGCTCTTATTTCTGTGTTTTTCTGTTTTTTTTCCCCTTTTAATATGTTTATTTTCTTTTTTAGTTTAATGGTCTATTTTGCTTTATTTTTATCCTCAAATAATTAATTTGTAAGTTATGTTACTTATTTTTGTTTATATTATACTTTTAATTTCAGAAAATATTTTCTTTTTCTTTGAGATGTTAGTAAATATAGTTGATATTCTTATACCTCATTTTCTGTTGTCAACTGTAGTACATTCTGGAATTTTTCAGTTTATTTTAGTTAAATTTTGTAACGTCTCTTTAGGAGTTTTAATATGAAATCGGATTTTACAATAAGTAAAATAGTAATTTGAATTTCATTATTTTTAACTGACTCATCATCAGTACTTATATATTTCAGTAATTCAGTTGGGCTGACTTTTGAATTCACCAAGTTTCTAAGGATTGTCTTTGTTGTTGGATCTTCTGAGTCCTTACCTACTTGAAAACTTTAGAAAATATTACGTATGAATGGAAAGTTGCCTAAGTATAGAGTTTCTGGGTCACAGCCTTTTCCCTTCTAATTTATTTAGAATCTGCTCTTTTTTTTACTACATTGCCTTTGCAGTGCACACTGTGAGTTGCCTTCCTAGTATCCATTGCTCTCTCTTCTCTGACCCTGATCCTGATCATTTATCTCATCCTTCTTTTCTCTTTCTTCCTAGCCAAATGGCTGAGGGGATGTTGAGCCTATCCTGAGCTTCATATTCATCTATAAGGATCATACTGCTATTACTGGGAATTGGTTCAGAATTCAGCATGGGAATCAATTCTAAAAATTCATAAGTGGAATTTACTGGAGACTCTTGGGGAAGATATTTTTACTCCTAAGATAGAATGCCAATAAGAGATAGTCTTTTATATTCCTCTGAATATCATCTTGTCTGTATATCCATTGACAGCCAGCCATTTTGCATGTAAATCAATAATCAAGCCAACATTGACAATAGCAAAGAAGATTTGAAATTATGTGGGTCTTCAATGAGATGAGTGAATTAATGAATGAGCTAACTTATCTATGGACTTTCTATCATTTTACATATGTATTATTTATTCTTTATAACTTGTTAAGTCATGACTACTGTAATTTGCAGGGAAAAATTATCGAAACTAATACAGTCTTGTGCTATGCTCAGTTGCTAAGTCATGTCCAACTCTGTGTGACCCCATGGACTGTAGCCTGCCAAGCTCCTCCGTCCATGGGATTCTCCAGGCAAGAATACTGGAGTGGATTGCCATTTCCTTCCCCAGGGGACCTTCCTGACCCAGGGATGGAACTGGTATCTCCTGTGGCTCCTGCGCTGGCAGGCAGATTCTTTACCACTGAGCCACCTGGGAGGTCCTATAATACAATCTTTCTTGTCTTTTTTACCCCATGGGTATGGCTGTCAAGGACAGTCATAAGTGCTTGTATGTGGAGATGTGTGGGCCTGAGTATGAGGAAAATGTGTTCAGATTTTTTTCCTCAAGGGGAGGTTAATCAGAACTGTCTGCCATCTTGAAGCTGCCCAGCAGGGAAGAAGGGGCTGTCTCAGCAAACACTCTGAGATTCTGAGGCCGAATTTATAAAAATAACCCTCCAAATCCCTCATGGGACAGATACAGTAACTTCCCACCTTTTCCTGCTCCTAACACCTCTAGTAAGATTAGACAAGCACAGTCATTAATTATTCCAGAAATAACCGAGGCAGCACTTGCCACCATAACAGTTGATGCTACCATTGCCCACTTGGTTTTAATTATTTTTCGAGGAAATAGTTGCATCAGTCCTGGGTGTTCATTGGAAGGACTGATGCTGAAGCTGAAACTCCAATACTTTGGCCACCTGATGCAAAGAGCTGACTCATTTGAAAAGACTCTGATGCTGGGAAAGATTGAGGGCAGGAGGAGAAGGGGACGACAGAGGATGAGATGGTTGGGTGGCATCACCGACTCAATGGACATGGGTTTGGGTGGACTCCGGGAGTTGGTGATGGACAGGGAGGCCTGGCTTGCTGCTGTCCATGGGGTTGTAAAGAGTCGGACGTGACTGAGCGACTGAACTGAACTGAACTGAACTAATCAATACAGAGCCATTCCACTGAGTGCTCAGTGGTGGGCTGAGTGAGGAAATGGTACACTGTTCTGCCCTTAGGGAGCTCTTGAGGTGGTTGGGAGGAGTAGGGAGAATGTGTTATGTTATTATTAATTTAGGGAAACCACCTGAGAGTAAGTCTGTCCTCTGCCCTGAGGGGCTGAGTCAGGGCAGGAGCTGGGCCTTTTCATCTGGGTAGGAGGATAAAAGGTGGGGGCAGAGCCTGGGTTTGCAGCCAGGCACTTTACTTCTTAGCCATAACCTTGAACAAGGTCATACATCTTGTCTCTATTTCCCAATTCTAGGATATTGGTCAGGAATTTGGAAACAATTATACTGTGGAAGTAGTGGGAATATTGGGAAGAAGAAACCATGGCCCAGGGAGGTACAATGGCTGCCTGAGGCCACCCAGTGGTCATTGGCAAGTGGGACCCTCAAGGGTCCCAACCCAGGCTTGTTGGCCCCATGCCTCCCAAGGCCTTCTGTGGTTCCCTCCTTTTCCAGGTCATTTCCAGGGACCAGATGTGCTTGATGGCTGCTCTCTTCTCACAGTCCTAGAAACAGGCCTGGCACATGCCCAGCTGACTGAGGTGTCCCATGAGGCTCTTTCCTCTCCAGCTCTTTGTGCTGAACTTAGTCGCTCAGTCATGTCTGACTCTTTGCAACCTCGTGGACTCTAGCCTGCCAGGCTCCTCTGGCCATGGGGATTCTCCAGGCAAGAATACTGGAGTGGGTTGCTGTGCCCTCCTCCAGGGGATCTTCCAAGGATCAAACCCAGGTCTCCCACATTGCAGCCAGATTCTTTACTGTCTGAGCCACCAGGAAAGCCCTCCAGCTCTTTAGTTTTGTTAAATATTCCCTGCTTTTCAGAATTCTCAGGTCAGGCCCAGGTGTTGGCTCACCAGCAAAGTAAAGAGACAGGACAAGATGAGCTCCAACCCTGGGGAATGGAAGGGATTCTCTTTTTATCCAGGAGCCCTGTCTGAATCCTGTGGATTTCTGATCTATAGTCTTTCTTGTCTTCGATGAAACAGACATAATTCAAGGGTGAGCCTGACATTTCCCATTGGTTTTCTAAAAGTACGATCGCAGAATTTGTTCCTTATCCTTCAGTTGTGAACATTTTTACAGAGTATAATTTTATTTTGATCTCTGTTAATTATTCCTGGAACACGAAACATGCTGATTGTTTTAAAATACGGACTTAAGTCTCCCTTTATTTCAGCATGTATATCCTCTACTCTATTAGAATTTATTTATGGTCTTTTCTTCACTATTGGGAATGTTGCATGCTTGCTCTGCATTGTCCTGTGGTTCATGTTTGCCATGTTTTCTCACTTTAGATCTGCTCTTTATGTTTTTGATTTTTATTAAGTCTGTTTTTCAAATTCTTTATACCAATCACTTTTTTGTTTTGATTTTTTAAATTTATTTATTTTTAATTGAAGAATAATTACTTTACAATATTGTGTTGCTTTCTGCCATATACTAGTCACTTTCAGTGAATCTTCATATTAGTTATTATGCCCTCTATATAAAGTAGATACTTATATGAGAACCATTTATGGAAAATTAAATTAAGGAATTAGTAGATCAAATGATTTTTCCAAAGGATATGTATTTGATTAGATATACAAGATTCAGAATCAATTCTGAGCATTAATCTAGCATTTTAAATAGTTAGAATATGAAAAGCAGTTAAGTGTAAGAGAGTAGATTCTAAAATCACACTGCCAGAATCAAATCGTAATCTTAATATAAAATGTATTTTATGATGCACGATGTAATTCATACCAAAACATACCCTAATGTAATGCTCCCCCTGGCAAACATGTACCAAATGGGAAACTGGTGGATAAGGATATTTCTTGAATATCTGCTTCCAACAGTGGCCAATTTTTGAATTATAATGACCAGCCTGGCTCAGTCTTTACTTCTTTGACTGACTGCCTCATATTATTTGACTGATTGCCTCATATTTAGCCTTACTTCTCTCTAGTTTCTACTGCTAACCTGATAACTACCATCATTTGGTGAGAACCTCAAATTTTCTGGAGTTACATGTCCATGGGTTCAAATCCTGACTCAAATACTTTGTAATAATGATCTTGGATAAGTAATTTGCCTTGTTGAGCCTCAGTTCTCTGGCCTGTTTTAGCAGATGCTATCTGCTACATATGCCCTGACTGCCAGATCATGTGCATGTCTTGCCTGTTTCAAGTGTCTAGAACTCTGGCCCGAAGGCTTTGTTAGACTAGCAGAGCATGTTTGATCTGTGAGTGACACAGGCCAAAAGTGTTTGGTTGTTGATGTTCCTGGAAACAGACTTGAAAAAAGAGGGGATGCTAGTTGGAGATTAAGACCTGGCTTCCTATTCCTTGGGTAAAGTGCCTGTAAGGCATGTTCACAGTGAGGTGAAGTTTACTCCATTATAATGATGACCTGCTTGTTAACATCATTTTTTAGTGGTGTCCTTCCGAATTTGACCTCTCTGCTCTCCAGTTGGTTATTGGGTGGGATCACATCCCAAATAAACTATTTACACTGGAACCCTTATTTGAAGCTCAAATTCTGGAGGAATGCAAACTGAGACACCGGTAGCTAAGAATAATAGTACTAATAATTACAACATAATTAATTGAGCATTTAAAAGTGCATGAGAACGTGTAGTGAGGCCTTTTTATGCATTCTCATGAGCCAATTAAGAAGAGTCTATTATTATCCTAATGTAACAGATGGTATAAGTGAATCACAGAAGGAAGGAACTTGTCAAATCACCAGACTTGCACTAAGATGAACCAGAATTCTAATTCCAGAGCCTTGTACTCTGTAGTCATTACGTTATACTTTCAGCTGTCATAGTGAAAACAAACAGGATGGAGGGGTTAGCAAAACAAGGCCCTTATAAACCTTTTAATGTTTTTGTTTTTTTTCTTTTTTTGCCATAAAAGAAAAGGAGAACAATTGAATTTGGGGAAGGAAGGTGCCGTGATGGGGCTGAGATTAGGGTCCTATTTCTTCTGTTGGAAGATCACATGAGGGAGACAAGAGGAGACTAGTTAGAGGCTGTTGGAATAATTTTAGGAATTGTTAACTTTATATGGAAATGGCATTGGAAAGCAATAGATGAGTTTCAGAGACATAGAGAAGATAATATTCAGTTCAGTCAGTTCAGTCGCTCAGTCATGTCCGACTCTTTGCCGCTCCATGAACTGCAGCACGCCAGGCCTCCCTGTCCATCACCTACTCCCAGAGTCCACCCAAACCCATGTGCATTGAGTCAGTGATGCCATCCAACCATCTCATCCTCTGTCGTCCCCTTCTCCTCCTGCCCTCAATCTTTCCCAGCATCAGGGTCAGCTCTTTGCATCAGGTGGCCAAAGTATTGGAGTTTCAGCTTTAGTCTTTCCAACGAACACCCAGGACTAGTCTCCTTTAGGATGGACTAGTTGGATCTCCTTGCAGTCCAAGGGACTCTCAAGTCTTCTCCAACACCACAGTTCAAAAGCATCGATTCTTCTGTGCTCAGCTTTCTTTATAGTCCAACTCTCACATCCCTACATGACCACTGGAAAAACCATAGCCTTGACTAAATGGACCTTTGCTGACAAAGTAATGTCTCTGCTTTTTAACATGTTGTCTAGGTTGGTCATAACTTTCCTTCCAAGGAGTAAGCGTCTTTTAATTTCATGGCTGCAATCACCATCTGCAGTGACTTTGGAGCCCAGAAAAATAAAGTCAGCCACTGTTTCCCCATCTATTTGCCATGAAGTGATGACAAGTAGTGGTGAGCAGAGTGAGGCCTCAGAACCTTTCAGGCCTCTGACTTGAAGTGACCAGGCACTAGAAGTTACATTTACTGATATATAGAGAACAGGGGGAGAAAACTACTTTAGGAGAGGATATAGGTTTTCTTACAAAGTTCAGGTAAATGATCAGTTACAATGTAGAATAAAATGCATTAAAATAGGGTAAATGCAGGGGTGCTGCAGATACATTTGGCATCTAACTAAATCCTGGGCCATGATCAGTGAAGGAAGAGATACCTAAGCTCAGAAATGAATGATGAGGAGATGCTATCTACATCCATCCATAGCATACATATATCTGAACTACATTTACTATTCTCAGGACCTGGGTTTTCCTGCTGTGAGGGAAGTCTTTAAATGTCCCTGCAGATACCTAGTGACCATACCTGGATGTGGTTAAGATGATAGACCAGGGTAACTGGGTCATGCCCACCACAGGATCAGTTTCAGTCATGGGCAACCCTAGAAAGAACCACTTTTCAAAATTCACACCTCAGAAGTCATTATCATTCAATTCTTAGGCAATATGTTTATTATACTCGTGTGACTGACAGAGTAATGGTCCCCCCAAAAGATACCTTAATACCTGGTGCCTGTGAATCTGGTACCTTAAATGGCAAGAAAAAAAAAAAAAGACTTTGAAAATGTGATTAAGAATCTTAAGGTTATCATGTGGCTCAATCTCACCAAAAGTATTCTTTAAAAAGGTAAGCAGGTGAAACAGAGTCAGACAGTTTAGTCAAAACTACACTGCAGATGAAACAGGTGAAACAGAGTCAGATAGTGTAGTCAGAACTACACTGCTGGTTTTGAAGATGGAGGAAGGGGCCACAAGTCAAGTAAGTTTTCCCCTAGAGTTTCTAGAAGGTGTGCAGGCCCACTGACACTTTGATTTTAACCCAGGGAAACTCATTTCAGACTTCTGACTTTCAAAACTATAGAAAGTAAATCTCTATTGTTTCATCCCGCTAAATTTTTGGTGTTTGTTCCAGCAACAATAGTAAACTAATACCAGTAGTAAACTGTATTATCATTTATGGCAGACATCAGTATAGTTCAGTTATTTTGGAAGAAAAGTCATTCTGTCTGCATTGATGTATCCTGTCTTTGGGAGGCAATCAACCCTATATTATCAGCAACCTTTAATTCACATAGTTTTTTTTTTTTTTGAATGTTTTCAATTTATTTTTTGGATGAAGGAACTAACTCATGCTGTAATAAAATGTAATAAAGCACCCAGTGAAGGTACACAAGAGTATCTGCCGGCCTTAGAGCTACAATGGTAGCCACTCATATTTAAATTAATTAAAACTAAATAAAATTAAAACTTTAGCTTCCCAGTTGCTCTAGCTACATTTCACGGGCTCATTAGCTGTGTGCGGACAGTGAATACCATATTGGAAAGCACATACTACAGACTATTTCCATCCTTGTGTTACTTTTGAACTTTGTTAAACTTTGGACTTAAAATTTCTAACAAGTTTCCTCTTGCAGAATTGATACTAAAATTTTGAAAATGACAACACATTTACACTGCTTATTTCATTTTGTAAAATTTGGAAAAGCCTAAGAAAAATCAGAGTATAAATTGTAGTGACGTTTTACTTTAGCAAAAAAAAAAAAAGAAATCTAGAACGTCAGAAGTATAACACTTAAGAGTAGAAAAGCACTTTTGAAAAATTCAAAACAGAAATGAGAAATGAATCCAGTAAGAATCAAAATCCCTGACTAGAAGCAGTCATTGTAAAGTAAAGAACAAGAATAAACTCTCACAAGTGTGTGGACACACAGTCACACACACAGCTTTCCCTCCCTCCTTGGAGAAGAGGGCAGAGGATCATTAGAAAGCACATAAACAACTGTGAATTCTATTGCAAAGAGAAATCATTAGTTCAGCTTGCTCTGAAAAGATAGAAAAATCTACCTGTAATTAATTAAGTGAAACCAGGATCTCAAGGTATAAAAGAATAAATGCTGACTCCTGAAATTATGCTCCCAGGCTATAAACGTGATACAGTGCTAGTTTTTCTTTTTTTAATTGGAGGATAATTGCTTTACAATGTTGTGTTGGTTTCTTCATTCAATGTGAATCAGCTGTAAGTATACATATATCCCTTCCCTGGGTTTCCCTGGTGACTCAGACGGTGAAGAATCCACCTGCAATGCAGGAGACCTGGGTTCAATCTCTGGGTTGGAAAGATCCCCCAGAGAAGGAAATGGCAACCCACTCCAGTATTCTTGCCTGGAGAATCCCATGCACAGAGGAGCCTGGTCCATGGGATCACAAAGAGTAAGACACAACTGAATGACTTAACACTTTTCACTTTTCATCCCCTCCCTCCTGAGTCTCCCTCTCACCCCTACTCCCCATCCCACCCCGCATGGTCAACACAGAGCACCAGGCTGAGCTCCTTGTGCTGTATAACAATGCTAGTGTTTTTACACACAGAATTGATGTTGAAACTAAGTAGAGGGGACTCCCATGATAATGAAGGGGATGTGGGCAGAGCTAATTCTAGACTTACAGGTTAGGTTTTTAGTAACACAGATAGTAAACAAGAACATGCATTTCAATAAGAGGGAAACCTTTTTACCAAAAGTTTGAGAGGATGTAAAGGAGGCATACAGAAATGCTTCAGGATGTCAGTAAAGGTGTAAGATGATTACAGCGCCTTAAGAAGGAAATGGGGTTTTGTATTTGAGAGAGAGGATGCATAAAGTTGTACTGAGGCAGGGAAGGGAGAGAACTTTTGTGAGGGAAAAGATGATGACTTGGAATCACTAAGATGGAAATGCTAAAAAGGACACTGAAAGACATAGTGCAGAAGCAGCCTGTCACATGTACCGCATAAACTCCGAAGGTTTTCCAGAGCAACAAACAACCTAACTGCTTCCTTTGATAACCCACCTAGTTGCCCAAGGGCTGGATACCCCAACTAGTGGTGGCTGCTAGGAAACCAGCAAATGGCTCAAGAATAAGAAAACAGAATTTGCTATTTCAAAAGTTGGCAGTTTACTCTTCTTTCCTCTTTTTAGTGTTTAAATCCTGTTTCTGCCTTTCATAGGTGAAATGAATGTATGCATTATTCTTGCTTGTATGCAAGTAAAATATCAAGCTAATAATTGCATTTATATTTGAGTTGTTCTTGAAGAGGAAGACTGAGGTGAGCAGGCCTGGGTTAAAAGCAGGGCACACTTCAGGTCCCTAAAGGAGATGCTTATAATCCTGTTTACTCACTGAGCCTCCTAGAACAGCCCTTCGCCTCTTCAATTTCTTATTAAACTCAAAATGAACAGAGAGTTTATGTGGAAGCGGGGACTATACAACTTCATAATCCTGAAAGGATCAAGTCAGGATTTACCTACACATGGAAACAGCTCCCCACTGCTTTTTAAAGATAAACTTTTTGTTTTATAATAGTTTTAGATTTAATAAAAATTGCAGATTTCCTGTATACCGTACATCCAATCTCTCCTATTACATCTTAGGTGACATTAGTATTGTGTATTTGTTACAACTAATTAACCAGTGTTGATACATTATTATTAACTAAAGTCCATAATCTTTCAGAGTTCCTTAGTTTTCACCCAATACTGATTTTTGTTTGTGTTTTTTCATTGCTCTTGTTCTAGGGTACCATGTTACATTTCGTCATCATGTCTTTTTAGGCTCTCTTTGGCTGTGATAATTGATCAGATAGTTCTAATTGTTTAATCACCTTAACAGTTGGAAGATTACTGGTCAGATATTTTGTAGCATTTCACTTGATCAGGATTTGTGGATTTGTGTGATGCATTTCTCACAATTAGCCTTGAGTAATGTGTTTGGAGGAGGAAGTCCATAAAGATGCCATTTTCTTTGTGTCATCATGCCTTATCACTGTTAATGTTAACCTTAATTGCACTAGTTAGTGCTTGTTAGGTTTTCTGCACTGGGTAATTACTCTTTTCCTCCTCTTTCCATAAAATGCACTAAATTTCTGGAAAGAACCCATTATGTCCATCCCACACCTAAGGGGTGGGTTCAGTTCAGTTCAGTTCAGTCGCTCAGTCATGTCCGATTCTTTACGACCCCATGAATTGCAACACGCCAGGCCTCCCTGTCCATCACCATCTCCCGGAGTTCACTCAAACTCACGTCCATCGAGTCAGTGATGCCATCCAGCCATCTCATCCTCTGTCATCCCCTTCTCCTCCTGCCCCCAATCCCTCCCAGCATCAGAGTCTTTTCCGATGAGTCAACTCTTCGCATGAGGTGGCCAAAGTACTGGAGTTTCAGCTTTAGCATCATTCCCTCCAAAGAACACCCAGGGCCGATCTCCTTCAGAATGTACTGGTTGGATCTCCTTGCAGTCCAAGGGACTCTCAAGAGTCTTCTCCAACACCACAGTTCAAAAGCATCAGTTCTTCGGTGCTCAGCTTTCTTCACAGGCCAACCTCACATCCATACATGACCACTGGAAAAGCCATAACCTTGACTAAGCCAGATCTTTGTTGACAAAGTAATGTCTCTGCTTTTCAATATGATATCTAGGTTGGTCATAACTTTTCTTCCAAGGAGTTAAGTTCTATTTCCTTGGGGGCAAAGTATCTAGATAAATTATTTGAAATTCTTCTTCATGGGCAATTTGTCTACTTCTCCCATTTAATTATTAACCATTTATTTATAAATGTGTGAGCTCATGGGTGTTTCTTTTCTATTTGGCATTATGATGTGATACCTCTTTATTTTGTTACTCAAATTTTTCCATTTTTGGCCATTGGGAGGTCTCTCAGTTGGATCCTGTACCCCACTGACATACCTTCATAGATTCTAGCATTGCAAAATGTTCCAGGCTTGTCTTGCATATTCCCTGCCTCAGTCCTAGAACAAGCCATTTCCCAAAGGAGCCCCAGTTCCTTTTCTTGGAAAAAAAGGTTTAAAAACCAAGATCCCAACACTGGGTAAACTTATTGCTACTGGGGTGTCATTGTTTAGGCCTCTCAGCTGACAAAACAAGGGAATATACATGTGTTTTAATATATTAACCCATATATACACACATATCTAAACTTACCATGAGCTCACATTGATGTCTCCAACTCTCATTACTACATGAACCATACTAGCTTCTTCTCTTTCTTCTCTGTAATTTCCCATTGCACTCTGATTGATCTATCAGTCATTAAAATCTGGCTCTCACTATCTATGATTCATTTACTTAGTTGTTCAGTTCCAGTATATGTGTATAGCTGTATCAGGATGGTTAACCTTAACCCCCGTGGGAAACATTGTTATCAACTAGAGTACTACACTATGTACAGTTTCTTTTGCCTCAGTCTTACATATTAGGCTTATTTCCAGAGGTACTTACATCACCACCTTTTGCCTTATTCTCTTCATTGATTTTTTCATACATTTGTAATACAGTTAGATTGTTTGTCAGTTCTGGATTCTTGTGGCAGCAAGCATTACGTATCTGGAATAAATTCTACTTGCTTGTGGTTTATAACTCTTTCTATACATTTTTGGATTAAATTTTCTACTATTTTGTGGAAGATATTGCATCTATATTCATTAGAAATGTTGGTCTATAGTTTATTTTTAAACATCTTTATCTAGTTGTGGTAAGGGATAATGTGGGCCTCATGAAATGAGTTAGGAAGCATTCCTGCTGCTTCTGTTTCATGGAAAAGATTGTGGGAAATTGATATAATTTCTTAGAAGTTTAGTAGAATTCATCAGTAAAATCATCTGGGTCTGGTGTTTTCTTTTTTAGAAGGTTATTAACTATTGATTTAGTTTTAATAGATATAGGCCTTTTCAGATAATTTTTCCTTGTGTAAGATTTGTTAGTTTGTGTTTTTCAAGCTATTGGTCCATTTTGACTATTTTATCAAGTTTGTAGGCATAGAGTTGTTTGTAGTATTCTTTATTATTCTTTTAATCATCATGGTATCAGTAATGATGACCTTTCTTTAATTTCTGAAATTGTTAAATGGTCACTGTACACTAATTTAAAAAGATACGTATACCCCACCATTTATAGCAGCATTATTTATGACAGCCAAGACAGGGAAGCTACCTAAATTCCCTTTATCAGATGAATGGTTAAAGAAGATGTGGTATGTACATATACAGTGAGATATTACTCAACCATAAGAATGAAATTTTGCCATTTGCAACAACATTGATGAACCTGGAGGATATGCTTAATGAAATAAGTCAAAAAGAGAAATACTGTATTTTTATGTGGAATTTTAAAAATGAATGAATATAGCTAAAAAGAAAACACAGACTTACAGATATAGAGAATAAATTAATGGTTACCAGTGTGGAGAGGTAAGATGGGGACAAGATAGGGTTAGGGGATTAAGAGGTACAAACTGCTATGTGTGAAATAAATAAGCTATAAGTATATATTGTACAGCACAAGGAGTATAACCAATATTTTATAGTAACTTTAAATGGAGACTAATCCACAAAAATATTGAATCACTCTGTTGTATACCTAAAACAAAGATATTGTAAATCAACCGTACTTCAATTAAAATAAACATAAACACAAGTTACATATCTGAAAATGATATGTGCTATGGATAAAATGGGTGTCCCAGGTGGCTCAGCAGTAAAGAACCCTCCTGCCAATGCAGGAGATTCAGGAGACGTGGGTTTGATCCCTAGCCTGGGATCATTCCCTGGAGAAGGAAATGGCAATACACTCCAGTATTCTTGCCTAGGAAATCCCATAGACAGAGGAGCCTGGTGGGCTGGTGGAGAGTCCATGTCATCACAAAGAGTTGGACATGACTTAGTGACTAAACAACAAATGGGTAAAATAGGAGGGTGATACTTCTCAAACTTGAAAGTACATACTAATGAACTGGGGATCTTTTAAGAATAGATCCTAATTTTAGTAGTTCTATGTGGTGGCCTCAGATTGTGCATTTTTAAGAAATCCCAAGTTATACCACCTGATATTACTCTCCATCGAAAGGGAATCCAGAGTATTAAGAATGGACTAAGATAAAAAGATGCACCCCACTCCAGTACTCTTGCCTGGAAAATCCCATGGATGGAGGGCCTGGTGGGCTGCCGTCTATGGGGTCGCACAGAATCAGACATGACTGAAGCGACTTAGCAGCAGCAGCAGCAAGATGAAAAGATAGTATATTAAAATAATACTCTGAGAAATTGAAATAATAAAAGTATTCAGTGTTGGTGAGGAAACTACAAAAGAAAGTGTAAAATTAAAACTCACAATACAAGGTACAAATTAGGATTGGCAATACACAAAATTGATGTAGAGAATAATGTATATAAATGTTCTCCTGAAAAGAGGTCAGAAAAGTGAAAGACAGGAAAAAAAAGGATTGATGTGAAAATTGGAGTGTAAAGCACTAAAAACTGGAGTATAAAGCACTAATCTATAAATAATTGGAATATCTAAAGAAGAAATGCAGAGAGAGGGAACAAAGGCAATAACCTTGTTTGAAATCCTAGATTTTTTCCATTGTTCTCAGATCAAAGGGACTATGCTTACTGTCATCACCAATGCAAATGCAGTCAGTTGGAAAAAAAAAAAAAGCAAGAGAAATCTACGTTGGACAGAGAACCATGCACTAGTTATCAATCCCAAAGGTGTAGACCATCATGTATCAGTTAGCAGTTCTAGGGTAAATCTCTAAACATTTCTGCCCATTGCATATTGGTATCAGAGTTGCCAAGAGAAACAGCACCGTCAAGCACTGGATGGAATGACAATTGCACTTACTTAGAGAAGAGACAGCAGAATAAACTCCAGTGGTGAGCGTCAGTCCCCTACGGCCAGTGAGTTCCTCCCGGTGACCAGATACAGGACAATTCACTTGTGTGCATCTCTCTGGTGCTCCAGCGGAAGGAAAACTCCTCTACTCTCTTCAGAAGACAGACGTAACAGTGGGCTTGGTCAGGTGCCATGTGACACACACTTTCAGTAGAAACAAAAGAGTGCTCGTTACATCTGAAACAAGGAAAGATATTCCCACACATGGTGATATAGTTCACACAGCCTGTGTCCAGTTTATCTCTTGATAAGGAAGTGTTCCAGGCCCAAGGCCCATTCCCATTTGGCTGAGTGGAGGTAGAAAGACTGCATGTATGCCTTTCCCAATAGGCTAAATACTGGAGAAGAGAAGACATCATATGTCTTCATTTTGGACTTAGAATATTTATGAGAAACAAATGTACAATGCTTGAAAAATTAGAAAATTAAACATGGCTGCTGGTTTTTATAAAATCATTAACTTTGATACATAACAAAAAGATCATTCAAAAAATAGCACTGAAAAGGTTAATTTTAAACAGCAATCTATTGGTTGTTATGTTTACAATCCATTGGTGGTAATGGCTCAGTATACTTAATGCCATTGAATTGTACACTTGAAAAATGGATAAGATAGAGCTAGAACAAATAATTTCACAATTTGTATGAAAATACAGAAAACCTCGAATAGCCAAATCAATCTTGAGAAGGAAGAGTGGAACTGGAGGAATCAACCTACCTGACTTCAGGCTCTACTACAAAGCCACAGTCATCAAGATAGTATGGTACTGGCACAAACAGAGAAAAGTAGATCAATGCAACAAAATAGAAAGCCCAGAGATAAACCCACGCACCTATGGACACATTATCTTTGACAAAGGAGGCAAGAATGTACAATGGAGTAAAGACAATCTCTTTAACAAGTGGTGCTGGGAAAACTGGTCAACCACTTGTAAAAGAATGAAACTAGAACACTTTCTAACACCATACACAAAAATAAACTCAAAATGGATTAAAGATCTAAATGTAAGACCAGAAACTATAAAACTCCTAGAGGAAAACATAGGCAAAACACTCTCCGGCATAAATCACAGCAGGATCTTCTATGACCCGCCTCCCAGAATATTGGAAATAAAAGCAAAAATAAACAAATAGGACCTAATTAAAATTAAAAGCTTCTGCACAACAAAGGAAACTATAAGCAAGGTGAAAAGACAGCCTTCAGAATGGGAGGAAATAATAGCAAATGAAGCAACTGACAAAGAATTACTCCCAAAAATAATCAAGCAACTCCTGCAGCTCAATTCCAGAAAAATAAACGACTCAACCAAAAAATGGGCCAAAGAACTAAACACATTTCTCCAAAGAAGACATACAGATGGCTAACAAACACATTACAAGATGCTCCACATCACTCATTATGAGAGAAATGCAAATCAAAACCACAATGAGGTACCATTTCACGCCAGTCAGAATGGCTGCGATCCAAAAGTCTACAAGCAATAAATGTGGAGAAAAAGGAACCCTCTTATACTGTTGGTGGGAATGCAAGCTAGTACAGCCACTACGGAGAACACTGTGGAGATTCCTTAAAAAACTGGAAATAGAACTGCCATATGACTCAGCAATCCCACTGCTGGGCATACACACCAAGGAAACCAGAATTGAAAGAGACACGTGTACCCCAATGTTCATCGCAGCACTGTTTATAATAGCCAGGACATGGAAACAACCTAGATGTCCATCAGCAGATGAATGGATAAGAAAGCTGTGGTACATACACACAATGGAGTATTACTCAGTCATTAAAAAGAATGCATTTGAATCAGTTCTAATGAGGTGGATGAAACTGGAGCCTATTATACAGAGTGAAGTAAGCCAGAAAGAAAAACACCAATACAGTATACTAACGCATATATATGGGATTTAGAAAGATGGTAATGATGACCCTGTATGTGAGACAGCAAAAGAGACACAGATGTATAGAACAGTCTTTTGGACTCTGTGAGAGAGGGAGAGGGTGGGATGATTTGGGAGAATGGCATTGAAACATGTATAATATCATATATGAAATGAATCGCCAGTCCAGGCTCAATGCAGGATACAGGATGCTCAGGGCTGGTGCACTGGGGTGACCCAGAGAGATGGTACGGGGAGGGGGGAGGGAGGGGGTTCAGGATGGAGAACACGCATGCACCTGTGGCGGATTCATGTCAATGTATGGCAAAACCAATACAATATTGTACAGTAATTAACCTCCAATTAAAATAAATAAATTTATATTAAAAATGAAAAATGGATAAGGTAGTAAGTTTTATTTCTAATGTATTTTATCACAATAAAAAATATAAAACACAGTGAACTATAGTATCATATATCAAGAAATAAATTTACCAAGAAAAGTACAAGACCTATATTAAAAACCTAAAATTCTACTGAAAGATTAAGAAAAAAATTGAGGTAAACTGAAAAAGATACTAAAATATACATACTAAGTTCCTGTATGTGAAAATCCATATACCAAATATGTGCATTCTTTTTACTTAAGATATAAATATATTGAAATTAATATAGCCATATGATTTATTATTTTAACTTAATATAATGTTTTTCTGGAAAAGGTATTATTGAAGAACAAGCTACAGAAATGTGAAGAATAAAATTAATAAGGCAAAAAATGATTTTGTGTTTAGAGGCATAGCAGTGAAACAGGAAGTTAAGTCCAGCATAATATATATTGTTGTTCAGTCACTCAGTCGTGTCCAACTCTTTACAACCCCATGGACTGCAAACACAGCAGGCTTCCCTGTCCTTCACTATCTCCCGGAGCTTGCTCAAACTCACGTCAAAACCACCTCATCCTCCGTCTCCTCCTTCTCTTGCCCTCAATCTTCCCTAGCCTTAGGGTCTTTTCCAATGAGTCGACTCTCAGCATCAGGTGGCCAAAGTATTGGAGCTTCAGCATCAGTCCTTCCAGTGAATATTCAGTGTTGATTTCCTTTAGGAAATCATATACCTAGGACCTTCTTTTCTCTCCAGCCTTCAAGTTTCCCTTTAAATAGGGAACTTTATCCTATGTACTTGTATTTTAACAATTCATGTTCTTAGATTTGTTCCTTTCATCTCACTTTATGCTTACAAATAATTTTATTTCTTTATTCTTTTCCTAACTTGTGCTGGATTTGCTGCATTAATTCTGTTTCTTTCCTTTGGTAATTTTATGTTATATTAGCTCTTATCATTCTACTAGTATTATTTTCCTGCCTCTTGCACTGAGTCAAATACTTATCTATCTCTAACCAGAAGAAAATGCTGACCATGCTTCTTGACTTTAGCTCCTCTTCCAGTAAGATGAAACATTTTGAGTATTTGTACTTTCTTTACTGCTGCATGCTCTCACAACTGGCTCAGAATGCCTTTACTTCACTCCTTTCTTGTTCCACTTATTCCAAGGTTTTAATGAGATAGTTATGTATCAAAAGTACTGCACTAGGATTAGTCTTTTCTTTGCAGCATTTCTCTCTTGCAAGAATCATTATCCCTTAGTCCCATTAGTTAATATTCATATTCCAAAGCTTCACTCCCAATATTACAATATAATCAGATATAAAAATGGTTAGATCATATATTTTTACTCTTTGCTTACTCACCTTTATCTCACTCCCTCTTTTGAAGGCTCTTTATTGACTTACTTGTTGTTTGGCTAGAATAGTCTCTCTAGTAGTTTTTTGAGATAAGGAAAATGGGTAATATGTTCCATAATTTTTGTAACTACAAATGTCTATTGCTCACCCTGAGAAGTGAATTTACATCAGGCTAAGTGTAAATTTTTTGAGTTATGGTAATGTTTTTTCCTCAACATTCTGCACATACCATATTTCCCTGTCTGAAGTTTCCGGATTGCATATGAGAAGTCTGATGGATAATCTGATCCTTTTTCCTATTCAGTAACCTGTCTTTTTTTCTTGAAATTTGTAAATTTTAATTTTCTCACATTGATCTTAAGACTTCTACCTAAATGCCTGTCATTTCCCACCAATTCTCTACAATATTTGTGAGCCCCTTGAATCTGCAAACCTATTTTTTCATACCAAGGACATTTTTATTGACATTGTTCCTCTACTCCTTTTAATTTTTCAGAAAATCATATGTATTCATATTTTGTACTCTGCTTTGACCCTCTAATCTTTCAGGTTAATGGTAGCTTTTCAAGAATGGCCATCATCATCTTCAGTTTATCTACTGAATTTTAAAATGAAGAAGCAAATTGTTATTCTCTTTTAGTTCCAGGAATGTTTTTGTCTTTGGAATGCTACAGTTGAATTTCCTTAACATGATTATTAGCTTTAAGATGCCATCTGTCTAGTCAGCAGCTTTATTTACTTCAATGGAAATCACCTCATTGGTGCCTTGTTTGTTCTTCCAATTTGGGTGCAGGGTTCACCTAAGCCTATTACTGTATACTTTGGCTGCACAATGCTCTGTTCATCCTGTGTTGTCACATTAAGCTTTTAAGCAAATATAGCTACCAGGCTGAAGGCAAATTTCAGAACTAATTCTGATGATAACAAGAATATACTTTCAGGGGGGTTCAGGATGGGAAACACGTGCACACCCGTGGCAGATTCATACTGATGTATGGCAAAACCAATACAATATTGTAAAGTAATTAGCCTCCAATTAAAATAAATAAATTTATATTAAAAAAATAAAAAAATAAAACCAGCTTGAACATCTGGGGAAAAAAAGAATATACTTTCAAATTGCACATTATATCAATAGATAACAAAAAGTGAATAGGATAAGAAACAGAAGTAAAAGAATATGGCAGTTTTTGCTTTACAAAGGCCTAATCCCAGAGAAAACATTCATTTTAGGCTTTGATAATAAAAGATATATAGTCAAGTATATTATTAAGCAATCATAATTGTAGCAACTAGTATGATCAAATGCAAAACTTTCAGGTCATTGTGAAAAATAAGAATAAACAAAGTCAATATAATTTCTGGAAGACATAAAACACAAAATTGAAATATATGATGTTTGACAAAATCAGTATATCATTATCATTTGCAGATGATAGTTTTGCACCCAGAAATACAATCTAATCAAGAAGAAATGCTAGCAAAGGGGTTTGAATAAATCAATAGATTTCTACTTTAATTTCAATAATCTGTAAAATTGTAAAAAGGAAAAAAGACTCCCTTTGGCTTCCCTGGTAGCTCAGCTGGTAAAGAATCTGCCTGCAATGCAGGAGACACTGGCTCATTTCCTGGGTGGGGAAGTTCCCCAGGAGAAGGGATAGGCTACCCACTCCAGTATTGTTGGGCTTCCTTGGTGGCTCAGATGGTAAATGATCTGCCTTCAATATGGGAGACCTGGGTTTGATCCCTGGGTTGGAAAGATTCCCTGGAGGAGGACATGGCAACCTACTCCAGTATTCTTGCCTGGAGAATCCCCATGGACAGAGGAGCCTGGCGGGCTAGAGTCCATGGAGTCACAAAGAGTCGGACATAACTAAGCACAAAGTAGCAAATACAAAACCAAACATTATCAGAACAGTAACAGCAGCATCAATAACCACAAAAATAAATGCTATGACAAAGAATTATTTTAACAGCAAAAAGAAATTTTTGAATAACAGGAAGAAAATTTTGCTGATAGACCAGAAAAAAAGAAACAAAAAACCTTGTTGTTCAGTAGAAAGATAAATTATTGCAATGAGTTCTTTATAAAATAATTTACTGACTTAAATTAATCCTCAACAAAATTCATTTAAGAAGGCTCTTGGATTAATGTAGATGGAAAAATCCCAAAGTATTAGAAAACCATAGTGGCACTAATGGTAAAGAACATGCCTGCCAATGCAAGAAACATAAGAGACACAGGTTCAAACCCTGGATAGGGAAGATCCCCTGGAGGAGGCCATGGCAACCCACTCCAGTATTCTTATCTGGAGAATCCCGTGGACAGAGGAGCCTGGCAGACTACAGCCAATGGTGTCACAAACAGTTAGACACAACAGAAGCAACTTGGTTGCTTAAAATGGTTGTCTGAGGCAAAATGGTTTTTTGAGGCAAAATGGTTTTCTGAAGAGGCCTTACAAATAGCTGAGAAGAGAAGGGAAGTGAAAGGCAAAAGAGAAAAACAAAGATATACCCATCTGAATGCAGAGTTCCAAAGAATAGGAAAGAGAGATAAGAAAGCCTTCCTCAGTGATCAATGCAAAGAAATAGAGGAAAACAATAGACTGGGAAAGACTAGAGATCTCTTCAAGAAAATTGGAGAAACCAAGGCAACATTTCATGCAAAGATGAGCATAATAAAGGACAGAAATGGTATGGATCTAACAGAAGCAGATGATATTAAGAAGAGGTGGCAAGAATACACAGAAGAACTATACAAAAAAGATCTTCATGACCCATATAACCACGATGCTGGGATCACTCACCTAGAACCAGACATCTTGGAGTGTGGGCCTTAGGAAGCATCACTATGAACAAAGCTACTGGAGGTGTTTTAATTCCAGTTGAGGTACTTCAAATCCTAATAGATGATGCTGTGAAAGTGTTGCACTCAATAAGCCAGCAAATTTGGAGAACTCAGCAGTGGCCACAGGACTGGAAAAGGTCAGTTTTCATTGCAATCCCAAAGAAAGGCAATGCCAAAGAATGTTCAAACTACTGCACAGTTGCACTCATCTCACACTCTAGCAGAGTAATGCTCAAAATTCTCCAAGCTAGGCTTTAACAGTACGGGAACTGAAAACTTCCAGATGTTCAAGCTGGATATAGAAAAGGCAGAGGAACCAGAGATCAAATTGCCAACATCCTTTGGATCATAGAAAAAGCAAGAGAATTCCAGGAAAAAACAACTACTTCTGCTTCATTGACTACACTAAAACCTTTGACTGTGTGAATCACAACCAACTGTGGAAAATTCTTCAAGAGATGGGAATACCAGACCACCTTACCTGCCTCCCGAGAAATCTGTTTGCAGGTCAAGAAGCAACAGTTAATACCAGATATGAAACAATGAACTGATTCCAAATTGGGAAAGGACTATGTCAAGGCTGTACATTGTCATCCTGCTTATTTAACTTATATGCCGAGTACATCATGTGACATGCCGAGCTGGATGAAGCACAAGCTGGAACAAGATTTCCAGGACAAATATCAGTAACCTCAGATATGCAGATGACACCACCCTTATGGCAGAAAGTGAAAAGGAACTAAAGAACCTCTTGATGAAAGTGAAAGAGGAGAATGAAAAATCTGGCTTAAAACTCAGCATTCAAAAAACGAAGATCGTTGTCCAGTCCCATCACTTCATGGCCAATGGATGGGGGACAATGGAAACAGTGAGAGACTATTTTTGGGGGGCTCCAAAATCACTGCAGATGGTGATTGCAGCCATGAAATTAAAAGACGCTTGCTCCTTGGAAGAAAAGCTATGACCAACCTAGATAGCATATTAAAAAGCAGAGACATTACTTTGGCAACAAAGGTCCATCTTGTCAAAGCTAAGGTTTTTCCAGTAGTCATGTACGGATGGGAGAGTTGGGCTGTAAAGAAAGCTGAGCACCAAAGAATTGATGCTTTTGAACTGTGGTGTTGGAGAAGACTCTTGAGAGTCCCTTGGACTGCAAGGAAATCCAACCAGTTCATCCTAAAGAAAATCAGTCCTGAATATTCATTGGAAAAACTGATGCTGAAACCCATCAATACTCTGGCCACCTGATGCGAAGAGCTGACTCATTGGAAAAGACCCTGATGCTGGGAAAGACTGAAGGCAGGAGAAGGGGATGACAGAGGATGAGATGGTTGGATGGCATCACCAACTCAATGGACATGAGTTTGAGCAAGCTCAGGGAGTTGGTGATGGACAGGGACGCCTGGTGTGCTACAGTCCATGGGGTTGAAAGAGTCAGACACAACTGAGTGTCTGAGCTGAAGTGAATTGTCTTAGCATATCACACATTGTATGGAGGTGAATTCATTATAATACAGTATAAAAAAAATAAGTATATTGCAGGATTGCAGTGGTAGCTTAACATTAGAATATACATAAAAACCAATCTCCACAATAGGAGGTAAAAGGAGAAAATAATGTTTTTACTTCATAATGTAGAAAAATCTAATAAAATTCTTAGCAAACTAGAAATACTCAGTAAACTAGGAATATAAGTGAACCTTCTAAACCTGACAAACAGAAACAAACAAACAAAAAAAAATTAGCAAATCTCTCATAATGAAAACAACTAGAAGCCTTTTTTCATAATATTCAAGAAAGCCATTTAGCATTTTTGGAGACCAACAAAATAAAATCTGTACTTTTTCCACTTTTTCCACATCTATTTGCCATGATGTGATGGGACCAGATGTCATGATCTTAGTTTTTAGAATGTTGAGTTTTAAGCCAGCTTTTACACTCTCCTCTTTCATCCTCATCAAGAAGGTCATTAGTTCTTCGCTTTCTGCCGTTAGAGTGATATGATCTGCATATCTGAGGTGGTTGATATTTCTCCAGGCAATCTTGATTCCAATTTGTGATTCATCCAGCCTGGCATTTCTCATGATGTACTCCATATATAAGTTAAGTAAGCAGAGTGACAGTATACAGCCTTGATGTACTCCTTTCCCAATTTCAAACCAGTCCATTGTTCCATGTCTGGTTCTAACTATTGCTTCTTAATCTACATACAGGTTTCACAGGAGACAGGTAAGGTGGTCTGGTATTCCCATCTCTTGAAGAATTTTCCACAGTTTGTTATGATCAACACAGTCAAAGGCTTTAGCATAGTCAATGAAGCAGAAGTAGATGTTTTTCTGAAACTCTCTAGCTTTTTCTGTGTTCCAATGGATGTTGGCAACTTGATCTCTGGTTCCTCTGCCTTTTCTAAATCCAGCTTGCACATCTGGAAGTCCTTGGTTCATGTACTATTGAAGCCTAGCTTGAAGGATTTTGAGCATTACCTTGCTAGCATATGAGATGAGTGCAATTGTGCAATAGTTTGAGCATTCTTTGGCATTGCCTTTATTTGGTATCGGAATGAAAACTAACCTTTTCCAGTCCTGTGGCCACTGCTGAGTTTTCCAAATTTGCTGGTGTATTGAGTGCAGCACTTTCACAGAATCATCTTTTAGGATTTGAAATAGTTCTGCTGGACTCCATCACCTCCACTAGCTTTGTGCATAGTGATGCTTCCTAAGGCCCACTTGACTTCACACTCCAGGATATCTGGCTCTAGATGAGTGATCACACCATCATGGTTATCTGGATCATTAAGACCTTTTGGTACAGTTCTTCTGTGTATTCCTGCCACCTCTTCTTAATATCTTCTGCTTCTGTTAGGTCCTTGCCTTTTCTGTCTTTTGCTGTGCTCATCTTGCATGAAATGTTCCCTTGGTATCTCCTATTTTCTCGAAGAGATCTCTAGGCTTTCCTATTCTATTGTCTTTCTTTATTTTTTTGCATTGTTCACTTAGTAGGCAAACCATTTTAGTATTCTTGCCTCAAGAACCCCATGAAGAGTATGAAAAGGCAAAAATAATAAAATATACTCTTTATAATTACAATAATGAGATTCATAAGAAATATCTTATAAAATATTTGTTAAAGATGTAAATGTGAAAAAAAACAAAGCTTGAAAATCTTCAGAAGAAAATAGAGTTATCTATTTCTGACCTTGGACTAATAAATAATGTACTAAGATAAACTTAAATAAATTTGTTCAGCTCAACCAAATAAAAACTGAGTTTCTTCCAGTGAAAAGATGAAGGTGTACATAAAATAGAAACAGCAAACAGAAAGAGGAAACCGTAACACATAGTGTACTAGTGATTAGTCTTTAGAATGTGTAAATAAATCTTGCAAATGCATGAGAAAACAACAAACATCTTCCCTTTCCTCAATAAAAATAAAACACTTGGAACAGGCATTTTACACTTATGACCAGTACATACTATGTAATCAGCAAATTGAAAATTCAGACCGTATCTCAACTGGATTCCCCAGAAAGCTACTTATAGGAGAACACAACCCCAAGGAACAGAGTGAGGGATAAGCATGATGAAGTAGGGAGAGAGAGCCAAGATGAGGGTGTATTAATGACCTGGTTGCAGCTCAGTGTGCCTGATTATCCTATAGGATTGTCTTCTGAGAAGTTGTTTAATTATGACTCACTTCAGTCTAACTTAGAGGAGAGAAATGAAGGGGGTAGAAAACTGTACTCCATTTCTCATATTCCCTAGTCAGGGTTCATCCCATGAGGCATATGTGTGGCTGCAGAGCAGAGTTTCATAGCATCCCACATCTTGGCCTCAGTTCAGAATCCCCAAGCTTAGCAAAGGCATGAGACCAATTGCTGTTATTTTGTGCCTGCTTGAAAATTCTAGAAGGCTTCAACTGGTTATGGTGCAACTGGAACAGGAGATGTGAAGTTGAGACTTTGAAGTGGTTCATAAGAAATATCTGATAAAGATGCTAGATACCTTTTTCTACCTGCTGTATTTGTGGAAATTAAGAAGTCTGGGTACATCAAGTGTTGGCAAGGATATAAAACAATGATGTTACATAGTGCTGATAGATAGCATATGTTTGTTCGGATAAATGCTAATCAGAAAAGAAATAATAATTTTCCCTGGTACTAAAAGGGAAAGAAACCTTTCAGAGCAATTTTTTTAAAAAAAAGAAAACTTGTAAATTCTATCTCTGTTTCTTTGAGATGTCCATAAATCCTTTTAAAACCAAAGTAAGCCTCTTTATAGCCTTACAACCCAGGAATCTTTTTCTCTAAGACTTGGGAGCCATATGTTTGAAATGTAATCATTCAAAGAAGAGAGCATCCCTTGCTCGTATTTTCTGTGGGAGACTAGGAGCCTAACCTCAGCATAAGCCTTGCTGAAAAATTAAATTATGTAATAAAGATAGGATAAATTTATTTTTCTTTTGGATAAAGCCAGTTAGAACTACCGAGTGAATTTTAAGATGAAGCATGTCTGAGAAATGTTGCTGTCAAGTCCTTTTACCTGCAGACTCTTGGTTTTTCCTCTTGAGAACATAAGTGTAACAGGTTGTATCTACTTGGCTATAGAGAAGTGCGAGGTTTCTTTCTATTTGTGCAGCGTCTAGTGGATTGCCTGTGATGCACATCACATTCTGGTTTCATGTTTATTAAATAATAAAACTGTTTTCTTTGTCTTCTATCTTTGTTGGAGAGGTTTGCTAGATTGGTGGGAGTTTTTCTTTTTCTTTTTATGCATGTATTTTTTAAATTTAAATTTATTTAATTGGAGGCTAATTACTTTACAGTATTGTATTGGTTTTGCCATACATCAACATGAATCCCCCATGGGTGTACACGTGTTCCCCATCCTGAACCTCCTTCCCACCTCCCTCCCCAGACCATCCCTCTGGGTCACCCCAGTGCACCAGCCCCAAGCATCCTGTACCATGCATCGAACCTGAACTGGGGATTTGTTTCATATATGATATTATACATATTTCAGTGCCATTCTCCCCAGTCATCCCACCCTCTCCCTCTCCCACAGAGTCCAAAAGACTGTTCTATACATCTGTGTCTCTTTTGCTGTCTCACATACAGGGTACTTCCTCATCATGTTTTCATTTTGGGTTTGGGTTTTAAGTTCATAAGTATTCATTATATAATTATGATTTATAGCTTACAAACACACACACATATTCTTTTGAATGTGTCAAACAATATTTTAAAATATGGTATATTAAATATTTTTACTCTTCCAAAAATTCCTTAAAAGGGAAAGATATGCTGCTAGAAAATTAAGTTTTGATAACATTAATACATAAAGTTTGTTAATATTAAACATGTACTACTAAGCTATCTTTGACTGGGACATGAGCTTGGTGGGAGGTCATGTCCCAACCTTTGGCCTCTGACAGTTCCCAGGGAGGGAGGAACCTAGTTGTGTACTGTAATTGCCTATACTCCCAGCCACTAGATAAAGGAGTATTTCCGCTCTAAAGAGCTGCGGGGGAGAGGGGTGCAGCTACATCTTTTTTCTGACAACATAGCAGACTCACTTGTGTCTGTGCCTCTCAAGTTCAACTCAGAAGATGCCACAGAAACAGGGTAATGGGACAGAGACACTACATAGGAAGGAACATGTGAATAATTGTATAAAGCTGAAATTAAAAGCACAGGAGAAAAGAAAAGTAATGCAAATAGAAAGAATTAAATAAAATAAAAAGTCCAAATGTGACAATATTTGAAAAAAAAAGTAAATATGTTTTTTGAGCATTTGTAAACTCAGAACCCTAAGATTGGAATTTTTTCTTTAAAGTTTCAAAAATGTCTACCAGTATATACCCAGAAATTTTTAAAATAAAATGCAAATACGAAGCATTCTAGATGGATATAGGACCTAAATGTTAACTTCTCAAACAAACAGAAGAAACTGAGAGAATATCTTTTTATCTGGGGGAATGCAGAAGATTTTTTAAATAAGATAAAAATAAAGCACTCATGTTTATGTTAACATTGATTTAATTATCTAAAAACTAAAGATTTATCTCATGAATGTCATATATATTGATATGTATCAATATGAAGCTATTTACAATGCTTATCACATTGTAAATAAATGGTGAATCCCTGGATATCAACAGGAAAATGGAGAAAGGATAGATATTTTGTACATGAAAAGATGCTCATCATCACTATCAATCAATAAAAAAGCTAACTTATTATTTTTTAATCTATTTATTGAGATGAGATGGTTGGATGGCATCACCAACTCTATGGACATGAGTTTTAACAAGCTCCGGGAGTTGGCGGTGGACAGGGAAGCCTGCTGTGCTGCTGTCCATGGGGTCGCAAAGAGTGGGACTCAACTAAGCTACTGAACTGAATTGGTTTATTTATTTATTTGGTTGTGCCAGGTCTTAGTTGTGGCACACAGGGTCTTTCAGTTGCAACATGTGGGACCTAGTTCCCTGACCAGGCATTGAACCCAGGCCCCCTCACTGGGAGCACGGAGTCTTAGCCACTGGACCACCAGGGAAATTTCCCCAAAATGCAAATTTAAAAAGGAGATACTGCTCAACAATGATCAGATGCATAAAATTAGAAACTGATAGTATAAAAAGTTTTCCAGGAATGAGGAGAAATGAATCTAAACTGGTAAAGGAATATAACTTGGTAAAGGCTTTCTGGAGAGTAATTTGGCAGAATGTAACAAAATTAAATCTGAATATTTTCTATTGGGAAGAAATTTCCCTTCTGAAATAGGCAAATTGTTTTCCAGTTTGGTATTGTCTAGTCTTCTTTGAACTCTCTCCTGTCAACTTGGCAAAATCACCTTTTTGGCCTCTTTTCCATCACCCATTCTATTTCAAGCTTATTTGTAGATGTTTATAAGGAAATGTAACTAATCAGTGTCACTTACAAAGAGTGATCATCTAGTTCTTTCTCTGAAGGCACATTTCCTTTTTTAAAAAATTTGTTTTTATTGAAGTATAGTTAATTTACACTATTGTATTAGTTTTGAGGTATGCAACATAGTGATTTAATATTTTTATAGATTATTCTCCACTTAGTTATTTTTAAATATTGGCTATACAATATCTTGCTGTACAGTAGATCCTTGTAGCTTATTTATTTTATACATAGTAGTTTGTTCCTCTTCATTCCATATACTTACCTTGCTCCTCCCCCGTTTCATCTCCCCTCCGGTAGCCACTAGTTTGTTCCCTGTATCTGTAAGTCTGTTTCTCTTTTGTTATATTCATTCATTTGTTTCATTTTTTAGATTCCACATAAAAGTAATAACATACAGTATTTGTCTTCCTCTGCCTGACCTATTTAACTGAGCATAATGCCCTCCAGGTTCATCCTTGTCGTTACAAATGGCAAATTTCATTCTATTTTATGGCTAATGTTTCATTGTAAATATATAAACCACATCTTCTTTATCCATTCATCTGTTTGACACTTAAATTTCTTTCTTGACCATCATAAGTAATGCTGCCATCAACAGTGCAATGTATGTGTTTTTAGAATAAGTGTTTTCTTTTTCTTGATAAATACCCAGGAGGGGGATTGCTGGATCCTATGATCTCATTTTAGTTTTTTGAGAATTTCTGTACTGTTTTCCATAGCGGTTGCACCAGTTTAGCAACAATGTAGGAAGTTCCCTTTCCTCCATGTCCTCAGCAACATTTGTTATATATGTTCTTTTTGATGATACTCATTCTGACAGGTGTAAAGTGATATATCTCAGTGTAGTTTTGATTTGCATTTCTCTGAATATTGGCAGTGTTGAAAATCTTTTCTTGTGTCTGTTAGGCATCTGTAGATCTTTATTAAAATGTCTATTCAGGTCTCCTGCCCTGCCCATTTTTTTAAATCAGCGTTGTTGGTTTTTTTTTTTTTTTTATACTGAGTTGTATGAGCTGTTATATATTTTGGATATTAACCCCTTATCAGTCGTATCATTTGCAAATACTTTCTCCCATTCAGTAAGTTGCCTTTTTGTTTTGTTGATGGTTTCTTTTGCTGTGCAGAAGATTTTAATTAGGTCCCATTTGTTTGTTTTTGCTTTTGTTTCTTTTGCCTTCAGACACATTTCTTATGTAAGTTTTTTTATTTTTGTTTTTAGTTGCTTGTTTTAACAAGATATATGCCCCTCTTAAAAGCAGCTACTTAAGACAGCTTGAAAGTGAAAGTGAAGTTGCTCAGTTGTGTCCAACTCTTTGCGACCCCGTGGACTGTAGCCTACCAGGCTCCTCCCTCCATGGGATTCTCCAAGCAAGAGTACTGGAGTGGGTTGCCGTTTCCTTCTCCAGGGGGTCTTCCCAACCGAGGAATCAAACGCCAGTCTCCTGCATTCCAGGCAGACGCTTTAACCTCTGAGCCACCAGCATTTTATTTTGAACTCTGAGAAACACTTCTTCCCTATACAATTGTATACAAAAATTTGAAACTACAAATGATAAATATTGACAAGTCTGTATTTTACAGTTTTAAAATTTGCCAATATGTTATTAATACAAGCAATAAAACTGCATATATAGTTTATCTGAATTTATTTTAACTGGGTGAGGTAGGAAAGGAGATGGATTACTTGTTATGAATGAAATATTCACTGAAAGGCCAAAGCCACCCTTCCTTCAAAAAAGAGATATTTTGTCACACTTTCTAGGGGAAGTAGATAAAATCAGAATTTAGAGCAAGTTGTGGGTTAGGGCATCAAGGGGTTACTTGTAACAAGACTGGGATTAGGCATTTTACAAACAATTTGTAGTGAAATTATTAAATAGATCTCATTGATAAATTGAAAATTTCTCAGTCATTTTTTGTCCCTCTCTTCTAGCAGCAAGCTGAGTTATTGAATAATTATTGAATATTTTAACAATTGAAGTCAGTTCAGTCGCTCAGTTGTGTCTGACTCTTTGCAACCCCATGGAAATGTATGCATGCAAACATAGAATGAAAGTTAAAACTCAAGGCAATTTTACTAATATTTTATTATTTTTAGCACTAAATGTTGTACCCTGTTCAAAGCATGCCTTTCTTACTTGATAATATATGGGTCTGTGTTTAGAAATACTGTACTAAACCATTCTCCATTTTTCTCCTATATGGAATCTTAGTACCAGAACTCTTAAAAGTATTCTGAGTGTGAATTTCATATCTGTTTGTTGCTGATTAAATACATGGAAATTGGTCTTTCACTATCTCAAATGACAGCTTACATGTTGTCAACCAGATAGAAAAGAAAACCTGTCAATTGTTGAGCATTTCCCGCATAATGAGATAAATGTTATAGTGCCGGTAAAATATTAGCACACTTTAAAAACAATTATTTACTTGTCATTTGGAGGATTTGGTGTCATGTAGTCAACAGTGATCAATGAATAGAACATATGTCTCTTGACTCCCGGTTCAGGGCTACAAGAAATGGCAGTTAGTTGGCATTATATTGAAAATACATACTAAAAATGATTTTGAAGAAGTACGTAAAGGACATTCAATTCATGTCAGAAAAAAATAAATGAGGAATCTAAAAAGATAAGCAGGAGAATAAATCCGAAACTTATGAAGTGCTTATCACTTCCTACTTAAATATGTATGAAGTGGGCCATAAAGTGCAGCTAACCATCACTGGCAAAAATGTAGATTTTTTTTATTATTATTTCGATGGCTACAGAATGCAGAGTATGAGGATTTCTTGAGATGTCCCACTTTTCATTCACAAACCTCACATTCCCTGTACTAGTGTTTTGAAATCTGATTCCAGAAAAAGATTTAATTTTGGTTACTCAAGCTGCAGAGTAAATTATGCCAATATGTTACTACTTGTCCTGCTATTATCTGCTAAAATAGTGTTGCCTAATTGAAAGAGCACAAGCCATAGAGTCAGAAAGATGTGCATTTTATTTTTTAATGTATTTTTTCTTCCAGTTTTATTGAGATATGATTGACGCACAGCACTGTACATTTCTGTGCAGCATAATGATCTGACATATACATCATGAAACGATTACCAAAGTATAGTGAACAGTCATTCTCTCAAAGTTAAAGAAATAGAAAAAAATATCTTTTCCTTAGAATGAGAACTCTTAGGGTTTACTCTCTTAACAACTTTCAGAAATACAAGAGTAAGGATGTATGTTTCGATTTCAATTGTGACAATAAATTAGCTGTGAGACCTCAAGAAAATGTGTTTTTTTTTTCCTTTGAACTTGTTTACTTTCTGGAAAGAAAAAGTAATAAGATCTTTTTTAGAGCAGTATTATAATTAAATGTAAAGTTGAACATCGAATTTTTGTATAAAAATTCAGTAAGTGGTAATCATTGATATCATTTTATTAATATAGTTAGCTTTATTCTTATTATATATCTCTGATTTTAGTTATTACAACCCTGGACAAGTTACATGTTCTCTATTGCCACTATCTACAAATGTGTAAAATGAGGATAGGTATCATATGTATTCTTTGGATAAAGTAATGATTTAATACATGTAACTCACATAGCAGAATACCTTGCACACTAAAAGTGCCATGTAAATGTTAATCATTATGATTTGTGTTAGAGGAATTTGTTGTTCTTGTTCAGTTGCTTGTTCAGTACAGTTCAGTTGCTCAGTCATGTCCGACTCTTTGTAACCCCATGGACTGCAGCATGCCAGACCACCCTGTCCATCATCAACTCCTGGAGTTTACTCAAACTCATGTACATTGAGTCGGTGATGCCATACAATCATCTCATCCTGTGTCATCCCATTCTCCTCCTGCCCTCAATCTTTCCCAGCATCAGGGGCTTTTCCAATGAGTCAGCTCTTCACATCAGGTGGCCAAAGTATTGGAGTTTCAGCTTCAATATCAGTCCTTCCAATGAACACCCAGGACTGATCTACTTTAGGATGGACTGGTTGAATCTCCTTGCAGTCCAAGGGACTCTCAAGAGTCTTCTCCAACACCACAGTTCAAAAGCATCAGTTCTTTGGTGCTCAGCTTTCTTCACGGTCCAACTCTCACGTCCATGGATGAGTACTGGAAAAACCATAGCTTTGACTAGATGGACCTTTATTGGTGAAGTAATGTCTCTGCTTTTTAATACACTAAGTTGGTCATAACTTTTCTTCCAAGGAGCGAGCATCTTTTAATTTCATGGGTGCAATCACCATCTGCAGTGATTTTGGAGCCCCCCCAAAATAAGTTATATCACTGTTTCCATTGTTTCCCCATCTATTTGCCATGCAGTGATGGGACCGGATGCCATGATCTTAGTTTTCTGAATGTTGAGTTTTAAGCCAACTGTCCCACTCTCCTCTTTCACTTTCATCAAGAGGCTCTTTAGTTGTTCTTCACCTTCTGCCATAAGGATGGTGTTACCTGCATATCTGAGTTTATTGACATTTCTCACACAGTCTTGATTCCAGCTTGTGCTTCGTCCAGCCCAGTATTTCTCATGATGTACTCTAAATACAAGTTAAATAAGCAGGGTGCCATTATACAGCCTTGAAGTACCCCTTTCCTGCTTTGGAACCAGTCTGTTGTTCCATGTCCAGTTCTATCTGTTGCTTCCTGACCTACATACAAATTTCTCAGGAGGCAGGTCAGGTGGTCTGGTATTCCCATCTCTTTAAGAAATTTTCAGTTTGTTGTGATCCACACAGTCAAAGACTTTAGCTAGTCAATGGAGCAGAAGTAGATGTTTTTCTGAAATTCCCTTGCTTTTTCTATGATACAACAAATGTTGGCAATTTGATCTCTTGTTTCTCTGCCTTTTCGAAACCCAACTTGTCCATCTGGAAATTCTCGGTTCACATACTTCTGAAGCCTAGCTTGAAGGATTTGAGCATAACCTTGCTAGCATGTGAAATGAGTGCAATTGTACTGTAGTTTAAACATTCTTTGGCATATCTTTTCTTTGGGATTAGAATGAAAACTGACTTTTTCCAGTCCTGTGGCCATTGCTGAGTTTTCCTGATTTGCTAGCATATTGAATGCAGCACTTTAACAGCATCATCTTTTAGGATATTAAATAGCTCAACTGGAATTCTGTCACCTCCAGTAACCTTGTTTGTAATAATGTTTCCTAAGGCCCACTTGATTTCACACTCCAGGATGTCTGGCTCTAGTTGAATGACCACACCACGGTGGTTATCCAGGTCATTAAGACCTTTCTCTTTTTTTGAAGATTACAACATATGTTTAATTGAGTGACAAGAATAATTATACTTAGAAGAAATTTTTATAGCTTTAAACGCCTATATTAGAAAGGCACAGAAGGTTTTATTGATGTTTCCTCCAAACATTTATAACACCAATCTTAAAATCTTTTAGACAATAGAAAAAGAACACTTTCCAGCTCATTTTATTAGAACAGCTTCACAGGGATATCATAGCATGACAAGGATATTACAAGAAAGAAAAATTACAGGCCAAGCTCCCATATGAATAGAAGCAGAAATTCTAAAAAGAAAAAGTTAGTAAATTGATCCAGTAATTTATAAGAAGGACAATCTATGACAAACATTCAGGTTTATTCCAGGAATGTATGAGTGTTTTACCACTCAAAAGTCAATCATTGGTAGTCACACTTTTTTAAAATTCCAATTTCCTTATTCTTTTTCTTTTTTCAGTTGTATCAAGATATAATTGACATATAACATTGTATGTTTCAAGTATACAACATAATGATTATATATATATGTAAATTATGAGATGACTATCACAATAAATTTAGCAAACATCCATCACCTCACACAGTTATAAATTTTATCCTTGTCTTGAGAACTTTAAGATCCACTCCCTTAAAAGCTTTCAAATATACAATACAGTATTATTACCTATATTTACCATGCTGTGCATTACATCTCAAGATTATAACTGGAAATTTGTATTGTTTGACCTTCTTCACCCAATTCTCCCACCATCTTCCCTACCCCATCTCCTCCTAACCCCTGGCAGTCAGCAGTAATTTCTGTTTCTATGAGGGATTTTTGTTTTTGTTTTTGTTTTAGACTCTACATAAAAGTGAAATCATAGAATACTTGTCTTTCTCTGATTTATTTAACTTAGCAGAGTGCCCTCAAGTTTCATCCATATTTTTGCAAATGGCAAGATTTCCTTATTTTTTTAATAGATGAATTGTATTCCATTGTATATACTCAGACTTCTTCTTTCTTTTTCTTAACCATTGTTAGAACCTTCTTTATTATGACTACTTTTTTCCTCCCAGTTTTAGTGAGATATAACTGACATACAGCACTGTATAATTTTAAAGTATATAACATAGTGGTTTGACTTAAATGTATTTTGAAATGCTTACACAAAACTTAGTTAACTTTAGTTATCATCTCATATAAATACAAAATTTTTCCTTTCAATGAGAACTGTTAAGATTTACTCTCTCTTAACAATTTTCATGTATAACCTGCTACAGTGTGATATTCTCATTTATAGGTGCTGAGAGACTGAATATGTGGACAATAGACCTTGTGTAAAAATGGAACTCTGACCCACAGTCTGCAAGAACTTGTCAAAGAAATCAACTGTCTTATCAATAATAAACAGCCCGGGAAGACAGCCTTCTGTAAGTCAGACTTGTAGGAAGACAGAATGTTAGCTTTGATAACAACCTAGGAAGCCAAACAATCACTTCTGTAAAAATAGGTCCCAAATTTCCAATACCTGACAGCTTCCCTAATTTTTGCCCCACTTCCAATTTAGGATCAATCAGAGAAAGCCAGATATTTTCCCTACAAATCACCCTGCTCTTTTTATTCCCCCAAGTCTTATCTGTTTTTTAATTAAATTTATTTTTAATAAAAAAATAATTGCTTTATAGTATTCTGTTGGTTTCTGCCAAACAGCATGAATAAACCATAGTTTTACCTACATCCCCTTCCTCTCAAATATCCCTCCCACCCTCTTCCCCATCCCAACCCTCTAGGTTGTTACAGAGCCCCAGTTTGAGTTCCCTGAGTCATATAGCAAATTCCCATTGGCTATCTGTTTTACATATGGTAATATATGTTTCCATGTTACTCTCTCCATACATCCCACCTTCTCCTTCCTCCCCTCTCCACCAGTGTCCATAAGTCTTTTCTCTATGTCTGTGTCTCCATTGTTGCCCTGAAAATAGGTTCATCAGTATTGTCTTTCTAGATTTCATATGTATACATTAATATTCAATATTTTCTCTTTCTGACTTTCTTCACTCTGTGTTATAGGCTCTAGATTGACCCACCTCATTAGGACTGACTCAAATGTGTTCCTTTTTATGGCTGAATAATACACCATTGTATATATGTACCACAGCTTCTTTATCCATTCATCTGTTGATGGACGTCTATGTTGCTTCCATGTCCTAGCTATTGTAAATAGTGCTGCAGTGAACATTGGGGTACATGTGTCTTTTTCAGTCTTGGTTTCCTCAGGGTATATACCTAGTAGTGGGATTGCTGTGTCATATGGTGATTTTAATCCTAGTTTTTTAAGGAATCTTCATACTGTCTTCCATAGCAGTGTGTCAATTTACATACCTACCAACAGTACAAGACGGTCCCCTTTTCTCCACACCCTCTCCAGCATTTATTGTTAGTAGATTTTTTGATGATGGCCATTCTGACTGGTGTGAGGTGATAATTCATTCTGATTTAATTTGCATTTCTCTAATAATGAGGGATGTTGAACATCTTTTCATGTGTTTATTAGCCATCTGTATGTTGGCTTTGGAAAAAATGTCTGTTTAAGTCTTTTTCCCACTTTTTGATTGAGTCATTTGTTTTTCTGGTATTGATTTGTAGGAGCTGCTTATTTATTTTTGAAATTAATCCTTTGTCATTTGTTTCATTTGCTGTTATTTTCTCCCATCGGAGGGTGTCTTTCCACCTTGTTTCCTTTGTTGTGCAAAACCTTTAAAGTTTAATTAAGTCCCACTTGTTTCTTTTTGTTTTTGTTTCCATTACTCTAGGAGGTGGGTCATAGAGGATCTTACTGTGTTTCATGTCAGAGTGTTCTGCCTATGTATTCCTTTAAGAGTTCTGTAATTCCTGGTCTTACAGTTATGTCTTTAATCCATTTTGAGTTTATCTTTGTGTATGGTGTTAGGGAATGTTCTAATTTTGTTCTTTTACATGTAGCTGTCCAGTTTCCCCAGCAGCACTTATCTTTGCCCCATTGCGTATTCTTGCCTCCATTGTCAAAAATGAAGTGCCCGTATGTGCATGGGTTTATTTCTGGGCTTTCTATCTTGTTCCATTGGTCTATATTTCTGTTTTTGTGCCAGTACTGTACTCTCTTGATAACTGTAGCTTTGTAGTATAGTCTGAAGTCAGGAAGGTTGATTCCTCCAGCTCCATTCTTCTTTCTCAAGATTGCTTTGGCTATAAGACCTTTCTTACATAGCTCTTCTGTGTATTCTTGCCACCTCTTCTTAATATCTTCTGCTTCTCTTAAGTCCTTACCATTTCTGTCCTTCATTGTGCCCATCTTGCATGAAACGTTCCCTTGATAACTCCAGTTTTCTTGAAGAGACATCTAGTCTTTCCCATTCGGTTGTTTTCTTCTATTTCTTTGCACTATTTGTTTCCAAAGGCCTTCTTATCTCTCCTTGCTATTCTTTGGAACTCTGCATTCAGTTGGGTATATCTTTCCCTTTCTCCTTTGCCTTTCATTTCTCTTCTTTCCTCAGTAATTTGTAAAGCCTCCTCAGACAACCACTTTGCCTTCTTGCATTGCTCTTCAGGATTGTTTTGGTAACTGCCTCTTGTACAATGTCACAAACCTCCATCCATTGTTCTTCAGGCACTCTGTCTACTAGACCTTATGCCCTTGAATCTATTTGTCACCTCCACTGTATAATCGTAAGGGATTTGATTTAGGTCATACCTGAATGACTTAGTGATTTCCCCTACTTTCTTCGATTTAAGCCTGAATTTTGCAAAAAGGAGCTGTTGATCAGAGCCACAGTCAGCTCCTGATCTTGTTTTTGGTGACTGTATAGAGCTTCTCCATCTTTAGTTGCAAAGAATACGATCAATGTAATTTGGTATTGACCATCTGGTGATGTCCATGTGTACAGTAATCTCTTGGATTGCTGGAAAATAGTGTTTGCTGTGACCAGTGTGTTCTCTTGATAAAACTCTGTTAGCCTTTGCCCTGCTTCATTTTGTACTCCAAGGCCAAACTTGCCTGTTACTCCAGGTATCTCTTGACTTCCTACTTTTGCATTCCAATCCCCTATGATGAAAAGACATCTTTTTTTGGTGTTATTTCTAAAAGGTGTTGTTGGTCTTCATAGAACCCTTCTACTTTAGCTTCTTCAGCATTAGTGGTTGGGACATAGATTTGGATTACTGTGATATTGAATGGTTTGCCTTGGAAACAAACAGAGATCATTCTGCACCCAAGTACTGCATTTCAGACTCTTTTGTTGACTATGAGGGCTACTCTGTTTCTTCTAAAGGATTCTTGCCCACAGTAGTAGATATAATGTCTATATGAACTAAATTTGCCCATTTCCATCCATTTTAGTTCACTGATTCCTAAGATGTCAGTGTTCACTCTTGCCATCTCCTGCTTGACTATGTCCAACTTACCTTGATTTGTGGACTTCATATTCCAGGTTCCTATGCAGTATTTTTCTTTATAGCATCAGATTTTACTTTCACCACCAGACACATCCACAACTGAGCATAGTTTCTGCTTTGACCCATCTTCTTCATTCCTTCTGTACCTCTTAGTAATTGCCTGGGCACTCTTCCCCATTAACATATGGACACCT
This sequence comes from Capra hircus, assembly GCF_001704415.2. NCBI lineage: Eukaryota > Metazoa > Chordata > Mammalia > Artiodactyla > Bovidae > Capra > Capra hircus. Next base: position 44,195,769 of record NW_017189516.1, read on the forward strand.
TCCGACCTGGGAGGCTCATCTTTTGGTGTTGTATCTTTTTGCCTTTTAATACTGTTCATGTATTCTCGTGCCAAGAGTACTGGAGTATGTTGCCATTTCCTCCTCCTGTGGACCATGTTTATCAGAACTCTTCACTGTGACCCATCCATCTTGGGTGATCCTGCATGGCATGGGTCATAGCCTCATTGAGCTACACAAACCCCTGGTTAGAAGAATTCCACTTTCTTTATTTAATTTCGTAAGTTGATTGGGGAGTATTTGGAGTGTATAAATGGTCACCCACCACAAACACTAAACACTAAGATTGATCTCAGTGGTCGATTATGTATTGCTTAATTCCTGCAGCATTATAGAGAAATGTGCCATCTCTTAGATCATAGTGAAACAGCAACAATAAAAAATATTCAGAACTAGAGATGTGAGCAAATCGCATGACGTAAAGTATAAATGTAAAACGTGAACATCTAAATCAGTGTTACAGAATTGAAAATTATTTAAAACAATTTGAAGAGTTTGACAGTGCAGCCCAAATCCAGCCTTCCAGGAGATCATGCCAGAAATATTTTAATCTGTACCTCCATAGGCATTCTGTTATACCCTCCCTTGGGAGCCTTGCAACTCCCTCTTCTCAGTCCCTGCCAAGTAACATAAATGCTGTGGTGAGTCATGGTTACTGGTGGAAGTTAACTATGGTACAGTCTGAGAATCCCTGGTTTGAAGTCAAGATTGTCTTTTCACATTTGGTAGACATTTTCTTCTTTCTCATCTGAATAAACATATGCCAAATATATACATCCTTGTTAAAATAGAAACTTATTTATAAAACACTTGAAGATAATATCTTATGGAGATAGGATTAAACTGACCTGTTTGCAGCTGAGATTTAATTTCAGAGTTTAATGAGATTTTTTGTCCACTAGGTGTATAATTTTTTCTTTCAGGTGAATAAGAAATTAAATAGCTCACCACAATTGACATAGTAAGGGAATTGTATTTTTACAGTGATACAGCTAAGCTTTCACTAAATGAATAGTTGAGAGTATTGGCAGACTGTCACTATAAATTTCTAAAATTAATAGTAAATATTTAATAACTCAATATGAAATCCAGCCTGGGTGTGTGGAATCATAGATGGTGTTTGATTCTTTTTTATCTAAGTTTTCTTGGAGGAAATTAACTTGACTGTTGTTAAGTAAAGGAAGATGACTTGCACCCTTTTCTTCTTGAAGGGTTGTCTCAATTCTGTCTTCTTTGAAAAGGAATTTCATCATTCCCAAGTTTCTAAGTTATATACTTAAAAATACAAAGATTATTTTTTCTAAGCATGATATATAGATGTCATTGAAGACAATATAAAACATGTAAGGTTTTTAAATTTTCATCAGTTAGCAGTTTTGAAGTTAAAGATAAGCAGATATTAATGTGGTTATCTCACTTTATCCCCACAGCAACCCTGCTATTGTTTCTGAAATGATATTATTTGCATTTTGCGGATTAAGAAACTAAGAGTACTTGAATTATGTGTTCATGGTCACTCAGGTGATAATCTTGGTAGAACTAGGGTTTGAACTATGATCTGCTTGCATTAGAACCTCTGTTCTTAACCATCAGAGCACAGGTTATGTGAATACACCAGGTTGTTTAAAGAAATTGGATAGGGCCATTGTGAGTCTGATTCAGCCACTGAGACTTGAAGAGAAAGGGCAGTGGAGAGAGTTCTTATTTGGTCAGAAGTTCTTTGTTTATGCTCTTTAATCTTTGTGGGTGTGGTTGTAATGGCCGAGATAGTCTTGTATCCTCCTCCCCATTTAAGGAAAGATGATATGGCCATTTATATAACTAAAAAATGCAGCTAAGATGAAAACAGAACATAGCACATGTGACAGTTTATTCAAAATCAAAGTATTTCTTTTCTAGAACATGTTGAAAGTGATTGCTAAAGGAAATATATATATTTGTTTAGAAATCAGAGGTACCCATAGTTGCTTCATGTATGGTAATTGTCTTAACACACACAATCTGCTTTCAGGAACTAAGTACTTACTCCACCAAGAACACAATCCTGGGATCACTCCTACTAATTTTGTAAGGTTGAACATGCATCCAATCAATTTGCAATACTAATAATATTAGATAATACTTTTGAACACTTGATGCACTCTTCTAAGATCTCTATGTGCTGTGAAAATATGGAGAATTTACCTATTCAGAAAATCTCTATGGATCATAGAGAAGGAAATACACAGGGCAGCAAGATAAAGGGTTTATTTTGTAGCTGAGTGCTGTAAAGTTTCCCTATTGCCTCTAGGATCTCAAGCAACACAAATCAATTTTGTAAGTATTACCAACAAGCAAGCTTTCCTTGCAGTTTAATGCTTTATATTACAGGTTGCCCTTTTCTCTCAGTAATGTGAAATCCTCTTAAGCTGTGCTTGTTTAGCAAATTCTGTCAGCATGATGACAAGGTAGTGTGAATGTGCACTGAAAGAACCCTGAAGTTTTAAAATATTTAAGAGTTGGTCTAGGTATCATTTATTCTTTCTTGTGAAAAATCTACGGAAGAAGTTACCAAAACTGTGTATTTTTGTCTGCCATTTTCTTACAGTCGTGTCCTGAGATAGCTTGTACTTGCTATGATCATTGGCAGAATATAACTTTTTTTAAAATTTTACGACTGTCATAAAATGATGCAAGTTTTATTTCACATTCTTTGAAATATCCCAGAAATTTAGAGTCAGAAAGGCACAATTTTTCTGAACAGTGTAGATTTTCTTTAAGCTAGCAAATTTCAAAGTAAGGCAAATTTGAGAGTAAACTGCAAACTAGTATTCCTCGGGAGATGCATAGACGCATAGCTAAGAATCCCATGTCTGCAGGCATCATTCAGCTTGAAAGTCAGACTGACAAAGGAGTTAATTTCCATTCTATATGGGACTTCAAACCTTGAAACAGATGTGGAAGTTTTTGTCCAGGTCTGCATAGTCATTCATTCAGTCAGTAAACAAACTTTAGCATCTAGTCTGTGCCACGGGTGGGTGATATGTAGCACGTGGTCATGGTGTCCCACCTGTATCCCTTTAACATGACATTTCAGTGCATATTGGCAAGTTTCTAACTGCCAGGAACCTGTGACTTTGAGGGCTCTCTCTCGCCCCAAAGCCTGCTCTGCAATAAGTACCGATAATCACCCACCCACCCTGTAAGCAACATTTAGCACAGCTGCTGGGAACTGCTGGATAAATACTCTATGTCCATAAGCTCTTTTGTAAGATACCTCTGAGGTGTTGCCCTGAACAGTCTCCCTGAGTTCTCCAGGTGACTAAACTTCATTTACACATCATGATAAGTAGCTTGAAAAACTACCTTTTAAAATTTTTGCTTTCCTTTCATCTAAATCTTACGTTTTCACTTTGCTGCTGGTTACCGTCTCCCAAACAAACCACTTGCAATCAAATCCTTGTCTCTGAATCAGCTTCCCAGGGGATCCTAAATTAAAAGATAAATAGTATAAAAATGATGAAATCAGGATCTGTCATGAAGTGATTTGAAAGGAATACTCTGAACAAGGAACAGTAGTGATTCTGAAGAGGAAGGAGAATGGAGCTTTATAAGGAGTTCAAATAAGTCCTGCAATGAATTCCCTGGATTTAGCACTTTGCTTTCTAGGTGATCATTGTAAAAGTATGTGGCAACCATGAACACTGACTGCTCAGATCTTACAAAGGAGAAGCTGCTAAAAAGAATATAGTTGGCTGACAGCCTCCAACTGTTACCACTTGGGAATTATGCATGGCATTCATGCCAAGGTCACAGTCTCCCTGGGCAGCTCCCTGGTAGTGACTGAGCATGGCAGGTGTTATCAGTCAGGTTTTAACCAGAGAAACAGAACCAGCAGGATCAGTTTGCATGGTTGTAAGGGATGCCTCTTGTTGTTATTTAGTCACTCAGTCATGTCCGACTCTTTGTAACATCATGGACCATAGCCTGCCGAGTTCCTCTGTCCATGGGATTTTCCAGGCAAGAATACTAGAGTGGGTAGCCCTTCCCTTCTCCAGGGGATACTCCAAACCCACATTTCAGAGGGTTGGGAAGATCTGCGTCTCCTGCATTTTAGGGGGGTTCTTTACCACTGAGCTGCCAGTGAAGCCCGAGGGATGCCTGCTGCTGCTAAGTCACTTCAGTCGTGTCCGACTCTGTGCGACCCCATAGACAGCAGCCCACCAGGCTCCCCCGTCCCTGGGATTCTCCAGGCAAGAACATTGGAGTGAGTTGCCATTTCCTTCTTCAGTGCATGAAAGTGAAGAATGAAAGTAGTCGCTCAGTCGTGTCCGACTCTTAGCGACTCCATGGACTGCAGCCCACCAGGCTCCTCCGTCCATGGGACCCTCCAGGCAAGAGTACTGGAGTGGGTTGCCATTGCCTTCTCCGGGGGGATGCCTAGGCAAGTTTAAAAATCCATAGCCCAATACTTTGGCCACCTGATGCAAAGAACTGACTCATTGTAAAAGACTCTGATCCTGGGAAAGACTGAAGGCAGGAGGAGAAGGGGACAACACAGAGGATGAGATGGTTGGATGGCATCACTGACTCAATGGACATGAGTTTGAGCAAACTCCAGGAGATAGTGGAGGACAGGGGATCCTGGCATGCTGCAGTCTATGGGGTTGCAAAGAGTCAGACTGAGCAACTAAACAACACCAACAACAGGGGCAAGTCAGGAAGGCTGGAGCTCATGGGCACTAGTTGAAGTGACAGTTCATTTAACAGGTGGAATTTCCTCTTCCTCAGAGAAACCTAAATTTTGCATTTAAAGCCTTTATTCTGATTAGATGAGGCCCACTCAGATTATTGAGGCTAATCTTTATAGAAAGTCAGCTGATTGTAGATGATAGAGACATCTCCAAATGTACCTTCACAGCAACACCTAGACTAGTGTTGAATAATTAGACCAATTTATATACTGATCATAGAGGGTATTAGAAGTAAGAATGTGAGATTTTCCAGTGGTGGTTAGCATCAGATAGGAAAAATTAATAAATTGGGACAATGACTCTAATAAGGAAAACAAGTGCTCAAATGAAGACCAACTCTTTGTTCTGAAAGTAGTTTTCTTATTTTTGTTTTTGTAATGCATTACTTACTACATTGAAAATATCATCAAAAGTATTATCAATAGGTACATTTTCTCTTTTCATTGGTAATTTATTTTAATTTTTAATCTTCTATTTAATCTTCTATTTAAAATTAATCATTTAAACACATCAAAATTTTAAATGTATTTGTAAATCAAGTATACTCCAATACAAAATTTTAAGTTTAATATGTATTAACAAAGCTGTGTGATAAATTCCACAAACCCTAATAAATAATTCTTCTCTGTTAATTGTATAAAATGTGGTGCCTGCTTTTTCTTATACTCGTGACAATTATAAGTATAATTGATATTACTATAATAACTACACCATGGAAATACAGAGGAATAATTTTCAACATTTATAAGTACAACACTATTAATCAGTAATATTATTAAATGTGAATTTCTGAAAATTAACTTCTTTTAGGCATTTATACATTAAACACTGCAGAATCACATGTTAACATTTATAAGCCATTATTCGTTCATTTTATTAGCAATTAGGTTCAAAAATTGCTCCTGTTATTATTTTCTTCACAATGTAAACTAAATCTCACCCATCAATTTAACTTCAAGAAAATGCCTCACTGAGCAAGGCACCAACTCAAATGGCTTGTTTTAGCTCATTATTACTAAAATTTGTTAAGTATTTTTCATTTTTTGAAATGGTGGTTTTATTTTCAGTAGGCCAAAGTTGGTTCATCAATATATTTACTTTTGAATCTGCAATGAACTACTCAGGCATTCCAGTCCCTGCAAACAACCACCTTGGTTGTAGGGAGTGAATTATGGCTCTAACAAGATCAGGGTGGCCTGTTTAGCTGTCCTTATAAGGCCAGTTTCAGCCTCCTGAGAGAAAGAGTGTATATCTGCCTAGAGAGCCACAACTGAAAATTTTCATAGTCTCCTCAGTTTCAAGTATTTTGTTCATCCATCTTCATGGAATAGCCCTGGTTTTATCTATCCAGAAGTTCTGTCATTATTAAGGTAGTCATTGTTTAGATAACAAAAGCAAAGACATATTCTCTACACCTGTATTAGACAATTGCATAGCATTAGCCACATCAGTCTAATTAAGATTAATTAAACATAAAAATTCAGTTCTTTGATTGTAGAAGAACCTCTTTCAAGTGTTGAATATCCACATGTGGTTAGTGGCTACCATCCTGGACAATGCATATTATTTCCATCACAATAGGAAGTTGTCTTGGACAGCACTGCTCTGAAAGGTCTATAAAGTATTTGGTTAATAACTTAGGTCTTGATTAAGATTCAGGTTACATTTTCTGAGTGCCTCAGATATATCTAGCATTACATATTCATGGATGTTATTCTTTGTTAACTGTCACAACAGTCCTGATGGGTAGGTATTGTTCTTCACATTTTAGAGATGGGAAGACTGAGGCTGGAAGACTAAGGCTGTGTATGACACATGAGTGAATGACAAGTTGATTCATGCCCTTTCCACTGTAACATGCTGCCTTGAAGAGAGAAACATATTCCAAGACGATCCTCAAGAGCCAGTATGAGAGCAAACAATGCCTGAAAGACAGCTCAGTTTGGAAGAGTTTCTTCCTTCAGGTGAGAGAACAAAAATAAGCATATTGATGACTGAGAGGAAGTTCATGGGGAATGGCATAAGAAAAAATGTAGACCAGAGGGCCCTATCAAGAAGGAACACGTGCTTTTCTTTTCCTTTTACTATTCAGTACATGGCAGTGTTCTAGCCTAAGGCAAAATGTAAAATATATAAAACCTTTATGCATTAACATAGATTTCATAATGTTATTAATAGAGGGGGAAAAACTACTTAAATATCTAATAATATAGTTAATGAAACGCAATAGAAAATTATCCAGCCACTGGAAACAGTTGTTAGGAACCTGATATAATAACACAGAGAAGCATTTGACATCCTCTTCAGTTCAGAAAGTATTGCTAAAATCAATATGTATAATAAAGATACTGCTGCAGCTATGTCACTTCAGTCATGTTCATCTCTGTGAGACCCCATAGACGGCAGCCCACCAGGCTCCCCAGTCCCTGGGATTCTCCAGGCAAGAACACTGGAGTGGGTTGCCATTGCCTTCTCCAATGCATGAAAGTGGAAAATGACAGTGAAGTCACTCAGTCGTGTCCGACTCTTAGCAACCCCATGGACCGCAGCCTACCAGGCTCCCCCATCCATGGGATTTTCCAGGCAAGAGTACTGGAGTGGGGTGCCATTGCCTTCTCCGATAATAAAGATGACAACAGTATTAATGAAAAGTGCAACACAATTTACATGGAGAGACATAATGCTAACAGTTTGAACCACGGAGTAGTTAAAATTTATTCTTCTCTCCAAATTGTAATACTTGAAATTTACATGAATCATACAATTAAGACATGTCTAATAACCCTAAGCCACAGGACAATTTGGAAATAGTCACAAATGAAATGGGAAGAGGTAGTACGTTTGAAAAAGTTTGATTAAAGTTCACTGGTTATATAATAAAGCAGCTTTCCTTATGTGTTCACCACACCTACACACGTCCTCCCACAACACATACACATAAACCATCTCCCAACTTAGGAATTAGTGTTATTTAAAAATTAACCTATTGAATTTAACCTACATATGGCAATATTATTGTATTTGGATGATCTATCAAAGGAAAAAGTGTTCTATTACTCATTTATGTGTGCATGATGTCTGGATATTTTCACAGCTATTGTGTCTGTAACAAAGGTGTTGTTAGAAATTAGAATTAGGTCTAGAAAATGTCAGACCTGGGACATATTTGAGAATATAATATAAGGTCTATGTTCCTTATGTTCCCCAGAAGAAAATAGTTGCATGAATGATCGTCTAGCTTCAATTTATTTAGGGCTTCCCAGGGGTTGCACAGAGTCGGACACGACTGAAGTGACTTAGCAGCAGCAGCAGCAGCATCAGGTGGTCTTAGCAGTAAAGAACTCACCTGTGAATGCAGAAGACATAAGAGAGGCGGGTTCAATCCCTGGGGTGGGAAGATTCCCTGGAGAAGGAAACGGCAGCCCACTCCAGTATTCTTTACTAGAGAGTCCCATGGACAGAGGAGTCAGTGGGCTACAGTCCATGGGGTCACATAGAATCAGACACAAGTGAAGCGACCTAGCACGCACACACCTCAATTTATCCCACTCACTTGCAAATTTCACCATAGTTTGAACACATGCAGGGACATGAATGCATTGCAGTTTAGGTTTGATTTTAAAGATACAAAAATAAATGTCTCAACATCAATTGTATTGGGCCTTACACTTTATATTTAAAACAAGTGTCTTCTGCGGGAGCAATATTTCTCATCCCTATTAATACAGAGAAATTACGCAAAAACAGTTAAGGTTTATGAACTTCAGTAACACATTTCATGAAAAGAATGTAAGTGTACATTTATCTTTAATGGAAAATAGGTTTTTTTTTAAATTAATGGTCTTGATTTAATTTCCTTGCTACAAAATGAGAGAAGTAAAATGATATTGAAAAACTATGGTGGTGGATCTTCACTAAGGAATCCCTACTACATGCACAGTGGGAATATTTAACTCACTCTTATTATTTTTGTTCATTATTTTGTTTTATTTAAATGATACAGAAATTATATTTACAAGCTACCTAGATACATGAAAACAATTTCTGTAAAGAATTCTAGATATCCATTTAACCTTCATGGGTTTCTAAAATGAATTATCAGCTACATAACAAGATGGAATTTCGTCCTTGTAGGAGAGGCCTATCTCTGGGTAGTATTCACACAACAGCGCCTGTTTTCTCACATCTAATTTATTGCAAATATCCAGACATGGATATGATAGCTTACAGTGAACAATGTCAGATTCGTGATCTCTGAAGAAGATTTAGCTTTGAAATCTGGGACCAGGCTTGATTACTCAGAGCTTTTGTGTGGCAGAAGTTTTATTACAGTGAAAAAGGACAGGGATAGCTTCTAACATAGACATCAGAAGGGGGACGGAGCATGCCCTGTGAGAGTCAATTCCTAGGCAGGTTGAGAAGAAGTCTGGGGGTCCCCAAGGAGAGAGGGGTCTGGAATTCTCAAGGAGGCTGCTGCTGCTGCTGCTAAGTCGCTTCAGTTGTGTCCAGCTCTGTGTGACCCCATGGACTGCAGCCTACCAGGCTCCCCCATCCATGGGATTTTCCATGGCAAGAGTACTGGAGTGGGTTGCCATTGCCTTCTCCGTCTGAAGGAGGAGGGAAGAACAAACGGTTTTTGTTTTTTTTTTCATCTACATTCCTTAGTCTTAGTCACATAAAACATTTTTATCTTCAAGCCTGGAACTGATGATTGCACAATGAACAACTCAGTTTAAACTCTGTACTAAGGATTATATAACAACAATGTATCCTGCTTGAAGACAGTTTCTCCTTCCTGAAAACCTTCTGGCTAATCCTGTTATCTTAAAATATAAATTATGGGAGTGGGTCTAGCAAGATCTTTACAACCTCCAGATATTCTTTTCATTCATTGTAATAACTAATTAAAAAGTATATAACTCCCTTGCTAACACTAGCGAGGGGGTACTCTTTCTGCCCCCTTCTGATGTCAATGTTTGAAGCTTTGTCTATCCCTTTTATACTTTAATAAAACTCTATTACACAAAAGCTCTGAGCAATCAAGCCTTGTCTCCGCCCCAGACTGAATTCTCCTCCAGAGGCCAAGAATCCTGGTGTCTTTTGGGGTTCAGCAACAACCTTTCAGCCCCCTCACTAGTGTTAGCAAGGGAGCTACTTTTTCAATTGGTTATTAACAGTAAATAAAAAGAATGTTTCAAGGTTGTAAAGTCTTACTAGACCCATTTCCACAATTAACATTTTAAGATAACAGCATTAGAACTAACAATAGAAAGATTTTACCGGACTGCTCCCACAATTTACATCTTAAGATAACCAGATTAGTCAGAAGGATTTCTCCTTCTGCAAGGTACATTGTTGTACTCAAGCAAGATACATTGTTGTTATATAATCATTGGTATAGGGTTGAAGGAAAAACATATCCTTGACCAAATGAGTTGTTTTGTTGTGTGATCATTAACTCGGCTTAAAGAAAAAAACTTTTTATGTGACTGAGAATGTAGGAAAAATACTAAGGAATGTAGGGGGTAAAATGGTTGTCCATTTCTCCTCCTCCTCCAGGACTTCTTAACAACCTGCCTAAGAATTAACTCCCTCAGATATGAATACTCTATACTCATTTCCTGTCCCTGTGCCTCCCTTGAGATTCAGCTGTAAATTGTTACCCTTTGACAAAGTCCCAGAGATAGTCTTTGCTCTCTGTTCAAGTTGATTCAGCTGGACAGATATTCACTGGATGATTATTATGGCTGGAGTGTTTCAGTAGCTGACTTCTTTTTCTTTTCCTCTTTATACTTTAAAAATGTTTGTTGGAGTGTAGTTGATTTACAATGTTGTATTAGTTTCAAGTATATAACAGAGTGAATCAGTTGTACATGTCATATACCACTCAATTTTGGGATTATTTTCCCATTATTGAGTAGAGTTCCCTGTGCTAAACAGCAAGTCCTTATTAGTTATCTTTAATTTCTAGTAGTGTGTATATGTCAGTTCCGATCTCCCAATTTATCTCTCCCATGCTTGCCCCCTGGTAACCATAAGTCTGTTTTCTACATCTGTGAGTCTGCTTTTGTTTTGTAAATGAGTTCGTTTCTACGTTATTTTTTAGATCCCACATATAAGTAATATGGCCATTCTGACTGGTGTGAGATGATACCTCATTGTAGATTTGTTTTGTATTTCTCTAATAATTAGTGATGTTGAGTGTCTTTTCCTGGGCTTTTTGGCCATCTGTATGTCATCTTTGGAGAAATGTCTATTTAGGTCTACCAGTCATTTTTTGATTGGGTTGTTTCTTTTTCTTACATTGAGTAGAATGAGCTGTTTGTGTATTTTAGAGATTAATTCCTTGTCAGTTGCTTCATTTGCAAATATTTTCTCCCATTATCTGGGTTATCTATTATGATTTCCTTTGCTGTGCAAAAGCTTTCAAGTTTAATTAGATCTCATTTATTTTTATTTTCATTACTCTAGAAGATGGGTCAGAAAAGATCTTGATAAGATTTGTGTCAAAGAATGTTCCTCTATGCATTTTGTAGTGTCTGGCTTTACATTTAGGTCTTTAATCCATTTTGAGTTTATTTTTGTGGAAGTGTTAGGAAGTGTTCTAATTTCATTCATTTACATGCTACTGTCCACTTTTCCCAATTTTTGAAGAAACTCTTTTCTCCATTGTACATTTTGCCTACTTTGTCATAGATTAGGTGATAGGTGCATAGGTTTATCTCTGGGCTTTCTATCCTGTTCCATTTATCTATATTTCTGAGTTTTTTTTGTCAGTACCATACTCATTTGACTACTGTAACTTTGTAGTACAGTCCAAAGTCAGGGAGCCTGAGTCCTCCAGCTCCATTTTTCTTTCTCAAGGTTGCTTTTGCTGTTCGGAGTCACTCATATTTTCATATAAACTGTGAAGTTTTTTGTTCTAATTCTGTGAAAAATGCCATTGGTAATTTGATAGGTATTGCATTGAATCTGTAGATTACTTTGGGTAACATAGTCATTTTGTTGATATTGATTGTTCCAATCCAAGAACATAGTATCTCTCTCCATCTTTTTGTGTCATCTTTGATTTCTGTCATCAGTATCTTACAGTTTTCTGAGTACACATCTTTTGCTTCCTTTGATAGGTTAATTCCTAGGTGTTTTATTCTTTTTGATGCAGTAGTAAATGGAACTGTTTCCTTAATTTCTCTTTCTGATCTTTCATTGTCAGTGTATAGGAATGAAAGAGATTTCTGTGTGTTAATTTTGTATCCTGCAGCTTTACCAAATTCATTGATGAACTCTGGTAGCATCTTTAGAATTTTCCATGTATAGTATCATGTCATATGCAAACATTGGCAGTTTTATTTCTTTTCCAATTTAGATCCTTTCTTTCTTTCTTTCTTATTTTAATCACTGACTACCATGCCTAGGACTTCCAAGACTATGTTGAATAATAGTGGCAAGAGTGGACGAACTCACTCTTATTAAAGGATTTTAGAAGGAAACTTAGAAGGCACAGAGTTTTCCACTGGAAAAAAAAAATAGAAGAAAAGAAACTTGACTGAATATTTGTCTCCATTTTTAATCCAGTGTTGAAGTGTAAGGGCATCCCACACGCATGCCGCTTCCAAGATGTCCACTTGCCACAGTGGGGAGTCTTGTAAATGGGGAAATGCTTCAGGCATGGCATAACTCGTGTGGTTGCTTTTCTTCCTGTGAAGTTAAAGGGAGAAAAAAAAATCTCTGTTTCTCAAAGTGGATACTGTTAGTATCTCTATTCCAGTAGTAAGTAATGGAATCACCCTTCTTCTGAGCCCATTGAATCTGAAACAAAGTTCAGAGTATCTTAATTATCTCAGTATTTAATACTGTTTTTTTTTCTTTATAATATCTGCAAGGAAAAATTACTATTTCCACATCTAGATATTGTTGGAAAGATAACTGGGCTCAAAGGATAGATGATCATTTATTCAAAAATGTGAATTCCAAATTGATCTCCTTTTTCTGTTCTTGGTCATTGTAGTTCTTTTTGAGTTAGTATTTATGAAATATAGCATATCCATCCATTAATTCAATTAGGCTTCCTTGAATTTATAGGCCTTTCTGATTTAAGTTGCTATTTTGTTAATATTTTATACCTGGTAATGAATTCAAGTGACACTGAAAACTTGTCTGATGAAAATGAGTTATAGTTCAAAGATATAAATAGTTTCTGAATACTAACTTAAAACTTTCCATCTAAAAATAGAAGTCCTCTTTTCTTTTATATATACAATCTTCACTGCTCATGGTATGATTTGATTTAGTAGTTGATATTTCACCTAGAAATATCAGTGTTCTTCGAGACACACAGAAATGAAGACACTGCCCTCTAGGTGCTCTTGAAATTCACTGTAACATCACTGACTAGAGATTATTACATTTCATAGAATGTAGACATTATACAATTTTGCTTAATCATTACATTGTAATGATTCCAATTGTACTTGGAATTAGGTATAACATTTTTTCCCCTTGAGTTTGTTACAATTGCATAGATCTCATCTTTCAAAGCATTTAAAACACTTTGCTAATATCCTCTTATATCATCACCAGAGCTTGTAAGGGTGACAAGAAACAAATGAAGGTATATACTTTCTTTCACAGAAATGAGGGGGAAAAGCAATAGCTTGGTACCAGTAAGGATCCAAACTTAAAAGTTGAGGGCTGTGTTGGACAGATATGAATCTGGAGAACTCAGCATCATGTGCAGTGACATAATTTAGAATACTGATATGTAACCTGCTTGAGTCTACCAGAAAGTGTTTTGGTAGGAGAAACAAACATTCATAGAATAAATTAGATCTCATGGACCAGTTCCAAATCTGATAAATATTGGTGATACTTTTATAATTCTTTTCTTTCCTGTCTCTGTTGATAAAAACCTCTTTGTTTTTAATATTGATATTTCTTAAGTGATACAATGTTTTCATTTTTTATATCCAATGTAGCTAATTCAAGTTCTTAAAGTAGTTAGAGTCATAAACAGGATATTCAAGTAACATTTATCCTTGTCTAAGAGAGTATCTATAAGAAATCATTTGGGTTGAAAAAAAATACCTGAAGGCAAATGAGTACTTCTAGGGTGAGGAGAGATTGTCCCCCAATACTAATAGTTGATAGTTTAACAGGGCTAACTACAGAGAGAGAATGTGTAGAATCCAACTAGAAAAGAAGTGTTTTTTTTAGCTTTTTAGCTACTAGATGGCTTGGCAAGAAAGAGGATGATTCCAGAAAGTTCCAAAAAGAGAAGTAAATGCTTGGCAGTACCGTACTTAGGAATTTGTCCTTCTTTCTCAGACACAAAAGCATAAAGTCAGAGTAGGGGGGTAGGGAATTGTTACAGAAGAAAAGAGACTAGATAAAGATTCAACACTTAAATGTATTATGTAGCCTTTGTTTGGATCCCGATTCAAACCAACTATAAAAAGACATCTTTGAAACAGTCAAAGAAATTTTTAAAAAGTTCAGTATGAAATAAGTATTAAGGACTTACTGCTGAGGGTAGTAGATATAATGCTTAATAATAATTCATAAACACATGTATTTATTTGCATATCAATCAGAAATGTATACTAAAATATTTATGGGTGAAATGATATGTCTGAGATTTTCCTTGAGGATCCAGAAAAATTAATAAAGAGGAGGGTAAATGAAGCAATGAGAAAGATCGGTATAATATTGAAGTGTTGAAGTTGGTTGATGGATACATGAGGTTAATTATATTATTCTTAGTTTACATTTCAAAATTTCTATAATAAATGTCTTATTTAATGTGAACAGCTCAATCCAGTAGTCAGAGAACAATTCTGTCAGATACTAGAGGAACAACAGAAACAGGCAGATAAATGCAGAATAATCAGCAGTTAACCTCAGATATGCAGATGACACCACCCTTATGGCAGAAAGTGAAGAACAACTAAAGAGCCTCTTGATGAAAGTGAAAGGGGAGGGTGAAAAAGTTAGCTTAAAACTCAACATTCAGAAAACTTAGATAATGGCATCTGGTCCCATCACTTCATGGCAAATAGATGGGGAAACCAGGGAAACAGTGAGAGACTTTACTTTCTTGGGCTCCAAAATCACTGCAAATGGTGACTGCAGCCATGAAATTAAAAGATGCTTGTTCCTTGGAAGAAAAGTTATGACCAACCTAGACAGCGTATTAAAAAGCAGAGACATTACTTTGCCAATAAAGGTCTGTCTAGTCAAAGCTATGGTTTTTCCAGTAGTCATGTATGGATGTGAGAGTTGGACTATAAAGAAAGAATTGGTGCTTTTATACCATGGTGTTGGAGAAGACTCTTGAGAGTCCCTTGGACTGCAAGGAGATCCAACCAGTCCCTCCTAAAGGAAATCAGTCCTGAATATTCATTGGAAGAACTGATGTTGAAGCTGAAACTCCAATATTTTGGCCACCTGGTGCAAAGAGCTGACTCATTGGAAAAGACCCTGATGCTGGGAAAGATTGAAGGCGGGAGGAGAAGGGGATGACAGAGGATGAGATGGATGGATGGCATCACTGACTCAATGGACGTGAATCTGAGTGAACTCCGGGAGTTGGTGATGGACAGGGAGGCCTGGTGTGCTATAGTCCATGGGGTCACAAAGAGTTGGATATGACTGAGTGACTGAAATGAACTGAACAAATTTGTCTGCAAGGTCCAGTATTTTAGGATTCTAATTGTCCACAAAATTAGGAAGAGGAATCAAATTAACTCTCAGAGTTAGAGCAGAGTCAGCTTTTTCACTCTCCTCTTTCACTTTTGTCAAGAGACTCTTAAGTTGTTCTTCGCTTTCTGCCATAAGAATAGTGTCATCTGCAGATCTGAGGTTATTGATATTTCTGCTGGCAATGTTGATTCCATTTTGTGCTTCATCCAGTCCGGCATTCCGTGTGATGTACTCTGCATATAAGTCAAATAAGCAGGGTGACAATATACAGCCTTGGCATACTCCTTTCCAGATTTGGAACCAGTCTGTTGTTCCATGTGCAGTTCTAACTGTTGCTTCCTGACCTGCATACAGATTTCTCAAGAACTAGATCAGGTGGTCTTGTATTCCCATCTCTTGAAGAATTTTCCACAGTTTGTTGTGGTCCACACAGTCCATAGTCAATAAAGCAGAAGTAGATGCTTTTCTGGAATTCATTTGCTTTTTCGATGATAAACAGATGTTGGCAATTTGATCTCTGGTTCCTCTGCCTTTAAATCCAGCTTGAAATTGGAAGTTCATGCTTTATGTACTGTTGAAACCTGATTTGGAGAATTTTGAACATTACTTTACTAGTGTATGAGATGAGTGCAGTTGCACGGTAGTTTGAACATTCTTTGGCATTGCCTTTCTTTGGAATTGGAATGAAAACTGACCTTTTCCAGTCCTGTGGCCATTGCTGAGTTTTCCAAATTTGCTGGCATATTGAGTGCACCACTTTCACAGCATCATCTTTCAGGATTTGAAATAGCTCAACTGGAATTCCATCACCTCCACTAGTTTTGCTCATAGTGATGCTTTCTAAGGCCCACTTGACTTCACATTCCACGATGTCTGGCTCTAGGTGAGTGATCACACCATCGTGATTATCTGAGTCATGAAGATCTTTTTTGTACAGTTCTTCTGTGTATTCTTGCCACCTCTTCTTAATATCTTCTGCTTCTGTTAGGTCGCTACCATTTCTGTCCTTTATCGAGCCCATCTTTGCATGAAATGTTCCCTTGGTATCTCTGATTTTCTGGAAGAGATCTCTAGTCTTTCCCATTCTGTTGTTTTCCTCTATTTCTTTGTATTGATCACTGAGGAAGGCTTTCTTATCTATCCTTGCTATTCTTTGGAACTCTGCATTCAGATGCTTATATCGTTCGTGTTCTTTGCTTTTCACTTCTTTTCACAGCTATTTGTAAGGCCTCCCCAGACAGCCATTTTGCTTTTTTGTATTTCTT
Organism: Capra hircus; assembly: GCF_001704415.2. Lineage (NCBI taxonomy): Eukaryota > Metazoa > Chordata > Mammalia > Artiodactyla > Bovidae > Capra > Capra hircus. The sequence goes on from NW_017189516.1 coordinate 44,212,483, forward strand.
TTCCATGTGGATGGTCTTGATCCCTGTCTCCTGTACAATGTCACGAACCTCTGTCCATAGTTCATCAGGCACTCTGTCTATCAGATCTAGTCCCTTAAATCTATTTCTTACTTCCACTATATAATCATAAAGGATTTGATTTAGGTCATACCTGAATGGTCTAATGGTTTTCCCCACTTTCTTCAATTTAAGTCTGAATTTGGCAATAAGGAGTTTATGATCTGAGCCACAGTCAGCTCCCAGCCTTGTTTTTGTTGACTGTATAGAGCTTCTCCATCTTTGGCTGCAAAGAATATAATCAGTCTGATTTCAGTGTTGATCATCTGGTGATGTCCATGTGTAGAGTCTTCTCTTGTGTTGTTGGAAGAGGGTGTTTGCTATGACCAGTGCGTTCTCTTGACAAAACTCTATTAGTCTTTGCCCTGCTTCATTCTGTACTCCAGCGCCAAATTTGCCTGTTACTCCAGGTGTTTCTTGAGTTCCTACTTTTGCATTCCAGTCCCCTATAATGAAAAGGACATCTTTTTTGGATGTTAGTTCTAAAAGGTCTTGTAGATCTTCATAGAACCGTTCAACTTCAGATTCTTCAGTGTTACTGGTTACTTGGATTACGGTGATATTGAATGGTTTACCTTGGAAACGAACAGAGATCATTCTGTTGTTTTTGAGATTGCATCCAAGTACTGCAGTTCGGACTCTTTTGTTGACCATGATGGCTACTCCATTTCTTCTGAGGGATTCCTGCCCACAGTAGTAGATATAATGGTCATCTGAGTTAAATTCACCCATTCCAGTCCACTTTAGTTCACTGATTTCTAATATGTCAGCGTTCACTCTTGCCATCTCTTGTTTGAACACTTTCAATTTGCCTTGATTCATGGACCTAACATTCCAGGTTCCTATGCAATATTGCTCTTTACAGCATCGGACCTTGCTTCTATCACCAGTCACATCCACAGCTGGGTATTGTTTTTGCTTTGACTCCATCCCTTCATTCTTTCTGGAGTTATTTCTCCACTGATCTCCAGTGGAATATTGGGCACCTACTGACCTGGCAAGTTCCTCTTTCAGTATCCTATCATTTTGCCTTTTCATACTGTTCATGGGGTTCTCAAGGCAAGAATACTGAAGTGGTTTGCCATTCCCTTCTCCAGTGGAACACATTCTGTCAGACCTCTCCACCATGACCCGCCCATCTTGGGTGGCCCCACAGGGTGTCGCTTAGTTTCATTGAGTTAGACAAGGCTGTGGTCCGTGTGATCAGATTGGCTAGTTTTCTGTGATTATGGTTTCAGTGTTTCTGCCTTCTGATGCCCTCTCGCAACACCTACCATCTTACTTGGGTTTCGCTTACCTTGGACATGGGGTATGTCTTCACAGCTGCTCCAGCAAAGCGCAGCCACTGCTCCTTACCTTGGACAAAGGGTATCTCCTCACGGCAGCCCCTCCTGACCTTGAACGTGGAGTAGCTCCTCTACTGGAGGTAGGGTAAACAGTGTTTTTGGATTTTAAAAAAAAGACCCATTTGAATTTGACATTGAAAACTTCCCTCACTAAGCGTCATAGGAGCATAGCATCAGAGCAGTTAGAGAAGGAAATATTACTCTAGAATATTGCTAGGTCTGGTGGTAAACAATAATTAACCCAAATACTGTGTGTTTATTATGTGTCGATGGATGCATAAGAAGTTATTCCTCCGAATCAGTGGTTACAACAATAAGAAACATTATCTCTCACAGTTTCTATAGCTCAGGAATTTGGAAGCAGCCAGGTGAGAGGTCCTGTCTTGCTGTTTCTTACAAAGTTGCTGTCAAAATGTTGCCCAGGGTGCTGTCATTGGATAGCTTGACTGGAACGGGAGGATCAAATTCAAAGATAGCTTGCTCACATGACTGGCAAGGTAATGTGAGTGAGGGCTGGCAGCCTCAGTCCCTCTCCAGATGGGCCTCTCTCCAGGGTTGCATGACAGCCTTCTCTACGTAGTGCCTGCTGTAATGGTAAATTTTAGTGTCAACTTAAGTAGGTCTCAAGGTGCCCAGAAATTTTGTGAAACATTATTTTGGGTATGTCTATGAGGGTGATTCAGGATGAGATTAGTATTTAAATCAGTGGACTGAGTAAAGTGGATTGCCCTCCACAATGTGGGTGCACCTCCTCCAATCCTGTGAAGTTTTGAAAGAACAAAAAGGCTGACCGTCCCCCAAATAAGAGAGAATTCTTCCTGCTTGACAGCCTGTAAATTTGGACATGAACTGAAACATGAACTCCTCCTGGGTCTCAAACCTACGGGCCTTCAGAATGGAACCTATACTCATTGGCTCTCCCAGGTCTCCAGCTTGCCAACTCATGCTACAGACCTTGCAATTTGCCAGACCCATGATGGCACAAGCTGATTCCTGATAATAAATCTCCTTAAATATATATATATATATATATATATATATATATATATAGTTAGAATTTGTGTATTGTGTACACCCATTCACACACACACACACACACACACACACACACACATACATATATACTGTTAGTTCTGTTTCTCTGGAGAACCCTGATTAATATAATAAGTTATCCAAAAATGCACTTAAAGTAATGGAACAAGAAATGGAGGTTTAAAATATTTGACAGGAAGGAAAAGGTGTGTGGAAGAATTCAGATTACTGATATAAAACTGATTTGGCAGAAGCAGAAAGAGATTATAAGATGTTGTTAATAACATTAACATGTTGTTAATAAGCCTAGTGCTCATTATCAACTGAGAAAAGCTTAGATAAATTGTAAAATTAGTAAGTAAAAAGTTATCATATAACAATAGTGTTTAGAAACAGGACACCAAAATTCTATAAAGCAATTATTCTTCAATTAAAAATTTAAAAAAAGAGTTGAAAGCAGAAACTATTCAATTTTTTATTCCTTGGGGTGGTGGGGTGGGTAATAATACAAAGGTGGGGTGATTACAGAAAATTATTGATTATATTATATATTGTTCTGTATACTATTTGATTTTCAAACATGCATATATATGACTTTGGCAAAATTTTTAAAAGGTGATTTTTTATGAGAATGAGTAAAATACGTAAAGTATTTTTCAGAAAAACAAACTAAACGAAGCAACAAATAAGGCTAAAAATCTTTGTTTTATTTCTTTATGCAAGATTTTGTTTCCTGTTACTAAACAACTGCTTGCTGGGTTTTCCTTTGCTTCCTGATACTGAATGAAAGTTATGTGTATCATCCACATGGGTTCATTCATAAGAATAACTAACTTGCTTCTTTGAATCAAGGTTTAATAAAATGAATAATGTTTATTGATTAGCCAAGAAAATTTATTTTTTATTAGTGAAGTACAGTTGCATTAAAATTTATATTAGTTTCACATTTTTACAACATAGTGATTTAATGTTTTATGGATTATTTCATTGAAGGTGATTATAAAATAATGGCTATATTTCCTTGTGCTGTATAATATATTCTTGTTGCTTATTAATTTTATACATAGTAGTTTTTCTCTTAGTACCATACCCTTATCTCACCCTCCCTCTGTTCTTCTCCCCACTGGTAACCACTTATTTGTTCTCTACACCTGTGTGTCTGGTTCTGTTTTATTATATACATTTTCTGTTTTTATTTTTTAGATTCCCCATAGAAGGGATATCATACAGTATTTGTCTTTTTCTGTCTCACTTACTTCATTTAGACAAATGCCCTCCAAGTAAGTCCACATTGCTGCAAATGACAAAATTTAATTCTTTTTATGACTAATATTCCATTGTGTGCATATATACATCATCTTCTTTATCCATTTTTTCTGTTGATGGACACTTAGGTTGCTTCCATTTCTTGGCTGTTGTAAATAATGTTGCTATGAACGTTGAGGTACATGTATCTTTTCAAATTAGTATTTTTGAATTCTTTGGATATATACCTAGTAGTTGGAGAGGAAATGACAACCCACTCCAGTATTCTTGCCTGGAGAATCCCATGGACAGAAGAGCCTGGCAGGTCATGGTCCATGGGTTGCAGAGAGTTGGACATGACTGAAGCAACTAAGAATACCTAGTAGTGGAATTGCTGGATCACATGGGAGTTCTAATTTTAGTTTTTTGGTGAAGCTCCATACAATTTTCCACAGTGTTTGCACCAGTTTACCATCCCAACAATAATGTCCTAGCGTTCCATTCCCTCTTATGAATCTTTGCCAATTTCTTATTTGTAGACTTTTTGATGATAGTCATTCTGACAGGTGTGAGGTGATATCTCATTATTGTTTTGATTTGCATTTCTCTGATTAGCAATGTTGAACATTTTTCATGTGCCTGTTGAATACATATCTTCTTTGGGAAAGTGTCTTTTCAGATCTTCTGCCCAGTTTTTGAGTTGCTTATTTTTGATATTGATTTTTATAAGCTGTTTATATATTCTGGGTATTAACCATTATCAGTCATATCATTTACAAATATTTTCCCCACTTAGTAGGTTGTCTTTTCATTTTGTTGACCATTTCCTTTGCTGTGCCAAAGACTTTTAAGTGTAATTAAGTCTCAGTTGTTTATTTCTTTTATTTCTTTTGCCTTAGGAGACAGATCTAAAACATTTTGCTACCGTTTATGTCCAAGAGTGTTCTATGTTCTCTTCTAGGACTTTTATGGTTTCCAATCTTACACTTTGGTCTTTAATCCATTTTGAGTTTATTTTTGTATATGATGTGAAGAAATCTTCTAATCTCATTGTTTTGCAGGTAGTTGTTCAGTTGTCCCAGCACCACTTATTAAAGAGATGGTGTTTCCTCCATAGTGTATCTTTGCCTCATTTGTTGTACATTAATTGACCATAGCATATGGGTTTGAAGTATAATCTGAAGTCAGGAAGCATGATACCTTCAGCTTTGTTCTTTTTCCTCAAGACTACATTGGCTGTTTTGGGTCTTCTCTGGTTCTGTATAAACTTTAGGATTATTTGTCTCATTCTGTGAAAAATGTCTTGGGTATTTTGATGGGGATTGCATTAACTAATGGAGAGTGCTTTGGATAGTATGACCATTTTAACAATATTAGCTCTTCTAATCCAGGAACATGAGATAGCTTTCCATTTCTTTGTATCATTTTGAAATTCCTTCATCAGTGTTTTAAAATTTTCAGAGTACAGGTCACTGACCTCCTTGGTTATGTTTATTCCTAGGTATTTTATTCTTTTCGATACAGTTTTAATGGAATTGCTTCCTTAATTTATCTTTTGGATAGTTCATTATTTATTATAGAACAACAGACTTTGTATATTAATTGTATATCTTGCAGCTATTGCTGAATTCATTTATGAGTTCTAATAGATTTTATTAGAGATTTTAGGGTTTTTTATAAATATCGTCATGTCATCTGTAAATAATGACAGTTTCACTTTTTTCCTTCCAGTTTAGATGTCTTTTATTATTTTTGTTTGTTTGTGTGAATGCTGTGTCTAGGGACTTTCAACACTATGTTAAATAGAAGTGTCAAGAGTGGGCATCCTTGTCCTTTTAGATGAAAGGCTTTAGGCTTTACACCATTGAGTATGATATTAGCTGTGGGTTGTCATAATTGCAGTTTGTTATATTAGGTATATTCCCTCTGCACCAAATTTGATGAGAATTTTTATCATGAATGGGTGTTGAATTTTGTCAGATGCTTTCTCTGCCTGTATTGAAATGATTGTGTGATTTTTTATCCTTTATTAATCTGATATATCACATTTATTAATTTGCAAAATGTTGATTCATCCTTTCATCCCTGGAATAAATCCCACTTGATCATGGTGTAAGATCCTTTTTGTATTTTTGGATTCAGTGTGCTAATACTTTGTTGAGAATTTTTGCACCTATATTCATCACAGTATATTGGCCTATAATTTTCTTTTTTTGTTGTATCACCTTGTCTGGTTTTTGGTATCAAAGAAATGGTGGTCTCCTAGAATGAATTTGGGAGAGTTCTGTCCTCTACAAAAACTTGTTTAATAAGGATGCTGTGCTGTGCTTAGTAGTTCAGTCATGTCTGATTCTTTGCAACTCCATGGACTGCAGCCCGCCAGGCACCTCTGTCCATGAGGATTCTCCAGGCAAGAATACTAGAGTGGGTTGCCGTGCCCTCCTCCAGGGGATCTTCCCAACCCAGGGATCAAACCCAGGTCTTCTAATTGCAGGCAGATTCTTTACTAACTAAGTTATCAGGGAAGCCCAGATATTCAGCTTCTGAGTCCCTAAATATCCATCACTTAACAAGAAAATTCCCAAACTTTTTTTGCATTTCATGCTAGTTTGAATATCAAGATATGACCAGGGATCAATCCCATGTCCCCAAAATTGACAGCTAGATTCTTAACCACAGACCACCAAAGAAGTCCTAGATTGTTTTAAAGTCTATTTTGTCCAACATGAGTACCATGGTACCCCCATTTTCTTGTTTCCAATTGTGTATAACATCTTTTTTCCATCCCTCACTTTCCATCTGGGTGTGTCTTTAATTCAGAAGTGAGTTTCTTGTAAGTAGCCTATAGATAGGTCTTGTTTTATTATCTAATCACCCACTCTATGCCTTTTCATTGGAGTATTTAGGCCACTGACATTTAACATAATTATTGATAGGTTTGTACTTATTTCTAATTTATTACTTGTTTCCCAGTTATTGTTATAGTTTTTACCTGTTAATTCCTCTTCTTTTAGGTTTTTTCCCTAGTAGTTTGATGGTTTTCTTTAGTGGTACCCTTGTGTTCCTGTCTATGTTCTGTGTTTCTGTTGTAGGTTTTTGCTTTGTGGCTGCAATGGTCTTCATATATGTTGCCCTATAACTATGTATATTTGTCTTAAATAGGTAGTGCTTTAAGTTCAAACACATTCTAAAAGATCTACATTTTTTATTCCCTTCCCCCACATTTTGTTTTTGATGTCATATTTTACACCTTGATGTCTTTCTCTTCACTATTTATTGTAATTGTACTTATTTACATTTATTTTTCTTTTAATCTTCATACTAGCTTATTTAAGTGGTGGATCCTCAGACTTTACTGTATATTTGCCTTTGCTAGTGGAATTTTTCCTTTCCTATATATACTTTTAGATATAGCTTTTAGGACTTATTTAGTCTTGATGCACTCATAGTTTTTATTTGAGAAATTTATTTTATCTATCCTTCAATTCTCAGTGTTAATCTTGCTGGGTAAAGTATTCTAGTTCACAGGTTTTTCCCTTTCAGCACTTTAAATATATCATGTCACTCCCTTCTGACATACAGTGTTTCTGCAGAACAATTAGCTGGTAGCCTTAAGGGGATTCCTTTGTATATAGCTGTTTACTTTTTCTTGCTGCCTTTAGAAACCTCTCTTTATCTTTGATTTTTTCCATTTTAATTTTTCTATGTCTTGATATGGGTCTGAGTTCATCTTGTTTGGGACCCTCTGTGTTTCCTATTTGAATATCTGTTTCCTTCAGGTTTGGGGAAGTTTTCAGCCATCATTCCATTAAATACATTTTTAACCCCATAGTCACTTTTTCCTTCTGTAACCCCCGTAATGCAAATGTTGGTACACTTGATGTTATTCCAGAAGTTTCTATATTTTCTAGTTTCTTGCTATAACTCTGAGTAATCTATTACTTTTCCTCATTTAGTTAGCATTCTCAATGGCACCCCACTCCAGTACTCTTGCCTGGAAAATCCCATGGATGGAGGAGCCTAGTAGGCTGCAGTCCATGGGGTCGCTAAGAGTCGGACACGACTGAACGACTTCACTTTCACATTTTGCTTTCATGCATTGGAGAAGGCAATGGCACCCCACTCCAGTGTTCTTGCCTGGAGAATCCCAGGGACGAAGGAGCCTGGCGGGCTGCCATCTATGGGGTTGCACAGAGTTGGACACGACTGAAGTGACTTAGCAATAGCAATAGAAATAGCAAAAAAAAAAAAAAAAAAAACAATTACTAATACTTTGAATTCTTCATCTAGTAAATTTATTGCCGTTTCATTAGTTGTTGTTTTGGGCTTCCCAGATGGTAAAGAACCTGCCTGCCAGTGCAGGAGACATAAAAGACGCAGGTTCGATCCCTGAGTTGGGAAGATCCCCTGGAGGAGAGCATGGCAACCCACTCAAATGTTCTTTCCTGGAGAATGCCATGGACAGGGGAGCTACTGGCAGGCTACAGTCCATAGGGTCACAAAGTGTTGGAACCAAGAGAAATGAATTACCACGCATGCAGCAGTTTAGTTATTTGAGGAATTTTCTCTTTCAGTTGAGACATTTCTCTGCCTTCTCAGTCTCTATGATATGAGGTGAAGCAGTTATCTGTGGTAGTTATAAAGGGCTATCCTTATGTGGGAGCTCCTATACAGTCTATGTGTACCCAGTGGCTCGGGGACAGAACTGGATTTGACATGAACAAAAGTGTGTGGTGACATGAACAAAAGTCTCGGGGTGTGTTGGTAGCTATCACCTTGATAGGAACTGGGGCTTCAGGGAGGGGACAGTGCTGAAGCCAGGTGTGAGCTGGGACTTCTCCTGTGATCACTGGCCATCCTCACCCTGTAAGGGGTGTGGGCAAGTCTCAAGCTATTGGAACAAAACTCCTTAGGGTTGGGTCTGAGCTGATTCAGTTCCCTTCAGCTGTGAGATCTCCCTCCCAGCAGTGGCATCCTCACCCCAGAGGAGAGCAGCCCTGGAATAAGAAGGGCATGGGCACTCAGTGCGGGTGGGGCATGGGCTTTGGCAGTCTGGCTGTCATCAGAGGTCTGGACTACCTCCGATGTGCTGCCATATTTTGCCAAGTAGTGGCTGTCTCCATCCTGCTCATGTGCCACTTTGGATTTGAACCACCCCAGTGTCTCACAGCTGAGGTCTTTCCTGGGTCGTGGCAGCTTTCACTCCAGTGTGAGCTGCAATGTGAGTTAAGTGGGACTAGAACATTCACTTGGCCCAGGCTGGGGTATGCACCAGGACAGTTACAGGAAACCATTCAGCCACCTGTGCATTCTCACTCTGCCCATTCTACCTTGCTTTCGGAGGAAGCTAGCATTTGTATGATACTCACAAACAAAGTCTAGGCTTCCCACAGCCCTCTGGTTAAACCAATGCCCTCCAGCCCGCCAAGGTGGCTCGCTTTCCCTTGGTTGGACCCTAGGACTGGGGCACCCAATATGTGGCTCGAACTACTCATTCCACAGGGAGGATGTCCACCTGTATAATCTTCATTTTCCTGAATATACCCCCCACCCCCGACAAGAGACTGACCCAGACTTGTCTGTGAGTGTCCAGGAGTCTCCAGTGGAGGCGTGGGTTGGTGGTGGCCTGCTGCAGGGTTGCTGACACTGAGTGTAGCAGTACATGCGTGGGATCTTTTGAAGGAGGTCACCATTATCTTCATTACCTCCACCATAGTTTAAGTGAAAGTGAAGTCGCTCAGTCATGTCTGACTCTTTGCAATCCCATGGACTGTAGCCTACCAGGTTCCTCCGTCCAAGGGATTTTCCAGGCAAGAGTACTGGAGTCCATGGGGTCGCAGAGTCTGAAAGCGACTTCACATTCACTTTCAAATAACAGGGAGGGAACACAGCTCCACTGCACAGAAAATTGGATTAAAGATTTACTGAGCATGACACCACTCATCAGATCAAGACCCAGTTTCCCCCTCAGTCAGTCTCTCCCATCAGGAAGCTTCCATAAGCCTCTTACCCTTCTCCAGCAGAGGGCTGCTGCTGCTGCTAAGTCACTTCAGTTGTGTCCGACTCTGTGCAACCCCATAGATGGCAGCCCACCAGGGTCCCCCGCCCCTGGGATTCTCCAGGCAAGAACACTGGAGTGGGTTGCCATTTCCTTCTCCAATACATGACAGTGAAAAGTGAAAGTGAAGTCGCTCAGTCGTGTCCGACTCTTAGTGACCTCATGGACTGCAGCCCACCAGTCTCCTCCATCCATGGGGTTTTCCAGGCAAGAGTGCTGGAGTGGGTTGCCATTGCCTGGACAGTATCAATTTAGCACTTTGCAAATGACCATTATATCTACTACTATGGGCAAGAATCCCTTAGAAGAAATAGAGTAGCCATCATAGGCAACAAAACAGTCTGAAATGCAATACATGGATGAAATCCCCAAAATGACAGAATGATCTCTGTTCTTTCCCAAGGCAAACCATTCATTATCACAGTAATCCAAGTCTGTGCCCTGACCAGTAATGCTGAAGAAGCTGAAGTTTGAACGGTTCTATGAAGACCTACAAGACCTTTTAGAACTAACACCCAAAAAAGATGTCCTGTTCATCATAGGGGACTGGAATGCAAAAGTAGGAAGTCAAGAGATACCTGGAGTAACAGGCAAATTTGTCCTTGAAGTACAGAATGAAGCAGGGCAAACGCTAATAGAGTTTTGCCAAGAGTACACACTGCTGATTGCAAACACCCTCTTCCAACAACACAAGAGAAGACTCTACACATGGACATCACCAGATGGTCAATGCTGAAATCAGATTGATTATATTCTTTGCAGCCAAAGATGGAGAAGTTATATACAGTCAGCAGAAACAAGACTGGGAGCTGACTGTGGCTCAGATCGTGAACTCCTTATTGCCAAATTCAGACTTAAATTGAAGAAAGTAGGGAAAACACTAGACCATTCAGGTATGACCAAAATCAAATCCCTTATTATTATACAGTGGAAGTGAGAAATAGATTTAAGGGATTAGATCTGATAGAGAGAGTGCCTGATGATCTATGGATGGAGGTTCATGACATTGTACAGGAGACAGGGATCAAGATCATCCCCAAAAAAAAGAAATGCAAAAAAGCAAAATGGTTATCTGAGGAGGCCTTACAAATAGCTGTGAAAAGAAGAGAAGTAAAAGCAAAGGAGAACAGGAACGATATAAACATCTGAATGCAGAGTTCCAAAGAATAGCAAGGAGTGATAAGAAAGCCTTCCTCAGTGATCAGTGCAAAGAAATAGAGGAAAACAACAGAATGGGAAAGATTAGAAATCTCTTCAAGAAAATTAGAGATACCAAGGGAATATTTCATGCAAAAATGGGTTCAATAAAGGACAGAAATGGTATGGACCTAACAGAAGCAAAAGATATTAAGAAGAGGTGGCAAGAATACACAGAAGAACTGTACAAAAAAGATCACGACCCAGATAATCATGATGGTGTTATCAATGACCTAGAGCCAGACATCCTGGAATGTGAAGTCAAGTGGGCCTTAGAAAACATCACTACGAACAAAGCTAGTGTAGGTGATGGAGCTCCAGTAGAGCTATTTTATATCCTGAAAGATGATGCTGGTGGTGCACTCAATATGCCAGCAAATTTGGAAAATTCAGCAATGGCCACAGGACTGGGAAAGGTCAGTTTTCATTCCAATCCCTAAGAAAGGAAATGCCAAAGAATGCTCAAACTACCACACAATTGCACTCATCTCACACGCTAGTAAAGTAATGCTGAAAACTCTCCAAGCCAGTCTTCAGCAATATGTGAACCATGAACTTCCGGATGTTCAAGCTGGATTTAGAAAAGGCAGAGGAACCAGAGATCAAATTGCCAACATCTGCTGGATCATCGAAAAAGCAAGAGAGTTCCAGAAAAACATCTATTTCTGCTTTACTGACTATGCCAAAACCTTTGACTGTGTGGATTACAATAAACTATGGGGAATTCTGAAAGAGATGGGAATACCAGACCACCTGGTCTGCCTCTTGAGAAATCTGTATGCAGGTTAAGAAGCAACAGTTAGAACTGGACATGGAACAACAGACTGGTTCCAAATCAGGAAAGGAGTACATCAAGGCTGCATATTGTCACCCTGCTTATTTAACTTAAATGCAGAGTACATCATGAGAAACGCTGGGCTTGATGAAGCACAAGCTGGAATCAAGATTGCTGGCAGAAATATCAATAACCTCAGATATGCAGATGACATCAGCCTTATGGCAGAAAGCGAAGAAGAACTAAAGAGCCTCTTGATGAAAGTGAAAGAGGAGAGTGAAAAAGTTGGCTTAAAGCTCAACATTCAGAAAAGTAAGATCATGGCATCTGGTCCCATCACTTTATGGCAAATAGATGGGGAAACAATGGAAGCAGTGACAGCCTTTATTTTTCTGGGCTCCAAAATCACTGCAGCTGGTGACTGCGCCCATGAAATTAAAAGACGCTTACTCCTTGGCAGGAAAGTTATGACCAACCTAGACATCATATTAAAAAGCAGAGACGTTACTTTGCCAACAAAGGTCCGTTTAGTCAAGGCTATGGTTTTCCATTGGCCATGTATGGATGTAAAAGTTGGACTATAAAGAAAGCTGAGCACTGAAGAACTGACACTTTTGAACTGTGGTGTTGGAGAAGACTCTTGAGAGTCCCTTGGACTGCAAGGAGATTCAACCAGTCCATCCTAAAGTAGATCAGTCTTGGGTGTTCATTGGAAGGACTGATGTTGAAGCTGAAACTCCAATATTTTGGCCACCTGATGTTAAGAGCTGACTCATTGGAAAAGTCCCTGATGCTGGGAAAGATTGAAGGTGGGAAAAGGGGACGACAAAGTATGAGATGGTTGGATGTCATCACTGACTCAATGGACATGAGCTTGGGTAAACTCCAGGAGTTGTTGATGGACAGGGAGGCCTGGTATGCTACAGTCCATGGGGTCGCAAAGAGTCAGACATGACTGAGCGACTGAACTGATACTGACTGATACCCTTCCAGGAGCATAAGTCCCCCACTTAATGGCTTCTCTTCCCCTTATACCCTATTCTGTGTATGTCTTTCTTGATTACACAGATGTTTTTCTGCCAGTTTTCTGTTAGTTTTCAGCTCAAACTCTTCCACGTGTAGGTGCATTTTTGATGTGTTCATGGGGGAAATTAGTTCTGCATCCTCCTCCACCAATTTTTTTTAAATTAACTTTAATTGAAGTATAGTTGCTTTACAATGTTGTGTTTCTACTGTATGGCAAAGTGAATCAGCTATACATCTACATATATCTCCTCTTTTTAGGATTTCCTTCCCAATTAGTTCACCACAGAGCACTGAGTAGAATTCCCTGAGCTATACAGTAGGTTCGTATTAGTTGTCCACTTTATACATAGTATCAACAGTCTATATATGTCATGTTAATCCCAATCTCCCAATTCATCCCACCCCCTCTTCCTCCCTTGTTGTACATACATTTGCTCTCTACTTCTGTGTCTTTATTTCTATTTTGCAAATTAGATCATCTATACCATTTTTCTAGATTCCACATATATGTATTAATATATGATATTTGTTTTCTCTTTCTGATGGCCATTCTGATGGATGTGAGGTGATACCTCATTGTGGTTTTGATTTGTCTAGCTCTAATAATTAGTGATGTTGAGCATCTTTTCATGTGCTTTTTGGCCATTTGTGTGTCTTCTTTGGAGAAATGTCTATTGAGGTTTTCCACCTATATTTTGACTGGGTTGTTTTTTTGATACTGAGCTACATGAGCTGTTGTATATTTTGAAGATTAATTACTTATCAGATACTTTATTTGCAAATATTTTCTCCTATTCCGTGGTTTGTCTTTTCGTTTTATTTATAGTTTCCTTTGCCATGCAAAAGCTTTTAAGTTTAAAAATTTTTTTTGTTTTTATATTTATTACTCTAGGAGGTGGATAAATAGAATTTGCTGCTATTTGTGTCAAAGAGTGATGTGTCTTTGGTTTCCTCTGAGGGTTTTATAGTATGCTGTCTTAGATTTAGGTCTTTAATCCAATTCGAGTTTATTTTTGTGTATAGTATTAGAGAGTTTCTAATTTCAATTTCTTACATGTGGCTATCTAGTTTTCCCAGCATCACTTATTGAAAAACTGTCTTTTTTCCACTGTATATTCTTACATCGTTTGTCATAGATTGCTGCTGCTGCTAAGTCACTTCAGTCGTGTCCGACTCTATGAGGCCCCATAGATGGCAGCCCACCAGGCTCCCCCGTCCCTGGGATTCTCCAGGCAAGAACACTGGAGTGGGTTGCCATTTCCTTCTCCAATGAAAGTGAAAAGTGAAAGTGAAGTCACTCAGTCATGTCCGACCCTCAGTGACCCCTTGGACTGCAGCCCACCAGGCTCCTCCGTCCATGGGATTTTCCAGGCAAGAGTATGGGAGTAGGGTGCCATTGCCTTCTCCATTGTCATAGATTAGGTGACCATAGATGTGTGGGTTTATCTCTAGACTTTCTATGGTGTTCCATTGATCTGTATTTCTGTTTTTGTTCCAGTACCAAGCTGTTTTGATGACTGTAGCTTTGTAGTATAGTCTGAAGTCAGGGACCCTGGTACCTCCAGCTCTGGTTTTCTTTCTCAAGATTGCTTTCTCTATTCAGGGTCTTTTGTGTTCTCACACAAATTGTAAAATTTTTTGTTCTAATTCTGTGAAAAATGCCATTGGTAATTTGATAGGTATTGCATTGAATCTGTAGATTGCTTTGGGTGGTGTAGTAATTTTGATAATACTGATTCTTATGACCAAGGGAAAAAAATTACTATTTTAAGACTCTAGAGGCAGGCTCCTAGTATAAGTCTGTGACGTTAAAAAAGGCTTACGTCATAGACCAAAGGGAAAAACCCAACTTTAAAAATATATTCAAAGTGCAAAATTTGACTTTTTTTGTGATAAAAGTATGTAAATATTAAATATTTAATAAGTAATCTTTTAAAAGAGTGTGAATATTTAGAAAGATCACGGAAGCTTATGAGAAACTGAAGTAAGATAACATCAATAAAATTAATTTGAAACTCTCAAAAGGAAAAATGAAATGTTTGTGGTATAGATAATAAGATTTAAAAGCATGTGATTGACCAAGACATGGAATAATTCAGGTTGTTTGGGAAAGCAATGACTCCTTTAGTCAGAGTGAAATTTTCACACCATGTTTAACCTATATATGAGTATGATATTAGTTTCAATATTAGAGTTCACCTAAATTGTGTATGTAAAGTTATATAATGTAATTATATTTCTCAAAAAGGTTCTTTAATTTTCAACATGTTTGACTTTGTTTCCATTTACTAAGGAATTATCATAAAGTCTACTTTTCAGACTTCAAGCTGTTCACTCCTTCCTGATTGGAAAAACATGAATATGGGCAGTCATTCATTTTTGCTAAAGATGTCCTTTTCAACATAGTGGATTGAAATGCAAAAGTAGGAAGTCAAGAGATACCTGGAGTAATAGGCAAGGTTGGCCTTGAAGTACAAAATGAAGCGGGGCAAATGCTAACAGAGTTTTGCCAAGAGAACACACTGGTCATAGCAAACAGCCTTTTCCAACAACATAAGAGATGACTCTATACATGAACATCACCAGGTAGTCAATATTGAAACCAGATTGATTATATTCTTTGCAGCCAAAGATGGAAAAGCTCTATAGAGTCAGCAAAAACAAGACTGGGAGCTGACTGTGATCATGAACTCCTCATTGCAAATTCCAGGCTTAAATTGAACAAAGTAGGGAAAACCACTATACCATTCAGGTATGACCTAAATCAAATCCCTTATCATTATACAGAGGAAGTGACAAATAGATTCAAGGGATTAGATTTGGTAGACAGAGTGCCTGAAGAACTATGGATGGAGGTTTGTGACACTGTACAGGAGGCAGTGATGAAGACCATCCCCAAGAAAAGAAATGCAAAAAGGCAAAATGGTTGTCTGAGGAGGCATTACAAATAGCTGAGAAAAGAAGGGAAGTGAAAGGCAAAGGAGAAAAGGAAAGATATACCCATTTGAATGCAAAGCTCCAAAGAATAGCAAGGCGAGATAAGAAAGCCTTCCTCAGTGATCAGTGCAAAGAAATAGAGGAAAACAATAGAATGAGAAAGATTAGAGATCTCTTCAAGAAAATTAGAGATACCAAGGGAACTTTTCATGCAAAAGAAAGTGAAAGTGAAGTTGCTCAGTCGTGTCTGACTCTTTGCAACAATGTGGACTGTAGCCTACCAGGCTCCACCCTCCATGGGATTCTCCCAGCAAGAATACAGGAGTGAGTTGCCTGTATCCTTCTCCAGGTTATCTTCCTGACCCAGGGATCGAACTCGGGTCTCCCATGTTGCAGGTAGATGCTTCAACCTCTGAGTCACCAGGGAAGCTTTTCATGGAAAGATGGGCACAATAAAGAACAGAAACAGTATGGACCTAACAGAAGCAAAAGATATTAAGAACAGGTGGCAAGAATACATAGAAGATCTATACTAAAAAGATCTTCATGACCCAGATAACCACAATGGTGTGATCACTTACCTAGAGCCAGACATCCTAGAATGTGAAGTCAATTGGGCCATAGGAAACATCACTAAGAACAAAGCTAGTGGAGGTGATGGAATTCCAGTTGAGCTATTTCAAATCCTTAAAGATGATGCTGTGAAAGTGCTGTACTCCATATGACAGCAAGTTTGGAAAACTCAGCAGTGGCCACAGGACTGGAAAAGGTCAGGTTTCATTCCAGTCCCTAAAAAGAGCAATGCCAAAGAATGTTCAAACTGTTACACAATTGCACTCATCTCACACACTAGTAAAATAATGCTCAAAATTCTCCAAGCAAGGCTTCAACAGTATGTCAACCAAGAACTTCCAGATGTTCAAGCTGGAGTTAGGGCAGAGGAACCAGAGATCAAATTGCCAACATCCATTGGCTCATCAAAAAAGCAAGAGTTCCAGGAAAACATCTACTTCTGCTTTATTTATTATGCCAAAGCCTTTGACTATACAGATCACAATAAACTGTAGGGAATTCTTAAAGAGATGGGAATAACAGACCACCTTACCTGCCTCCTGAGAAATTTGTATGCAGGTCAAGAAGCAACAGTTAGAACTGGACATGGAACAACAGACTGGTTCAAAACTAGGAAAGGAGTACATCAAGGATGTGTATATTATCACACTGCTTATTTAGCTTATATGCAGAGTACATCACGCAAAAGGCCAGGCTGGATGAAGCACAAGCTGGGATCAAGATTGCTGGGAGAAATATCAGTAACTTCAGAAATGCAGATGACACCCTTATGGCAAAAAGTGAAGAACAACTAAAGAGCCTCTTGATGAAAGTGAAAGAGGAGAGTGAAAAAGCTGGCTTAAAACTCAACATTCAAAAAAACAAAGATCATGGCATCCAGTGCCATCACTTCATGGCAAATAGATGGGGAAACAATGGAAAGTGTGTCAGACTTTTATTTTTGGGGGGCTCCACAATAACTGCAGATGATAACTGCAGCCATGAAATTAAAAGATGCTTGCTCCTTGGAAGAAATGTTATGACCAACCTAGACAGCATATTAAAAAGCAAAGACACTACTTTGCCAACAGAGGTCCATCTAGTCAGAGCTATTGTTTTTCCAGTAGTCATGTTTGGATGTGAGTTTTGGACCATAAATAAAGCTGAGCACCAAAGAACTGATGCTTTTGAACTGTGGTGTTGGAGAAGACTCTTGAGAGTCCTTTGGACTGCAAGGAGGTCCAACCAGTCCATCCTAAAGGAAATCAGTCCTAAATATTCATTGGAAGGACTGATGCTAAAGCTGAAACTCCAATGCATTGCCTACCTGAAGAGCTAACTCATTGGAAAAGACCGTTATACTGGAAAAGATTGAAGGCAGGAGGAGAAAGGGATGACAGAGGATGAGATGGTTGGAAGGCATCACCAACTCGATGGACATGAGTTTGAGCAAGCTCTGGGAATTGGTGATGGACAGGGAAGCCTGGCATGTTGCAGTCCATGGGGTCACAAAGAGTCAGATATGACTGAGCAACTTAACTGACCTGACCTGACCTTATATTTTTAAAGCGTTCCACGAAACAGGAATACAGCTGGGCACATAGTTTACTACTCTGTGGACTTTGTCCAAAGATAGTTGTATTAATAAAAATGGGGGAAAAAACCTTATAAACTGATCAAACCAGAAGTTATTTCTTGTTAAACTGTGTTTCCTGGAGTATAGAAAGAACCAAGGGACCTTGCAAGCAAAATTCATTGCATACCAAGGTGGTAATGAAGCAAAATGACAGGTATATAGAACCCTCCATAGTTATTTGTTTCTGAATTGAATTAATGGTCTCACCTAAGGGGACACTGTCCAGTAAGTGTCCTGCCTCCTGAAGTCATGTTAAAATGGGATTTGTAGAGTCCTCAGTAACTGAAAAAAAAAAAAGTGCTTCTACCTTTTTAGTCTATTTAACCACTGATATTTAAGGATAATATTTCTTTTTCTAATTCCTTTTCCCAATACTGAACACCTTTACTTGTGCCTGCCTTATCATATTGGTTTATTTATTGCTTTTTTAAATGCGAATTTCTCTACTTCTGAATTGTGAAGTTACTGCCTCTGTACCTGGCATATCATGAATGCTAAATAAATGCTTATTGAGCAAGGGTATCTTGGGCAATCTGAACCTAAACATAATTATTCTAATAATCTAACCAGCTTTTATGGAGTGCAAGCTATGCATAAAATGCATTGCTAGGCATTAAGATACAAACAAAAAGGAGATAAACTCCCATCCTTACGATTTGGCTTGGGAAGCAGAAACATAAAAAAGCGCCTTTTGTGCAGCAGAATGAGAGAAGGACTGAAATACCCCTAAGCTTTGTTTATAAATACCTTTTATGGCGGAGGTATGTGATAGACTCAGGGGAGAGGAAGGAGGACACATGAGTGCTAATCATGATATTCCCTAGAACTTTCTGTCCTCCTTTAAGGAAAGACTAGTTCAATTCATCATTTTCAGCATTTCCTCTGAGTTAATTATATCCCAGAATGCCAGAACAATGTCTTATGTCTGCCCAAATTCACACTATGTCTGTGGTTTTACAACTGCTCCCTCTTTTATATTTTTGCATCCCTTTTCCCGGTTTTCTTTTCAAGGTTATTGACTCAGAGCCTCTGCTCAGATTTACACAGAAAGATATTTGACTCTTTGGTGTATCATGTATGACCAGTAAGCCACCAGACTGTTTACATCTGGGTATGAAGGGGAGGGATAAATTGGGAGATTGAGATTGATATATACATACTACTATATATGATAGCAAACTAATAAGGACCTATGTATAGTACAGGGAATTCTACTAACTGTTAAGTGAAGTCACTCAGTTGTGTCCAACTCTTTGCGACCCCATGGACTATAGCCTATCAGGCTCCTCCGTCCATGGGATTTTCCAGGCACGAGTACTGGAGTAGGTTGCCATTTCCTTCTCCAGGGGATCTTCCCCGCCCAGGAATCGAACCCAGGTCTCCCACATTGCAGGCAGACCCTTTACTGTCTGAGCCACCAGGGAAGCCCCTACTAACTGTTAAGGACCTACTATATAGCACAGGGAATTCTATTCAATATTCTGTAATAACCGACATGGGAAAAGAATCTAAAAAAGAGGGGACATATGTATATGTATAACTGATTCACTTTGGTGTACAGCAGAAACTAACACAACATTGTAAATCAACTATACTCCAATAACAATGATTAAAAATAATAATAGTACCTTTACAACAGCTCTAATGGTCCCTTAGTAGAAGCACAGAACTGCTTAGATTACTCTTCATCTTTTTCTCTTCTCCTTCCCCTAGTCATAATTCTAAGAAGGTAGATGAAGTTTGGCTTCAGTGTACAGTACCCCCTGGTCCACCCACAAAGGCGAAATGATGATGCAATATTGTGATGGTGTTTAGGACGTGCTATCCCAAATATGGTACCTTGGCATATTGAATATGTTAAGCTGAAGGGGTTTAAGAAAATGGCAGAAGTGGGAGCATCACTGTGACCTCACATCTCTTGCCCTTCTTTCCTGAAATAGGTCATAAAACTCCCTTGTGAAAGGTATGGTCTGTGCCAATACCAGAGGGAAGGAAGACATTCTTATCACCAGAGACAGGGAATTAGAGGGCCCAGAAATCTGTATAAAGAAATGTTGTTAGACAATCTGTTGTGTTCCTAGTTACTTGTTTACCATTTACTATCCCTAGCCCAAATCCCTTTCTCTTGTCAATTCTTCACAAATTTGCTGTTTATCTAAAAGATGCTCTTGGTCATTTCTTTCAGTCTTCATTCAATAAAATTTGTATGCTTTTCTCCTGCTAATCTGTCTCTGTCTTTGTCGGTTTAATTTTCAGGGCCAATCAGGGACCCTAAGACAGTCAAGGAAAACTTTTTTTTCCTCTGCAGTTACTAAGGGAAAAATTCTGAAAGGGACAGGAGAAGTTCGAGGATAGTAGAGAAAACTGTTCCCTGATCATTATAAAGTTGCATTCTAGCAGATTCTAACCTGGTAAATTAGAAGTACAGAACTATATCTCAGAAAAATATTATCAAGGATGTTGATCAGTGTGTTTTTATGATGACTAATCTCATATTCTATTTCCACATATATCACCTGTACCTCTGAAATTCATACTCTCCTTATGGACCACTAGTCATCACTGAACATTTCATGCAGCCATTTTCCAAATACAAACTTTGTTTTAATTCACTCAGTCCTTCTGGGAAGCCAAAATATGTGAGAATAAGATCAGTAGTAGTTAATATATTATCAGTTCATTTGAAGCATGTCATCTATCACTGAGCAGAGTTATAAAATGCCTACTATGTGCCAGGCACTATTATTGGTATTGATGCCGACTCACAAATGTTTTATCATCAGAAATTTCTTTGGTGAAAAGAACTTTTTTAGGCTTTTATGTTTTATTTGCAGATACGTTGTTCACAAATATATAACAAGAACTGTTTTAGTGGAAAATCTTTAATAGATTGGCATAAAAATATTAGTGCATTCTAAAGCACTTAGGGTGGGACAAACTTATTTCTGGCACAAAAATTTCATGTTACAAAGTGGACTGGTGAATTACAGGAAGATGTCACAGATTTTGAGATTTGCTTCTTTTAAATATATATATATACATTATATATGTATTTTAATTGTCAGTATTAGAAAAACATGTTAAATTTGAAATTATATTTAAGTATGAGGGAAAGAAGCTTATGATTTACATAAACATTTGGAGAAATTGCCTGCAGATAGTTTTTCTATCCTCTTAGCCTGACTCCCTAAGGCTAAACCATCAAGCCTGACCAGATCATTTTAGCTACTGACAAGAGATGTGGAGAATAAGAGATTTTCTGGGTGTCTAAAAATATTCCTTTCATAAAAGTCAGCACTATATTTCTGGGACAGAGACCCGGAAACTGCATTTTTTGTTTCTCCTTCTTCTGTTTTCTCTGTCTCATTGGTGATTTGGTTAATTAACACTTCATCCAAGGATTACATCTCTTAGAGATTCAGGAGAGTGTGAAATTGCCCTCCTGGCAATGACAAGGATGAAGGAATATCCCACTCTCATAGCTATTACTGTACAGCTGGATTTAAAATTTAATATTTTAAAGAACAGTTTCTCTGGGAAAAGAGAACTATTACTCTATGACAGTGGTTCTCAAATTGTGGTCCTCAGATCAGCAGCATCACTGTCCTTGAGGAACTTGTTAGAAATGGAAATTATCAAGCCCCATTCCAGATCTACTGAGTCAGAATCCCTTGGATCAGGGTCCCTGTAATCTGTGTTTTAACAAACCCCCAGGCGATTCTGATGAATGATAAGGTTTGGGAACCGTTGGTCTATGCAACTCCCTCACTATGTTGTATATGAATATATTATTTACTGATACAAGAAGACGGGTTAAATTATTAATTAGTAATTTAAATCTTAAATCATTGCCTTTGAATTTGTTAAGCAGACTAGTTCAAGTCCACAGGGCTCCATCAATGTTTTATTGCAGTTCACAGCATGTAGGTCTATTGGCACAAAAACGACTAATTATCTTAGTAGATCTGAAAAGGAGGAAATGCCAGCTGAAAAGTGGCAATGTTTGTTTGAACAAAGTCTCCTAGCTGAAAAAGTGCTCTGCTGCTGCTAAGTTGGCTTCGGTCATGTCCGACTCTTTGAAACCCCTTGGACCGTAGCCTGCCAGGCTCCTCTGTCCATGGGATTCTTTAGGCAAGGATACTGGAGTGGGCTGCCCATTTCCTTCTTCAGGGGAATCTTCCCAACCCAGGGATCAAACCCACATCTCATGTCTCCGGCATTGGCAGGTGGGTTCTTCACCACTAGTGCCACCTGGGAAGCCCTTCATACTTATCTAATGGCCCCTTTTCAGAGTGGTGGAGCCACAGGAGGAAGAACCCAGGGTTCACACCCAAGTCAGGCTCAGAGCCCACATGGCCCCGGGCTCTCCCAGATGCTCCCCATCACAGTACCTGTGACACCCAGGGCCATATCTGGTGGACAACTGAAAGCCACACCACAGAAGCAGGGACAACTGTACTGTCCAGAGAGCTGTCCCGACTCTGGCTGTGTACCTTCCACCCACGGAGCCCGTACAGGCACTGGCTTTCTCTGTACACTCGTACTGTCACCACACGGGGGAAATTCAGTGCTTCCCAAAGGCCGGCTGCCTGCCTGCACAGTCTCACCTCAGTGCCTGGAGGGTGGCTACGGTGGAAGCCTCCTGACCATGGATGGTGGAACACATGGATGCTTCTACTTGGCTTTGAGCCCCACCTTCTGGGGGCAGAAGTTCACCCGCCACCAGGCTCTGCAGCTTTGCCCCAGTGGCCCACAGGCACCAGGGCAGGCCACCTCCAGGCCTGGGGAGGCTGACAGCGGTGCCTGTAGGAAGCACCTCTCTGTTCCGAACTCAGATCTGTGCCTCAGGTGGTTTGATTAGGTCACAGGACAGGTCTACTGAGGCTGTTCCAACTCCCTCACCATGGTGGGGGGGGGCAGGAGGGAAGTCCTGGGATGTCAGTGTCTGGGGGACCAGTGCTTCACCACCAAGGAGGAAGTTAGGATTTTTAATGTCATCATATTCATTCTTGGGATACTGCCTTATCTTACAGAATTTGGTTTAAAGTTGCTGTTGTTGTTGTTTTCCCTTTTCGCTATCTTGTGTTATGGTCATTTCAGTCACCACACTTGGCCATTGTGGTTTTACATTGGTGGTGTTATTTCTTCCAGGAAATGCTATTTTGTCAGGAGAATTGCAGATTTTGATGCCAAAGAAGTCTTTTGGTGAAGAAGTAGGAGTTCCTGGATGAAGATAAAGGTGGGATTTTATCCTTATTGCCCCATTTTCCAGTCCTTTTCCCTTCTCTATCTGCACCTGATCAATTTCCAGGTTCTGCAAATCATTTCTCAATCATCTCCACCTATTCTCCTTATTTTAATTTTTTGCCACTGTTACAACTTGGCTGCTGATCATTTCTCAACTTGATGACTCAAATTCAGAGACACAGAAAGGATTCACAACAGCTAATTATCATTCTAGCTTCTAAGGTAAGTTCAGGTATTTAATAATTGTTCCTGTAATCCTAAGTGAATTGAATGGGAAAACCAACTAGTGCTGGTTTGTGATGGTTTTGTTCTTTTCAACCGACATTCCCTCCAACTCTGTGTACTAATTCATTTAGTCAACT
Source organism: Capra hircus (assembly GCF_001704415.2). Lineage (NCBI taxonomy): Eukaryota > Metazoa > Chordata > Mammalia > Artiodactyla > Bovidae > Capra > Capra hircus. The sequence goes on from NW_017189516.1 coordinate 44,235,953, forward strand.
TTTTTATGCTGTTATATGTCAAGAGCTATTTTAAACAAAAAGGTAACAATAGTCAACAAATACAAAACCTGGAGACTTTACTTATAGAATTCATAATATAATGATGGTTATGTGTGGTTGAAGACCTACCATTATATCTGTATCTATAGCCATAGCTACCTCTTTTTGTATGTGTATCTACTAATCTGTCTGTCTAGCTATTTTAATCATGACGGTAAGGAGGTCCTCTGATGTACTGACATTTAAACAAAGACATAAATGAAGTGATTGATGTTGCTATCTGAGGATGAAGTGTTCTATTAGAGCAAACCAAGTAACCAGGGGTAAAGAAGAGAGACTAGTATAACTGGGCAGGGTGGTGGTGGTGAGAAAGGGGCTGGATGGAAGAGGATAAAGTCAGAGGTAGCCAGGGAATGGGTTGCCAGGGACCATTTACATTGTACTTCAAATGAAATGAGAAGTCCTTAAGAGGTTTTAAGAAGAGAGATGACTGACAGTGTGGTGATATTTTAGAAAGACCACCCTGATTACCAGCAACTGAAGCAAGAAAACCCTTTAGGAGACAATCTGCAATAAACCTGATGAGATTTGATGTTGTCTTGAGTATGTCATGAGTGGTTGGGGTGGGAGTGGTGGTATTTCTTTTCATGCTGAATGTGGAGAATGAGAGAAAGGAAGGAGTCTAACAGCAACTCAAAAACTTTAGGCCCGAAGAAACTAAAATTTGAATTGCCTTTCACTGAGACAGGGAAATAGCAAATACCCTCTTCCAACAACACAAGAGAAGACTCTACACATGAGCATCACCAGATGGTCAATACTGAAATCAGATCAATTATATTCTTTGCAGCCAAGATGGAGAAACTCTATACAGTCAGCAAAAAGAAGACTGGGAGCTGACTGTGGCTCAGATCATGAACTTCTTATTGCAAAATTCAGGCTTAAATTGAAGAAAGTAGGGAAAACCACTAGACCATTCTGGTATGACCTAAATCAAATCCCTTGTCATTATACAGTAGAAGTGACAAATAGATTCAAAGGATTAGATTTGGTAGACAGAGTGCCTGAAGAACTATGGACAGAGGTTTGTGACATTGTGCAGCAGGCAGTGATCAAGACCATCCCCAAGAAAAATAAATGCAAAAAGGCAAAATGGTTGTCTGCAGAGGCCTTACAAATAGCTGAGAAAAGAAGAGAAGCAGAAGGCAAAGGAGAAAAGGAAAGATATACCCGTTTGAATGCAGAGTTCCAAAGAATAGCAAGGAGAAATAAGAAAGCCTTCCTCAGTGATCAGTGCAAGGAAATAGAGGAAAACAATAGAATGGGAAAGATTAGAGATCTCTTCAAGAAAATTAGAGATACCAAGGGGCCTTTTCATGCAAAGATGGGCACAATAAAGGACATAAACAGTATTAACCTAACAGAAGCAAAAGATATTAAGAACAGGTGGCAAGAATACACAGAAGAACTATACAAAAAAGATCTTCATGACCCAGATAACCACTATGGTGTGATCACTCACCTAGAGCCAGACATCCCGGAATGTGAAGTCAAGTGGGCCATAGGAAACATCACTAAGAACAAAGCTACTGGAGGTGATAGAATTCCAGTTGAGCTATTTCAAATCCTAAAAGGTGATGCTGTGAAAGTGCTGCCCTCAATATGCCAGCAACTTTGGAAAACTCAGCAGTGGCCACAGGACTGGAAAAGATCAGTTTTCATTCCAATCTCAAAGAAAGGCAATGCCAAAAAAATGTTCAAACTACTGCACAATTGCACTCATCTCACACACTAGCAAAGTAATGCTCAAAATTCTCCAAGTGAGGCTTCAACCGTACGTTAACCGTCAACTTCCAGACGTCCAAGCTGGTTTTAGAAAAGGCAGAGGAACCAGAAATCAAATTGCCAACATCCGTTTTATCATCAAAAAAGCAAGACAGTTCCAGAAAAACTTCTATTTCTGCTTTATTGACTATGCTAAAGCCTTTGACTGTGCAGATCACAACAAACTGTGGAAAATTCTTCACAAGATGGGACTAACAGACCACCTTACCTGCCTCCTGAGAAATTTGTATGAAGGTCAAGAAGCAACAGTTAGAACTGGACATGGAACAACAGACTGGTTCCAAGTCAGGAAAGGAATACATCAAGGCTGTATATTGTCACCCTGCTTATTTAACTTATATGCAGAGTACATCATGAGAGATGATGGACTGGATGAAGCACAAACTGGAATCAAGATTGCTGGCAGAAATATCAATAAACTCAGATATGCAGAAGAGACCACCCTTATGGCAGAAAGTGAAGAACAACTAAAGAGCCTCTTGATGAGAGTGAAAGAGGAGAGTGAAAAAGCTGGCTTAAAACTCAACATTCAGAAAACTACAATCTTGGCATCTGGTCCCATCACTTCATGGCAAATAGACGGGGAAACAATGGAAACAGTGACAGACTTTTATTTTGGGGGCCTCCAAAATCACTGCACATGGTGACTGCAGCCATGAAATTAAAAGACACTTGCTCCTTAGAAGAAAAGCTGGGAGCAACCTAGACAGCATATTAAAAAGCAGAGATATTACTTTGCCGACAAAGATCCATCTAATCAAAGCTATGGTTTTTCCAGTAGTCATGTATGGATGTGAGAGTTGGACAATAAAGAAAGCTGAGCATCAGAGAATTGATGCTTTTGAACTGTGGTGTTGGAGAAGACTCTTGAGAGTCCCTTGGACTGCAAGGAGATCCAACCAGTCCATCCTAAAGCAAATCAGTCCTGAATATTCATTGGAAGGACTGATGTTGAAGCTGAAACTCCAGTACTTTGGCCACCTGATGCGAAGAGCTGACTCATTGGAAAAGGCCCTGATACTGGGAAAGATTGAAGGCAGGAGGAGAAGGGGATGACAGAGGATGAGATGGTTGGATGGCATTACTGACTCGATGGACATGAGTTTAAGCTTGCTCTGGGAGTTTGGATGGACAGGGAAGCCTGGCGTGCTGTAGCCCATGGGATAGCAAAGAGTCAGACACGACTGAGCAACTGAACTGAACTGAGAAAGGGAAAACCATTTTGTAGGGAGAGGGGCCAAAGTTGAGGAAAATGAGTTTATCTTTGGATATGTTATTTGAGATAGCAACTGTCAATCAAGTAAAAAGTCGTAAATTGTTGGTGCCATCAATTCAGGTGGGAAGTTTAAAAACGTATTCCTCAGGTCACCCTTGTTGTATAGTGTTCTCTGATATTTTTGTCCATATTACAAATCAAGCCTGCTCATTCCTCAATAATAAAATATACAGATGTATAAAAGAAAACCAAAAATCACTGCCATCTAATCTTTCCAAAGGTGATAACTATTATCAACTTCTCAATGTATAAATTTCCAAATTGTGTGTTTGTCTACATATATTTAGATATATATTAGTGTATACCATATGAAACTATTGTAGTCACTTTGATCTACAAAAATAATAATTTAACATATCAGCTTAATATATATATAAATATGAACACTATAAAAATAGAAGCATGCAAAATCTATTTGTCTATGAAGTGAAAGTCACTCTTTGCAACCCCATGGACTATATAGTCCATGGAATTCTCCAGGCCGGAATACTGGAGTGGGTAGCCTTTCTCTTCTCCAGGGGATCTTCCCAACTCAGGGATCAAACCCAGGTCTCCTGCATTGCAAGCAGATTCTTTACCAGCTGAGCCACAATGGAAGCCCAAGAATACTGGAGTGGGTAGCCTATCCCTTCTCCAGCAGATCTTCCAGACCCAGGAATCGAACAAGGGTCTCCTGCATTGTAGGCGGATTCTTTACCAACTCAGCTATCAGGGAAGCCCAATACAAATAGAAGCATGCAAAATATATTTGTCTGTGCTTTTGTTAAATACTTTATTTTGGCTGAGTCTCTTACGTTGCACATGACAGGAAAAGCTAGAATAACTGACAATGTATTGAAAGGAAACAGATAGTGTATTAAACCTGACAAATCTTACAAAATACAATATTACTATACAACACTAAGTGCTTCAAAATGGTCCCAGGCAGCACCAAAATTACCAGCAGACAAATATCATGTTTTTGGGTATTTCTTTATTTTTCTGTTGAGGATTATAGCATAAATATGGCAAAATTCTTAGATTTACTTTAAAGCGTTTTAATTAGAGTAACTGAATTCTGTGAGACTTTGGTTGTTAAATTAGGCATTCAGCTCAATGGTGTTTTTATAACATTTTTGGAAGAACAATATTGAACAAATTAGTAATCAACAGTGGCTTTAATGAGGTTAAATTGAATTTATGGGTTTAATACCTCTCTGGGTCAATTTTGGGACATAGTGAATAATCTTAGCTATATTTATCATTGGTCTTGAAGAGAGATGAAAAAATATGTGTAAGCTAGCACATCTCTGTTTCAGGAAAAATTACCCACAGTAGATATCTCAGAGTTATTTGAGGATCAAATGTACAATTACACATTGTGAAAGTACTTAACCAACCACAAAGCACTAAATAAATTCAATAGATTGTTATAGTGACAAGATAGAGCTAGCAAACACATAATGGAAGAACAGATTGTTCTTTCAACTTCAATCTTTTGTTGTTTGCTTCTGAAGGTATTGTAGGTTTTATTTTGTTGTTCCTTTAGAAATGAAAAGAAACAATTTTTAAAAAGAACATACTGTAAGGCAAAGAGAAAACTAATAATTTCCCCCAAAAGACGTTTTAGTCTTTTCTTGAAATGTTGCTTATCATGTGTAGAGCAAGAGGAAGCTAGACAATGATGGGTTTTGTTTTTTTCCTTTTCATTGTGTCAATTAAGAAAGATACTGAAAATTCCTTCCAACTGCAGTTTAAATTAGGAACAATAGCTTTTTGTTATTTTGTAAAAAGTCATTACAATGTGATGAGTTTTCATTAAAAAAACATATCTTAGAAGATTGGACTTTATTTTAAGATGCAATTCTCTTGGTTACAGATTTAAAAATACAGCTTTTTGATGAGTTATATATAAATGAATAAAGAATTTAAATGATTTTCCCTGGTAATTCATATAAGGCAAATATCAAGTAGTAAATTGTATTATGGGATATAAGTGCCTTTTAAAAACTAAATATTAATCAATTTGATAATATACCTACCTTTAACTTAAAATTTAACATACTTTTTTCAGTGTTCATCGAGGAAAATAAATGTGTTGGGCATGTCAATTTATTCTAAAGAACTAAAATTGCTGTTAATTTCCATAATCCAAGAGGCTTTAAACATGACACTGGCTAGAAAAACACTGGCACAGAAATACAGTGAAGTGGAAGGAGCTAGAAAATGGGTAGAGACGAGGCTAAGAGACCATCCAAGATGGAGGAAAGGGCCAGAGATTGAATAGGACTGTAAATCCACTTTCAGGAGTTGGGTGAGGATTAGTTTCAGAACCAGGTACTGAGTCCTTCACTGATACTGTGACAGTAATCTTCCTGATGAAATTAAAGACAGAAGGGCACCTGTTGTCACTCTAATGGTAAAATGGTGGACCACTAGGCTCAGAAACTTGAAAAATGAAGTTTTGAGTCATCCTGCCAGGAGAAGTACTGTGACCAGTTGAGGTTTTATCTGAAAGTAAAGGAAATGTAAAACGTATAACAGAAGCAGGAATTTATAAATACTGTATGCAAGCACATGACTAGTTGTAGAAAGAAAAACTATAGTTATTATGTATTCTATTTATTAACATAAATTCTTTTATCCCCTTCTACAGTTTTATATATAAAGTATGTATTTGGCGACTTACCCTATTAATTGAAATGTTAGAGGATATCATTAAAGGATAGTGACTGAGATAATAGAAGAGCATTCATCACTCACAGGCGGAGATGTTTACAGGCAGGGTGGCCATATGATTTATTGTCCAAACTAGGAAGATGAAAAAATCAAAGGGCATATTAAAATAGTAAAAGATATATATTTAAAAATATTAGATTAGTGTTCATGAACCTAAAAATAGTTTTATTCAAAAGTTATTTTCCAAAATAATTTCTGAAATTAATGTTTGTTACACCCTTTTAAATAAATAATTTCTGTATTCATATTCTGAATATAAAACTTAATGGTGACAAGTATTCTAGTTACATGTCCATATACTTCTGTCAGGTTTTAACTATATGTGTTTCTAATACTGTATCACTTGTATTTCTCTAAAGAATGTATTTTTCCAATGTATCTTCCTTTCTATTAAAAAATAATTCATGGGACTTCCCTCGTGGTCCAGCGATTAAGATTTCACACTTCCATTGCAGGGCCTGTGGGTTCAATCCCTAGTCAGGAAACTAAGATCCCACATGCTGCAGGGTGCAGTCAAAACAAACAACCCCCCCCCAAAAAAAAACCTCCAAAACAAAAAAACTTGCAACTTCCTCAAAATTGCATTTGATGACTGACAAAATAAGTTGTTGACATCTTCTAATGCCTTTTCACTTTAGACTTTAATTTTAATTGAGAAAAGTGTATCTGTACAGGTGCCAAGGTGCCTGGTAAACTCTGGACAATCCTACTAAATGGTGGACATTCTTAGGCCTATTTTTCATATTGAAAGGTATTAATATATAATTCCAAATATTTTATTTTTTCTCCCATACTGAGTAACTTTTGTGAACAAATACTGTCCCCAGGCAAAACTTAACAAAGAAGTTGCTTTTTTCTTCTTTACACATTCATTAAAAAAAAATTAATTTGACTCTGCCAGGTCTTTGTTGCAGCACATAGAATCTTCATTGTTCAGTTGCAGCATGTGGTATAGATGGTGTTTTTAAAATATTTCATTGGATTGAGATGCTACACAATCATGTTCTTTCAACTTCTCTCCTTTTCAGGACAATATAAGTTTATTCAATTAGAAATACGAGCACCATCAAAACGCTCTTTAAACACACCTAGATTTCTAGGCACAACTATAAAATTTCAAAATGAGATGTTGCAATTCTTTTTATTTTGTTTTTTAACTTTTATTTATTTTTTAAATATAAATTTATTTATTTTAATTGGAGGCTAATTACTTTACAATATTGTATTGGTTTTGCCATACATTGACATGAATCTGCCATGGGTGTACATGTGTTCCCCATCCTGAACCCCCCTCCCACCTCCATCCCCATCCCATCCCTCTGGGTCATCCCAGTGCACCAGCCCCGAGCACCCTGTCTCATGCATTGAACCTAGACTGGCGATTCATTTCACATATGATAATGTACATGTTTCAATGCCATTCTCCCAAACCATCCCACCCTTGCCATCTCCCACAGAGTCCAAAAGACTGTTCTATACATCTTTGTCTCTTTCACTGTCTCGCATACAGGTTTATCATTACCATCTTTCTAAATTCCATATATATGCATTAGTATACTGTATTGGTGTTTTTCTTTCTGGCTTACTTCACTATGTATAATAGGCTCCAGTTTCATCCACCTCATTAAAATTGATTCAAATGTATTCTTTTTAATGGGTGAGTAATATTCCATTGTGTATATGTACCACAGCTTTCTTATCCATTCGTCTGCTGATGGACATCTAGGTTGCTTCCAGGTCCTAGCTATTATAAACAGTGCTGCAATGAACATTGGGGTACAAGTGTCTCTTTCAATTCTGGTTTTCTCAGTGTGTATGCCCAGCAGCAGGATTGCTGGGTCATAAAGCAGTTCTATTTCCAGTTTTTTAAGGCATCTCCACACTGTTCTCCATAGCGGTTGTACTAGTTTGCATTCCCACCAACAGTGTAAGAAGGTTCCCTTTTCTCCACACCCTCTCCAGCATTTATTGCTTGTAGACTTTTTGATAGCAGCCATTCTGACAGGCATGAAATGGTACCTTATTGTGGTTTTGATTTGCATTTCTCTCACAATGAGTGGAGAAGGCAATGGCACCCCACTCCAGTACTCTTGCCTGGAAAATCCCATGGGTGGAGGAGCCTGGTAGGCTGAAGTCCATGGGGTTGCTAAGGGTCGGACATGACTGAGCGACTTCACTTTCACGCATTGGAGAAGGAACTGGCAACCCACTCCAGTGTTCTTGCCTGGAGAATCCCAGGGACAGGGGAGCCTGGTGGGCTGCCGTCTATGGGGTCGCACAGAGTTGGACACGACTGAAGCAACACAGAAGAAGAAGAAGCATAATGAGTGATGTTGAGCATCTTTTCATGTGTTTCTTAGCCATCTGTATGTCTTCTTTGGAGAAATGTCTGTTTAGTTCTTTGGCCCATTTTTTGATTGGATCATTTATTTTTCTGGAATTGAGCTGCAGGAGTTGCTTGATTATTTTTGAGAGAAATTCTTTGTCAGTTCCTTCATTTACTATTATTTTCTCCCATTCTGAAGGTCACCTTGCTTATAGTTTCCTTTGTTGTGCAGAAGCTTTTAATTTTAATTAGGTCCCATTTGTTTATTTTTGCTTTTATTTCCAATATTCTGGGAGGTGGGTCATAGAGGATCCCGCTGTGATTTATGTTGGAGAGTGTTTTGCCTCTGTTTTCCTCTAAGAGTTTTATAGTTTCTGGTCTTATGTTTAGCTCTTTAATCCATTTTGAGTTTATTTTTGTGTATGGTGTTAAAAAGTGTTCTAGTTTCATTCATTTACAAGTGGTTGACCTGTTTTCCCAGCACCACTTGTTAAAGAGATTGTCTTTTCTCCATTGTATATTCTTGCCTCCTTTGTCAAAGACAATGTGTCCATAGGTGCGTGGATTTATCTCTGGGCTTTCTATTTTGTTCCATTGATCTGTATTTCTGTCTTTGTGCCAGTACCATACTGTCTTGATGACTGTGGCTTTGTAGTAGAGCCTGAAGTCAGATAGGGTGATTCCTCCAGTTCCATTCTTCTTTCTCAAGATTGCTTTGGCTATTTTAGTTTTTTTGTATTTCCACACAAATTGTGAAATTATTTGTTCTAGTTCTGTGAAAAATACCGTTGGTAGCTTGATAAGGATTGCATTGAATCTGTTAAATTGCTTTGGGTAGTATACTCATTTTCACTACATTGATTCTTCTGATCCATGAACATGGTATATTTCTCCATCTATTTGTGTCCTCTTTGATTTCTTTCACCAGTGTTTTATAGTTTTTTATATATAGGTCTTTTGTTTCTTTAGGTAGATATATATTCCTAAGTATTTTATTCTTTTCGTTGCAATGGTGAATGGAATTGTTTCCTTAATTTCTCTGTTTTCTCATTGTTAGTGTATAGGAATACAAGGGATTTCTGTGTGTTGATTTTATATCCTGAAACTTTATTATATTCATTGATTAGCTCTAGTAATTTTCTGGTGGAGTCTTTAGGGTTTTCTATGTAGAGGATCGTGTCATCTGCAAACAGTGAGAGTTTTTACTTCTTCTTTTCCAATCTGGATTCCTTTTTGTTTCTTTTTCTGTTCTGACTGCTGTGGCTATAACTTCCAAAAACTATGTTGAATAGTAGTCGTGAGAGTGGGCACCCTCAGACCTGATGCATGATTCTCTTAGTTCCTTGATTTCTTTCACCTTTATATTTAATTAGGTCTGGATATATAGTTTTTATTTTTTTTTTTTTTTTTAATTTCTGTTTTTCATTGGTGTATGGATTGGTTTTTTTTGCTTTATAGTGCTGTATTTTCTTGATTAGTTTTATTAGAGGATCGTGTCATCTGCAACAGTGGAGTTTTACTTCTTCTTTTCCATCTGGATTCCTTTTGTTTCTTTTTCTGTTCTGACTGCTGTGGCTATAACTTCCAAAACTATGTTGAATAGTAGTGGTGAGAGTGGGCACCCTTGTCTTGTTCCTGACTTTAGGGGAAATGCTTTCAATTTTTCACCATTGAGGATAATATTTGCTGTGGGTTTGTCATATATAGCTTTTATTATGTTGAGGTATGTTTCTTCTATTCCTGCTTTCTGGAGGGTTTTTATCATAAATGGATGCTGAATTTTGTCAAAGGCTTTCTCTGCATCTATTGAGATAATCATATGGCTTTTATCTTTCAATTTGTTAATGTGGTGTATTATGTTGATTGATTTGTGGATATTGAAGAATCCTTGCATCCCTGGGATAAAGCCCACTTGGTCATGCTGTATGATCTTTTTAATATGTTGTTGGATTCTGTTTGCTAGAATTTTGTTAAGGGTTTTTTGCATCTATGTTCATCAGTGATACTGGCCTGTAGTTTTCTTTTTTTGTGGCATCTCTGTCTGGTTTTGGTATTAGGGTGATGGTGGCCTCATAGAATGAGTTTGGAAGTTTACTTCCTCTGCACTTTTCTGGAAGAGTTTGAGTAGGATAGGTGTTAGCTCTTTAAATTTTTGGTAGAGAAGACCTAACACCTAATCAGCTGTGAAGCCGTCTGGTCCTGGGCTTTTGTTTGCTGGAAGATTTCTGATTGCAGTTTCAATTTCCATGCTTGTGATGGGTCTGTGAAGATTTTCTATTTCTTCCTGGTTCAGTTTTGAAAAGTTGTACTTTTCTAAGAATTTGTCCATTTCTTCCAAGTCATCCATTTTATTGGCATATAGTTGCTGATAGTAGTCTCTTATGATCCTTTGTATCTCTGTGTTGTCTGTTGTGATCTCTCCATTTTCGTTTCTAATTTTGTTGATTTGATTTTTCTCCCTTTGTTTCTGATGAGTCTGGCTAGTGGTTTGTCAATTTTATTTATCTTCTCAAAGAACCAGCCTTTGGCTTTGTTGATTTTTGCTATGGTCTCTTTTGTTTCTTTTGCATTTATTTCTGCCCTAATTTTTAAGATTTCTTTCCTTCTACTAACCCTGGGGTGCTTCATTTCTTCCTTTTCTAGTTGCTTTAGGTGTAGAGTTAGGTTATTTATTTGCCTATTTTCTTGTTTCTTGATGTAAGCCTGTATTGCTATGAACCTTCCCCTTAGCACTGCTTTTACGGTGTCCCATAGGTTTGGGGTTGTTGTTTTCATTTTCATTCATTTCTATGCATATTTTTATTTCTTTTTTGATTTCTTCTGTGATTTGTTGGTTATTCAGCAGCGTGTTGTTCAGCCTCCATATGTTGGAATTTTTAATAGTTTTTCTCCTGTAATTGAGATCTAATCTTACTGCATTGTAGTCAGAAAAGATGCTTGGAATGATTTCATTTTTTTAAAATTTACCAAGGCTAGATTTATGGTCCAGGATGTGGTCTATCCTGGAGAAGGTTCCATGTGCACTTGAGAAAAAGGTGAAATTCATTGTTTTGGGGTGAAATGTCCTATAGATATCAATTAGGTCTAACTGGTCTATTGTATCATTTAAGGTTTGTGTTTCCTTGTTAATTTTCTGTTTAGTTTATCCATAGGTGGAAGTGGGGTATGAAAGCCTCCCACTATTACTGTGTTATTGTTGATTTCCCCTTTCATACTTCTTAGCATTTGTCTTACATATTGTAGTGCTCTTATGTTGGGTGCATATATGTATATTTATACTTGTTATATCTTCTTCTTGAGTTGATCCTTTGATCATTATGTATTGTCCTTCTTTGTCTCTTTTCACAGACTTTGTTTTAAAGTCTATTTTTTCTGATATGAGTATTGCTACTCCTGCTTTCATTTGGTCTCTATTTGCGTGGAATATCTTTTTCCAGCCCTTCACTTTCAGTCTGTATGTGTCCTTTGCTTTGAGGTGGGTCTCTTGTAGACAACATATATAGGGGTCTTATTTTAGTATCCATTCAGCTAGTCTTTGCCTTTTGGTTGGGGCATTCAACCCATTTACATTTAAGGTAGTTATTGATAAGTATGACCCGTTGCCATTTACTTTATTGTTTTGGGTTCGAGTTTATACACCCTTTCTGTGTTTCCTGTCTAGAGAAGATCCTTTAGCATTTGTTGAAGAGCCGATTTGGTGGTGCTGAATTCTCTCAGCTTTTGCTTATCTGTAAAGCTTTGATTTCTCCTTCATATTTGAATGAGATCCTTGCTAGGTACAGTAATCTGGGTTGTAGGTTTTTCACTTTCATCACTTTAAGTATGTCCTGTGATTCCCTTCTGGCCTGAAGAGTTTCTATTGAATTAGCTGTTATCCTTATGGGAATCCCCTTGTGTGTTATTTGTTGTTTTTCCCTTGCTGCTTTTAGTATTTGTTCTTTGTGTTTGATCTTTATTAATTTGATTAATACGTGTCTTGGGGTGTTTCACCTTGGGTTTATCCTGTTTGGGACTCTCTGGGTTTCTTGGACTTGGGTGATTATTTCCTTCCCTATGTTAGGGAAGTTTTCAACTATTATCTCCTCAAGTATTTTCCCATGGTCTTTCTTTCTGTCTTCTTCTTCTGGGACTCCTATGATTCAAATGTTGGGGTGTTTAACATTGTCCCAGAGGTCTCTGAGGTTGTCCTCATTTCTTTTAATTCTTTTTTTCTTTTTTCCTCTCTGTTTCATATATTTATACCATTCTATCTTCTACCTCACTTCTCCTATCTTCTGCTTCTGTTATTCTACTGTTGGTTCCCTCCAGAGTGTTGTTTATCTCATTTATTGCATTATTCATTATATATTGACTCTTTTTTATTTCTTCTAGGTCCTTGTTAAACCTGTCTTGCATCTTCTTGATCCTCGTCTTCAGGCTGTTTATCTGTAACTCCATTTTGTTTTCAAGATTTTGGATCATTTTCACTATCATTATTTGGAATTCTTTATCAGGTAGATTCCCTATCTCTTCCTTTTTTGTTTGGTTTGGTGGGCATTTATCCTGTTCCTTTACCTGCTGGGTATTTCTCTGCCTTTTCATCTTGTTTATATTGCTCTGTTTGGGGTGGCCTTTCCGTATTCTGGTAGTTCATGGTTCCTCTTTATTGTGGAGGTTCCTCACCATGGGTGGGGTTGGACAGGTGGCTTGTCAAGGTTTCCTGGTTAGGGAAGCTTGTGTCGGTGTTCTGGTGAGTGGAGCTGGATTTCTCCTCTCTGGAGTGCAATGAAGTGTCCAGTAATGAGTTTTGGGATGTCACTGGGTTTGGTGTGACTTTGGGCAGCCTGTATATTGAAGCTCAGGGCTATGTTCCTGTATTACTGGAGAATTTGTGTGGTATGTCTTTTTCTGGAACTTGTTGGCCCTTGGGTGGTGCTTGGTTTCAGTGTAGGTATGGAGACTTTTGATGAGCACCTATCGATTAATGTTCCCTGGAGTCAGGAGTTCTCTGGTGTTCTCAGGATTTGGACTTAAGCCTCCTGTCTCTGGTTTTCAGTCTTATTCTTACAGTAGCCTCAAGACTTCTCCATCTATACAGCACTAATGATAAAACATCTAGGTTAATGATGAAAAGTTTCTCCACAGTGAGTGACACCTGGAGAGGTACACAGAGTTACATGGAGAAGAGAAGAGGGAGGAGGGAGAGAGAGGTGACCAGGAGGAGAAGAGAAAGGGAAGAGAGCAAGCTAGCCTGTAATCACTTCCCTATGTGCTTTCCACAGTCTGGACTGCTCAGAGATGTTCACGTAGTTATACAGAGAAGAGAAGAGGGAGGAAGGAGACAGAGGCAGACAGGAGGATAAAAAGGGGAATCAAAAGAAGAGAGATAGATCCAGCCAGTAATCAGTTCCCTAAGTGTTCTTCACAGCCCAGAACACACAAAGAGATTCACAGAGTTGGGTCGAGAAGAGAAGGGGGAGGGAGGAGATAGAGGTGACCTGATAGAGAAAAGGGAGAGTCCAAAGGGGGAGAAGGAAATGGCAACCCACTCCAGTATTCTTGCCTGGAAAATCCCATGGACAGAGGAGGCTGGTGGGCTATAGTCCAAAGGGTCACAAAGAGTTGGACATGACTGATCGACTTCACTTTCACTTTCAAAGGAGGAGAGAACAATCCAGCCATTAATCTCACTCCCAAGTAAAAATAGGTACTGAAGATTAGGTTCTTAAATGTACAAAATTGATAACAAATACCAAAAAGCAAAGATTAAAAATCTAGAGTAGAGGTTTGATTCTCAAAAATACAATATTAAAAAAACAAAGTCACAAAAATTATAAAATATATATATGAAGTTTGCTTTAAAAATAGGGTCTTTTTCGCAAGGTAATAGTAGGTTATAAAAATGAAAATTAAAGGAGTAATAAGTGAAAGTGAAATCGCTCAGTCGTGTCCAACTCTTTGCAACCCGTGGACTGTAGCCCACCAAGCTCCTCTGTCCATGGGATTCTCCAGGCAAGAATACTGGAGTGGGTTGCCATTTCCTTCTCCATAAAGGAGTAATAGAGGACTTAAAATTTTAAAAATGATAATAGTAAAAATATATCAAGGACTTTCTCTGGTGTTGTGGACAGTGCGGGGTCAGTTCATTTTCAGATAGTTCCTTGATCCGGCTTATACTTCTCAGGATCTAAAGGCCCCTTCCTATGTAGTCAGTGCTAACTACAGGGTTTTAATCTGTTGCACCTGTCACTTCCAAGGCGGTTCCCTCTGTTTAATTTAGCTTCTTCTGTTTGCTGGCCTCTTCAGTGTCTAATTTCCACCCTGACACAAGGGGGCGGTGGTGGTCACTTTTTTAGGCTTACTTGTTCAGTCGTGCTGTGGAGAGGGAGGAACACTGCAAGCAAATGTTTGCGGGGAGTGCTCGCAGTGTCTCAGCCACACTGGATTTGCCCCCGCTCACAGCGTGTATGCTTTCCCAGTCTACACTGCTCAGGCTCTAGGTTGCTCTGCTGGGAACTGTCTGAGGTGGGCCCTGCATTTCGTGCATTTCCCAGGTCTAAGCTGTCAGGTTCAGGTTCTCAGGTACTCCACAAAGGCGCAGACTTGGTTGGGCCTGCATTTTGTGCCCTTCCCAGGTCCGAGAAGCTGAGGTGACCAGGTGCTTGGCGAGCGCAGTCGACCCCAGTTGGGGGCTGCGACTTATCACCTCCCCTGTCCCAGCTGCTTGGTTTTCTGGGTGTACAACCGGCATGCCTTCTCAGGTGTGCCATGTGTCTCTTCTGGGGAGCTGATCTCTGGCTGTGACCCTCCTGGCGGATGTCAACCATCCAAAATCCCAAGAAGTCTTGGTTAGCAATGAAGCCTGCTTGCAGTTTGGTAGAGGATGCCTCTCTGGGGCTGCGATTGCCCCCTTCCGGCTTCAGCTGCCCTCGCCTGCCTGTCTCTGGCTGGGGCGGGGGACCGTTCCACAGTCGGCTAGCTCTGCTCAGTCCTTTATTCTGTGAGCAGGCCTCGCAGTGTCTTAGGTTAGGGCTTTTTGCAGGATAGTTACCCCACAGTCTGGGTTGCTATCTCTAGTTAGTTTCCTCGGATTGCCCTCAGGGCATTCAGGCCCGTTGCTTACCCTAAGCAATGCAGCCCACGCCTCCCTGTCCAGCCCCCACTTGCTAGTTGCGGATGTGAGCATCTGCGCTGCTTCTCCGCTGGGAGTTGCCCTTAGGCACCTAATCTGTGGGTTTTCATTATTTATTTATTTTTCCTCCTGGTTATGTTGCCCTCTGAGGTTCCAAGGCTTGCCACAGACTCACCGGTGAGAGTATTTCCTGGTGTTTGGAAACTTCTCTCTTTTTTAAGACTCCCTCCCCGGGACAGGTCTCCATCCCTAACTCTTTTGTCTCTTTTTATCTTTTACATTTTGTCCTACCTCCTTTCGAAGACAATGGGCTGCCTTTCTGGGTGCCTGGTGTCCTGTCAGCATTCAGAAGTTGTTTTGTGGAATTTGCTCAGCGTTCAAATGCTCTTTCGATGAATTTGTGGGGGAGAAAGTGGTCTCCCCATCCTATTCCTCCGCCATCTTAGGACTGCCCCCTTTCGAGATGTTGTAATTCTTTAAAGTTCTCACAATTAAATTTCTTCTGTTTCTCCCTTGCTTTTATCTATTTAAGAAAAATTGAATGTACTTGAGGTGTACAACATGACAATTTGATACACATAGTGATATGATTACTACAATCATGCCAATTAACATATCTCTTCACATAGTTACATTTGTGTGTGATGAGAGTACCTGAAATCTACATTCTTAACAAATTTCCAGTCTTCAATACAGTTATTAGTAACTATAGGCATCTTGCCAAACACAGATCTCTAGACTTACTCATCCTATGTAACTGTTTCATTCCCCTAGACCATCATCTCCCCATTTCTCCCACCTCCCCATTCCTAGTAACTAGCCTTTGACCTTCTACTCTCTGCTTCCATGTATTCTAATTTTTATATTCCACATATCAGTGAGATTATGCAGGGGTTTTTTTTTCTGTCTTTCTGCCTGGCTTATTTCACTTAGCATAATGTCCTCTAGGTTCATCCATGTTGTTTCAAATGGAAGGATCTATTTTTTTTTTAAGGCTGAATAATATTCTAATAATATACACAAATATACATGGTGCTGGAGAAGACATTTGGGAGTCCCTTGGACTGCAAGGGGATCAAACCAATCAATCCTAAAGGAAATAGACCCTGAATATTCATTGGAAGAACTGATGCTAAAGCTGAAGCTCCAATACTTTGGCCACCTGATGCAAAAAACTGACTCACTGGAAAAGACCCTGATTCTGGGAAAGATTGAAGGCAGGGGGAGAAGGGGGCGGCAGAGGATGAGATGGCTGTGTGGTATCACTGATTCAATGGACATGAGTTTGAACAAACTCAAGGAGATAGTGAAGGACAGGGAAGCCTGGCATGCTGCAGTCCATGGGGTCACAAAGAGTTGGACACGACTTAGTGATTGAATAACATGTATGTATATACACCCATTATATCTTTATTCATCCTTCCTTCAGTAGATACTTAGGTTGTTTCCATGTCTTGGCTATTGTAAATAATAACTGCAATGAACACGAAAGCACAGATACCTCTTCAAGGCACCGATTTCATTTCCTTTGCTTATATATCAGAAGTAGGATTACTGAATTATGTGGTAGTTCTGTGTTTAGGTTTTTTAAGAAACCTCCATCCTGTTTTCCATAATAGCTGTACCAATTCACACTCCTACCAGTAGTGTATAAGGGTTCTGTTTTCCCCATGTCCTCATGAACATGTATCTTGGCTTTTTGGTAACATCCATCCTATCAAGTCTGAAGTGGTATCTCACTGTGGTTTTGATTTGCATTTCCCTGATGATTAGTTACACTGAGCATCTCCTCATATACCTGTTGGTTATTTGTATATCTTCTTTGGAAAAATGTCTATTCAGGTCCACTGATCATTTATTAATTGGGTGGTTTGTTTTTTGCTACTGAATAATACAGTTTGCTTAGATATTTTGGATATTAACCCCTTATCAGATACATAATTTACAAACATTTTTTCCCAATTTATAGGTTGCCTTTTCATTTTATTGATTGTTTCCTTTGCTATGGAAAAACATTTACTTTGATGTAGCCCCATTTATTTTTGCTTTTGTTGCTGAGGTTTCTTGTCATTTTAATAATTCCCTTTTTATACACTTTGATTTTAATAATTGCAGTTTATAACTGAAGTTCTTTGTTCCATTTTGTGACTATGTTGATTAAAGCTTTCCTACTGGTTTTGGACAAAGTGCAACTAAATTTTAATCATTTAGGAAACTGTTGCATTGACAAAATACATGGTCAATTGATTTTCTATAATGATACTTGAACAACTGGAAACCCATGTGCAAAAAAAGAGAACACCCATTCATACTTAGCACTTACATATAAATATTAATTCAAAATGGACCATGGATATAAATATAAACCCCAAATTATAAAACTTATAGAAGAAAACATAGGAGAAAATCTTAATTGCCTGGGATTATCAAAGATTTCTTATATGCAAAACCAACACCATAATGCATAAAAGGAAAAAAGAAAAACTGGACTTCATCAAAATTAAGAACTTCTTCGCTTTGAAAGATATTGTTAAAAGGATGAAAATAGAAACCATAACTCTCAAAAATGAGTTTTACCCATGATATATACAAAAGAACATGTACACTTAGATGAATACATACACACAAATACACACATATACCTTAATACACAATCAGAACACTGAAATAAACAACCCAATGAAAATAAAAAGAACAAGAGTAAACAGGTGCTCATCCAAAGAAGATAAATAGATGGTAAAGATACATAACTTTGTTTAATCATTAATCATTAGGGAAATGAAAATAAAATTACAAAAGGAGATATCACTAAACATGTTTTAGAATATTTAAAGTTTAAAAGTCTGATCATGCCAGGTATTGACAATGATATGGAACTAATGGAACTTAAATAAATTAATTTTATATTGGAGTATAGTTGATTAACTGTTTTTAGTTTCAGGTGTACAGCAGTGATTCCATTACACAAAGCATGTATCTATTCTTTGCCAAATTCATTTCCCAATAGGTTATCACAGAGTATTAAGCAGGGTTTCCTGTGCTATACAGTAGGTCCTTGTTGGTTATCTATTTTAAGTATATCAGTGTGTACATGTCCATCCCAAACTCTCAATCTATCCCTTCCCCCACCATTTCCCCCTCAGTAACTACAAGTTCATTCTCTAAGTTTGTTGTTCTGGGTTGTAAATAAGTTCACTTTGATCATTTTTTTTAGCTTCCACATATAAGTAATATCATATGATATTTGTCTTGCTCTGTCAGACTTACTTTCACTCTGTATGACAATCTCTAGGTCCATCCATGTTCCTTTAGATGGCATTATTTCATTCTTCTTAATAGCTGAGTAATATTCCACTGAATATATGTACCGAATCTTCTTTATCAATTTCTCTGTCAAACATTTAGGTTGCTTCCATGTTGTGGCTATTATAAAACAGCATGTATGTAATCTTTTGAATCATGTTTTCTTCCAGATACATGTCCAGGAATGGGATTGCTGGATCATATGGTAGCTCTATTTTTTGTTTCTTAAGAAAACTCCAGAGTCACTGTACCAGTTTACATTTCCACCAACAGTGTAGGAGGACTCCCTTCTCTCCACACCCTCTCCAGTAGTTACTGTTTGTAGACAATTTGATGATTGCCATTCGAACTGGTGTGAAGTGATACCTCATTGTAGTTTTGATTTGCATTTCTCTAATAATTAGCAATGTTGAGTATCTTTTCATATGCCTCTTGGCCATATATCTTCCTTTAAAAAAAATGTCAGTTTAGGTCTTCTGCCCATTTTTATTGTTTTTTTGGGGGTAGAGGGTGAGGCACATGAGCTTTTTTAAATTTTGGAGATTAATCCCTTGTTGATAGCATCATTTTCAAATATTTTCTCCTATTCTGTGGGTTATTTTTCTTTTTTTAAATCATTTCTTTGGCTGTGCAAAAGCTTTTGAGTTAATTAGGTCCCAGTTTTTATATTTATTTTCATTACTCTAGGAGGTGGATCAAAAAAAGATCTGTCTGTGATTTACATCAGAGTGTTCTGTGTATTTTTTCTCTAAGAGTTTTTGGTATCCAGTCTTACATTTGAGTCTTTAATTCATTTTCAGTTTATTTTTGTATATGATATTAAACAATGTTCTAATTTTATTTTTACATGTAGTTGTCTAGTTTTTCCAGCACCACTTATTGAAGAGACTGTCTTTTCTCCACTGTATACAGTCTTACCTCCATTGTCATAGGTTAGATGACAATAGGTGCATGGGTTTATCTCTGAACTTTCTTTCCTCTACCATTGATCTATCTCCTGTTTCTGTGTCAGTACTATTCAGTTTTGATGACTGTAGGTTTGTAGTAACATAGTCTGAAGTCAGGGAGCCTGATTACTCCAGCTGTTTTTCTTTTACAAGACTGTTTTGGCTATTTGGGGTCTTTTGTGTTTCCATACAAATTTTGAAAAATTTTGTTCTTCTGTGAAAAATGCCATTGGTAATTTGAGATTGCATTGAATCCATAGATTGCCTTGTATAGTAGAGTTATTTTGTTAATGTTGATTCTTCCATTCAAGAACATGGTATATATCTCTCCACCTATTTGTGTCATCTGTTTTTTTTTCATCAGTGTCTTATAGTTTGGGGAGTACAGGTCTTTGCCTCATTAAGTAGGTTTCTTTCTAGGTAGTTTATTCTTTTCTGATGCAGTGGTAAATGGGATTGTTTCTTTAATTTCTCTTTCTCATGTTTCATTGTTAGTGTATAGAAATGCAACAGATTTCTTTGTATTAATTTTGTATCCTGCAGCTTTACTGAATTCATTCATGAACTATAGTAGTTCTCTTTTTTCCCAGTTGGTTGGCAATTTATTAAAGCAGTAAGTCTCAGGAGATTAGCACACATAATATTATAAGACAAAATGTCAGTGTCACAAAACAAACAAGTTAGTATGAATCAGAATGCATTTGAGCTTTTCAAGACATATATTTTATTATTGGAATATACTTACAGTATTAGTTTCTGTGGTACAACAAAGTGAATCAGCTATATGTATACCTAAATCCCCTCTCTCTTGAGCCTCCCTCCCACACCTCCTCCCACATCCCATTCCTCTAGGTCATCACAGAGGACCAAGTTGAGCTCCCTGTACATTGCAACTATACAGCACAGAATCCCTGTGCTATACACTAGTGATCTGTTTTATATACAGTAGTGTATATATGTTAATGCTACTCTCCCAGTTTGTCCCACCCTCGCTTCCCCTCGTGTGCCCACATGTCAACTATATGTCTGCATCTATTCCTCCTTACATAGGTTCATCTGCACTACTTTTTTAGATTTCATGTATATGCGTTAATATATGATATTTTTCTCTTTCTGACTTCACTCTGTATGACAGATGGTAGGTCCATCCACATCATTAATTACCTTCCTTGTTATGGCTGAGTAATATTCCACTGTGCATGTGTATGTGTGTGTGTGTGTGTGTCCACATCTTCTTTATCCACTCATCTGTTGATGGACATTGAGGTTGTTTCCATGTCCTTGCTATTGTAAATAGTGCTGCAATGACCATTGGAGTACATGTGTCTTTTTGAATTTTGGTTTTCTCAAGGTATATGCCCCGGTGGTATTTCTGGATCATATGGTAGTTCTGTTTTTATTTTTTATTTCCATAGTGACTGCACCAAGTTACATTCCCACCAACAGTGCAAGATAGTTCCCTTTTATCCACGCACTCTCTGGTATTTATTGTTTATAGATTTTTTGATGATGGCCATTCTGACTGGTGTGAGGTGATACCTTATTGTTTTGATTTGCATTTCTTTATTAGTGATGTTGAGCATCTTTTCATGTGTTTGGCCATCTGTACATCTTCTTTGGAGAAATGTCTATTTAAAAGGTCTTCTGCCCAGTTTTTGATTGGGTCATTTGGTATGAGCTGCATGAGCTGCTTGTATATTTTGGAGATTAATCCTTTGTCAGTTGCTTCATTTGCAAATATTTTCTCCCATTCTGAGGGTTATCTTTTTGTCTCTTTTAGGTTTTCTTTGCTGTGCAAAAACTTTTCAGTTTAACTAGGTCCCGTTTGTTGCTCTAGTGGTTTTCTGGTAACATCTTTAGGATCTTCAATGTATAGTATCACATCATCTGCAAACAGTGACAGTTTTACTTGCTTTCCAATTTAGAGTCCCTTTAGTTCTTTCTTTGCTGATTGCTATAGTTGGGACTTCCAAAGCTATGTTGAATAAGAGTGGTGAGAGTGGACATCCTTGTCTTGTTCCTGATCTTAGAGCAAATGCTTTCAACTTTTCACCATTGTGGATGATACTAGCTATAAGTTT
This sequence comes from Capra hircus, assembly GCF_001704415.2. Taxonomy (NCBI): domain Eukaryota; kingdom Metazoa; phylum Chordata; class Mammalia; order Artiodactyla; family Bovidae; genus Capra; species Capra hircus. Next base: position 44,257,560 of record NW_017189516.1, read on the forward strand.
GTCATATGTGGCTTTTATTATGTTGAAGTATGTTCCCTCTAAGCTCACTTTCTGGAGAGTTTTTATTGTAAATCGGTGTTGAATTTTGTTAAAAGCTTTTTCTGCATCTATTGACAAAATCATAAGGTTTTCTTCAATTTGTTGATGTTACATATCACACTGATTGATTTGCAGATATTGAAAAATTCTTGCATCTCTGGAATGAATCCCACTTGATTATGGTGTATTATCCTTTTAATGTATTATTGTTGGATTCAGTTTGCTAGTATTTTGAGGATTTTTGCATCTTTGTTCATCAGTGATATTGGCCTGTAATTTTGTTTTTTTTGTAGTATCTTTTGCTGGCTTGGGTATCATGGCCATAGCCTCGTAGAATGAGTTTGGGAATATTCCTTCCTCTGCAATTTTTTGAAATAGTTTCAGGATAGGTGTTAATTCTTCTGTAAATGTTTGATATATTAATAATTCATCTATGAAGCCATCTCTTCATGAACTTTTGTTTGTTGGGAGGTTTTAAGTCACAGTTTCAATGTCAGTACTTGGTCTGTTCCTATTTTCTATTTCTTCCTGGTTCATTCTTGGGAGATTGTGCTTTTCTAAGAATTCATCCATTTCTTCTAAACTGTCCATTTTATTGGCATATAGTTGCTTGTAGTAGTCTCTTATGATCCTTTGTATTTCTCTGGTGTCTGTTGTAACTTCTCCATTTCCATTTCTGATTTTATTGATTTGAGCTCTCGCCCTCTTTTTCTTGATGAGTCTGGCTAAAGGCGTATCAATTTTGGTAATATTTTCAAAGAACTAGATTTTAGTTTCATTGATCTTTTTTCTACTCTGTTCTTCATCTCTATTTCATTTATTTCTGCCAGTGAGTACTCCCCGGAGCTGCTTCTGCCAGTGTCCTAGTCCCCATAATGAGCCACACCCATCCCCTCCCTCCACAGGAGACCTTCTGATACCAGCAGGTAAGTCTGGCCCAGTCTTTTATGAGGTTATTGCTTTCACCTCTGGGTCCTGGTGCACACCATACCCTGTGTGCTCCCTTCAAGAGTGGAATTCCTGTGGTGAAACTCCATTGGCCTTCAGAGCCATATTCTCTAGGGGTTCCTCCTCCCATTGCCAGAACCCCCAGGCTGGGGAGCCTGACATGGGGTTCATAACTTCCACTGCTGTGGAGGAACCTCTGTGGTGTAATCCTTTTCTAGTTTGTGGGTTGCCTACCAGTAACGTGGGCTCCCTAGGTGGCTCAGTGGTAAAAAAAAAAAAAAATCCACCTGCAGTGCAGGAGACCTGGGTTTGATCCCTAGATCATGAGGATCCCCTGAGAAGGGAGAAGGAAATGGCAACCCATTCCAATATTCTTGCCTGGAGAGCTCCATGGACCGAGGAAGCTAGTGGGCTACAGTCCATGGGGTCACAAAGGGTCGGGCATGACTAAGCGACTAGCAGTTTCACTTTTTACCCGGCATATACAGGACTTAATTTTATCACAATTGCATCCCTCCTTCCATCTCATTGTGACTTCTTTGTCTTTGGATGTAGGGTATGATTTTTGGTAGGTTCTAGCATTTTGTTTTATTTTTGTCACTGGTTATTTATTTATTTTTTTTTTACGTTTCTAATACATAATTCATTTTTTTATTTTTTATTTTTTAATTTTAAAATCTTTGTCACTGGTTATTTAGAAGGTAGTTGTTATTTTGGTGTTTGCTTAAGAAGAGGTGAGCTCCTGTCCTTCTACTCTGTGATCTTATCTCTGCACTGGAACTACTGGAACTTGAATTGACTGCTGATAGGAGCATAAAACAGTACAACCATGTAGGAAAACTGTTTGGAAGGTTTATAGAAAGTTAAAAATACACATACCATTTGATCCAACCATTCCACTTGTAGAAGAGACATTAAATATACATATAAAGACTTAAACATTAATGTTCATAACAGCTTTTAACTGTATCACCCTCAGACTGGAAATAATCCAAATCTCCTTTACCAGGTGAGTGAATAAACAAATAGGGACTTATCAGCCAATAGAATACTACTCAACAATAAAAAGCAGTAAACCTTCAGATACATTGATGATTCTCAAAATATTTATGATGAGTTAGAAGAAGTAGACAAAAAATAGTATTCTGATTCCATTTATAGAAAAATTCTGGAAAAGGCAAACTTATCTACAATGACAGAAAGCAGATCAGTACTTGCCTGGCAATGAGGGCATATGAAGTGAGGGGCAGAAGGGAGGAAGTACAAAGAAACATTAAGTAACTTTTAGAGGTGATGTTCATTATCTTATTTATGGTGATGGTTTTATAGGCATATACTTATATCAAAACTCATTCAAATTTTATAATTTAAATATGTTGTGTTTGTTGTATGCTAAGTTATACCACAGCAAAGGTATTGAAACTGCAGATTTAGTCATTCAAAGGTACTGGAAAGGTAGGTGATTTCTGAGGCCAAAATAACAAATGTATTTACTTCATACATTTGGTTACAGAAACATAAGAATGTGTACATCTGAAAATACACTTGCAAAACAGTTTAAGGTTATTAGTAGTGTGATCAAAAGTATTTGAAATATTTATGTCACACAATGTGTTAATGTCTATAACATAAGAAAAGTGTTTAAAGTATGTAGAAATCTGATAAAAATGCCTAAGTGTGTCAATCAGTAGAAATAAAGCAGAAATCATCAATAAGCATATTTTAAAACTGTACATTAATAGTTATAAAAATCCATATATAAAAAATAAATCATTTCTCAAAACTGTCAAATATATAGAAAACAATGTTAATACCAAATCTTGTCTCCACAAAGAATACTTGGTTGTTCCCATGTATTGTGAGGAAATTAGTGCAAACTCCTAAGCTCCAGTTGTCAATATATTCAAAATCCTTAAAACAGGTCCGATCAGCAACTGTAGTTCTATAAAATTACTAAAATAAAGTCATATGAATATGTGAAGGTACAAAGATTTAATAACAAATACATGCTGTTAATATTAGGAAACAAGTTATATTGGAGAAGGCAATGGCACCCCACTCCAGTACTCTTGCCTGGAAAATCCCATGGGCGGAGGAGCCTGGTGGGCTGCAGTCCATGGGGTTGCTAAGAGTCAGATACGATTAAGCGACTTCACTTTCACTTTTCACTTTCATGCACTGGAGAAGGAAATGGCAACCCACTCCATGTGAAGGTACAAAGATCTAGTAACAAATACATGCTGTTAATATTAGGAAACAAGTTATATATCCAAAAGTAAAAGATTGATTGGGACATCTGTGGTGCTTCTCTGATCTTGTTGTGACCCATAAGATGGAATACATTGCTGCCTTGTGTTTCTTCATACTCAAATAACAGCAAAATGTTTCGTTACAAGTTTTGAATACAGACAACCTGTAACATCACTTACTACTTTCAATCTTCATTATGAGGCATAAGTTGGTTATACCCAAGTCTCAGTTGCTCATTATGTGAAGATAGTGATAATTATAGCACTTATCTATAGGCTTCTACTGAATATTATGTATGATAATGGGTAGAACAGTTGTAGTCCACTGCCTGGCCCTAGTAGGGATCATGAATGTCACCTATTATCATTAAGTGAAAATGCTTAAAACAGTATTGTTTATTTTCATTTAAAAAGTATACACATATATTAACAGTAGTTAACTCTGAGTCTTGGACTTATACATAATTGTCATATTCTTCTTTCCTCTGTTACTCGATTTTACAATAAACAAAGTAATTTTTAACATCTACGTATTTTCAAATTTGCTACATTTATAAATAGAACAGGATAGTAAATATAAAATTTCTTGATATTTCAAACATTTAACTTGAAAATGCATTTAATTGAAAAAAATTATCTTCTTATTTCATTAGAGAGATAAATTAGTGGTTAATGAATGCAGTAAAAAAAAAAGAAAAAGCCATATTTATTAAATTCTCCAAAAGACTAAGTCACCTTCTTAAAGTCATGAATTCTCATTCAATATGGTATTGTGAGTTGACTTTAATATATAGTAAGCAAACCATATTTCCTCTGAAGTTGTATAGTTTCCTGAGATAATTTGGAAAGATCAAGATCCAGTTGCCAATGATGTTGTTTCCTTATTTGTGAAATAGGGATAATGAATCATCTTAACTGCCACCACAGGATTCTTGTGACTCTCATATAATAAAATATGGAGAAAGGTCCTGATAAAAGAAATATCCTATGGAAATATAAAATATTTTTATTTTGGAAATCATCAAATATTTGTTTCACATTCTTTTAATAAGTTGAAAGTATACTAAAAATTCTTAATCAATAACCCTATCTGGTAAATAGTAGCTTCAATAACAAAGATAAAAACATACAATGAGTAAAAGTGAATGGAAGTATATTTCCTTCGTATATAAGTTCGACATCCAGACTGGAGGTGTGGCTTAATGCCAACAAGATGTTCAGTGGTGAAGGTGCTGTCAACATTGGTGCTTTGCCATCCCCTAGCATACAGTCCTCCTCTGCATGCTCATAGCTGTCCCCTGCCTCATTTGGCTTCTAGCTTATGTGAAGAGGAAATAGAGGAATCAGATGAAGCAAAAACTGCTTGTGCTCATACTTTATTAGCAAGAATTTAGTTGAGTGACCACATGTAACTACAAAGGAGGCTGGGCACTGTGATCCCCAGTTGGGTTGCCCTGAGTAACCAGGGAGAAAAGTACAACAGATTCAGAGGGCACAAGTAACAGTCAAATGTACACCCTACACAGCACATCTGGTCACTTGGAACCACTTGATGTACCAATAATACTTGAAGTAATTTCCTAGAATTCATGATTAAATTTGCTTTGTGTCAAAGTCATGTTGTTTATCTCTTTCTATGTGTAGGTGTTCTTTATTCTAAAAACTGTATTTTAGTATAAGACAAAAAGAACAGTTGTGGCAAGTTTTCTGCATTGTACAGGGATTTCATCTCTTCTAGTCACAAAAGAACTCTGCTTCATCATCAGATGTCTTGCTTGTCAATAGCTCCCTGTGTGAAACTTCACAAGAGCTATAGAAGTAGTTAATGTTTGAAGTTAGGTAACTTTGATGGTGTCTGTAAGGAATGGGGGAAAAAAAGAGAGAGGAGAGTGTTTGAACTGTTTCAGAGAAAAACATATTTTATACAAAAAGCTTGTAATGCAACTTAAAGATTTAGCAAAATGCCCACAAGGCAGCTTAATATGCTTTAGTAATGGGAGGTTGCTTTAATACTGCTCATGAGGAAGCAATTCCTTTGCTAAAGGGTTTTCCAAGTGAATGAGTATGCCCTGTGCTTACCTTCAGAGGCCTTCCATTCCTCTAGAACTCATGTTAATTGCTTAATGCATGCCCTGCATAACCCTGATTTCTCCAATAAACAACTTCACCTTTGATTTGAAAAATGGACTTAATAGATCAACCCATTAAGCCTTTCCTTGTTGTTCGGTAATATTGCCAGGATTAGGAATAACCTCACACTATTGAAAATTCCCTCTGTTTCAAGAAGCATGTGGTTTGCAACAGAAGGCCTCCAATCTAATTTCAAAATATCCATGGCTGCTATAAATTACTTTGGGCAGAAAGGTGGTAGCAGACAAAGTTCCTGTGAAATACATCATTTTAAATGTCATGGAGGGAATCAATAATCAAGGTTTGTGACATAAAGTTTTTTTTTTTTTAGCAGATACAAGAATGAGAAAAGGATCTATAAATTCCCTAAGGTCTTCTCTCTGAGCCCCACAAAAGGAATTAATAGTAAGTGAACTGGATGACAGATCTGAAAAGATTACAATAATTCCTTCATGATTTGAAGCATGAAAAATAATGGGAAGTTGTAAGACTCTGTCAGAGTCATTAAGCAACTCTTTCAGACATTGTGAAAAAGAAGGATGGCAGGAAGTCATCATATTGAGAAAGCAAATGTACTTTTCTAAAAGTAAATATTTTACAAAAATATAACATTCAAAAAACAGACACAAGAAAACATTGAGAGGTGTTGCATGGGTCTATTACCTTGACTGGTGATGGTATCACAAGTGTTTCAGTTCAGTTCAGTTCTGTCACTCAGCCGTGTCTGACTCTTTGCAGCCCCATGGACTGCAGCACGCCAGCCTTCCCTGTCCATCACCAACTCTTGGAGTTTGCTCAAACTCATGTGCATCTAGTTGGTGATGCCATCCAACCATCTCATCCTCTGTCATCCCCTTCTCCTCCTGCCTTCAGCCTTTCCCAGCATCAGCGTCTTTTCCAAGGAGTCAGTTCTTTGCATCAGGTGTCCAAAGTATTTGAGTTTCAGCTTCAGTATCAGTCCTTCCAATGAATATTCAGGACTGATTTCTTTTAGGATGGACTGGTTTGATTTCCTTGCAGTCCAAGGGACTCTCAAGAGTTTTCTCCAACCCCACTGTTCAAAGCATCAATTCTTCTGCGCTCAGCTTTCTTTATAGTCCAACTGTGACATCCATACATGACTACTGGAAAAACAATAGCTTTGACTAGACAGACCTTTGTCGGCAAAGTAACGTCTCTGCTTTTTAATGTGCTGTCTAGGTTGGTTATGGCTTTTCTTCCAAACAAGTATTTGCCTATGTCCAGACTTGTGTGTATTGAATTATACAAATGAAGTATGTGCAGTCTGTATATCAATTATACTTCAGTAAGCTATTGAAAGTATAACATGTGCAGAAAAGTGCCCAAAACTTAATGGAACAGCATGGTACATTTTCAGAGTAAATACCTATATATACCCACCAATCTGATCAAAAAGTATAGCATTACCAATACCTTTGAGGCCCCACTCATGCTCACTTCCACTAAGTACCATCATGAAGTAACCATCCTGATTTCTAACACTTTATATTAGTGTTGCTTGTCTTGGATTTTACATAAATGCAATTATATGCTGTATACTCTGCCCGGTTATTTTTTAAAACTTTTTTTATATTGGAGTATAGTAAGTTAACAATGTTGTGATATTTTCAGGTGGACAGCAAAGGGACTCAGCTATACATATACCTGTATCCATTCTCCCCTAAATTTCCCTCCCATCCTGTCACATAACATTGACCGGGGTTCTATGTGCTATGCAGTAGGACCTTGTTGGTTATCCATTATAAATACAGTGGTGTGTACATGTCCATCCCAAACTCCCTAACTATCCCTTCCCCCATCCTTCCTTCCATCTTTCCCCCCAGCAACCATAAGTTTGTTCTCTAAGTCTGTGAGTCTATTTTGTAAATAAGTTCATTTGTATCATTTCTTTTTAGATTCCACATATAAGGGATGTCATACAATATTTTTCCTTTTCTAACTTCACTGAGTATGACTATCTCTAGGTCCATCCATGTTGCCACAGATGGCATTATTTCATTCTTTTTAATGGCTAGTAATATTTTATTGTATATACATACCACATCTTCTTTATCCATTCCTCTGTCAATCAACACATAGGTTGCTTCCATGTCTTTTGTTGAATGTTATGTTGATGCTCATCTGTGTTATGGAACATGGCAGTAATTTAATCCTTCTCATTGCCATATAGAGTTCAGTTGTGACTATTCCTCATTTTGTTTATTCTCTAGAGTTGATATGCATTTAGATTGCTTCCAATTTGGAGATCATATGAATAATATTTCTCTGAATGCCTTTGTATACATCTTTTGATGGATGTACCTACATACATTAGAGTTATATACTTAGTAGTTGAGTTCCTGTGTCACAGAGTGTACCTGTGTTCAGATTTAGAAGCTATTTTCAAGGAGATTTGCAAAGCAGTTATATCAAAGTAAACTCCCACTGGCAGGCTACGATGGTTCCAGTTACCCTACAGCTTCAACAATCCTTGAAATTGTCAGGCATTTTATTTTATCGATTTATTTTTTTTGTCAGGCATTTTAGTTTTCTGCATTCTGATTGCCATAGGCTTATTATAAGCCTGTTAAAAAGCCTGTTTACAGGCTTTTTCCTGTAAACTTGCATTTAAAGATATAATAATAGATATTATTTATTTATAAATATATATTTAAATATGATTTAAACATAAGGATATAAGAATAGGTTAATCTGTATATGATTTAGGGACAGTAAATTAATTGTATAAATATCAATCATTGCAAATTTCACACGGTTCATGTGTATATAGAGAGAGTGCAAAAGTGAGAGAGAAATCTATATATACACATATTTTCCTCTCTCTCTTTTGATATATATGAATAAAGATTGATTTTGGTTGGTGACTTATTTACATACTTTATTTTAATAGCAATTTATTCATTTTAGTAAACATTTAATGACTTTCATTATCCTTTATTTAGGAGCCAAATGAAACATTTTCTACATTTACAATCCAATGAATTGGTTATATCATAAAATAAAATCATTGAGAAAAACAGTTTAAATTAATAACACATGCTGGGTCTCTATCACAAAGTTTGATTCAAGAAGTTTATTTTCTTTTTCATTTAAGGAGTTGGATCATTATGCTGCAACTAATGGGAAATAAATACATTTTTAAAGTTTTGCAATAATGATCTTATACTGCTGCATTATTCTTAATTATAAAATGTTACAGTTGATTTCATTCAGTTTTGATCTGTACTACAAGGGTTTAATTTTAAATAGATGTAAACCCTTCATTAAAGCACAAAAAATTCAGCTTATTCCCATTGTTCAGAAATTATATAAAGTCTGTAATTTAAGACCCACAGATATACTGCTAAAGAAGTAATTGATATAAAAATAAAAATATCCTTTATTTTACTATAGGGCTTCCCAGGTGGCGCTAGTGGTAAAGAATTCACCTGCCAATGCAGGAGACATAAGAGATACTTGTTCCATCCCTGGGTTGGGAAGATCCCCTGGAGGAAGGCATGGCAACCCACTCAAGTATTCTTCCTGGAGAATTCCATGGACAGAGGAGCCTGGCAGGCTATAGTCCATAGGGTCACACAGAGTCAGACATGATTAAAGTGACTTAGCATGCATATTTCACTATATTGAGCCTTCCTAGAGGGAAGGGAAAGTGTTAGTGTTAGTTGCTCAGTCGTGTCTGACTCTTTGCAACCCCATGGACTGGGGTCTGCCAGGCTCCTTTGTCCATGGAATTCTTCAGGCAAGAATAGTGGAGTGGGTTGACATTCTCTTCTCCAGGGAATCTTCCCAACCCAGGGATTGAACCCAGTTCTCCTGCATGCAGGTGGATTCTTTATCATCTGAGCCACCAGGGAAGCCCCTGAGGGAAGAATGATAGACATTAATTATCACTGTTTGCATATATCTAGAAAAGAATCTTAGAAATAATAACAAGGGCTTCTTGTATTGTTTTTATTCTTTGTTATGATGTAGTCTGATAATAAGGTAAGCTAATCTATGCAGCCCTGAAAGGATCTAAGGTTAGAACCACTGAATGTGGAAAATGGACCCACAGATTAGTACCCAGTCATATTCATTTATCCTTTGAACAAATGGAGCAATTTGCCAGAAGTGCAATATTTTGTCTGCTTTGTCCAGTTCTAAAGTTCTTGGTGTAGACTTAGGTTTGGTCACCACTTTTCTCCTTGTATCATGTCTTTTTCCCTGTTGACATTGTAATTTCCCCCACTAAAGGCAGAGATTACTTTCTCTTTGACTTTGGGCTCAGCCATGTGACTCGTTTTGGTCAGTATGTTTTAGCAGAGGTGATGTAAATAGGCATGTAATCTACTTCTTTGACAGGGCTTACACTCTTACAGTTCTGTCATAATAATGAGAAGAGACTGGGCCTCAGAATGAACACATGTTAAGTAAAATGGGGCAAGGAACAATATCTAGCAGAACTTGCAATTTGAAACAGTGAAGAGAGATTACCCACTTAACAATCAACCTGTATACCCGTGAATGTGAAAATAAATGCCTGTGGTTGAATGACACCAAGTTGTCTAGGAAGCATTGTTGTAGCAGTAAATAAGTGATACAATTCTTAAAGGCAGGTACCATGTTGAATTCAAGTTTGTCCATAGTACCTATCCAAGTACCTGTAGTAAGTAGTCTACAAATGATTATGGAATGAATATATGAAAAGACCTATTTTCAAAAGCCCAATCTTTGAGTACTTTTCTTCTCAGTATTTTATTATGAAAAGTGAAAGATAAGTTGAAAGAATTGCATGGGGAACATCCATATACCCATCATCTGAATTTGCAAACTTAACATGAACTTTCAGATGGCATTTATAGTAATTAACTGAAACTAGTTAAACTAAAGAATCAAGTAGAAAATTCATGTGCTTTCCCTCCACAAATGATAGTTATCATATTGTATCATCATTTCTTTGTTATATCAATATTTCAGAAAGGAAATAGATCAAGGCTAGTGTGCTGAAGGATCGTTGCTCCATATATCTCTATCAGGATTTTAGGGAGATTAATTGCAATGCCTAAGACAAACTCCATACCTGTTTCTCATATACATGATTCAGTTAAGTGTACAGATTGGTAAGGATAGTTTCTGTCATTCACTATCTGTCCCTGGCATAGTTCTAAGAAATGCCCAAATTAATCATTTTAATGCAAAGAGGAGGGGATTCTCATCAATGGAGTGGAACTGGGCTAGTCCAGCCTTTTCTGGGCTTCCCCAGAAAGAGATTTAGGGTCTCTTTCTGGCCTGCACTAGAATTTAGCAGGGCTGTGATAAAGGGGAAAATGCTATTTACATTTCAGAGCTTACCACTTCACCCAATAGACAGGTTTAGTAGTCAATTCAGACCTTCACATGTAGAAAGCAAATTAAATGGACTATTAAGCTGGGGTTGGAGAAGGAAATGGCAATCTACTCCAGTATTCTTGCCTAGAAAATCCCATGGATGGAGGAGCCTGGCGGGCTACAGTCCATGGGGTCACAAAGAGTTGGACATGACTGAATGACTTCACTTTCGCTTTCACTTATGAAGCTGTGGCAGTACAATCCCTCAGCACTGTGTACATCTCTTCCATGCTATGTGTATTTGTCCTTACACTGTTGCAGAACAAAAAACATGCATTTAACTCATACTAATTCAAATATGTACATTAAGGACAATTGAGGGATGAGAGAGAGAGGAAAAAAAATATTTCCAGTGCTTCTGCTAGTAATTCTGTTCATCAGATGTTCCCCAGGAAAAAGGTGCAGTGGGAGTTATAATTCTGCTCCTTTTTCAATCCACCCACCCCACCTCTGATTTCCTTTACTTATGTAAGCTTCTTTTTGTTATGGGAGTGATTTCCAGTGTTTAAAAGCACATATTATTCATACAGTATGACTTTTAAATATAAGCCAACTGCTTAGTCTGTTGTCAAACTGAGGAAAGAGAGAGCTCTTCTGAAACTGGATGAGGAACTGTCACTGAGATGGGGTGTTTAGAGAAAACCAACCCTTATAATCTGAAGCTTGATCAAAGGTAATTTTCACTTCAAATTATATCATGTGCACAGTTTAAAAATCTAACCCTCATGTTAAATTGATTTCAGCCCCCTGAGATGAGAATAAAACCTCTATCTCCCAAATTGAATCATGGAATCTCCAATCTGTCATGGAAATAAGACTTAGGTCCGTCTAGTCAAAGCTATGGTTTTTCCAGTAGTCATGTATGGATGTGAGAGTTGGACTATAAAGAAAGCTGAGCACTGAAGAACTGACGCTTTTGAACTGTGATGTTGGAGAAGACTCTTGAGAGTCCGTTGGACTGCAAGGAGATCCAACCAGTCCATCCTAAAGGAAATCAGTCCTGAATATTCATTGGAAGGACTGATGCTGAAGCTGAAACTCCAATACTTTGGCCACCTGATGTGAAGAGCTGACTCACTGGAAAATACCATGATGTTGGGAAAGATTGAAGGCAGGAAGAGAAGGGGATGACAGAGGATGAGATGGTTGGGTGACATCACCGACTCGATGGACATAAGTTTGAGTAAAGTCGGAGTTGGTGATGGACAGGGAGGCTTGGCATGCTGCAGTCCATGGGGTCACAGTCAGACATGACTGAGTGACTGAACTCAAACTGAAATATTTATCAAGTGTTGCTACTAATATACACAAATCAAGCTTTACTATTTATCATCTGTAAAATAAATTAAGTAGTTATTTGCCTAATGTTATCTCTTTTTAGCTAGTAGGATTCTGGACATTTTTCTCTCTTTGCATCACTCTGAGTGTTAGCACATTTCGCTGCACAGTCTTGTAGATGAATGAATATCTTAATTCAGACACCATCCAGGACCGCTTTCCTACTGGATCACATTGACATCCAAAAGGACACTACATGCAAACAGATACCTAACATTTGTCAATATGAATACTTTTTTTAAATGGAGTATAATTGCTTTACAATGTTGTGTTGGTTTCTGCTGTACAACAACGTGAAGCAGTTATAAGTAGTCATATATTCCCTCCTTCTTAAGCCTCCCTCCCACCCCGCCATCCCACCTGCTCTAAGTCATCACAGAGCATCAAGCTGAGCTCCCTGTGCTGTATAGCAGCTTCCCGCCCGCTAACTATTTTATACAGAGTAGTGTATATATGTCAGCGCTGCTCTCTCAATTTGTCCCACCCTCTCCTTCCCTCCCTGTGTCCACAAGTCTGTTCTCTGCATCTGTGCTTCTATTCCTGCCTTGCATATAGGTTCATCAGTACCATTTTTTCTAGATTCCATTTGTATGTGTTAATATATGATATTTGTTTTTCTCTTTCTGACTTACTTCACTCTGTATGACTGACTCTAGGTTCATTCACATTACTAAGATGACCCAATTTCATTCCTTTTTGTGGTTAATATTCCATTGCATGTGTGTACCACAACTTCTTTATTCATTCATCTGTCGATGCACATCAAATTGCTTCCATGTCCTGGCTATTGTAAGTAGTGCTGCAGTTAACATTGGGATGCATATGTCTTTTTGAATTATGGTTTTCTCAGAGTATATGACCAGTAGTGAGATTTCTGGGTCATATGGTAGTTTTATTCCACATTTTTTAAGGAATCTCCATACTGTTCTCCATAGTGGCTGTATCAATTTACATTCTCCACATTCGCTCCAGCATTTATTGTTTGTAGATTTTTTGATGATGGCCAGTCTGACCAGTGTGGGGTCATACCTCACTGTGGTTTTGATTTGCATTTCTCTAATAATGAGTGATGTTGAGCATCTTTCCATGAGTTTGTTGGCCATCTGTATGTATGTCTTCTTTGGAGAAATGTCTCTTTAGGTCTTCTACTTGTTTTGATTGGGTTATCTGGGGTATTTTTTGATATTTATTGAGCTGCATAAGCTGCTTGCATATTTTAGAGATCAGTTAGCTTTGTTCACAATATGAATACTTTTATATTATTCCAAATAAATGTAAAGTCAGAGTATCCTACCTGAAAAACAAAACAGGGAAAGTAGTATGATACAACAGCCATAACACAGAGGTGATCTAATCTGATGAGAAATAAATCTTTTCTTATTTAATCTATTTAATTTTAAGGATTTACTTGGAAAAATATAGAACCACAAGAAAATACCATAGTCAACATGTATCGACTGCTTAAAACAAGCTGATGGGGCAGGTACTATTCTTATCCTGATTGTATAGATGAGAAAAATGTCATGAGAAGATAAGTAACTTTTCTAATGTCATATAGCTAGTCATTGCTAGAATTTGAATCCAAGAAGAGATTATATATATAACCTCTCTGTCATAGAACGTAGTGCCAGGTATATGACACTAATAAGCGTTATCTACACAAACAATTTTCCTTTTTGCCCAGCTAGGAGTAAGAATTCTTATATGCATGAATGAGATTCTGAATATCAACTACCCTTTTGTGAAATATATTCCCAAAGCAATATGATTGAATGTGAAATAATAATGGAAAAAAAGAAAAACCTTTAAAAGCATTTTTTCATCTAACACTACATGAGGAAATAATGCACCAATCAGCAAAATAATGTTCCTTGGATCGATTATCGGCTGCAGAAGTAGCTTCCAAGGCAAGGCATAATTCCTCATCACTAACAATTCATCAGTAAAGGTTTTATGAGTAAAAACCAAAAGCACTTTATAGTATCATAACTGTTTTATTAAAGTCCAGATAAAAATCTGGAAGTATTGATAATCATTCTAATCATGAATATCTCAAGCATGCAATTGCTTCCTGAACCCACATTCTAACTACAGTTTATTGGAGGTATCATTGTCTATTATGGTTTAGCATCCTTAGGACCGGCATTCCTGGAACCCCTGAAAAGAATGAATACAGGGGTTATCTTGCCAATTACTTAGGAAAGACTGAATCATTGTGTTTTCCTTACACCTGGAGATAGATGTGGTTCTACATTTTTCTGTGTTTTTTTATTAAATTCTTAGTACCCAGGGCTCATTCTGATGCAAAGATGGGGCTGGCTATTCTCCATTTTCTCCCTTTCTCAGGTCTGTTTTTGAACTTTGCTCTGATGTTACCCCCCCTACTATTTGAGTACCTATAACTACTCAATAAATATTTGTTGAATAATGAATAGCATCACACACACAAAAACAAAACCAAATTAGTTTTTGCACACCATCCATGACCACTTTCCTGATGGGTCAAATTGATATCCAGAAGGAAAATTTCAATCCAGCTTAAGCTCTGATTTTATTTGAGGCAATTTTGATGCAACCCAGAACTTTCAGTAGACTACACAGGTCCTGTAATAGCTTTAAGGCTATCACATGTAGCTGGAGTCTGATTCAGATTAACTTAGGTGATAAAGTTCTGAGGTAAACAAACAGGGTGTTGGTTATATCCTCATAAATGTAGGTTGAATAATGTATTTTTTATTTTACTCTTCAGTTCAGTTCAGTTCAGTCACTCAGTCGTGTCTGACTCTTTGTGACCCCATGAATCACAGCACACCAGGCCTCCTTGTCCATCACCCAGAGTTCACTCAAACTCACGTCCATCGAGTCAGTGATGCCATCCAGCCATCTCATCCTCTGTTGTCCCCTTCTCCACCTGCCCCCAATCCCTCCCAGCATCAGAGTCTTTTCCAATGAGTCAACTGAGTTGCATGAGGTGGCCCAAGTATTGGAGCTTCAGCTTTAGCATCAGTCTTTCCAATGAACACCCAGGACTGATCTCCTTTAGGATGGACTGGTTGGATCTCCTTGCAGTCCAAGGGACTCTCAAGAGTTCTCCAACACCACAGTTCAAAAGCATCAATTCTTCGGTGCTTAGCTTTCTTCACAGTCCAACTCTCACATCCATACGTGACTACTGGAAAAACCATAGCCTTGACTAGACGGACCTTTGTTGGCCGAGTAATGTCTTTGCTTTTGAATATGCTATCTAGGTTGGTCATAACTTTCCTTGCAAGGAGTAAGCATCTTTTACTCTTAGATCTTCTATTTAGACCCCTAATATTTGGGTTTTCATGTTTATAAACATTAAATTTTTTTAACTTAAAAATCACAAAATGTTTGTTTCACCTTAATTACAATATATAGTTAGATCTCATAAGTACAATTTGAATGTTAGGTAAAGGTACTATTTTAAAAGGTTGAATGTTATGTCCACCTCTTGCTTTTTGAATCATCAGTGCCTGAAATAGGCAATAATCAATATCAGCAAAGACACACCTGACACACTTACATTGTAAAAAAAAAAAAAAAAAAAAAAGAGCTTTCACCATTAAAATACTCAACTTTCAAACTTCCAAGTGGATGGTTTCCAATTAGGGAGCACACAGTACTTTCATAGGTAGTAAGAATAGGGCCTGACAAAGGATTCTAGCTAAGTCTATGTAGGTAGAAATTTCAGTCAAGAGGGAAAAAAAAATCTCATGAGAAAGATATTATAGAGAGGAACACATTGTAAGTAATGCTGTAGGAAGTAGAAATAGAGCACCTTCCCAAAATTTGGCATAAACAAATGCGTGTCACCAGATTATAGGGTGAACAGGCCTCCTAGCAAAGAGTTAGTAAGGAAACATCTTTTTACTAACAGCTCCCATTGATGTGACCTGTTAGTAAAATTCAAACCTAAGGATGACATGACAGTCTTTTCTCATACATAAGTGAGAAAAACTTGGCAACAACATGAGATCATCCCATAAAATAGATTAAAGGGGATCTGGGGCAACTAAGCCAGCAGAGCATATTGGCTAAGGGTATAGAATCTTGGATTGGATTGTCTGGATGTGATCCTGTTTTTTTTTTTTTGTTTTTTGGTTTTTGTTTTTTTTACATTTACCTTTATATCTGTGAGTAAATGGTGCAGCCTTTCAGGTCTCAAGTTGCTCATCTCTAAATCATACCAAATAGAACTCTCCAAAAGGAGGACACAAGAAGTAGGGAAAGCTCGTGGGATGGTGTCTGTGCTATAGGACAGTTGGAGGTGCAGGTTCGAGATGTCAACAAGATTCATAAGAAAAACACTGGCTTCAAGCTGATGCTGCATTTTCATAGCTTAATAGATGTTACCTGTTACTGTTCCAGTTAGCAAATAGGTAATATTATATGTGAGTGAGTGTGTACCCTTACCACCAAGGAAGGTGCATTGTTAATACATGAAAGTGATGACTGCCAGAAGAATCTAAATTATCCACTGAGATAGTAACTATGTTGAGACTACTAAGAATTCTGTCTTTGCCTGATAAGTTACCACTTCCCCCTTATTCTAGTCAAAAGTATTGCAGTTTTTCTTGGGAGGTCTATTCTTACCCCAAGGCCAAATTTGCCTGTTACTCCAGGTGTCTCTTGACTTCCTACTTTTGCATCCCAGTGCCCTATGATGAAAAGGACATCCCTTGGGGGTGTTAGTTGTAAAAGGTCTTGTAGGTCTTCATAGAACCATTCAACTTCAGCTTCTTCAGCATTACTGGTTGGGGCATAGACTTGGATTACCGTGATATTGAATGGTTTGCCTTGGAAACCAACAGAGATCATTCTGTCGTTTTTGAGATTGCACCCAATACTGGATTTCGGACTCTTTTGTTGACTATGAGAGCTACTCAATTTCTTCTAAGGGATTCTTGCCCACAGTAGTAGATATAGTGGTCATCTGAATTGAAATCTCCCATTCCAGACCATTTTAGTTCACTGATTCCAAAAATGTCAGTGTTCACTCTTGCTATCTCCTGTTTGACCAATTCTAATTTACCTTGATCTTTATAGCATTGGACTTTACTTCCATTGGATCATAGAAAAAGCAAGAGAATTCCATAAAAATATCCACTTCTGCTTTATTGACAATGCCAAACCCTTTGACTGTGTAGATCACAACCAACTTGAAAATTCTTCAAGAGATGGGAATACCAGACCACCTGACCTGCCTCCTGAGAAACCTATATGCAGGTCAGGAAGCAACAGTTAGAACTAGACAAGGATCAACAGACAGGTTTCAAATTGGGAAAGGAATATATCAAGGCTGTATATTGTCACCCTGATTATTTAACTTATATGCAGAGTACGTCATGGGAAATGCTGGGCTGGATGAAGCACAAGCTGGAATCAAGATTGCCGGGAGAAATATCAGTAACCTCAGATATGCAGATGACACCACCCTTATGGCAGAAAGGGAACAGGAACTAAAGAGCCCCTTGATGAAAGTGAAATAGGAGAGTGAAAAAGCTGGCTTAAAACTCAACCTTCAAAAAATGAAGATCATGGCATCTGGTCCCATTACTTCATAGCAAATATATGGGGAAACAATGGAAACAGTGACAGACTTGATTTTCTTGGGCTACAAAATCACTGCAGATGATAACTGCAGCCATGAAATTAAAAGACACTTGCTCCTTGGAAGAAAAATTATAACCAACCTAGACAGCATATTAAAAAGCAGAGACATTACTTTGCCAACAAAGGTCCGTCTAGTCAAAGCTATGGTTTTTCCAATAGTGATGCATGCATGTGTGAGTTGGACTGTAAAGAAAGCTGAGTGCTAAAGAATTGATGCTTTTGAACTGTGGTGTTGGAGAAGACTCTTGAGAGTCCCTTGGACTGCAAGGAGATTAAACCGGTCAATCCTAAAGGAAATCAGTCCTGAATATTCATTGGAAGGACTGATGGTGAAGCTGAAACTCCAATACTTTGGCCACTGGATGCAAAGAACAGACACATTGGAAAAGACCCTGATCCTCGGAAAGACTGAAGGCAGGAGGAGGAGGGGTTGACAGAAGCTGAGATGGTTGGATGGCATTACCAACTTGATTGACTGAGTTTGAGCAAGCTCTGGGAGTTGGTGATGGACAGAGAAGCCTGGCATGCTGTAGTCCATGGTGTCTCAAAGAGTCAGATACGACTGAGCAACTGAACTGAACTGATTCCTTCCACAGACTCATGAACTTCAGATGGGAATAACTCACCTTTTTATCTAAGGGTGGGATTTACTTTACAGGCTTGTGCACTCATGTTTAATTCAAGATGAATATGTAACTCAGATTAGGCCAATGAGGGTGACCTTGGATTTTTTACCAGAGTTAATGACAAAAGAGAAGTGTTTGCTCAGCCATCAGTTTATCACACTTAGGGTTGAGTGTCAGTGGCCTGGTACCAAATGGATAAAGTCTACCTGAGAACAAAGGATGCATATAAAAAAGTAATGACGGAAGATGAAAAGAGGGTGAAAATGAAGTCTCCGGTTGTCTATTAATTGCAGTCTGTAAGATTCCAGACCAATATAGGAAATGAATTGAGAGGAGAGATGCAAATGAAAAGACAGGCTGCTTAACCAGAAAGAGCAAAATCCACAACAAATAGTCTTGAGAAGCATATGCCAAGGTGAACCAATGCCAAAAGTGGATTAATGGCTGGGAGAGCTGGTCTAAAGGATTTACGATGTCCCTGGCACATACAAACAGTCTATGATAAGTAAAGATGAACTGCATCAGGCTCTATTCCTGGAAAAGATTGGCAGAACTTTTGAGCTCAGAACATATTCCAGTCTGCTGGCTGAGATGTGGGCTTGGCTGCTCTGAGGCATTAAAAACCCAGTGGGGATGGAGAAATCACCTGTTATCCAAGAGCCAGAAGCCAAAGGAGATCAGTCAGAGATCACATGGAAGATGAAACTGATGTTTAAAAAGACTATTTCCTGATTGTGCTGAAAAGTTCTCCTTGGATCCAGTCTGAGCAGCTTGGAGATGGAGGAGGACCATGGTCTGTCTATATCTTGGATGGGACTAGTAGAGGTCAGGTTTTGCTATTTAATGTTGTTAGGAAAATACAAGAGAACTACTCATATGCTTTCCCCAAACTACTGTCTAAGAAAAAAGGTCAGTACAGCTCAAAGAAATTTTTCATAATGCTTATCATTCAAATGACATAAACTTTTAAAGAATGGTAAAAATAGAATAATTTCTCTTATTAGTAGGTGAAAATCTTATTATTTGGGACTTGCGATGTGGCATTAGATATTTGCATGGGAAAAAACAGAATTTAAAATAGCAGCATTATATGTGATATTAAAGTATTTCTCATTTTTCTGGTTAATAGAATAATATTAATGAGATGAAACACTCTGGAGATTGTTACTCATGGTTAGACTAATATAAGCAAATATTATAGGGTTATGTGATGCATTCTGGGCAGAGTTTTTCTATAAATTAGGTAAGATGAAAAGTGTATATGCAAAAGTGTCAATATATAGAAAATCATCTTTAAGAATTGTAGAAGATTGAAAGCTGCATATTTAGTCATTTGAATATTTAAACATGAAGCCATGTGCTTTAGCAGCCTACTGTAACTTCTTCACAATTTACTACATGGTGTTAATAATAAGCATACAATATTTAATGGGTGCTTACTATGAATATATTGAGTGGTTTCACATATGCTTTCTTATTATCAGACTTTCGTCAGAGCCCAGCACACCATGAGTTCAAATGGTATCATATTAGAAGTAAAAGCCTCAAGTTTAGTGACTCTTACCCCAGGTACTGATAAAGGATCTCTACTTGCCTGCAGAAATCTCACTCAGATCTGAGAGTCTGCAGATATTAATTGGTATGTGCTCACATATGTGCCTATACTTGCTGAGTACCACTGTATCCATAGACAGTGGATATACATTGGAAACTGCAATTAATTTCCAGTCATCGCTGGACACTTCGTTACTCCTCCAGACATCCAGAGACCTCTCAGTCTCTGATAGTCATACCCTAAGTGCCAACATGTCCTCCTGTGAAAGCAGACACTTAGAGTTGTTGCTGAGCACTGCAGATGAAGCACAGGCCCCCTTCTGCTGGCAGAACTGTCTGGGTGTGGTATGGTGGAGTGAGTGGTACCCCAAGTGCTTTCCTCTTCTTCTGTACCCAAGCATCCTACTGTGTCGCCATGCTGTACACAATTTCTAATGGAAGTGATCTTTCTGGTTTTTGTTTTTACCTGTAATCCCCTACCCCTGATATTTTTATCCTGATATTCAACAGGACTTCTACAGGGAGAGGGGAGGCAGGGAGGGGAGATGACATCAGATGACAAATATCAAAAAGGGATGGTGTGTTTAATTTAAGATCAACTATTCTTTCTAGTAACCAAGGCTTTCCTGTATCAAGTTCATCTTACTTAGCTCCTACCCTAGTGGCTCAGATGGTAAAGCGTCCGTCTGCAATGCAGGAGACCTGGGTTCGATCCCTGGGTTGGGATGATACCCTGGAGAAGGAAATGGCAGCCCACTCCAGTATTCTTGCCTGGAAAATCCCTGGACCACGGAGCCTGGTAGGTTACCATCCCTGGGGTTGCAAAGAGTTGGACACGACTGAGCGACTTCACTTTCACTTTCCCTCAGAATTAGCTCTACTAAAAGCCCTCTCATCCCCTAAATCAGAACTTTTCTTCCCTGGTTGCTCAGGCCAGAATCTTTATTTTTGAATTTTTTTTTAGTTTTTTTTTTTAATTTTAATTTTTACTTTATTTTACTTTATAATACTGTATTGGTTTTGCCATACATTGACAACTTTGAGTATACTCAAATTGCTTTATAGTTTTGTGTTAGTTTCTGCTGTATAGCAAAGTGAATCAGCCATACATATAAATATATTTTTTCTTTTTTTGGATATCCCGTGGCTCAGATGGCAAAGAATCTGCCTGCAATGCAGGAGACCCAAGTTTGATCCCTGGGTTGGGAAGATCCATCGGAGAAGGAAATGGCAACCCACTCCAATATTCTTGCCTGGAGAATTTCATGGACAGAGGAACCTGGCAGGATATAATCCATGGGGCCACAAAGAGTCAGACACAACTGAGTGACTAACACTTGTCACTTGTAAATATAGGGATAATGGAGATATTACATTACATTCCAAGGGTGGTTTTATCTTTAGACACAGCTTTGTCCAAGGACTTCAATGATATCGTCAAGGTTTGTCTCTCTTTTTTTCTATCTCTCTGTTGTTCTTTGTATTGTCCCTGTCTCAGGCAAGCCAGAAGAGGGGAAAAAATGATAGCAAGATAGCACTTCTTTCTTCTTGGTTCCAGAAAATGTCATTGGGATGAATTTGATGGTCCCAAGTTGAGTAACTGGGCCCACAGCTCAGCCAGCCACTGTGGCCAGGGAGACAGAGTATGCTGATTGCCAACTCTTGTTACTAGGCTGGGAAAGCCATGTAATTAACATCTCTATGAGTTAGGGGGAGGATAGTTTACCAAGAAGAAAAATAAGCTGGGCAGTCACAGTCATCTACTAGACCCCTGCTCTCAACAGATATCTGCAGAGCCAATCTGATCACAAAAGAGTGTTGTTCAGTCACCCAGTTTTGTCCAACTCTTCATGACCCCATGGACTGCAGTACCCCAGGCCTCCCTGTCCCTCACCATTTCCCCACATTTGCCGAAATTCATGTCCATTGCATCAGTGATCCCATCCAGCCATCTCATCCACTGACGCCCTCTTCTCCTTCTGGCCTGAATCTTTCCCAGCATCAGGGTCTTTTCCAAGGAGTTGGCTGGTGACCAGCTTTGCATCAGGTGACCAGAATATTGGAGCTTCAGCTTCAGCATCAGTCCTTCCAATGAGTATTCAGGGTTGATTTCCTTTAAGATTGACTGGTTTGATCTCCCTGCTGTCCAAGGGACTCTCAGGAGTCTTCTCTAACACCACAGTTCAAAAGCATCCGTTCTATGGTGTTCTGCCTTCTTTATGGTTCAGCTCTCACAACTGTGCACGACCAGTGGAAAGACCATAGTCTTTACTATATATACTTTTGTCAGCAGTGATGTCTTTGCTTTTCAACACATTGTCTAGGTTTCTCATAGCTTTCCTGCCAAGAAGCAGTTGTCTTCTGCTTTCATGGATGCAGTTACTATTCACAATGATTTTAGATCCCAAGAAGAGGAAATCTGTCACTGCTTCCGCCTTTCCCCTTCTATTTGCATGAAGTGATGGGGCCAGATGCCATGATCTTAGTTTTTTTTTTAATATTTAGTTTTAAGCCAGTTTTTTCACTCCTCCTTTCCCCCTATCAAGAGATTCTTTAGTTCCTCTTTGCTTTTTGCCATTAGAGTGGTATCATTGGCATATCTGAGACTGTTAACATTTCTCCTGCCAATCTTGATTCCTGCTTGTGATTCATCTGGCCTGGAATTTCTTATGATGTGCTCAGTGTATAAGTTAAATAAACAGGGTGACAACAAATAGCCTTGTCGTACTCCTTTCTCAATCCTGAACCAGTCAGTCGTTCCATACAGGGTTCTAACTGTTGCTTCTTGACCTGCGTACAGGTTTCTCAGGAGACAGATAAGATGGTCTGGTATTCCCATCTCTTTACGAGTTTTCCACAGTTTGCTTCCCAGGAGGTACTAATGGTAAAGAACCTGCTTGCCAATGCAGGGTACATGGGTTCAGTCCTTGGGTTGGGAAGGTCCCCTGGAAAAGGGCATGGCAACCCACTTTAGTATTTTCGCTTGGAGAATCCCATGGACAGAGGAGCTTGGCAGGCTACCGTCCATAGGGTCACAAAGAGTCAGACATGACTGAAGTGACTTAGCACACAGTTTGTTATGATCCACATACTCAAAGGCTTTAGCATAGTGTGGATGTAACAGAAGTAGATGTTTTTCTGGAATCCCCTTGCTTTCTCCATGATTCAGCAAATGTTAGCAATTTGATCTCTGGTTCCTCTGCCTTTTATAAACCCAACTTGGACGTCTGGAAGTTCTTGGTTCGCATAATACTAAAGCCTAACTTGCAAGATTTTGAGCATGACCTTACTAGCATGGGAGATGAGTGCAATTGTCCAATGGTTAGCACATTCTTTAGTACTACCCTTCTTGGGAATTGGGATGAGGATTGACCTTTTTCAGTCCTGCGGCCACTGCTGTGTCTTCCAGATTTGCTGACATATTGAGTGCAACACTTTGATAGCATCATCTTTTAGGGTTTTAAAAAGCTCTACTGGAATTCCATCACATCCACTAGCTTTATTGATAGCAGTGCTTCCTAAGGCCCAGTTGACTTCACTCTAGAATGTTTGGCTCTGGGTAGCTGACCACACCATCATGGTTATCCTGTTCATTAAGATCTTTTTTGTACAGCTCTTCTGTGTGTTCTTTCCATCTCTTCTTGATCTCTTCTGCTTCTTCTAAGTCTCTATCATTTCTGTCCTTTATTGTGCCCATCTTTGGGTGAAATGTTCCCTTGATATTTCCAATTTTCCTGAAGAGATCCTAGTCTTTCCCCTTCTGCTATCCCCTACTTTTATGCACTGTTCATTGACAAAGGGCCTTCTTGTGTCTCCTTGCTATTCTCTGGAACTCTGTGTCACAGAGTATGTCCAGATAAATCAGAACCTCAGAAGTAGGAATGATGGTTTGAATTCTTCCCGTAGCTCATCACAAAGAGGGTTGAAAATTGGGCCTCACTGCTCCAATTCCTATGTTCCTTTGACTAGACTCTGCTTTCTGTTTTCACATTTCAAAACAGAATTCCTAGCTATAATTATTCAGGCACATCAAGAGAAAATACAACTTTGAAGAAGTCAGAAAAGCACATTTGGGGTTCACTTCTGAACTCTTAAAGCAGGATCTTCAGGGTTTCTCCCATGCCTGCTTTGGCTTGTACTGGTGCATTGTCATTGGTATAGTCCAGAAGGGTGAACCGTCTGATAAAACATTGGCTTCCCTGCTATAATGAAAGTTTCCATTCAAGATATGTGCATTTTTGTTCACACCAACTTGCACAAAAGGAATAGACAGCTATGTCTTATCAGTGATTTAGTGAGTCATCAGTGGAGTGCTACGTTCTGAGGTGCTGCCAATTCTATGGCTCAGATTCCCTATATTTGACCCAACCTTCTCGCCAGGGTATTTCCAGAAAGAAATGTCAGCGGTGCTTATGTTTTTCTATGCTGAACCAAACACAGCAGTGGTTTCACCTCGGAGTGAATACAACACAGAAGCAGCATGTCATTAGCTTTGCAGTGGCCACCTCTTAAAGTCACTATACTTAGGAGGCTCCTCAACTACCAGTGTGATTGAATATAAAGTTAAAAGCCAGAAGAAAAAGAAGGGATTGTTTCTATTCTTAAGAAATTTAAGGCCTTAAATGATATATTAAAATGGCTATGCTTTTTAGTATGGGAACGCTGGCAAGATGAGGAACAGTTATGCATCCACAAAGGACTGCTTGCTGAAGGATCGGCATCCTTAATATTTATGCACAGTGAGATTTGAGAAATGATTTGAGGCAGTTTTTACCAACCTCTGCAGTATATCAGGATCCCCTGGGAGGATTAATAAGCAATGTTGCCTGGATCCTAGCCCTGCCTGGAGATTCTAACATAATTGGTCTGGGGTGCAGGCTGGGTACTACTCCCCAAGTGATTCTAGTGCACAGCCGAGGTTGAACCCCACCTAGACCAGGGAACTATCATAGTATTTAGTGAAAATGCCTACAAAAGTGTTTTCAAAGCATTTCTCTTAGGAGAACTGTGAAGAAAGTGTTCATCAGTATAGTAAAAAGAAATTGGGAATGCTTTTCTAGGGGAAGTGATAGTACATATGAAAACTCAGGGGCAATCCCAAGACATGAATGTTCAAAAATAATTAGGTTTGGAATTCAGAGGGCTGTGAACATGGCAGAGTAGAAAATAGGAACTTTTAGGTAAAGGAGAATGAAGAAGTGGAGAACTTTAGACCTGGGATCAGGAAACTGAATTCAGCTTGAGAGCCAGTTGAGAGCCACCATAGGTATCTGCAGATAGCAGTGGCATGATGAAAACCATGACTGAAAGAAAACATGAATAATAGTAAAGTGAGGTAGTTAATCTGGTGTATCTTGGAAAGAATCAACTCCAGCGAGATTTATTTCTGTTTCTCCCTAACAGGCATTTTTAGCTACGAAGATAAAGTAATTACACTGACATTAAAGAAACTGCATGTGGGATCATTAGTTAGCTACAATTTGCTACTCTGAGTTTGCATTATCTGTAGAGCTAGGTCAGACCACCATTGTTAGTCTCCAGTTAGAGAGTGGTAAGAATGAAGATTTAGAGTTAAGGTTGTCTTGGTTCAGTTTACCACTTAACCTACAAGCAAGCCTCACAGAGGGTACGTGTGAGTGATCACGTGAGAAGAGTTTACAACCATGAACACGCTGCTTTTAAAACTATTTTATTTAGGCTTTTACGGATGCACTCGAGGATCCAGTCAATATAATAGGACATTGTTGCAGCACCACTCCAGTAACATACTTCCTCAGTTTAATTCGCCCTCTGTTGTTGGGGCAGTAGTTGGCATAAAGACTGCCAACCATGCCAGGCAACTGGATATGATGGTGCTTGTTACCATGGCTGAGGATGTGCAGTTGATGGTATATTCTGTTTAGGAACCATGAAGGTACAGGATGGACAGTTGAGGTCATTCAGTTTAAGTATTTCTACTCTAAATATAACAAACTAAAATTCGTTACTGTAGGAGACCATCAGATTGTGGTGGCCCTAACACCTTGGTAGCCAAATATAAGCAAACCTAAACCTAAGCAAGAGCCAACGCACTCTTAACATGCGTTGAATGGAAACTTTAGAACAACCAATCACAAATGACCCACTGGGCTTTCTCAAATAAGGCAACCATTTAAGCTATACCGAATCAAATAACTGCTTTGCTTTGCTTCCTCCTCTTCTCTCTAAAATCCGTGCCCTGGCTCCTGTTTGTGGAGTGCTCTTAACCATTTCTGGTTTGGTGCTGCCTGATTCAAAATGATGTTTGCTCAAATAAACACTTGAACATTTAATACACCTTAGTTTATTTATTTTTTAACACTTGTAATCAACTTGGTAGTTGCTGTCAGACCCTGGCCAGTACCCCAGTATTATACTCCCCTCTCCCAACATATAGGACATTTTGCCTCCTATCTTATGCTTCAAATTGTAGGACATAGTTTATGTGGCCATAGTTCCTCAGGGTATGATCCTTCACCAGATGTATTAAAATCTTGTAGGCTTCTTTCCCCCAACATGTTATTCCTCAGTCCTACCAGAGACTTATAGAAATAGAATATGTAAAAAAAAAAAAAAAAAGAAATAGAATATGTGGTGTGCAGAACCTATGAATCCGAGTTTGTATAGGCCATCCAAACAGTGAAGTTTGAAGACTACTCCTCAGGTTACTTTTAAACCCAGTGTTCCCTAAAATCAAGAAGTTGGATGCTAAGCAGATTGGATACCAGCATCCTCAGGTGTACCTGCATGGCACCAGGTATCCCATCCTCACTAGACAGAAATCCCCCCTGGTCCTGCTGACCACTTTTGGTCCCTTCCCAGAATCAGGGTCACCATCTCAGACTCCCATGTGCTTTGACCATCAGTAATCCCTCTGCTCAATTCTGATCCTAAATCTCAGTGATTCCTATGGCCTTTACTAGCTTATTATGAACTTCTATAAATTCTTCCTTTGCAGTCTGAGGTAGGAAAGTGATTAAATATTTCTAGCCTTTTGTATGTGTGTATGTGTGTGTGTGTGTGTGTGTGTTCTTAAAATCTCAGCCTTATGGTCTGACAGTAATGAGAGAAGATTAGGAAACTTCACAAAGTAGACATACATATTTGGACAGGGATGTTCTAGACGATACTCTGATCTCAAGTAGTAGCCTAGAGAGCAAATCTAAGACCAGGGAAAAGGAGAACCACAATGGAAATGCAGGGATGTTACTCCATAAGAGAATTCTTTATTGGGAAATCCAAAATCAAACTGTGCTGATTTCCTAATGAATGGCAATGTCAGTGGAGGAAACAACAGTCCATACTGGGAAGTCAGGATTGACAAATTTGGGTATCATGAAATCTTGTAAGTAGATAACAGTGCTCCAGATATTAGTTTTTGGTTTAAGGGCAAAATTTCACCCTGTTGGAGTAAAGGTAGTATTTTTTTTTTAATTTTTATTTCTTAGGAAAGTCACCAAATCAGGAATTCACAAACAGGGAGCCTCACTTTGGTTTATGATGTGGGAACATATCATAGCACCTTCTAGAAGAAAGGGTGACTTGATGGGCTGGAGCCTCCTCAATCCCTCCTGCTTCTAGTTAAGTGGGGTCTCACCTAGGCTGCCTGTCAGAATCATCTTCGGAGCTTCTTCCTTGTTGTTATTTTGTTGGTAGAGATCCAAGAACTATCTAATGAGAGTCCTGGACAACTATGCATTTTAAAACTGCACAAGCAATTCATAGGAACTACGAGGTTAGGAGCTACAGTCCTAGGAATCAGAACTGGGCTGAACCTGAAAGGGGTGGGGCAGCAGGTAGTGGGGGTGTGAAAGTGGCAAGTGGATGGAACTATTAGTCCAATCAAAACAGGCTTCTGGCAAAGTGCTGTGAGGAAAGTGAACCCTTAGAAAGCATAAGAGTGCTTCCTCTTTTCGAGTGCACCTACTTCTTAAGATTGTAAAGTATGAATTAAAAGAGTTCTGCATTACATTCCAAAATTATGGAAACTACTACTATCCCTTGAATGGGGAGCCTTATCTGCACCTTTGCCTTTTTCCTTCTCTACCAAATATAGGGTACCTTGACACACAGAACTTTTTTTTTTAATAACCTGTGGACCATTAGGCATTTAGGTCTAGTATTCAAAAGAATTTCCTACTATAAGAAATCTCTGAAACATCTAAAGAAAGTAATTTTGGCACTTTTCTATCATTCAAAAATTGTCAACTGATTCGATTCTCACCTCTCAGGTATATTATTTTCGATAAAGGAATTTCAGTGGCAGCAATTCTTTCATAGCTGTTCAGAAAACCCATTTCAAACAACCACAGGAAGGCAGCCATCATTTCTCTAAAAGTGAGAGGAAACACAAGGCTTAATTTGTTCATGTGCAGTAAACAGTTTAGTTTTGAAGGAAGAATCTTAAGTGAAGATTTTATTTCTCTCTGGTCATTTTGATCTCCCTGGTTGAAAGATATTACTGAGATAAGGAAGCGTCAAAACGTAGTGCCAGGTAATCAGAGTTGATGGAAAATAACTGTGTTGGGGAATTATTGTCTTAAATCTTCTCTGGCTCAAGATAGTAAAGTTGGGACCCTTTACAGACTTTCTTCTGAGGTGGATTGAGCTAAGAATCAAGCCTTTAGGGACTTGGTATATAGATTAACCCATACAACAGTACCAATTCCAAGTAGATTAAATACAGAAATGCAGTTAAAAACAACACACACACACACAAGATAATCATAATAACATGAGGGTAAATATTAATTTGATCCCTGGTCAATGAAGGTCCTTATAAATATATTTTTAAAATGGTATTTGTGACTATGTAAAGACTTAAAGTTTTATCATAAAAATAAACATGAGACAAATAGATACATTGGGAAAAATACTCTGAAATTATATAGCAAAGTAGGTCTTAATATTGTTACTTAAAACTAATAAAAGAACATGAAATAGGAACTTTAAATGAAAAGTAAACAAGAAACATTAATAAACCTACAGAGTCATAAAGTATCCAAGAAAGTAAATTAAAACAACAATGAAACTCCACTGACCAAAATTTTTTGTTCATTTATTTGTACTATAATGACAGTGAGTGTGTTGGCACACAACCATTCCATCAAACTGCTTTCCAGAATATATCAAAAATGCTCAGAGCCTAACTCAGCTATTTAACTTTGGAAAGTTATTTTTTAGAAATCAGAAATATTCAGAAAGATGTAATCATAAGTTTGAACACTACAGAAAGGTGTACATCATGAAATGGGTGGAATATACAATAATGGTAGGGAATAGATCAAGTGCATTATTAATTATAATTGCAATGAATATTGAGCAACAATTAGATTATCAAAGAATAATGAGGAAAATCTTACAAATTACAAGTGGTTAAACATAAAATAACATCCACAGTAATCTATAATAGTTTAAATTATGAAGTTTAAATAAATGACTAGAGTTATATAGAACAAAACAAAAAGTTCTAGATATAATAGGGTGGTGAGATTTTTGTTTTATTCTTTATAATTTTTAAAAGTTCCCAAATTTTCCAGAATGAAAACAAATACCAGAATAAGTACAATCCATGCTAATAGGAAAAAAGTAAAAAACAAAGTAGCAGTAGTATCAACAATATAAAAAAAGAATAAAGAAAATAAAGAAGGCGGAAAAAGTCATACTAGACAAGAGGCCCATGTGTGAAAGCACCAGAGTAGAAAAGAGTTTTGAGATGTTCTGGGAACTCCGAGTAATTTCATGCGGCTAAGTCACAGGCTATATAAGGACTCAATTCTTATGTTTAAATTTTTATTTTATATTGGAATATAGTTGATTTACAATGTTGTGTTAGTTTCAGATGTACAGCAATGAGATTCAGATATATATATATATGTGTGTGTGTGTATATATATATGTATATATATCTGTTATCTGTTCTTTTTCAAGTTCTTTCCCATTTATGTTATTACAGAATACTGACTAGCGTTTCCCGTGCTATACAGTAGGTCCTTGATAGTTTTATGTTTTAAATATAGCAGTGTATATGTGTCAATCTCAAACTATCAATCTATCTCTATACCACCACCCCCAATCCTTCCCTTCTGGTAATCCTAAATTCCTTCTCTAAATCTGTGAGTCTGTTTCTGTTTTGTAAATAAGTTTGTTTGTTTGTTTTTTCAGATTCTGCATATTAAATGATGTTTGTCTTTGTCTTAACTTCACTCAGTATGACAATCCCTAGATCCATCCATGTTGCTGCAAATGGCATTATTTTATTCTTTTGAATGGCTGAGTAATATTCCATTGTGTATGTGTACCACATCTTCTTTATCCATTTCTTTGTTGATGGACATTTAGGTTGCTTCCGTGTCTTAACTATTGTAAACAGTGCTGCAATGAACATTGGGATACATGTATCTTTACAGGCCTTGTTTTTCCTCTGGATATAGGCTCAGGAGTGGGACACGCATTGGAGAAGGAAATGGCAACCCACTCCAGTGTTCTTGCCTGGAGAATCCCAGGGGCGGGGGAGCCTGGTGGGCTGCCGTCTATGGGGTCACACAGAGTCAGACATGACTGAAGTGACTTAGCAGCAGCAGCAGCATGGAGCTCTATTTTTAGTTTCTTAAGGAACCTCTATGCTATTCTCCACAGTGCCTATACCAATTTACATTCCCATGAACACTGTAGAAGGGTTACTTTTTCTCTGCAGCCTCATCAACATATGTCATTTGTAGACTTTAATGATTGTTATTCTGACTAGTGTGAGGTGATATTCATTGTAGTTTTGATTTGCATTTCTCTAATAATTAGCAGTGTTGATCATCTTTTCATATGCCTCTTGGCCATCTTGGCCATCTGTATGTCTTCTTTGGACAAGTATCTGTTTAGGTCTTCTGCCCCCCCTCTTTTTTTTTGATTGGGTTATTTGTTTTTATGGTATTAAGCCACATGAGCTGTTTATAAATTTTGGAGACTAATCCCTTGCTGGTAGCATTGTTTGCAAATATTTTCTCCCATTCTGTGGGTTGTCTTTTCGTTTTGTTTATGGTTTTCTTTGCTGTGAAAAATCTTTTGAATTTAATTAGGTAGGTCCCATTTGTTTATTTTTGTTTTCTATTACTCTGGGAGATAGAATAAAAAAAGATATTTCTGCGATTTATGTCAGAGACTGTTCAGCCAATGTTTTCCTCTAAGAATTTTATAGTATCTGATCTTACATTTAGGTCTGTAACTCATTATGAGTTTATTTTTTGTATATGGTATTAAAGAGTGTTCTAATTTCATTTTTCTACATGTAGCTTTTTCAGCACCTTTTATTGAAGCAACTGTCTTTCCTCTGTAGTCTTGCCTCATTTGTTGTAGATTTTTTATTTAGCTACATGGTATGACATGGGGGATCTTAGTTCCCCAACAAGGGTTTGTACTTGCACCCCTTGCAGTGAAAGTATGGAGTCTTAACCACTGAACTTCCAGGGAAGTCCCCATGGGTTTATTTCCAGGTTTTCTATGCCATTACATTGATCTATAGTTCTGGTTTTGTGCTCAAGTACCATATTATTTGATGACTATAGCTTTGCAGTATACTCTGGAGTCAGGGAACCTTATTCCTCCAACTCCATTTTTCTTTCTCAAGATTGCTTTGGCTTCCCAAGTGGTGCAGTGATAAAGAATCTGCCTGCCATTGCAAAAGATGCAAAAGACATGGGTTTGAAAAGTAGTTCTGATAGAAGGATAAAAAATAGGGACAGAAAATGGTACAGCCAAGGATGCAGACTGGGATAGCAGCATCATGATGGACCTTGGATAAGGAATAAGAACTTTATCTTATGGACAAAAAACATGCACTGAAGGGATCTGAACAATGAGGGAAAGGATTTGTATTTTTCAGTTATAAAAACTCTACATGATCATTATAAAAGAAATCAAATCAAAGAAGGTTAAAGTAAAAAAAGATCCCCTCCTGTTCTGATCTTCAACCACAAAACTACTGCTGTTGGTATTTTATTTCCTTACAAATAGACACATAGACAGACCCATATGTGCATTAGTTTTCTTTATGCACATGTAAAACCATGCATTATATATGTATACACACACATATATACTTGATATATTTTGAATATGTTTTCATATCAGCACATATATATCTACATCAGTCTTAAAAGAATTTATTTCCTTCTAGCATGTATCTTTATTTAACTTCCCATCACTTATTTGACATCAAGGTTGCTCCTTTTATTAAACCAGGTATTAAATAGATGTGAAAAATTATAAATCAAGTTGTAAAACACTCTTCTCACTAATTTTTATTTTGTTTCAGAAAAATTATTTTTCATAAAATGTGTTATTTATGTTAATGTGAATGGGTTGGAAGACAATTAACTAGGGGTCTCTCAAGTTTGTACACTTTCTGGTGAGAGGAGGCACTCACTGCCTTTGTTCTGGGCTACTTTGTGAGTTTATTTACTGAACAGCCTGGGAGACAGAGATAGTGTCTTTCTCAATTGCAAAGAGAAGTTATACATTTTTATAATCATAAAAATGATTATAAAAAATGTCAGGATCCTAGACTTAAGGTTCCTCTCCTAGAATATGACTGACTACATGTCCCCATGTAACCTGGTACTTTTCATTTTTCCCTGTGGGGAGTGGCGTTCATAATTGGTGAGAGACAATAACAATACTCTGACCACTATTAATGTAAGTTATTTCCTTTCTCATTTCTTTTGCTAGCATTCACAAAACTGTGGCAGGCTAACTTGTAAAATCTCAGATGTATCACAGTTCTAAACAATTTATTAAACAGTATGTCAGTTTCAGTTTTAATACTGAATATATCAATAGATATAATAAAAATAAATAAAGGCTTTTTATTCTTTCAACAAGTGTAAAGCCTGATACATTTTTTAACTTTCTATTTTATATTGGAGTATAGTTGATTAACAATGTTGTATTATAGGTGTACAGCAAAATGATTCAGTTATACATATACATGTATCTATTCTTTTTAAAATTCTTTTCCCATTCATTTATTGAGTAGAGTTCCCTGTGCTATAACTAGATCATTGTCTGTTTTAAATACTAGCAATGTATACATGTCAATGCCAACCTCCCAATCTATCTGTTCTCCCCAACATTCTACCCCACCTCATAACCATAAGTTCCTTCTCTTTGTGAGTGTGTTACTGCTTTATAAATAAATTTATCTGTATAATGTTTTTAGATTCCATATATAAGCAGTATCATGACACTTGTCCTTCTCTGTCTGACTTTACTCAGTATGATAATCTCCAGGTGTATCCACTTGCCAAAAATAGCATTATTTTGTTCTTTTTCATGCCTGAGTAATATTCCATTGTGTATATGTACCACATCTTCTTTATGCATTCTTCTAATGATGGACATTTCGGTTGCTTCTATATCTTAGATATTGTAAACAGCACTGTAATGAACTTTGCAGTGTTGTATCCTTTCTACCCATGTCTTTCTCTGGATATATGCCCAGGAGTGGGATTGCTAGATCATATGGTAGCTCTGTGTTTAGTTTTTTAAAGAACCTCTATACTGTTCTCCATAGTGGCTGTACCAATTTATATTCTCACCGAAAGTGTAGGAGGGCTCCCTGTTCTCCACAACCTTTCTAGCATTTATTGTTTGTAAACATTTATTTGTAATTTATTTTATATTTAATATTTTAATTGGAGTGGGTTTCCCTGGTAGCTCAGTGGTAAAGAATCTGCCTGCAATGCAAGAGACCTGGGTTCAATCCCTGGGTCAGGAAGATTCACCTGGAGGAGGAGATGGTAACCCACTCCAATATTTTTGCTTGGAGAATCCCATGGACAAAGGAGCCTGGCAAGCTATAGAGTCAGACACAACTGAGCAACTGAGCACGCACGCAGAACAGGTATTATTAATTGGTCAAGTGAGAGGATCCCAACTAGTAATATCAAGCGTGGCCTGAGCAGGAATGAACTTTTTTTATTCTATAATAAAATTTTAAGGGTCATCCAATTAGAATCTTGGAGTAAAGAAATCCACCAAACTAATCTCCAAGTACCAGACACAGGTAATTGTCTACAATGTAACAACTGGATTTGTTTTTAAAACTAGCATAGGATTGTGTCCATGATAGGAAACATTTGCTCTATATGCAAAAGTCCTAGTAGTCAAGAAAACATTGTGAACGTTCATATGAATCATGTCCAGCATCTTGGGTAAGGTGTCTACTTCTGATGTCATCGTCTTCCATCACTTAATTTAGCACAACCCTAGAAATTCAATTTAGCAAAATTTGGAGAGACTAAAACAGAATCATTCCTTAAAAGTTTCTTCACATTCAATTACTTTCCTTGCTGACAAATTTGACACAGCAAGATTTTATTTAGCTTGTATTAAACCTAGGTACAATGAATGTATTATACTTAATATTGATGACTTTAAGACATGTATATATAAGATTAACAAACATTAATACCATGTGTTAATTTAATACTGAATATTTTACAGTTCACATGTACCTAAAATTCATTTAGCTTATTTTTTCTTATATTTAGAATTGTTTGATAGTAAGTGCTTCTTTTTCCTTAGGCCGGATAAATAGAGATCATATACAAGTTAACCTCAGCAATATCATCCAAAGACAGAGATACATATAGAGTCATACATATATCCAGACTCTACAAGAGATCTAGCTTCATTCCCTATTTTTTTATCTCAGTCTCACAAATTAAAGATGGTCTTGATAATGTAAGTATTCCTGAGAGCTCTGGTCTCAAGGTACAGATAGTGAAAATCAGGATCTCCTAAATAGGACTTACTTCCTTGGGACTTTTTTTTTCAAGCTAGCTTTCTCTACTGGTTGGGAATCAGTTAAGCTTCAACTAGCATCATGTACTTAACTGTTGCAAGTGAAGGTTCGTAATTTTTGTAGATACCCCCCTTTTCTTCTTTTAATGGTGTTGAAAAGTTGGTCAGCCATTGTAACAAGGGTGTTTGTGTGTAACTCGGACCAACCTAGAGTGTCTTTTGACTAGAACAGAAAAATCTTCATCTAAGCTTTCTAAAAAGCCAGAAATAAGCAAAGGATCATTTTAGTAGTTAGAGAATGACTCAGGTGTCTAGCCTAAATATTGCTGAAAGTGGTTTTTTTTTTCCCCCAAACTTTTCATGAAGTCCAGAAGATTCATTCAGTAAGATCTTGCTATTTATCCATTCTACATGTAATAGTTCACATCTGCTAATCCCAAACTCCAAGCGCCTCTCTTTTGCTTTCCCCCACTTCCCCTTGGCAACTAAAAGACTGTTTTCTATGTTTTGCCTCTGTTTTTGTAAGTAAGTTCATTTGTGCAATATTGTAAGTTCCACATGTAAGTGCTATCATATGGCAGTTTCCTTTCTATGACTGACTTCACTTAGCATGATAATCTCTAGTTGAATCCATTTACCTACAAAATGGTATTATTCCATTCTTTTTTATGATTGAATAATATTTCATTGTGTATATACACCACATATGTTTTATCCATTCCTCTGTTGATGGACATTTAGATTTTCTCCATGTTTTGGCAATTGTGACTAGTAGTGCTATGAACATAGGAGTGCATGTATGTTTTTGAATGATAGTTTTGTCCAGATACATGCCCAGGAGTGGGATTATTGGATATATGGTCATACTGTTTCTAGTTTTATCAGGTTGAGAGTTGAAGGGAACTCTTAAACTGGGCTTTTTTGACTTGAACTAAGTGTTGAAGTAGAACTAACACATTGTTGGCTTGTTCCCATCATCACTAATCAGTAAGTAATTATAATAAAATTATACCTCAGAAAAATAATCTAAAAATGATCTAGAAAGTGACCTTTTTAAATGGTATATTTTTCCTGTTGCTTTTAACAAGCAGATCTAAAATTTTCGATATATTTGAATGGTTCATCATAGTTTAATCCTATTCATTAGTTGTGTTACACATGTGCTGCTGCTGCTGCTAAGTCGCTTCAGACGTGTCCAACTCTATGTGACCCTGCGGACGGCAGCCCACCAGGCTCCTCTGTCCCTGGGATTTGCCAGGCAAGAGTTGCCTTCTCCGGTTACACTTGTGGGATGCCATCAATATAGAGACACATTTGCTTTACATGATAATCCAGTATGAATCTAGATTTCTACAATCTATTCTTTTTCTCACTGCTCCAATACAATGTAAATTACTATTCAGTTCTTAGAGTATCAAAGAGAATAGTGTTAGTTTTTAAAATAAATTATTGTTTTTAAAAAACACTAAATTATTGGGCATAGCATCTGTGGCAGTATGTGAAACATTTAACTCAAAAATGTCTCGTGAAAGATTTCCTTGTAATAGTTTACAGTCGTGTTTACTACTAGTCTATCATTTTGAGTCAAGGTGGTGGTACAAACATTATCTGGAGGAATCTGCTACATTCGTGAAATAATACTAAACTTATTCTTGCATGTCTTTTGTTTAAGATTTCCACTCCTCTCTGATCTGGTATGTAACAATAACTTTAATAGATGTGAATTTCTCTTCAATTCTGAACACAATCATAAGCACTGGGCAATGTAGGCATTTACATGGTTATGTCCAGTTACACATTGGGCTTCCCAGGTGGCTCAGTGTAAAGAATCAGTCTGCCAATGCAGGAGACCCAGATTCAGTCTCTGAATTGGGAAGATCCTCTGGAGGATGAAATGGCAGCCCACTCCAGTATTCTTGCCTGGGAAATCCCATAGACAGAGGAGCCTGGTGGGCTATAGTCCATGGGGTCACAATAGAGTGAGAGTCAAGTGAGCATGAGCTCCAATTGGATGTTACTAAAAAGATAACAATAATCATAACTGAAAATTTATTTCTTACTTCTATTAATATAAAATTTTAACCCTTTTTCAATGTTTAATAATGGAGTAGAGATGATCCAAAACCAACCAT
Organism: Capra hircus; assembly: GCF_001704415.2. NCBI lineage: Eukaryota > Metazoa > Chordata > Mammalia > Artiodactyla > Bovidae > Capra > Capra hircus. The sequence continues at coordinate 44,294,415 of NW_017189516.1, forward strand.
TCAACAAACATTCAATAAAGTTATTACTTTGTTTTTGGATTAATTCTCCACAGGTAGTTATAATATTGAAAGAAGTCAAATATTTCAAAGGAACATTAATGCTTTTTAAAAATGAATTGTAACAATTACTAAGTGATTTCATTGTAGTAAAGCATGCTTATATATTCCTAGGGACAGAACTGTAAAGTTTTTGTATTAGGGAAATGAGATGGAATAAGTGGCAAATTCCATGTTTCACCGAATTGATAAGGGAGAGGGAAAACTCATCTTTAAACTTTTTGTTCTACATTTCAAAGTGTGACTACAACTATAGTATTGTCTCTATCAGAATTTGAAAACTGAAATGTGTATTCAGGATAATGGGAAAAATATGTCATAGAAGAAAGGTTAGTCTCCATGACATCTTAAAATATAGAGTGCCCCTGGGATTCATAGGAGGGCCGTGGGGAGCCTGAAATTGAATTGTGAGGAGCACAAGTGCTGCGAGAGAGGGCACCCTGAGGACTGGTCCAGCAGCGGCCAGATTTCCTGAGGTGAGTGGCTGTCCCAAACCTGCTTCTAGCACTGGATCTAGAACCTTCAGGAGCAGAGAAAGAGTTCAACGGTGGGACTCAGCGGTGCCTTCCTCCCGGGGCAGAGTCTGGGTGGAATGGTGGCCATTGTTGGTGTTGACTCAAGTGTGGTCTGTCAGAAACAGCTGAGAACACAGACAGCAGCTGGTATCCCGGCTCACCCCCTACCCCCCTAGAGGAGCCGAATGTGCGTGGGGCTAAGGGCTGCCCAGCTGTGTCAATCCACAACAGGGGGCGAGGGGGGGAAACGGGGGTAGCAGAGGCTGTGAGGGACCAAACAGTGTTGCAGGTGAAGCTGTGTAGTGAGTGGGAACAGAGGCAGCTCCCACTTACCCCTCAGGACTTCAGCTCTAGCGACTTGGGCTCCGACCCTGCACTGAACACAGCAGTGACAGTCACTGCTACAGTAAATCTTCCCTGAAGCACCTCAACCTTGAGTAAGTATTACTCTTTGGAGAAAAGGATGGAGGTTCTAAAAAACCAGGAATAAATAAAGACAATTGAGTATTGTTAAGAAAAGCAGAGCTAATTACTTACTTGTCCTGGACGTGTAGTGTTCTTCTCAGCTCTCCTTAGAACACTTGCTTGGGGTAAGTAAGTCTCCTTATCTCTCTTTAGCTGTCCTTAGAACAATATATGTCAGAGTAAGTAAGTCTCCTTAGCTCACTTTAGAACTCCTTAGAACACTATAGTTCAGAGTAAGAAAGTCTCTTTACCTCTCCTTAGAACATTATAGTTCAGAGTAAGTATATCTCCTTAGCTCTCTTTAGAACTCTGTAGTTCAGAGTAAGTACGTCTCATTAGCTCTCCTTAGCACACTACAAGTCAGAGTAAGTCTCCTAGCTCTCCTTAGAAAACTACAAGTCAGGGTAAGTAAGTCTCATTAGCTCTGTTTAGCCTTCCTTAGCTCTCCTTATCTCTCCTTAACTCTCCTTAGAACACTATAGTTCAAAGTAACTAAGTCTCCTTAGCTCTCCTTAGCCCTCCTTAACTCTTGTTAGCTCTCCTTAGAACACTATAGGTCAGAGTAAGCAAATCTCCCTTACTCTGAACTGTAGTGTTCTATAGTGTTCTACAAGAGGTAAGGAGAGCTATGGAGGGCTAAGGAGAGCTAAGGAGACCTACTTACTCTGAACTATAGTGTTCCAAGGAGAGTTAAGGAGACAATATGCCAGCAAATTGGGAAAACTCAGCAGTGGCCAAAGGACTAGAAAAGGTCAGTTTTCATTCCAATCCAAAAGAAGGGCAATGCCAAAGAATGCTCAAACTACCGCACAATTGCACTCATCTCACACACTAGCAAAGTAATGCTCAAAATTCTCCAAGCCAGGCTTCAGCAATACGTGAACTGTGAACTTCCTGATGTTCAAGCTGGTTTTAGAAAAGGCACAGGAACCAGAGATCAAATTGCCAACATCCGCTGGATCATGGAAAAAGGAAGAGAGTTCCAGAAAAACATCTATTTCTGCTTTATTGACTATGCCAAAGCCTTTGACTGTGTGGATCACAATAAACTGTGGAAAATTCTGAAAGAGATGGGAATACCAGACCACCTGACCTGCCTCTTGAGAAAACTATATGCAGGTCAGGAAGCAACAGTTAGAACTGGACATGGAACAACAGACTGGTTCCAAATAGGAAAAGGAGTACATCAAGGCTGTATATTGTCATCCTGCTTATTTAACTTACATGCAGAGTACATCATGAGAAATGCTGGGCTGGAAGAAGCACAAGCTGGAATCAAGATTGCCGGGAGAATTATCAATAACCTCAGATATGCAGATGACACCACCCTTATGGCAGAAAGTGAAGAGGAACTAAAAAGCCTCTTGATGAAAGTGAAAGAGGAGAGTGAAAAAGTTGGCTTAAAGCTCAACATTCAGAAAATGAAGATCATGGCATCTGGTCCCATCACTTCATGGGAGATAGATGTGGAAACAGTGTCAGACTTTATTTTTTTGGGGCTCCAAAATCACTCCAGATGGTTTGCAGCCATGAAATTAAAAGACGCTTACTCCTTGGAAGAAAAGTTATGACCAACCTAGATAGCATATTCAAAAGCAGAGACATTACTTTGCCAACAAAGGTCCATCTAGTCAAGGCTATGGTTTTTCCAGTGGTCATGTATGTATGTGAGAGTTGGACTGTGAAGAAAGCTGAGCACCGAAGAATTGATGTGTTTGAACTGTGGTGTTGGAGAAGACTCTTGAGAGTCTCTTGGACTGCAAGGAGATCCAACCAGTCCATTCTGAAGGAGATCAGCCCTGGGTGTTCTTTGGAGGGAATGATGCTAAAGCTTAAGCTCCAGTACTTTGGCCACCTCATGTGAAGAGTTGACTCATTGGAAAAGACTCTGATGCTGGGAGGGATTGGGGGCAGGAGGAGAAGTGGACGACAGAGGATGAGATGGCTGGATGGCATCACCAACTCGATGGACATGAGTTTGAGTGAACTCCGGGAGTTGGTGATGGACAGGGAGGCCTGGTGTGCTGCGATTCATGGGGTCGCAAAGAGTCGGACATGACTGAGCGACTGAACTGAACTGAAGGAGACTTACTTACCCCAAGAAAGTAAGTCTCCATAGCTCTCCTTAGCCCTCTTAGAACACTATAGCTCTGAGTAAGTCTCCCTAGCCCTCCTTAGCTCTCCTCTCAGAATCACTTACTCTGACCCATAGTGTTCTAATGAGAGCTAAGGAGACTTACTTACTCTGAAGTAAAGTGTTCTAAGGAGAGGTATGGAGAGCTAAGGAGAGGTAAGGAGACTTACTGACTCTGACCTATCGTGTTCTAAGGAGAGTAAAGTAAGTCTCCGTAGCTCTTCTTAGCTCTAGAATCAAACTTATGATCCTTGTATTGCCAAGCAATGGCCTAATCACTACTAGGAACTCTCAAATGCTTAGCTTTTGCTTCCCTCCTTACTCTGACAAATACCCTGACTTTACAGGGCATAGGAATGGTTCCATGAAAAGTAGAAATCATGCTGAGTCATAAGCAAGACAGACTTACACACAGACAGCTTTAGAGGACAGTTTGTGGGAGCAAAGTTTATTGCCCACAGCTCAATTACTTTCATATTCTAAATTTGAAACTCATCACAATCAAACCCAGCTATGGAAACCTGTTCAGCCATTTTCCGTGCAGTGAGCTCCTTCTGGCCAGGATTGTAAAACTCCTGTGCATGGCAGAAACAACTGCAGAGGGAAAAATTGGTGTTTCAGAGCTTTCTTGCTTACCTTGAACCATCCTCCAAAACTTACCTAAAATGTCCAGCAAGTACAGAGGGTCCCAAACTGACCCACACCAGTACGTGTCATAATTGAAATGGCCAAAGTTACAATTCTACAGGCAGCAAGAGAAAAAGTCACACACAAGAGAATTTCCTTAAGATTATCAACTCAATTTGCTATGGAAACTTTACAGGGCAGAATGGAGTGGCAGGATGGATATTCTAAGTGCTAAAATGGAGACACCAAGATGATCTGCACAGCGAGATTACCATTTAGAATGGAAGGAGAGAGAACTTAACAAGGAAGCAAACAACTCAAGTCTATCACTGCTAAAATTACCCTAAAGAGTGAAGTATCTTTAAGTGGAGAAGTAAGAATCCATGGAAAAGGGAAACTCCCACTAGGAAATGTAGATGTAGTAAGGACTGAGGATCAACAACTTCATTAGCTAATATCTACCTTAAAAGATTTTTAAAAAATCAACCATACAATAGGACATCAGAAACACAAAATGGAGGGGGTACAAGTGTACATCTTCTACAGTGAGTGTCAGCTTAAATGACTACCAGTTTAGGAGAAGTAGACGGTTACACGTCAACATATATGAACCCCCTGGTAAGCACAAATCAAACACCTCCAACTCAGAAATGGAAAGCCAAGGAACATCAGCATACTACTGAAGAAAATCAAACCACAAAGAAAGAGAACTAGAAAAGCTTGGGTATTAAGAGAGAAACTATGTATAGAAGAGCAACAAGTGTGGATTGTACAGCACAGGAATCAAAGCCACCGTCTTGTCATAACCTGTCATGCTCTGTAATCTGTAAAAATATCCTGTGAAGTTGAAAGAGCTGGTCCTACCAGCAACTTACTACCTGTCAGCTGGGAGACTGAATCACCTGTCCAGAATTCCCCAGCTATCAGTGGCTGAGTTAACAGTTAAAGCCCATGTTTTGTACTTCTTAATCGGAGGTCTTTTCAAGATAACATTTATTTTATGGCAGTGGGTGGGGTAGGTGGGTGGGCCTGAAAAATATCAATGGAAGAAATTTGTTCTGGCTGATACAAAAGGGCCTAAATATATTTTTGAGCATAAATTAAGATTTTGATTGTTTTTAAGTGAGTTAAAAAATGTTTCAATTGAAAATATGTTTTGTTGTTTTAGACTTAAAACAATAACAACTTCAAAAATCAAGAAAAAACTTTTTTTTTTAACTTGAAGTAAAACTGATGTACCCTATTACAAGTATCCAATATAGTGGGCTTCCCTGGTGGCTCAGGTGGTAAATAATCTGTCTACAATGCAGCAAACCCAGGTTCGATCCCTGGGTTGGGAAGATCCCCTGGAGAAGGAAATGGCAACCCACTGCAGTATTCTTGCCTGGTGAGCTACAGTCCATGGGGTTGCAAAGAGTCAGACATGACTGAGCGACTTCTTTTCTTTTCTTTGACTGACTTATTTCACCTAGCAGAATGCCCTCCAAGTCTATCCATGTTGTTGCAAATGGCAAATTTTCACTCTTTTTAAGTTAAAGCATATTTTAAGTCACATTTTATGAGATAAAATTTATGATTTCATTTCCTTCCAAGAACCTCAACTACTGATATAAAAAGTGGGTATTGGTTGGTTCATTTTGACAGGGCACCTCCTGTCCATCACTGCAGACCCGACTTCCTTCCTGAGTAAGAAAAGGTAGTCGTCCTTCTGGCCAGGAAGGTAGGAACTCCTATTCTTGGCAGAAACAGCTATGAGGGGAAAATTTTCTTTCAGAGCTCTTCTGGAAGAGCTTTTTTTGCATCATACTCATTTCTGACTCTGCCTTTATGGCAGCTACTATTCAGAAAAAAGTCCATCCATTCCATGTAAATCTGGCTGCTCCCTGCTCCAGTACCAGTGTGAGAAAACTCATTTTAAATCAAACCTAATCACTTCTGCCAGCTGTAGTGCACTTCCCAGCACTTCTCACCCTCCCGTACATTCTAGCGTGACTTTTTCTTCTTCTATCTTTCAGCTTTCCTCTAATTCAACCACGTTCTAATTGGCTGGCTGGGGATTCCACTGTCACTCATGCTAAACCCCAGTCTCACTGAGGAAATTGGAAGCTGAGTTTGCATTTTGACTTTGGTTCCCAGGGTACATATTTCCTTGCCTTTTTTTAAAAAACCCTTATAAGTAGCCAGCTATTCATAGACAGTAAGACAGTGTGTGAAACTATACCTTAAAATATAGCATATCATTTTTCTGACACATATAAATGTTTACTTCAGTGCCTGTGGTCAAGAATGGAACTGGAGGCTTGTCTCCACATTTTGCCACAAATAAGTGAGCCATGCATTGCCTGAAAGCCTCTTTCAACAGCCTGTCGGTTACCACTTTTTAAGTGACTTCATGTGACCTAAAGATTATTTGGTTTTTGGAGGAAATTTAGCAAAGTTTTCTGTGGGTACCAATCCAAACAACTCAAGATTAACTTTTCTGCTTCTAATTTGGGCTGTGGGCATCAAATTACTGATGTTTTTTTAAAATCTCAAAATATTTCTGGATTGTTACTAATGTACCTGGTGCTTGATAACACAAGAGGAAAATTTCCAGCTTGGAAATAAAAGGGAGATATGATTACTTCTGAATCACCAAGTATGGATTTCACTGAGAGTAAACAAAGAAGGAGCTGGTAGGATTTCTGGCTGTGTGATGACTGTGGGAGGGTTACAAAATAACTGACACAAAGCCCTTGCCCTCAAGTAGTTTCCATCTTATGAAGGAGACATTCAGGTAAAAAATGCATAATGTTTTTCTAAGTTCAGTTCAGTTCAGTTCAGTCATTCAGTTGTGTCCGATTCTTTGCGACCCCATGAACCGCAGCATGCCAGGCCTCCCTGTCCATCACCAACTCCTGGGGTTCACCCAAACCTATGACCAGTGAGTCAGTGATGCCATCCAACCATCTTATCCTCTGTCGTCCCCTTCTCCTGCCCTCAATCTTTCCCAGCATCAGGGTCTTTTCAGATGAGCCAGCTCTTCGCATGAGGTGGCCAAACTATTGGAGTTTCAGCGTCAACATCAGACCTACCAATGAACACCCAGGACTGATCTCCTTTAGGATGGACTGGTTGGAGCTCCTTGCAGTCCAAGGGATTCTCAAGAGTCTTCTCCAACACCACAGTTCAAAAGCATCAATTCTTCGGCACTCAGCTTTCTTTATAGTCCAACTCTCACATCCATACATGGCCATTGGAAAAACCATAGCCTTGACTAGACGGACATTTGTTGGCAAAGTAATGTCTCTGCTTTTTAATATGCTGTCTAGGTTGGTCATAACTTTGCTTCCAAGGAGTAAGCATCTTTTAATTTCATGGCTGCAATCACCATCTGCAGTGATTTTGGAGCCCAAAAAAATAAATTCTGACACTGTTTCCACTGTTTCCCTATCTATTTGCCATGAAGTGATGGGACCAGATGCCATGATCTTCATTTTCTGAATGTTGAGCTTTAAGCCAACTTTTTCACTTTCCTCTTTCACTTTCATCAAGAGGCTCTTTAGTTCTTCACTTTCTGCCATAAGGGTAGTGTCATCTGCATATCTGAGGTTATTGATAGTTCTCCAGGCAGTCTTGATTCCAGCTTGTGCCTCCTCCAGCCTTCCTTGTGTTTCTAAACTAAGTACCAAACTTGTAACAGACACAACAATTGACAAAGCATTTTAGAGGTGGGGAGAGATGACTGAGACAGGTATTTGTCTCAGAGTTTCACTGGCTCTCTTTTGCTCTGCCTCTCTGGTCAAAGGTAAAATAGAAGAAAGAGGGGGAAAACCCCAATAACTGTTGAGCTTCAACTGTCAGATAACTTGGAGTGGCTTTGTTCTCATTCATCATAAACACATAGGATGCAGAGGAGATGAAGATGGTGGAGCAGCAGGAAATGACCTTAAAATTTCCATCAGAATTTACTAGAACTAATGAATTCAGTTAAGTTGCAGAATACATGTTTTATACAGAAATCTGTTGCTTTTCTAACACTGAAAATGAAAATGAACTATCAGAAAGAAAAAGAAACGCAATCGTGCTTAAAACTGCATCAAAAAGAATAAAATAATTAGGAGTAAACTTAACCAAGGAGTAAGACCTATACTCTGAGAAGTATTAAACATAGATGAAAGAATTTGAAAAAGATACAAAGAAATAGAAAGCTATCTCATGCTCTTGTATTGGAAGAATTAGTACTATAAAAATGGTCATACTACCAAAGCACTCTACATAGTTAATGCAATCTCTATCAAAATACCGATGACATTTTTCACAACAAATAATCCTAAAATTTATATGAAACCACAAAAGACCCCAAATTAGAAAAATAATGCTAAGAAAAAAGAACAAAGCTATCTATCTTTGTATCTAGCTCCCTGACTTCAGACTATACTACAAAGCCACAGTAATCATAATAGCATGGTGCTGGCACAAAAACAGATACATAGATCAATGGAACAGAACAGAGAGCTCAGAAATAAATTACATACATTAATGTTTAACAAAGGAGACAGAAATATATATGATGGAAAAGTCTCTTCAATACAATGGAGAAAAGACATTGAAGAGACTTAGGTGGTGCAGGGAAAACTGGAGAGTTCCATATAAAGGATCGAAATTAGAGCATTCTCTAATACCATTTGCAAAAATAAACTAAAAATGGATTTAATACCTCAATGTAAGACCAGATACTATAAAATTCTTACAGGAAAACATAGGCAGAACACTTTCTAACGTAGATCACTGAGACCTTTTTTGATCCAAGTCCTAGAGTTATGAAAAAAAAAATAACACAAATAGGACCTAAGCAAACTTAAGACTTTTTGCACATCGAAGGAAACCACAGACAAAATGAAAAGACACCCTATCAAATTGAAGGAAATATTTGCAAATGATATGAACAATAAGAGTGTAACATAGTGATGTAAAACTTTTATACATTTTACTCCATTTAAACTTAATACAAAACAATTGCTATATTTCCCTGTGTGTATGTAACAAAAGAGAAACAGACTCACAGATATGGAGAACAATCTAGTGGCTACCAGTGAGGAGAGGAAAGAGGGTGTATCAACAAAGGGGTAGGTAATTAAGAGGTGCAAACTGTTATCTATAAAGTATATAAGCAGTGAGGATATATGGTACAGCACAGGGAAATATGGCAATTATTGTGTATTACATTGAAATGGAATATAAAGTATAAAACTTTTGTATTACTATGTTACCTGGAACTAATACAATATTGTAAATCAACTCCAATAATTTTTTAAAAATAAACACATAGTATGTCTATTACACACCTCATTTCAATAATGAGTGAAATGCAAATCTGGCTTATCCTAAAACCACAAATTTGCCAAATTGATTTAAACAATGAAAAGAAAGCTATTGTCCATGGTGTATTTGTTACTTCTTTCTAAACATGGTTGAAGTATGAATAACAACTTTTTACCACAAGTTTAAATTTTCTTAACCAGAACCAGACTGGAGTTTATTCCTAGGGAACCAAAGTGTCTTATTTTTCTTTCTTGTTTGTTTTTGTCTTTGCATTTGGTGATAGCATTTACTTTCCTCTCTTAACTTCCTAATAGCTTAGTTGGTAAAGTATCCACCTGCAATGCAGGAGACCCTGGTTTGATTCCTGGGCTGGGAAGAACCTCTGGAGAAGGGATAGGCTACCCACTCCAGTATTCTTGGGCTTTCCTAGTGGCTCAGCTGGTAAAGAATCTGCCCACAGCTCGGGAGACCTGGGTTTGATCCCTGGGTTAGGAAGATCCCCTGGAAAAGGGAAAGGCTACCCACTCCAGTATTCTGGCCTGGAGAATTCCAATTTTGTATAGTCCATGGGGTCACAGAGAGTCAGACACGACTGAGCGATTTTCACTTTCACCTTTCCTCTCTTAAAAAGTAAAGATGCTAAGTGTATGCATACACGTGTATCTTTTTGGTCAAATATTCTTTAAACACTACCTGCTTTCTTCTGTAAATGCCTTGTTTTCATTCCTTTTACATAATCTCCTTATACTCACCTTTTATTTCCAGTCTTGGTCGATTAACTATTATATATTTTTCAGCTGTTGCTTAGCTTTCCCCTTTTCACAATTACTATATTTTACCATATTCTTGACCTATTTTGATTCTAGTAGACAAAATTCCGGCAACCTTCCCTAGTAAAAGAGATATTTATTGTTGCTCAGAGAAAAATACCTTTAAATGGACATGAACTTTATCTAGTATGTTCTCTCTTCTGAGGAGCACTCACTGAGTTGGCTTTTATTCACACTAGGAATACAAATTAGTTATCCCTTTAAAATGGGATGTCCATCCAAACAGTGGTACAACGTACCTACCCTACTCCTACCTTCGCATAAACCTAGTAAATTAAACAGGCACTCACAAAGACAGGGGAGTGGCTCTCATTCTCTCATCTCCTGTTACAGAAAATCACATTGTATCCTTTTACATTTTTTCTTTTCAGAAAAAAAATCCTCAGAATCTCTGTCTGAAACAAGATATCTTATGAAACACCCTAAACAATTTTCCTACACTTTAATTCTTAGATGATGATAATGTTGGATTTGGGGGCCATCTATCTAGTCGTTAGATACATGTCTAAGCATGTTACAGGATAGAGACCTATCTAAGACTTGATTAGTGTTTTCAGATTTGTCCATGTCTCAGAAAGCTGCTCTTGTCTCTTACAGTTATCTTTCTGAGTGACAGTTACTACAACACTATAGCTCAGATGGAAAAAAAAAAATCAGTTCTTAAGGAATGCAAATTTAATTAGCGAGTTATTGTTGGCAGGCTTCTTAAATTCCCTGAACCTCAATTTACTCATCTCTAAAGTGAAAAGCTTTTTTTTTTTTTACTTTATTTTATATTACATTACTGTATTGGTTTTGCCATACATCAACATGAATCCACCATGGGTGTACACGTGTTCACCATCCTGAACCCCCCTCCCACTTCCCTCCCCATACCATCTCTCTGGGTCATCCCAGTGCACCAGCCCCAAGCATCCTGTATCCTGCATCAAACCTAGACTGGCAATTCATTTCTTAGTGAAAAGCTTGAACAACATATTTTAAAAGATATATATAATGGGAATATCATAGAAAGCGCTGCAATTACTTGAGAGCAAACACTTTTTCTTTGTTTATTAAGGTCATATGTAACTTCATTCCCCAAGTCTCTTCCTCTTGTCCTCATGAATGCCCATCAGATTGAACCATCCAGTGGTCTTATTCCCTCTACTTTATTCTATCATATTCCTTGGGTCTTCTCAGATCCCTTCCATCCTCACAAGCCCAGCTTCCTTTTCTTGTTAATCTCTTGGTTCAATCGGATTTCCCAACTGGGGCAAGGGGCTTCAGATGTGAATGAGGAGGCATGGATGAACTAAAATGATATAATGAAAAAAATCACAAATATTTCTCTTAGTAAAACTGATAAGGATATAACGCCAATATGTTGTCATTCTACTAGTGTCTGTCTCTTTTTCCCATCTTACCAGTCTACTGTGGTCCCATCTTTGTTTTGATTACAACCTAAGAAGAGCTACAGCAATGTATGTTAATATTCCATTTCAGGAAAGAGGATAGGAGGTAAATAACATGCCCGACCACATATGATCCTGTGGTAGTCTCTGCATGATTTGTCATTCCTTTCAAATCCCTAAGCCTTGGTACCAGGCTTGTCCTGGAAAAATCTGTTTCATTTCTTTTTTTTAAATATAAATTTATTAATTTTAATTGGAGGCTAATTAGGTGATGGAATTCTAGTTGAGCTATTTCAAATCCTGAAAGATGATGCTGTGAAAGTGCTGCAATCAATATTCCAGCAAGTTTGGAAAACTCAGCAGTGGCCACAGGACTGGAAAAGGTCAGTTTTCATTCCAATCCCAAAGAAAGGCAATGCCAAAGAATGCTCAAACTACCACACAATTGCACTCATCTCACATGCTAGTAAAGGAATGCTCAAAATTCTCCAAGCCAGGCTTCAGCAATACGTGAACTGTGAACTCCCTGATGTTCAAGCTGGTTTTAGAAAAGGCAGAGGAACCAGAGATCAAATTGCCAACATCTGCTGGATCATCAAAAAAGCAAGAGAGTTTCAGAAAAACATCTATTTCTGCTTTATTGACTATGCCAAAGCCTTTGACTGTGTGGATCACAATAAACTGTGGAAAATTCTGAAAGAGATGGGAATACCAGACCACCTGACCTGCCTCTTGAGAAAGCTGTATGCAGGTCAGGTAGCAACAGTTAGAACTGGACATGGAACAACAGACTGGTTCCAAATAGGGAAAGGAGTGTGTCAAGGCTGTAATATTGTCACCCTGCTTATTTAACTTATATGCAGAGTACATCATGAGAAACACTGGGCTGGAAGAAGGACAAGTTGGAATCAAGATTGCCGGGAGAAATATCAATGACCTCAGATATGCAGATGACACCACCCTTATGGCAGAAAGTGAAGAGGAACTAAAAAGCCTCTTGATGAAAGTGAAAGAGGAGAGTGAAAAAGTTGGCTTAAAGCTCAACATTCAGAAAACGAAGATCATGGCATCCAGTCCCATCACTCCATGGGAAATAGATGGGAAACAGTGGAAACAGTGTCAGAATTTATTTTTTGGGGCTCCAAAATCACTCCAGATGGTGACTGCAGCCATGAAATTAAAAGACGCTTACTCCTTGGAAGAAAAGTTATGACCAACCTACACAGCATATTCAAAAGCAGAGACATTACTTTACCAACAAAGGTCCGTCTAGTCAAGGCTATGGTTTTTCCAGTGGTCATGTATGGATGTGAGAGTTGGACTGTGAAGAAAGCTGAGCACCGAAGAATTGATGTGTTTGAACTGTGGTGTTGGAGAAGACTCTTGAGAATCCCTTGGACTGCAAGGAGATCCAACCAGTCCATTCTGAAGGAGATTAGCCCTGGGATTTTTTGGAGGGAATGATGCTGAAGCTGAAACTCCAGTACTTTGGCCACCTCATGCGAAGTGTTGACTCATTGGAAAAGACTCTGATGCTGGGAGGGATTGGGGGCAGGAGGAGAAGAGGACGACAAAGGATGAGATGGCTGGATGGCATCACTGACTCGATGGACTTGAGTCTGAGGGAACTCCAGGAGTTGGTGATGGACAGGGAGGTCTGGCATGCAGCGATTCATGGGGTCGCAAAGAGTTGGCCACGACTGAGCGACTGAACTGAACTGAACTGAATTACTTTACAATATTGTATTGGTTTTCCCATACATCAACATGTTTTGTTTCTTTCTTGCTGTTCTCAGTAGGAGAACCCCACTGTAGTAGGATATTCAAACTTTTACTCATTGGGAGAGCAGCACTTTATGAAACTGTTTCTTAGTGATTTCTAACCCTAATCAAAAGGATGTCTATCCTCTGCCTTGACTAATTAGGTCTCTTTAAATATAATCACTAACTTTTTTTTAGATAATATGCTAAAGATTACTCATTACTGTGCTGTCCATGCTAGTATTTAATTTTTAAACAATATCCAATGACTATACTAAAAGAATTCAAGTACACAACCATGTGAAAATCATAAATTCAGCTGAAGGACTGGCAGGGAAGAAATATTTGGGATGTAGATAGAGAAGATTGAATAATTATGTATGCAGTTTTTTCAGTATGAATGTGTATATATGTATCAATTGAGATAGAATGTTCATCTGTACCCTATACTTCTAAATGTTTTCACCTATTTTGCAAAGTTTTGTTTCTCTCTTTTCCCATAAACAACAACAACAAAATATGGAAGTATAACAATATTCCATAAGGTCAGATTTGCTCTTTGAAGAATTTTACTATCACAAAGTCCCTAGTTCATTTCTCCCCTTCCTTTTCAGGTATCTGTTTCACATTTTAGAGTATTTAATGCTGAAACTAAACATAAAGTAGCTTTGCTTCAGTTATCTATCTTAGAATAAGTTATTTTAAAGATATCCCACCTGCTTGAGGATTTTGTGAGGAAAAGATGAGTAAACAGTGAAGACAACAACCCATACGAGATTTAGAGGAAAAGTAGCCATAACTAAGACAGATACTTGAACATCTTGACATTTAATGAATATGTAATGCTTATGCAGATGAACATTTACAATTTTTTCATTGAATCAGAAACTCTGATACTCTGAGTCTGATACCATTAGCACTTCAACAGAAATATTTTGAGTTATTCAATAACAATTCGGCTACTTAAATATATTATGCAGGAAGCAGAGGAGTTAGTATAATATACCAATATCCATAAGTTAACACTACACATCTGAATTTCTTAAGCAGATTACAATGATAGGATAGGTCCCACAGTATAAAACAACTGAAATACAAGATAATTGAACTGGATTCTTCCCTCTATGATTGTTTGCTGATATTATAATATTTAAATGACACTCCATTATTCCAGTCCCATGAATGCTCCCTCTTCAACTCTGGTGTATAAAGAAAGGCATCACAGCCATTAAAAGAGCAAAATATAACTGCTGATTCTTGCTGTGCTCACCCGTAATAATAAAGTCTGCTGCTGCTGCTGCTGCTGCTAAGTCACTTCAGTCATGTCCGACTCTGTGCGACCCCATAGACAGAAGCCCACCAGGCTCCCCTGTCCCCGGGATTCTCCAGGCAAGAACTCTGGAGTGGGTTGCCATTTCCTTCTCCAATGCATGAAAGTGAAAAGTGAAAGTGAAGTCGCTCAGTCGTGTCCGACTCTTATCGACCCCATGGACTGCAGCCTACCAGGCTCCTCCGTCCATGGGATTTTCCAGGCAAGAGCACTGGATTGGGGTGCCATTGCCTTCTCCGAATAATAAAGCCTACTACCCGCCAAATCATACTGAGTTTGACCAACTCAGTTTGAGTTTGACTCTCCCAGTTTGCCTAGGACTCAGGAGCCTCCCAGGACACAGAACTTTCAGTGCTAAAACCAAGAAAGTCCTAGGCCTACCAGAACAGGCACCTTAACCCATCATCCATGTAACTGGTGAAACTACCACCAAAGAGTCAACCTTGAGTCTTCCTTACCCTTAATTTTCCAGATCAAAATTTTCAGTATATCTTGAAACCTCTACCATGAAAACATCCCCTGGGCTCACCACTTCTTAGCTGTCGTCTGTAGCAATAACAAGCCAAACCAGCATGGCCCCGCACCTAGTGTACTGTGATGGCTACTGAAGTGTTCCCTTTCCAGCGCTGCCCATTTACAAAACTCCCTAGCTCTGAATTAAGGCCAGGCATGATCTTGTTTCCACCTACTTCTCCACTCTCATCTCCTGCTTCTCTTGAAACTTTCACTATGATTCAGCCTTCTGGCTTTTCTCCTTCTCCTTAAACATGCCAAGCTTAGTTCCATCAGGAGGTCTGTGCACTGCTGTTCTCATTGCTTCCAGTGTTTTTTTCCCCTGCTCTTTATGCAGCTGATCATAGCACTTGCCATATATTCTAACATTACATAGCACCTCCACAGAGAGCCTTTTTTGACCATCCCATCTAAAATTCCATTCAGATAGTGCTGTGTTGGTCACTCAGTCATGTCCGACTCTTTGCAACCCCATGGACTGTAGCCCACCAGGATCCTCTGTCCATGGGATTCCCCAGGCAAGAATACTGGAGTGTGTTGTCATTCACTTTTCCAGGGGATCTTCCCAACCCAGGGATCAAATCCAGGTCTCCTGCATTGCAGGCGGATTCTTTACCATTGAGCCACCAAGGACAGTTAAGACAGAGACATTCAGATAAGTCAGAGACAAATACTGTGCACTATCACCTATATATGTCTTCCCTGGTGGCTCAGAGGTTAAACCATGTGCCTGCATTGCAGGAGATCTGGGTTCGATCCCTGGGTCAGGAAGATCACCTATATGCAGAATCTAAGAAATATGACAAACTAGTGAATATAATAATAATAAAAAAAAGCAGACTCACAGATACAAAGAACAAACTATTGGTTTCCAGTGATGGGGGAAGGGGCTATTAAGGGAGTGGGAGGTACAATCTGTGGGTATAAGATAGGGTCAAAGATATATTGTACACTGTGGGGAATACAGCCACTGATTTTGTAATAACAAAATGGAAAGTAACCTTTAAAAATTGTATAAAAAAATTGTATCAGGGCTTCCCTGATAGCTCAGTTGGTAAAGAATCTGTCTGCAATGCAGGAGACCCCAGTTTGATTCCTGGGTTGGGGAGATGCCCTGGAGAAAGGATAGGCTATCCACTCCATTATTCTGGCTTGGAGAAATCCATGAACTGTATAGTCTATGGGGTCGCAAAGAGTCGGACATGACTGAGCGACTTACAAAAATTAAATAAACCTCAAAATAAATTTCCATTCAGTGACTTTCCATCATATCACCATGACCTAATCCTCTCCATAAACAGTACTATCTGCTATTTTCTTAATTGTACTTGTTTATTTTGCATTTTAAAGTTAAATTTGCAAAATAATTCAAAATTATTTGTACACAATAAGCACAAAACCATTTAAAATCTCTGCCATGCCATGCCTTGCTTAGTCGCTCAATCATGTCTGACTCTTTGCGATACCATGGACTATAGCCTGCCAGGCTCCTTTGTCCATGGGGATTCTACAGGCAAGAATACTGGAGTGGATTGAAAATCTATGCAAACTATGCAAAGAAACATCTAAAACTAATACTAATATGTGGATTTACCTGGTCAAATTATGGGTTGTTCATATTTTCTTATTCTTGTTTTCTGCATCTTCCAGACTCTATTATATATTGTGCTTTCATAATTTTGGAATCAAACAAAATAAAAATCAAATTTATCCTGGAAGAGTTGTAGCCTCGGGCCTGGCCTCTGCCTAGAAGCCTTGCTGCCTCCCCCATCAGGGTTTTAGAAACCACACCTCCTACTCCCCTTGTTTTCCTTGTATATGTCTATCATGTTACTTCTTGGATCATTCACAATATCTTCTTTCCCTGTTGGTCTCTCTGTCTAGTGTGAACTCCCCTGAGGAACAGAAATCAAGGTCTGTGTCTTTGAGGTTGTATTCCCGATACCTACAGTTCATATATATAAACTCGTTCTGCCTTTAAACATTTATATTCATATCTATGCTATGCTACTCTCTAATCATAATGAAAAAAGCTTTCAACATGTCCAGGTCCTATCTACATGATTGCATCATTTTTCTCAAAAGAAGAACATGAACACAGGTCAATAAATTGTCCACACAAGTCACTCATAATTGCTCAATCTACTGATTCATGCCTCTCTTAAATTAGAACAATCATACACAGCAAACCTCCAGGGCAGGTTGGGATTTCCTGGATTCTGTTGCATCATTTACATAAACAGATCCTAAATGGATTGATTGTGTGTTTCAAAATCTGCCCTCTTTACATTTTGAGGGTGTACTATTATGACCACTGAATTGATGACTTCAAATGAAATTCACAAATGATCTCTGACAAATGACTTAACACAGAAAAAAATACCACGCAGGTGTCAAGCTTCAGAATAGCTTTTGATGGTACACTGGAGAGTCTTACTGGTTTAGAGAAGTAATTAGAATTGCAAGGCTCTTGTAGACCTTAAAAGTTATCCATAATTCTCCTAAGAATTAAAAGTGTAAGAATAAGGAGGATCCGTAGGGAACAATTTCAAATCGTAAAGCATTCAGACACAAAATAGGTAATAAAATAGACAAGTTGGTCATCAGCATTGTTCTTCAGATGGTTTCTAGTTGCTAGTGGAAAAATCAACATGAGATACATATGTTTATAGAATGTGATCATTTCAAGCAGTCTATTAACATAGACAACAAAACCCACTTGCTTACTGACACCTCACATTCTTCTAAAAGGATGAAAACCTTTAATTACATATTAATAGGTAAAGTTCTCTGCTCCTATAGATGGTTACAAGTTGATATAAATTCACACTACAATCCAAATAATTGATATTATAGTATTATAGTCTTTCCTGTGACCAATTTATTTTTAAAAAATCATTGGCTTCCTGCTTACATTTTTTAAACATTAAGGTCCATAGCAGAAAGTTTAGGGGAAAAAAAAGAAAATGATTTCTAATCCTATCACACAAGATTAAAAATTTTAAATCTTGGCAGTAATATTTCTGAAATTAATATATTTTTGTGTCTGTGGAATTGTCTTTCTCTTCACTGAGCATGCACAGGAAGTAACACAAAAACCTAGTGATGTGAACAGATATAAATCTATCATAAGACAATATTGCAGATCCTATGATTGCAATGTAAATCATTTGCCACTGACTTAACCATATAGGAAATGCTAAAAATATTAGCAATTCTAATTCTATCACTCTAATTTGTACCAAGTGCTGTGAATATTAAAGAGAGGTGGATAACTAAACTTTTCTAGGAAACTTAGGCAAGGTGATCTGTGTGTTGGGGCATACAAATGAGTAGGAGGTTCCTGAGTAAAGAGTAGGATAAAGACGATTTAAAGGTAGCAACAACGATATGAAATGTAGAAACTTGGGGAGAAGCTAGAACATACGGTTTCAGATGCAAATGGTAGTAGAGAGGGTTACAGATAAAGATAGGAGAGAATTACACTGTGAAGAAATGCATTTCTGTGTGGAAGTGGAGGAGTGTATTTATTTTTTACCAGGAAACTGATAGCCATTTGAAGATAAGAGTAGAAGTTTTTAGATGATTAATCTGGGAGAAAATTAGAAGGTAAACTAAATAAAGGGACTTAATGTTAAGAAGATCAGATAAGTATCTTACAATATACCTATAAAAATTAGTGCTGAAATAGCTCTGAATTCTCTCTTTAACATTATTTATATTTATCAAGCCTTTTATTATCAAACCATTTCTTTCTCATTTCATTTTGTGTTTGGTTTGTTTTTCCTGCTACAAAATCATGACATATTTTTCCAATCAAGCATACATGAACTAAAACCATTTTTTAAGACCGTATGAAATATCTTATCCATTTAGTAGTGAAAAATACTAACATTAAAAAAAGACTGATACCAAATAAAACTTAAGCCCTCTAAATTCATCCATTCTATGCAATTCTGATTACCATACTAAAATGGCTGTAATTTAACATTTGTGTCAGCTAGCTAGATTCAAAATGGTTTTTTTCCATAATAGTAATTGTAATTTTCACACACATAAGGAGTTATTTTTAAAAGCCACTCAAGATCTGATATTACCCCTTAACTTGCCATATTATTCTTTAGAACTTTGAATGAAAGTAAACATGAGACATAAATACCATTTCCTTTATTTCTAGGTGAGGTTTTTAATCTTACTTGCAAAACAGGAATTGTACTTATGCCTGAAGGTAATTAGCTGTATTATTTTAGAATGACTATAATAAACATATGGAGGGAAACACATCTCTAGGTCACTCCTGAAGACATTGGAGAGATATCAAGGCAGTTAAGACCTCAAGGGTTAAGACACCAGAGAGAAGAAAATTCTGAGTAAGAAGCCTCAAGTCCCATGCTGCATTTCCTAGCTGAGAAGCCAAGCAGGAAGCAGTGAGTGAGAGGATGAGCAGATGAGCAGAGCTTCCAGTGGTCTTAGACAACTGGGCAAAAAGTGAGGTTGTGGCCCACAAAGGATGGGGGTCCCTGATAATCACTCTAGATACACAGCTGTGATGGTCAGAGAACTCAGAGTGAAACAGAAACAGAGTAGCCTATACAAACACTAAAGCCCTGTGATCGATCAGCTCAATTCACAGCTGCTTGTTTACTTGCCCCAAACATTTACATGTGCTAGAACCTAAAGCAAGTTCTCTCAGAAGTATCTCATCCAGCAATTCAAATCATTGCTACTACATTTTCTATGTAATGTTCAGCCATCAATAAAAAAGAAACAAGCATATAAAAATTAGACCAAATGAACAAAAAAGTAAGAGGACGTATGAAGTAGAACCAGAGATCCAGGTACTGAGGTTGTCAGAAGTTGACTTTTCAATGACTGTAATTAACATTCAAGAAACAAAAAGTGAGTGGAATCATCTGTAGCAGATATGCAATGATAAAAATGTCCAGGGAAGTACTTAGGCAGATAAAAATGAACTCCTACAGAAGCAGAAAGAAATAGCAAAACAATACATGAATGTGGATGAATAGTGGCCATTTAAAAAATAAAATTAAAATACTGTGGTGTGTGGTCTAAATATATATATATATAAATTATAAAGTTACATAAAATGTTAACAAAAACATGATAGGATAGTGAAAGGAGTTAGAGTATTGTATGGTGTTTGTGTCATTCTGGAAGTGATTAAAGTACTAATTTATAATAGACTCATGACTCAGTGATCAATATGATAATCACTAAAATTAATACTCAAGAAAGTTTAAAATAATGTACATGCTGACACAGAAAATAATAGCAAAGGAAGCAACTGACAAACAACTAATCTCAAAAATATACATGCAACTCCTGCAGCTCAATTCCAGAAAAATAAATGACCCAATCAAAAAATGGGCCAAAGAACTAAACAGACATTTCTCCAAAGAAGACATACAGATGGCTAACAAACCCATGAAAAGATGCTCCACGTCACTCATTATCAGAGAAATGCAAATCAAAACCACAATGAGGTACCACTTCATGCCAGTCAGAATGGCTGCGATCCAAAAGTCTACAAGCAATAAATGCTGGAGAGGGTGTGGAGAAAAGGGAACCCTCTTACACTGTTGGTGGGAATGCAAACTAGTACAGCCACTATGGAGAACAGTGTGGAGATGCCTTAAAAAAACTGGAAATAGAACTGCCTTATGAGCCAGCAATCCCACTGCTGGGCATACACACCAAGGAAACCGGAATTGAAAGAGACACGTGTACCCCAGTGTTCATCGCAGCACTGTTTATAATAGCTAGGACATGGAAGCAACCTAGATGTCCATCAGCAGATGAATGGATAAGAAAGCTGTGGTACATATACACAATGGAGTATTACTCAGCCATTAAAAAGAATACATTTGAATCAGTTCTAATGAGGTGGATGAAACTGGAGCCGATTATACAGAGTGAAGTAAGCCAGAAAGAAAAACACCAATACAGTATACTAACACATATATATGGAATTTAGCAAGATGGTAACAATAACCCTGTATGCGAGACAGCAAAAGAGACACAGATGTATAGAACAGTCTTTTGGACTCTGTGGGAGAGGGAGAGGGAGAGGGTGGGTTGATTTGGGAGAATGGCATTGAAACATGTATAATATCATATAAGAAACGAATCGCCAGTCCAGGTTCGATGCATGATACAGGATGCTTGGGGCTGGTGCACTGGGATGACCCAGAGAGATGGTTGGGGAGGGAGGTGGGAGTGGGGTTCAGGATGGGGAACACGTGTACACCCGTGGCAGATTCATGTTGATGTGTGGCAAAACCAATACAGTATTGGAAAGTAAAATAAAGTAAAATTTAAAAATTTAAAAAAACATTCACACAAAAAAATTTAAAAAATAAAAATAAAAATTGAAAGAAGAAGAAATGAATGAAAAAAAGGTGGGGGAAATTAGAAATTACATTGTTTGATACCTGGTTCAAATGCAAATATATCAGTAATGACATTAAATATAGTGAGTGAGTGAATGTGAGTCAGGTTTGAACCAAGTTTGGAAGCAAGGACCAACTGTGATGATATACAGAGAGAGACAGTATACCATGATGGCGGAAAATACTAAGGAAGAGACAGTTCTAAGATGTAAAGCAGAAAACAAATCAGTTAGGCAAATGAAGATTTGTATGGCTGGTTGAGGAGAAGATGGCAAGAACATAAAGTAGTTATAAGACGTTTAAACTACTTTAAGATTGTACATTAGTCTGCTTGGGCTGCCATAATCAAGTACCACAGACTGGGTGGCTTAAACAACTGAAATTTATTACTGCACCATTCTGGAGGCTAGAAGTTGAAATCAGGGAGTCAGTAGGGTTTGTTCCTTCTGAAACTTTGAGGGAAGATTCTGCGCCAGGCCCTTCTCATTAGTTTGTCAATAGCTGTCTTCTGCCTATCTTTTTTCACATCATTTCCCTCTATGCATGTCTGTGTCCAAAATGCCTCTTACTATAAGGATACAGTCATCTCTGACTACAATCCACCAGAATATCCTCATTTTAACTTGCTTATCTTTATAAAGCCACTTCATGGATCACAGCCTTGTGCATGGCAAAGGAGCTGGCATAACTCAATGAAGCTATGAACCATATGCTGCAGGGACACCCAAGATGGAAGGGTCATAGTGGAGAGTTCTGATAAAATGTGGTCCATGCTAGGAGGAAATGGCAACTCACTCCAGCATTCTGGGTGAAAGCAGAAACAATGCCCAGTTGTGGACATGTCTGGTGGTGAAAGAAAAGTCCAGTGGTGGAAATAACAATATTAAATAGGAACCTGGAATATTAGGTCCATGAATCAAGGTAAATTGGATGTGGTCTAACAGGAGATGGCAAGAGTGAACATCAACATCTTAGGAATCAGTGAACTAAAATGGATGGGAATGAGTGAATTTAATTCAGATGACCATTATATCTACTACTGTAGGCAAGAATCCCTTAGAAGAAATGGAGTAGCCATCATAGTCAACAGGAGTCCAAAATGCAATACGTGGGTGCACTCTCAAAAACAACAGAATGATCTCAGTTTATTTCCAAGGCAAACCATTCAACATCACAGTAATCCAAGTCTATGTCCCAACCAGTGAGGCTGAAGAAGCTCAAGTTGGCAAGTTCTGTGATGACCTACAAGACCTTCTAGAACTAACACCAAAAAACAGATGTCCTTTTCATCCTAGGGGATTAGAATGCACAAGTAGGAAGTCAAGAGATACCTGGAGTAACAGGCAAGTTTGCCCTTGGAGTACACAATGAAGCAGGGCAAAGCCTAACAGAGTTTTGACAAGAGAGCACACTGGTCATAGCAAACACCCTCTTCCAACAGCACAAGAGAAGACTGTACACATGGACATCACCAGATGGTCAACACCAAAATCAGATTGATTATATTCTTTGCAGCCAAAGATGGAGAAGCTCTATACAGTCAGCAAAAACAAGACTGGGTGCTGACTGGCTCAGATCATGAACTCCTTATTGCAAAATTCAGACTTAAATATCAGAAAGTAGGGAAAACCACTAGACCATTCAGGTATGACCTAAATCAAATCCCTTACAATTATACACTGGAGATGACAAATAGATTCAAAGGATTTAATCTAATAGACAGAATGCCTGAAGAACTATGGAGGGAGGTTCATAACACTGTACAGGAGGCAATGATCAAAACCATCCCCAAGAAAAAGAAATGCAAGAAGGCAAAATGGTTGTCTGAGGAGGCCTTACAAATAGCTGAGAAAAGAAGGGAAGTGAAAGGAGAAAGGGAAACATATACCGAACTGAATGCAGAGTTCCAAAGAATGAATAGCAAGGTGAGGTAAGAAACCCTTCTTAATTGAACAATGCAAAGAAATAGAGGGAAAAAACAGAAGGGGAAAAAGTGGAAGCTGTGGCTGATTTTCTTTTCTTGGGGTGCAAAATCACTGTGCACGATGACTGCAGCCATAAAATTAAAAGATGCTTGCTACTTGGAAGAAAAGCTATGAGAAACCTAGACAGCATATGAAAAAGCAGAGACATCACTTTGCCAGCAAAGTTGTGTATAGTCAAAGCTGCTTTTTTTCCAGTTCAGTTCGGTTCAGTTGCTCAGTCATGTCCAACTGAGCACGCCAGGACTGCAAGCACGCCAAGCTTCTCTGTCCATCACCAACTCCCCGAGCTTGCTCAAACTCATGTCCATCGAGTTGGGGATGCCATCCAACTATCTCATTCTCTGTTGGCCCCTTCTCCTCCTGCCTTCAATCTTTCCCAGCATCAGGATCTTTTCCAATGAATCAGCTCTTTGCATCAGGTGGCCAAAGTATTGGAGTTTCAGCTTCAGCATCAGTCCTTCCAATGAAAATTCAGGACTGATTTCCCTTAGGATGGACTGGTTGGATCTCCTTGCAGTCTAAGGGACTCTCAAGAGTCTTCTCCAACACCACAGTTCAAAAGCATTAATTCTTTGGCACTCAGCTTGCTTTATGGTCCAGTTCTCACATCCCATACATGACTACTGGGAAAACAATAGCTGTGACTAGATGGACCTTTGTCAGTAATGTCTCTGCTTTTTAACATGCTGTCTAGGTTGGTCATAGTTTTTCTTCCAAGGAGTAAGCGTCTTTTAATTTCATGGCTGCAGTCACCATCTGCAGTGATTTTGGAGCCCGAGAAAATAAAGTCTCTCACTTTTTCCATTGTTTCCCCATCTATTTGCCGTGAAGTGATGGGACTGGTTGCCAGGATCTTCGATTTTTGAATGTTGAATTTTAAGACAGTTTTTTCACTCTCCTCTTTTACTTTCATCAAGAGGCTCCTTAGTTCTTTGCTTTCTGCCGTAAGGGTGGTGTCATCTGCGTATCTGAGGTTATTGAAATTTCTCCTGGCAATCCTGATTCCAGTTTGTACTTCATCCAGCCCAGCATTTTTTTCCTAGTACTCAGGTACAGATGTGAGAGTTGGACCATAAAGAAGGCTGAGTGCTGAAGAATTGATGCTTTCGAATTGTGGTGCTAGAAAAAACTCTTGAGAGTCCCTGACTGCAGGGAGATAAAACTCCAGTCAATCCTAAAGGAAATCAACCCTGAGTATTCATTGGAAGGACTAAAGCTGAAGGTCTAATACTTTGGCCACCTGATGTGAAGAGCCAGCTCATTTGAAAAGACCCTGATGTTGGGAAAGATGGAGGGGAGCAGGAGAAGGGAGAGACAGAGGATGAGATGGTTAGATAGCATCACTGACTCAATGGACATGAATTTGAGTAAGCTCCAGGAGATAGTGAAGGACAGGAAAGCCTGGCATGCTGCAGTCCATGGGCTCAGAGTAAGACATAACTTAGCAACGTAATGACAGGAATCTTTGTAGAGACCATATCTCTAAATTAGGTCACAGTGTGAGGCACTAGAGGTTAGGACTTCAACATATCAATTTGTGGTGGGGCACAATTCAATCCATAACACTGTGTTTATCATTATCATCGTGGTTTGAAAGTCAAATGTGTTTGCAATGCTTTACAAGGCAACAGGAAATGTTTTTAGAAACATAAAAATGTTAATAGAGATATATATTTCCTGTTATACTTGAGTAAGAGCAGAATCTGCTATCAGCAGCAGTGAATCACCTTAAGGATGTTTTATTTGTGTTCAATTCTGAGTTGCACACATAGGAAAGACTTCAAAATCTTAGAAAGGATCAGTGCAGAGCCCCTAAGTATTAGTGAACATCAGTTAATATCATTTTCAAAGAACAAAAGATATGAATTAGTTCAGTTGTTTGATGAATGACATTTACCGCTCCCTTCCCCATGCCCAGAATATACCTCATCCCCACCTCCAAAGTGTTGGCTATATTTTTACGGTCCCATCACAGACATCTTACTCTTTGTGGCATTTTAATTACACAACAATTAGGCACACATTGATATATACTGATTTTTTTCTAAGTTATATTTTTGTTAAATAGCTGCTCAAATAGCTTGCTCCGCTTGGATTGTCACACAACACCTTAATTCAACCATGTGAAATTATACTTTTGTTCTCCAGAGTGTATTGTGTTTAATCCAAGAGGTTTGCAAGATAGTCACTTTGTGAAAATGTAACTTATGTATTGCTATTTAATTGTAAAAATAAAAGAGAAATGAAGATTTATTGATATTTTTACATTAAGATGAATAACTTTGTCTACCCCATATTGGTCACATGTCATAGTTGGTATATGAACTACTTTGAGGGCAATGTTTAGAGTTCCATGAGAGGGTTTATAGGCCCTATGCCCCAACCCCCATCTCCATCCATCTATAGCATCATGAGATGATTTGTAGACTTTGTATGCCTAGTTAAGATTCTTTGATTATTTGTCTAGTTTTAACCAATCAAACCCTTTGAAAATGGATGTGACCTAATAAGATTTCTGAAAAGTAACATTAGAGTAAAGATACTATGAAAAATTCAAGCACAAGAGAAAAGAGAGTGCACTGGCACTTCTAATAAGGATTTCTCAGCTGGGACAGGAAGGAAAACAATGTCAACCTAATTATTTCTGCTCAAAGTTTAAAAAATACAAATCCTGGAGAATACTATTAGAAAAATCAGTTTGACCTTTGACCATCTTTCAAGCCATAAAACATTTTAAGACTCTAAAAAACTAAGCATCTAGAACATGAAAACAAATCTCAATAATTGGAAGTGAAAAGCTTTTTATGTATATTAATGAGAAAATAATGTTAACTCAATAATTGTCTTCTTTTCCATGTCTATTTTGGTGTTTTTCCAAAATGCATATATTATTATATGTGTGTATAAAACATAATGAAATAGATATACATATATTGAGATGCTCTAGACTGTTTTGCTAGCATTAGGGTCTGATAAAACAATTGGGAGATTTATACTCTACATATGCTTTATTTGGAAGTAGATATATCAAGTGAATTTCCAACTGAAATTTCTCCATTTAAAAAAAATCACACTTACTTTGACAAAGTGAAACTAGAGAGTTCTGACTAGTAAGTTTCTGAAGTTCCAAGATCAATTCAGAAGCAAATTCTATACAAATATAACTAGTGCATTAAAATGGACATAGGCCACAATGTGCTTAGCTAAAAAAAATAAATAAATAAATAACAGAGTTGAATATACTTTTCACTTAATCACAGTATTTACTGACTGTTTATTATATGTCAGGGACTCGTTGGACTCCTTTCTGGTGGAAATGACAAAACAATAAATATATGATGTGTCAAATGTGATAAACGCTAGCTAGGGAGATACCTACATTAGGATGCACTGGCTAAAGAATGCTAGTGAAGGCGACTATTACTTCATCGAAGGTGATCAGCAAAACCCTGATTGATGAGGTGAGTTTAACAGTGACTGCAAGAAGTGCAGCAGAAAGCCATGAGCTGGCTGGCTGTTCCAGGCAGAGGGAAATGCAGGACAAACTCCCTGCATGATGTGTTCCAGTAACAGCAAGGATGCCAGTGGGAGAAGCGGAGGCAGCAAGGTTGGTACTAGTACAACAGTAACAGGCAGCAGAAGACTAGATCAAGAGCAAGCCTTCAGCCACTGGAAGAGGTCTGTATTTAGCTCTGAATGAAATGGTAAAGCCATTGGAGGATAAAGAGACAATAAGTGACATAACTGAAAAGGATGGACATGTTTTAGAAGTATGACTCTGGCCTGTTGAGTCATAGTCATCTGTGGATAGAGAACTTAGCAGAGAGGCCATTTCTGAAAATGTAATAATCAAAGCGAGTGACAATGATGACTAGACCAGGATGGCAGCCATGGAAGGGTGGGAAAAGGTTGAATTCTGGACATATTTTGAAAGTAGAACAAAGTTTTTGCTGAGGAGTTGGGAGAGAAAGACCAAAAAATCAAAACTCCCTCTCAAGTTTGAGGCCAAAGCAACTAGAAATTGCGAGGAACACGTGTGGGGGGAGGGGAAGTTGGTAGAAGGGTAGCCTGGAAGTGCTGGTAAGGGACGAGGAGGGTCCCCATCTCTAGGACCATGGCACAAGCAGGTGGGGGGGTATGAAATAATGGAGTAGTAAGGAAGGAAGCTGCAGAGGAAGTATTTTCTCAGTGGAAACTCAGGCTTGGGATAGAGTAAGAAGGTAAATGGACGGTTTTGGAAAGAAAATTAGTATAAATGATTCACTTTGCTGTTCAGCAGAAACTAACACAACATTGTAAATGAACTATACTCCAATAAAAACTAATTAAAAAATAGAGAATTGGGCTATATAGAGTTATGACATATGGAATTTTTTTCTGGTTCAAGAATAACAGGAGTTCTGGAGATCAGTGGAAAGGATTGGGGGAGGTGGGTTTTGGGACATGGGGACAGACTGAGGGTGTACAGAGTCATGTGGGGATGAGAGTCCGGGTAAGGAAGTCAGTCACTGATATAATGAAAATAAAGGGCATCATTTAGTAATCCTATCTATCTAATATTTTGGTAATTGATATTAGGATGTCATTCAATTCAAATATAATATATTATGGTTTTTGAAACATAAATAAATTTCCAAAGAACCCTTGAGGATGAACCATGTGAAGAATTCAATGCTATGGATAAGAATAACAAAACACAGATTCTCACCTTCCATGAAATCTTAATTTAGTTGGGGATTTAAGCCAAATAACTGAGAATTTCTATAACCTACTATTTTATAAAAATGAAAAGCAATATAATTCATATACAGCTATATTTATTTAAACAACTACCACACAGGTGGTATATTTACAAAACTTCAAGTTCAGAGGAGAGATACACAACTGTGGCCTGGGTCAAGAGGTGTCTTGACAAAGTGATGAATAAGCAGTAAAAAGGGGAGGACACATTCCAGGCAGAGAGGAAAGATCAAAATTTAAGGAACTTTTCTGAGTTTCTCGGTAGATGTTCTTCCTTCTATGTAAAGCATAAATTCTCCATAAATATCTAAATATTTCACTAGCATGGTTATTAACTATTGGATGATTATATTTGAGGGATATTAACCAGCTTGTCTCTACTGACAAAGCTGTACATTTTTATTTTTAATTATGCTACTGACATCAAAAAGAAATCTGAAAGCAAAGAGAGCAGATGTGTACTCCATGGGATTTAAAGAGTAATCCATCGTCCATTGCACCCACTTAGGTTCAGGCAGGAAGAAACACTTGCTAATGAGTCAGATGATTACCAGCATTGAGTTTATTTAGAGGAATTCCATGTGTGAGGGTGGGCCTGGAGTGAGTACACCCAGAAATAGAAATGCGAATGCCACCCTGTCAACATTATTAAAGTACGGATATACTGACTCAGCTTTGTACAACTGAAGTTTATCAATTGTTACTGTTCTAGGCTTCAGCTTAAATCTAGATGCTCTCCTAACACGGGCTCAGCTTATAGGCGCTGTTTGGCTAGGCTGCCCACACGGCAGAGGTATATACTATAAAAAGCTGAACTGAGACAATGCCATGCACTTGGAAAGTCTATGACAAGAATTCTACTGCCATCAAGAGCATCTTTCCTTCATAGCAGGTCAAACACGACTCTAATTCAATTTGTGGGATGCTAAAATCTTTGGTAGAAAAATAACCATACCAGCTCCCCTGAAGCAGCAGGAAATACTCCCTCTTCACCAAGCTGCAATTTATTTCACAATCACTATTTGATTTTAGACATAAACTGAACTATTCACTGCGATGATTGACACTATTAATCATTAACTGGCTCTAAGTGTTAAGGAGAATACACACACAGTAATTGTCTGCCACAAAAATAAAGAAAACCATCCTTTTCAGTTTCAAATTGTAATATCTGCTTAACTATTCTGTTTCAGTGAAATGTTGAGTACAAAGTCACTGTGTCTGTTTTCAAAATATGTGGGGTTTTTTTACTCTGAATTTTTTTAAACTACATTTTAAAATGCTGTTTTAATTTCTGTCTTTTCTCCAAATGATTGTCTTGTCCCTCTTTAAGAAACTTCTGATTTCCCAAAATGTTTGAGATATCTGATAATCTGAAAAGGATTCCAGAGATCCATTTCTGTCAGCATTTAATTACAGTTGATCTCAGGTAACACTCTTGTGCAGTTACAGTGAAAAAATCATTAACCTTCCCAGAGTAAATCAAACACATCCTCAAACAAAAGCTTTACACAGGGGACCATCTCCTTAAAGATTATTGCATCACAGAGCTCAAAGTACAGTTACTCTGTAGTTTATACCACTAGGTGATTCTGGGCATAATCACAGATAATGACATTTGTCTGAGAATGTAGAGTCTTTAAAAATTTTTAGATTAATGAGTGTGTATATCATAATTATGCAAATAGTTGAATCCATTAACAAAAAAGAGTTACCTACAAGATAATTTTTGTGGTCAAAACCTATAAATAAGCTCTGCGCTCAAAAGGAAAGAAGGTTCAACACTGGAACCCAAATACCTAGGTTTGAATCCTATGTATTTTGTCTTTTTTTAAAAAAATTAATTTACTTATTTTAATTGGAGGCTAATTACTTTACAGTATTGTGGTGGGTTTTGCCATACATAGACATGAATCAGCCATGGGTGTACATGTACACCTACGTACACCCATGACTGAATCCTGTTTGTCTTTAGGAAAGCTAGCTGACCTCTCTGAATCTATTTTCTTTTCTTTGGTTTTTTCTTATGGTGTGTTGGGGGGTAATCTTTATAACAGTGATCTTACCTTCTGTTTCATGGTTGTTGAAAGAATTAAATAATTCCCTATTACATATGTGATAGATAGTGACTAAAGCTAACTGCCAGTTTTTGCTGTAACCTCAGCAAAATTATTTAAATCTACTATATAGCTACAAGAGACAAGGGAAGGGAAATACTTAGTATTAGGTAATAACCAGTATCTGGGAAAAATAATTATTTTTATAAGCATCGATTCAATATTATATGCTCTCCATCCTCGACTGTTCCATGTACCACCATGGCCTCTACACTATCAGAAGGCACCTGGTTCCCATTTAAAGGCAACACAAGTATCTTCAAAAGAGAAATGAAATTAGGATTTGGCCTGAGGGGAGACAAGGATCTAGGCAAAGATCTAAAACTAGACAGCATGACGGTCAAGAGGTATGACTGGGAAAGGGGACCTTCAGGGCAGTGAGTAACCAAACTCTTCGGATTCTGTTTTTAGCAATTTGTGGAGCCTCTGGAAGTGGCAAAGCCAACAGACAGTGGCCATGGGTGTGTGGAGCTCAGGGATGAATTCTAGATTAGAAGATTCATGAGGAATTCAACAGCATTTAGGAAGGAGCTGAAGCCATGTGTCAGGGGGAGGTAACCCAGGGAAAAAACACAGGATGAATACAGAGGATTTAGGCAGTATCTACAAGATAGGATTTGGCCATAGGGATACTTAAAATTGAGCTTGAAAGTGAAAGTGAAGTCGTGACCGACTCTTTGCGACCCCATGGACTGTAGCCTACCAGGCTTCTCTGTTCATGGGATTTTCCAGGCAAGAATACTGGAGTGGGTTGCCATTTCCTTCTCCACTCAGAGGAAAAGAAACTCACATTGGGAAATACAGTCACTGGCAGATATATACAAACAAAACCAAGATGAGCACTCTCATAGAAATCTGAGTAGGAAACTTTTAAAGAGGAAACAGTAGAAAAGTCATTGGATTCAGTGATGTGTTGGACATATTTCTAAGAAACCTAAGAACAAAAGCCACTCTTCTTTGAGTGAGGAACAAATTAGTAACTGAGAAACTGCAAAGACAGTAAATATAACATATAACATATTTCATGAGGAAGCTTGGTTGAGAAGGAAGGAGAGAAGTTGGACACTGCTTATCATGGGACATGTGCTCCAGATGTGATAGCTTCTGAGTATGTTTTAGGCTTAGGAAACATTTAGTGCAGAGAAAAAAAGTAGACAAGGCAGAGGAGACCAGACCTGACAGGGGAACGGAGAGGATTCCTGAAGAGAAGGAACGGACTGAAATCTAATCCTTAATGTGATTTCCCTTGACCTCCAAGTGGGAACAAAGACAGTCTCTCATTAATGCCCATTTTGAAACTGTCAAGAGACACAACACAGCAGCAGCATCTGGTCATCTGCTAGAAGTCACATTCCGTTAAGTGGAGATTATACAGTAAATTCATGACTTTCAGTGCTGATAATTCCATTGCTCTGTCAATTGAAGGGATAGCATGCAAACATGCTCATTTCCATCCACTAGAAAATTGAGGGTGAAGTAGAAGAGATAAAACTCTGGGAGAAAGTGACGGGTCAGATGAAAATTTCCAACTGAAATTAAAGGAATGTACTGAGCCTGAAATGGGCTATGTGTGCTGTGTGCTAAGTCACTGCTGTCGTGTCTGACTCTCTGCACTGTAGCCCACCAGGCTCTTCTATCCATGGGATTCTCTGGGCAAGAATACTGGAGTAGGTTGCCATGCCCTCCTCCAGCTGATCTTCCCAACCCAGGGATTGAACCTGAGTCTCTTACATCTCCTGCATTGGCCACTAGCGCCACCTGGGAAAAGGGCTATAGGACATGAGAATACAGTTTCTAAAAAATTCAGGGTAAAAGGCACTGTGATGTGTTGGCTGGAGATTATAAACAGAAGGTTCATCCTAAAGGATAAAAGCTATCCGGGAAAGTTAAAGCTCAAAATTTGTTCAACTTATAATACCTGGGGCAAGAAAGAGGACTCTATGAATCCAGAAAAAAGCATGGTGTCTGGAAGTCAGTGGTTTTATCTGAGAATGCAGAACCTCTCAACATTTATTTTGATTGAATCTTTGCTATCAAGGACCATGATCTTCCAACTAAAATGAATAAAACAAACATGGTCCAGAGATATTTGAAGTACACAAGAGGTGACAAGATAAGAGAGAACGAGTTCAATTCACACAGGATACATAAACAATTCCCAGACACAGAAAGAACTAGCAAACCCCGCAAATGGAACTTTTTGAGACTTCTTTTTTTTTTTTTTTTTTTTTTCAATAGAAAAATAAGGAAGGTGCCAGAAAACATAAGAAAAAGAAAATCACCTTAATTTTCAGGACAAAAAGATAAAGAGATCATAGAATCTAGGAACTATAGTGCCAAAGGCAAAAATACTAGGATGTGTCATTATATAGATATACAGGTAATTTGTCCATACGAGAGATCAAAGTAGGAAAAAGTGAACATACATAGCCTGTGCAGACATCCGCAAAGGCTCTTTAGGAGAAATGGCTTTTGAAGATTGGGGACATTTTAACAGATGGAAAGGAGGAGGGAGTGGGACAGTGGGTGGGGCACATCAGACAAATGGGAGCAGCACGACAGAGAAGGCAGCAAGACTGTCCTTGTTAGGTTTGGAAAAAATAAATGGTATAAATATGGTAGAACAGAAAGAAAATCTGGTGCCTAAAAACCTACCACTTTTTAAGTGGGTATATTATGCCAGAGGCCCCCAACCTTTCTGGCACCCAGGATGGGTTTCATGGAAGACAATTTTTCCATGGATGGGGGTTGAGGGGTGGTTTCAGGATGATTCAAGCACATTACATTTATTGTGCACTTTATGTCTATTATTATTACATCAGATCCACCTCAGACCTTCAGGCATTAGATCCCAGAGGCTGGGGACCCCTGCATTATGCTCTTTCTGTTAACAATAACATTAGCAAAAGATAGGAGAATGTGAATGCCAAGCTAAAGCACCTCTGTTGACCTTTGTTTTTTATGTAGAGACCACCTTGGTAATTTTAAAGTCTGTCTCTACCTGAACTCAACTAATCCAAGAGGGAAGAAGAATGTCACTATGAAGACATTCTTGCAAATTCTAACACTTTACGGATCCTTTAATTTAAAGGAAGCTCCACACCTCTATACTATATCTGGCCCTCCAGGTCAGTGATCCAAAACTTCCCACACACTCTAAAGGTTTTCATTACTCATTTCTTAATATGCCACGGGTCTTCTGTGACATATCACTTCAGAGTGTAGGTGTTCCGATGTGGAACAGATGTCAGCCCGGCAGGCAGAGCTGTGAAAATAGGATGCAGATTATGGTATTTGAAGTTTGTATGACCTAATTATCAATTTTTAATGGTGTGCATTTTGTTGGTTTTAAGTAAAAAATTCAGTAAAAGTCTCCATATTTCAAAGACTGTCACCCATCAATACTAATTCCCTTATTGTCAAGATGCTGTCACCTGCCAGCCTTCTTAAGACCAAATGCAGAATGCAGTATGGCAGTTTTATTTATGTGTAAATAAACTCACTCCATTGCCTTAAGGTTCCAGAGTAAAGCAAACAATATATTTTTCTGAGCAGTTGGAAACAATACTAGTACATTCCAACGGCAACATTCCAGCAGATGTCCTGGTAGATATTTTACCAGCTCTAGCAGTAAATTAAGCAATGACACTGATCACAGAGATGGAAAATTCAATCAA
The DNA here is from genome assembly GCF_001704415.2 of Capra hircus. Lineage (NCBI taxonomy): Eukaryota > Metazoa > Chordata > Mammalia > Artiodactyla > Bovidae > Capra > Capra hircus. The sequence continues at coordinate 44,328,274 of NW_017189516.1, forward strand.
GGCTGCACACTGACCTCAACTTTTAAATCATATGAACACATACATTGGATTTAGGATACTAGCAAAGGCTGCATGGTAAAGACAGACATAAATATGGAAGAACATATACCTGGTCTTGATACTAAAGGCAGTACCTCGGATCGAACTAGGGATTCCTAAATTTGTATCAGATTCTGCTTTTGGGTTAATCATCTCTAAAATGGGAATAACTTACATGATCGGGATAGTTCAGAGTTTTCACAGCATGTACAGTAGGTGAGCATTAATTTTATTGTAACATTTGTATTTTCATCTGTTAATATTTCTTGATCCTCATTTGTCACAGGCCTATTGTCTAAGTGATGATTTAAAAGATTTGAAGTTTTTGGAAAGCCTATTAAATATGAACTTCAAGTCTGTTAATATCATTTTGCTTTGAAATACCAATTCTTCTCAAACAAATAATATTAATTATCTCACAAGGGCTTCTGTTTTGTCTTCAGTACAGCCCATTTCTGCACAAGTAACTCAGCTTCTACTTGCAGGGAATTTTTCACCTAATCAAGTATTGACATAGGAAATGTATTCCTGTCCTAACCCAAGCAATAAACAGCTGACACAAAGAGGTTCAATATTTGTGCACCAAGTGTTATACAGATGATTTGTGATGACACAAAAGTGTAGTTTTCATCTTCTGAAAGCATTTCCTTGGCTTTCTGCTGAAAGAAGGGGAAAAATCTGCCATCACTCCTTTCTATTTAGACACCTGAATTTCATTGAGAAGGAGACTTGGTGACAAGAGTGACATGATTATATGCTGCCTCGTGCCTTGCTGAGCAGGTGGGGGTACCAAGGCCAGTGGAGATAAGGGAGAATGTGAGAAATGAGGAGTGAGTTCATGCCTCTGGTATTTGTTGATTCTCTAATCATCAGAAAGATTATATTTAGTTAGAAAAGACACTGCTGTGTTTTCTGCATTTTTTACACAGCCATATTTTAACCCCTAATTAGCTGAAGTTGCCCTGGTTTTCCCTAATGGCCAGCCAGCTGGCTTCAGAGTATAACGTGGCCTGATGCCAAAGCCTGGAATATGAGGCACCTCCGGGTCTAATGACCGCCTGTGGCCTCAGGTCACCTCCATCCACCAAGCACGAGTGACAATCTGATTTTTATATCTCTTGTCATTACAATGAAGCAGACTCACATCGCTTATGGCATCCATTTCCTGTCATTCAGAAAGGGAAATGGTGCCTTTTTTTTTTTTTTCCCCATGTCAGTTTACTTGCCAGTGAAAACAGGTTTTCCTCAAAGAGCCAATAACCTCAAGGCACCTGTATGGGACAAATTCGTTCAAAATACGGACATATTTTCTTCTCAAGCTGTTGAATCAGTGCAGCCTTAGGCCAGAGGAATCTTGGAATGCAAGTCAATCACCAAAGAAAGACTCAGGACATAACCCTGCAGTGTAGAGATCTCACTGTACAACACAGACTTCTCCCAGTTCTTTTAAGTATGCGGAACAGCTACAGTTTTGCCCATTTCATATATATCGTCTCATCTCTATATTCCCCAGTTTTCCTTAAGAAATTGATAAAAGAGGAATACACATCCCAACAAAATGCTCCCTGCAGTCCACAGTATGGAAGAAATGGGCAACAAAATACAGTCATCTATCACTAACAGCCACCACTGAGCTACTTTTAGCTTATTTGGAAGCCAGCAGTGAGTCCCACTCAGAACTCCCACGTGCAGAGCCAGGCTCCTACCTACACAGTAAAATCAAGACACTTTTTCTCCTCGGCTGATCATTTAACATTTCTAAAGTCTTCTGAAGCCTATCAAAAAGTTGAATAAGTAACATTTTCATTAATGTCCTTGATCTACAGCTCTAAACACAGACACTGAATAAATCAAACCCCAAAGTCCTTTAGCACCAAAGTAATGATTTGCATTTGAAATACCTTACACTTCTTTGAAAATGGAAATATCTCTTCAAATGAAACACAGATCTAAACTGCTAAGGGTTACAATTACTAAGAGAGAGAGATGTGCTATTTCCTCAGGAGAATATATTTCAATTTTTTTCTGTAATCTAAAGAAAAATGTTAAGTTTCATTTTACTTTTGGTTTTGACTCCCTTCTCAATGGTTCTTTATTAGTATCTATCTTTAGGAATAAGGGACTTCAACATTATGTAGTTATTCAGGTTTCCCCAATATAACAGGACTTCAAGCAAGTTCAAGGTTAAAAGGGCATCAATCCCAACCTGAGAGAGTCATTCTATATTTAACACAGAAAAAAACTAGTACGAAGAGAGGCAAATGTCTGTTCTCTCCATTTTGCCTGGTGAGGAGTGTGCACTTCCTGTTTCTGTTTCCTTGTTCAATCTCTTATATATTGTGGACCTTATCTCCCTGGAGATAACTTAAACAGACACAATTCAGACCCTGCAAAGAGTGACCCAATGCCTGGGGAATTGGCATCAGGCCAGGCTGACAGATGGCTATCAGTTCAACAAGAAATATGCTAGGTTAGAGCATTACCAGCCAAATTCTTCTTTGAAATCACTCAAAGGGAAGCCTGTAAACACGTGCGTACTTTTGTACACAGAGATTTTCCAATTAGGCTATTCTAGTGTTAGCTTAAATAGAGGACTTAGAAGTAAATTTAGTTGTCTGTTTTTGTGGATTTACTTGTTTCCTGGATTTTGAATTTATGTGGTTATTCATACACAGCAGGGAATGGTTTTTATATTTCTGAAATTCATGGAAGGCACTCAGAAACTGCATCCAAAAGGCTTCTTCCTCCTGTGCAAGCCTCCAGCCAAAGCAGCAAAACAACTGCTCAGGATTGTTTTTTTCTAGATGCTGAAGCTTGCTACGGAACTGCTCGTGTATTTTTACCCCATCTTAGACTCGACTGAATCTGCTACACAAACTAAATGAAGATGAAATATCACCTTCTTTGATTATCAGTAAATAGTTCACAAATTAACACTAAACTGCAAATGAGGGAATAATGTGTCTTTTTGAGGAAACCAGATGCTTTCTCTTCTGTAGTACGTGCGATAACAGGGTGGAATGGTTAATGTACAATGCATGCCATCTGCTGACTAATACAGAGTATTTACAAGCGTAAAGTCTCCCAATAACTGTGTTTGGTAAATGATTATGTGAATTAATACAACTATATTTGAACCACAACTTGGATCTTGCCAATTTTGTTTCACTTTTCTAGTCATGACTCGGCGTTCTAATTAGAAAAAAATGATAATAAAAGGCAGGGGCTCTGAGGTTAAATTTGATGGTAAGTTTTCAAATGCCTCTCAGATATGTAATAAATAATGAATAAATCTGAATGTTTCTCCCTTTATCCATGTCAATTAAAGGAATAAAATATGTTTCTTTTTTTAATTTTTATTTTTACTTTATTTTACTTTACAATACTGTATTGGCTTTGCCATACATGCCATGAATCTCTGAGCTTTACCTGTTCCTGATATATGTGTTGTGCTACTTGACACATCAATTTGAATTAGATGTAAACCATATCGCTGGAGAAATGTGATTTGTATTTTTGTTTAGACACAGCAAGTACTATAGACAATTATTAAATATTGTGTACAATTTATATTCAGCAGAAACAGTTCAAAAAATGATAAAGATAACTGATCTCTGTTGTTAATTTAATAGTTCAATCAGTACAACTGAAATGTGTTCAGATGTACACAATTGCAGGTACTAATTTCATGTACATAATAATTTCCATCTTTAAAAATAAACAGAATAACAGAATATTAATTTTGTATTTTTCAAACCTAAAATTTCACCTGTAATGACAGCCTCTGATTTACTGCCACAGATAACTCACAGTCTGATTTTCTAAGTTTGAATATCATTTTCAGTGTCTTGGAGACTTTATCACAAACTTCATTTGATTAGCATATAAGGTAACAGATACTAATCTCACCACCTCTATTTTTTCCATTAGCATTGCAAATACTCCCTTTTAAAGGATCATAGGGAGAGCAAGTATGCACCAGGCAGAAAGTGATGATAGTTTGGATCTTGAAACAAGGGACTCTCACATCTCACTTTGTGAACAATTAAGCACCTTTCTACCTAAGGGCACTTTTCAGTCTGTACAATGCAAAAGTCTTAACTGGCTTGAGGAGTCACAAGACAAAAAGTTTGAGGCTGCCTGGATGCTGGAAATTAAAGAGAAAATTTCCAGAAAAGAAAGTCAAATAGAAGGGAGCCCCAAAATCTACATGGGAATGCCATTCAAATACTTGGCTGACCTTCAGACTATCATGTGCATGGGAGACTCGAGGAGGAAGGCTAAACTAATTGAACAAAGACTTTAACTGCTGTCCATTTCAGGCAAGACAGGGTTTGACTCCAACAAAGGTAACTGCCGGCTACAAGAAAATTGACACTGTTCTGGGAAAGAAAACACCTTTCAGCGTCTCTAACATATAACCCATGCTGTCTACTAATACAGGCTTCCCAGCTGGCACTAGCTTCCAGGAAACACAAAAGACGCAGATTCGATCTCTGGGTTGGGAAGATCCCCTGGAGGAGGAAATGACAACCCACTCCAGTATTCTTGTGTGGGAAATCCCATGGACAGAGGCACCTGGCGGGCTACAGTCTATGAGGTCACAAAGAGTCAGACATGACTGAACAGGTCTACTGTTCAAATCAAAATTTGTTAGGCGTGAAACACGGAAATGTGACTCATGTTCAAGAAGAGAGGCAGTCAACAGGAATCAACCCAGAAATGACCCAGGTAACGGAATTAGCAAGCAAAGATCAGCATTAGAAATACATTCAAATACTTAAAGAAAAACTATGGTCATAATGAACACACTGATGAGAAATGTCAGGAGAGAAACTGAAGTTTGCTTTCTTTTTAAAGGACCAAATAGAAAGTCTGTAAGGGAAAAGAACAATATCTTAAATGAAAAATTCAGTGGATGGGCTTAAAAAGAGATTGGAAAAGCAAAGAAGGATTCCGTAAACTTGAAGTTAGATCAATAGCAATCACCTAGTCAAGTAAACAGGAAGAAAACATACTGAAAAACCAAAAGAGACTCAGTGATTTGTGGAACAGTAGTAAATGGTCTAAGATATATGCAATTAGTATCTTAGAAAAGAATATTATGAGAGAATGAGGCAGGAAAAAAAGTTAAAAATGGTCCATTTTTAATGAATTTTATGAGAGATATTCACTTATAAACTCAAGAGGCCCAGAAAACCCAAAGCAGGATAATACAAAGAAAAACATGCCTAGTCAAACTTCTGAAAGCCAAACATCAACAGAAAATTTTAATGCAGACAGAAAAGGAGCCAAAACATCACACATACAGGGGCACAATTAATATGAATGATGACTAAGTTCTCATTAATGGAGGCTAGATGTCATATTTAAATTGCCCTAGGAGGAAAAAAAATAATTTTTATTTCAGAATTTTGTATACACTGAAAATATCCTTTAAAATGAAGGTGAAATAAAAAAACATTCTTTTAAAAAATTTTTAAAAGGCCTGAATTATTTTAAAAATTGCTTAAAAGTATTTCTTCAACCTAAAGAGAAAGTATATTATAAAAACCCAAATGTAAAGGAAATAAAGAACATCAGAGGTTAATATCTGGGCAAATGCAAATGATAACTTTTTCGTGCCATTTTTCTTAAATTTATTTAATAGACCTATGAGTGCTTAAATCAAAATAGAAAAAGTAATTGTGAGTTTCATAGAAGTATCAGAAAAATATGACAACAAAACATTAGTAGGTGTAAATGGAGTTGCAAAGGTGTAGTACAGTCCTTAGACTTCTTGTGAAGTAATAAAATACTATTTGAATTTTGCCTGTGATAACTCGAAGATGTATACTGTAATCTCTAGATCAGCCACTAAAATAGCTAAAGACATACTGTATATTTGAACGAGAATATCTATACACCTTATCTATGATAGGTAAAATTGAGATAAAACCAAAATGTCCAACAAGAAGGAAAACAAATTATGACATATCCATGAAATGGAGGTATGTAATTACAAAACAGTGAACTAGGGATATACAATAACAATAATGAATCTCAAGTAGGCTATGTTAATTGAAAGAAGTCAGGCACAACAGAGTATATTCTAAACGATTCCATTTCTAGGATGTGCAAGGAATAAGTAAAAGTAATGTATGGTGACAGAATTAAAATAAATAAATAAAATAAAACCTGAAAAAAAAATTAAGTTGCCAATGAAGTATGTGCGACTTTGGTCACCTGATATAAAGAACTGACTCATTGGAAAAGACCCTGATGCCGGGAAAGATTGAAGGCGGGAGAAGGGGACAACAGAGGATGAGATGGTTGGATAGCATCACCGACTCGATGGACATGAGTTTGAGCAAGCTGTGGGAGTTGTTGATGGACAGGGAGGCCTGGTGTGCTGCAGTCCATGGGGTCACAAAGAGTCAGACCCGACTGAGCAACTGAACTGAACTGAACTGAGCTGAAGTATTGTGGGTTGACTGTAAGTGGGTACAAGGAAACTCTCCGGGATCAAGGAACTCTCCTATTTATTGAATAGGTGAATCATTACATACATTCATCCAAACTTATCGAACTATACCCTTCATAACTGAGCATTTCACTGTGTGTAAATACAGCCTCAATGAAGAACTGTAAACAAATACTGAACTCTAGTTAGTAGGTTTTCTTTTTGTACTGGCTGCTGTTGCTGCTAAGTCACTTCAGTAGTGTCCGACTCTGTGTGACCCCCATAGACGGCATGGGTTAGCAATTCTGAAATAACTTTTGAATCTCAGGTGTGAACAAATAAGTATATTAAAGATATTAGGTGAAAGCTTTTTCATTGTTGAGAAGAGAGATACAAAGATGGAAGGAGAAGACTGTTGTAGGGAATTGAAGTTGTCAGGTAAATGTGTGTGTGTGTGTGTCTTTCCTAGTTCAGGCCACTGAAAAAGAAAATAGCTCTCCAGCAACAGGACCATCTAGCAGCTAGATCTTGGTTTCTGAATACTTTTTTCCACTAAAAGGAAATATAACTCCTTAGAAAACTGGCTGACACCAGCACTGAGACTATGCCAAAAAATAATTCTTGTTGTTTAGTCACTAAGTCGTGTCAGACTCTTTGCGACCCTATAGACTGTAGCCCATCAGGCTCCTCTGTCCATGGGATTTCCCAGGCAAGAATACTAGAGTGGTTAGCCATTTGCTTCTCCAAGGGATCTTCCTGACCCAGGGATCAAACCCGTGTTTCCTGCATTGGCAGGCAGATTTTTTTTTTTAATCACTGAGCCACCAAAGAGCCCCCCAGAATAATGAAATGCTTAAAAAATCATGAGAACACATTAAAGCACACAATAGCCAACCAGAAGGTACTCACACAAGCCAAATCTGGGGAAATTTGAGCATTAAAATAAACAATAACAGTAAAAGATTATAACCCATTGAAGAAAATAAGAATCCATGTTTGCAAATTAATATAATGAATGAGCAAATAAACAAATAGAGAAGGAAAAGCTCTTCCTCATAGAATGCTAACTAATAGATGTAAAGGAATAATGCAGTTAGAATGTCATCAATGAGAAATGAAATTAATGGATATAACATGATGAAAGAGAGGATATTTCTATAGCTTCAATGCATCACTCCACAAATTACTTATGAATTAAAAGAAAAATACAGTTACTTTATATTTATGAACTTTGGGAGATAGCACTTTAACCAAGTTCAGAAAATAATACATACCTATACATATACGTGTACACTTACAGAGAGAGGGAACAATAAAGTAAAGGGGACAAAATAATACATAAACAATTGGTGACCTTGATGAGGGATAATGGAAGATCTGCCAAAGTATAATTTTTAAACAAAAAACAAAGGAGAAACAGAAATAAATTTAAAAATCAAATATCAAGTATGTAAATTTCATTATTGGGGCTTCCCAGGTGCCGCTAGTGGCAAAGAACCCACCTGCCAATGCAAGAGACATAAGAGATGCAAGTTCGATCCCTGGGTCAGGAAGATCCCCTGGAGAAGCAAATGGCAATCCACTCCAGTATTCTTGCCTAGAGAGAGTCTCATGGACAGAGGAGCCTGGTGGGCTACAGTCCATGGGGTCACAAAGAGTTGGACACAACTGAAGCAAGAAACAGAAGTAAATTTAAAAATCAAGTATGTAAATTTCATTATAGGTATTATTATTATTGCTTGGTTTTTACTAAGCATCGTGATCATAGTTTTCATTTAACTACAGCACTAAGGATCACTCTGAGAGGAGATCTTGAAGATGTGCTATTTTCTTTGGAAACATATCAAAGTGTTGAACCTGGAGAAAGCAGTTCCCTTCATTTCCTGTACATTGATAGAGAGCAAGCATTAAGATGCATGTCATCGGAAGAACTGATCATAAATTGTAACCAAAAGTCCCACGTGGTTGTGGGAAGAGGAGATGAAGAACGGAGTGAGTCTTCTCATGACAAGATGGAAGACAGGTTAGAGCAGGTTAAGTTCTAAAGTGATGTTTCAAAATACCTACACATTTTAACTAATCATCATTATAAAATGCAACATGCGGAGCTAGTCTATATTTAATTTAGATATTCTCTAATACTTGAAAATTGCCTGTTGCTTGGACCCTATATAAGATGACCATGATGAACACCATGTACAGCTATCCAACCTATTTTTTAAAATTGTTTCTGATCCATGATGCACTGAAAAACATGCCAGCTTCTCTGCTGAACTTGATTGACTTGATTTCTATTACTAAAGAGTAGTACTGGGACTTCCCTGCCAGGCCAGTGGTTAACACTTCACCTCCCAATGCAGAGGGTGTGCATTCGATCCCTGGTCGGGGAGCTAGGATCCCATATGCCCTATGGCCAAGAAACCAGGACATAAACAAAATAAGCAATATTGTAACAAATTCAATGAAGATGTAGTTTCTTTAAAAAAATAAATGAATGAGTAGTACTTTTTAATAAATATTATTTTTAATTTATTTTTTAATTGAAGAATAAATGCTTTACAGAATTTTGTTGTTTTCTGTCAAACCTCAACATGAATCAGTCATAGGTGTACATATATCCCCTCCCTTTTGGACCTCCCTCCCATCTCCCTCCCCATCCCACCTCTCTAGGTTGATACAGAGCCCCTGTTCGAGTTTCGTGAGCCATACAGCAAATTCCCGTTGGCTATCTATTTTACATATGGTCATGTAAGTTTCCATGTTACTAAAAGAGCAGTACTTTCTAAAATCTAATTTTTACATAATTCAACACCACCTTTCTTTTATATATTCCTTATAATGTGCTTTCAAAAAATAGTCATCAGTCATGAGTTGTTTCAAATTCATTTTTCTTCATTTCTTTCTGCCAAAATCTCCCAAATCCTCTGAGTTCCAATACTTCTAGGTTTGCATTTGAAAACCTCAGTAGCCCAAGTCTCAACCTCTGTAACTTTTACTTCCTTGCAACCCTCATTTATTCTGCTTTCCCTGGTGTATTTTTTCAGATGTTGGTGCTTCATGTCTTTAAAGTGCAACTAGATTTTTAAACCTAGCTCATCCTTCCAGAGCCTCCCTCAGCAAAGACTTCTAGAGCCGCCTGGGATTGGTACAGAAGACATTCTCATAATACAAAACAAACTCAAGACTTTTCACTGGGGCTGCATCTAAAGAGGGCCTGTGAGCCTTTATCAGAGAGATGCTTGTGGGGAAAATGGAGTTAGAGTTCTATGAAAAAAGGGGAAAAAACTGAGTCCCCTCTAAGTCAGGGAAATAGAAGATATTCAAAAGGGTAACACATGTAAGTTAGATTTGAAGAAATACATAAATTATATTTGAACATAAAAGATGGCATATTTGAGCATAAAATATGGCAGAAAATACTTTTTTCAATTTCAGGAATAGAGATGCAGATGTAGTGACAGATTTTAGACATGGGGTGGGGGGAAGGGAAGGGTGGGACTTGAAGAAGGGAATTAAGAGAGTAGCACTGACGTATATTTACTTCTTTATTTTTTGGGGCTCCAAAATCACTGCAGATGGTGATTGCAGCCATGAAATTAAAAGATGCTTACTCCTTGCAAGAAAAGTTATGACCAACTTAGATAGTATATTCAAAAGCAGAGACATTACTTTGCGAACAAAGGTCCATCTAGTCAAGGCTATGGTTTTTCCAGTGGTCATGTATGGATGTGAGAGTTGGACTGTGAAGAAAGCTGAGCGCAGAAGAATGGATGCTTTTGAAATGTGGTGTTGGAGAAGACTCTTGAGAGTCCCTTGGACTGCAAGGAGATCCAACCAGTCCATTCTGAAGGAGATCAACCCTGGGATTTCTTTGGAAGGAATGATGCTGGGGCTGAAATTCCAGTAATTTGGCCACCTCATGCGAAGAGTTGACTCATTGGAAAAGACTCTGATGCTGGGAGGGATTGGGGGCAGGAGGAGAAGGGGACAACAGAGGATGAGATGGCTGGATGGCATCACTGACTTGATGGACATGAGTCTGGGTGAACTCCAGGAGTTGGTGATGGACGGAGAGGCCTGGTGTGCTGCAATTCATGGTGTCGCAAAGAGTCAGACACGACTGAGCAACTGAACTGAACTGATAAGATAGAGAGCTAGTGGGAGTTGCTGTATAGCACAGGGAGCTCAGCTCTGTGATGACGTAGAGGGGTGGGTGGGGAGGGGGTGGGAGGGAGGTCTGAGAGGGAGGGGATATATGTATACATATAGCTGATAGTCAAAGCTGTGGTTTTCCCAGTTGTCATGTATGGATGTGAGACTTGGACCATAACGTAGGCTGAGCGCTGACGAATTGATGCTTTCGAACTGTGGTGTTAGAGAAGACTCTTTAGAGTCCCTTGGACTGCAAGGAGATCCAACCAGTCCATCCTGAAGGAAATCAACTCTGAATATTCATTGGAAGGACTGATGCTGAAGGTCCAATACTTTAGCCACCTGATGTGAGGAGCCGACTCATTGGAAAGATTGAGAAAGGGAAAGATTGAGAGCAGGAGAAGGGGGGACAGAGGATGAGATGGTTGGATGGCATCATCGACTCAATGGACATGAGTTTGAGCAAACTCTAGGAGACAGCGAACAACAGGGTAGGCTGGCGAGCTGCAGTTCATGGGGTCGCAAAGAGTTGGACACGACTGAGCAACTGAACAACAAAAACAATAGCTGATTCATGTTGTTGTACAGCAGAAACCAACAGAACATTGTGAAGCAATTATACTACAATTAAAAAATAATGTTTTTCTATGCAATGCTGAAATAAGGGTTGAAAACAAAACATTCAGTAAAAACATTTACTTGGTCCATATGACAAAACTGTAATTTTGTATACATATGTGTGTGCTGCTGCTGCTGCTGCTGCATCGCTTCAGTCGTGTCCGACTCTGTGTGACCCCATAGACGGCAGCCCACCAGGCTCCCCCGTCCCTGGGATTCTCCAGGCAAGAACACTGGAGTGGGTTGCCATTTCCTTCTCCAATGCATGAAAGTGAAAAGTGAAAGGGAAGTCATTCAGTCGTGTCTGACTCTTAGCGACCCCATGGACTGCAGCCCACCAGGCTCCTCCATCCATGGGATTTTCCAGGCAAGAGTACTGGAGTAGGGTGCCATTGCCTTCTCCGACATATGTGTGTACTTATATATATATCATACACACACACACACACATAAACACCTTTATCTATGGCTAGTCTTTAAATGAGGCATAAAATATTTCCATATAAAATATTGTAAATATAAAACAGATTAGTGCTGTTAGCCACAAAAAGTATCAAAACACAAACATTTCACAATTTTGAGACTTTGATGGAATCCATCCAAGGACACACCTACACAGAGTCTGCTAAACTTCAAAAAACCCTTAACTAATCCTTAATTGAAAGCTGACAATTCAAATTGTATTCCAGGGATTGGGTGCTTTATTTGTATATAAACCTTAAATTTTTAAAAAACTTTCTGTATGTATGAGATATTATTTTTGCCATCAAGCCCCACTCAAAAACTTAGCCATGTATTTAGAACAAAATCTGCAGCATTTAAAATTAATCTCTCTCATCCTAAAATAATAATGACTATCTATTTGCTAAAATAAATATTTTCCTAAATGAAATAAATTATTCATTCACTATAAAAGACATATACCTCACGGTTAAAAAAAAAAACACAACAATATCAAGCTACCAATCTGTTAGGGCAATGCATCATTGTAATGATAAACAAATTACTGTCTTTGGCAAATTCAATGAATAACATTTAAAAGGAGGACTGAAGCCAAATAGAAAGTACTAATAGAGATAAAGCAGGGAGTTTGCAATGTCCTTTGAAACTGAACATATGCATTTTAACAGGCATTATCAGCCTTCCATGTTTTAAAGAATGATATATTAGGCACCACTCAATGGTCCAAGGGAAAACCTTTGAGTTTTATAAAGCATGATTTGGCATGCCTAGTTTTAATGTGAATATTTCTTATGAAGTGTTAACATTATGCTTTAAAGCAATCACAACAATAGAATAAAGCATATTGGTTCAACAACACACATTTATTCAGCAACTATGTATAATGTATAAGGTACCATCAAAGTCTGTTCTAGATCTCAATTCTAAAATTTGTTTTGTTTTCCTCTGAACAGGAAGTTCTTCATTATGTTTTAGGACATCAAAAAAATTTTGTGAACTGGTGATCAAGAGATTTTCTCCTTCCTAAAATTGATTACTGAAGTATATTATAATATGTAAAAGGACACATTTCATAAGTTTTGCTGTGTTGTGTTTAGTCATGTCTGACTCTTTGTGACCCCATGGACTGTAGCCCGCTGGACTCTTCTGTCCATAGAATTCTTCAGGCAAGTATACTGGAGAGGGTTGCCATGCCCTCCTCCAGGGGATCTTTCTGACTCAGGAATTGAACCCAGGTCTCCCACATTGCAGACGAGTTCTTTATTACCTGAGTCACTGGGGAAGCCCAAGAATACTGGAGTGAGTAGCCTATCCCTTCTCCAGGGAAACTTCTTGACCCAAGGATCGAACCCAGGTCCTCCATATTGCAGGCAGATTCTTTACCATCTGAGCCACCAAGGAAGCCTATGGAACTCAACTTCATTCTCTGACTCTGTGCTGTCCTTTTTATTAATAATTACATATCTGTAATTAATAAAGGCCAAATAATTATTAAAAGGGACAGCACAGACTTAGAGAACAAACTCACAGTTCCTAGGGGGAAGGGATAGATAAGGAGTTTGGAATAGACATAGTAAATTGGATAACCGACAAGGACCTACTTACTATATGGCATATAGAACTCTGCTCCATGTTATGTGGCATCCTGGAGGGGAGGGGTGTTAGGGGGAGAATGGATACATGTATATGTATGGCTGAGTCCCTTCCCTGTTCACCTGAAACTATCACAACATTGTTAATCAGCTATACTCTAATACAAAATAAAAAGTTCAAGATATTGTTTAAATAAATTACATTCCAAACAGTCAGGAGTGAGATTCTACCATATATTGAGTGAGAAGATTAATTCATGTTTCAAAAAACCTCATCACCAAAATACAGGCAATATTTCTGACCACATCATAGTAACTGAGCTAAGAAGCATACACCATAAGATTGGGATGCTATTGTTGTCTTCACCAGTAGATAGCCAACAGCTCAAGAAATGAGTTTAGTGACATTTTAAAGTGCTTTCAGTGATCATAATTTGAATTGCACTCAACTATGATCTCTGACAGCTAGAGCAAAGTTTTACAGTTTATGGGTATCATATGAGCATCTGAATGAAAGCACTTCCAGCTCAAATTCTAAGATACACATTACCAGAAAAAATAAACTTAAATTCATCATTTTTAATATTTAAATCCAAGTATTTGGCACTATCTCTTCATATAAAGAAAATATATCTATATGAACAATGAGATCCTTAAACACTCTTCTTTCAAAAAAAAAAAACCACTTCCTTTTCTGATACACAAGTATTTTGAAATATTCCTACCACTTTAAATTTGCAATGACCTCATCATTCTCATCCTGGTTTCTTGCAGTTCTCTTTTTTCCCACTATTTAAATCTTGAATAAATAATAGGTCTTTGTTGAACTTCACTTGATTCTCTTATTTTTCTCTATTCCTCTTTTTCTCTACTTTGAAGTTTTCTAAACATTTTGAAATATCACAAGAAAACAGAAGATAGTATTTTACTTTTCAATTTTAGACTAAAACTGCAGATATTTTCAAGCATCTTTGTGCTTTCAGATAAACAACTGTATTGATACAGTTCACCTTAGAACAATGTGGGTTTGAACTGCCCAGGGTCCACTTATACATGGATATTTTTCAATAGTAAATACTACAGTACTACATGGTCCATAGTTGGTTGAACTGTGGATGCTGAGGAACCCTGATGTTGTAAGCCAACTGTAAGTTATATATGGATTATACATTGTTCAAGGGTCAGCTGTGCTGTGCAGATGGTTAATTCCTCCAAAGTACCCTTAAAAGCGTCTCAGTGTCTAAGATCCCTGTCTCTTTTTCCTGAAGTTACCAATACAGGCAACTCTAAAGTAAAATTAACATCTCAAGAGCTTTAAAAACAATTCCCACGGAAACCAAATTGAAAAGTTTTTTTAAGAAAAGTATATTTTCCTTTATATCCAAAATTTATTGAGTACTTACATATACCATATCTAACCCAAGCAGTTTGTATGTATCATCTCATTTATTCTTCACCTCAAAAAGGGAAGAAACACTCTAAGACAAATTATATCAGTATTATGGTCGATATTCTTGTTTAATAAATAAAATATAGTAAGGTTAAGTAACTTTCCAAAGACCATGCACTATCAAATGTTGGGGCCAAGATCTGATCCCATGCAGAGTGACAAAGAAGTTCACCTATTTAACCATCATGCCCTGTTGTTTTCCAAATTTGTACACCTGCCTGCATATTCCAAATACTTTTAATTTATTCACTGCTCCATCACAGGACTCTCAAGAATAATAAGAACTTTCTTCAACACCCACAATCTAGAGTAATTACTTTTAGGGAGCTCCAATTTCTCTAAAGCCTGGTCTGTCAAAAAACTAAGTTGACATCATTGACATCAACCGAACATCTTAAGACTAATGGTCCATGGGCATATTCCAAAGGAAGATGGAACAGTTTAGGCATGCAGAGTCCAAGGAAAAAATCAGTAACTTGGAGATGTGTGGTAGTTACAAGAGAAGAACAAAATATATCTAAGATTCAGGGAAAGCAGGTACAAGAAAACTAGGTATGACAATGCTTTCTTCATGGAGTTATGAGGAACTGAAGTAAGACATGTGACAGTATCTGGTATATCTTAGGCACTCAAAGAACTCCACTATTCTTTCTCTGAACAACCACACAGATACCTATGCCTCTCTTAAGGCATTAATTTACTTCCTACTTGCACTATAGTTATTTCTACACACATCCTATCTCTTGAACTAGTGTGTGAGCTCACTGACAGCAGGATATGTCTCTGATTTATGAGTATTTTCTTAGTTGGAATTTAGTAAATGTTTATTTGGATGGATATGTTTAAAACAGAAAAAAAATAAAATAAAATAAAATAAAACAGAAAATATCACCGAATGACAATGGAGAGCATAATAATCAGCCAAGTAAAGATTGGGAATATAACCTGTCAAATTGCCCATTTACAGAACTAGAACAAACAATCCTAAAATTCATATGGAACCATAAAAGACCCAGAGTTGCCAGAGCAATCCTGAAGAAAAACAACAAAGAAGGAAACATAACCATCCCAGACTTCAGACAATAATACAAAGCTACAGTGATCAAAACAGTGTGGTACTGGCACAAAAACAGACATAGAGATCAATGGAACAGAAAAGAAAGCCCAGAAATAAAGCCACATACTTACAGTCAATTAATCCTTGACAAAGGAGGCAGGAATATATAGTACAATGGGAAAAAGATAATCTCTTCAGTCAGTGGCATTGGGTAAGATGAACACTGCATGTTAATCAATGAAGTCAGAACATACCTTTGAACCATACACAAAATTAAACTCAAAATGAGTTAAAGACTTAACTCATGGCACTATAAAACTCCTAGAAGAGAAAATAGGCAAAGCATTCTCTGATGTAAATAGTACCAATGTTTTCTTAGGGCTGTCTTCCAAGGCAATAGAAATAAAAGTGACCACAAATGGGACCTAATTAAACTTACAAGTGTTTTCACAACAAAGGAACCATAAATAAAATGAAAAGACAACCAACAGAATGGGAGAAAATACTTGCCAACAATGTGACCAAGAAGGGCTCAATTTTCAAAGTATATAAACAGCTCATAAAACACAACAAGAACAACAACAACAACCCAATAGTAAAGTGGGCAGAAGACCTAATGACACTTTTTACCAAAGAAGATACAGATGGCCAATAGACAAGGGAAAAGATGCTCACCATCACTAATTATTACAGACAAATGCAAATCAAAACTACAATGAGGTACAATCTCACACCAGTTAGAAAGGTCATCATTTTAAAAATCTACAAATAACAGATGCTGGGGAGGGTGTGGAGAAAAGTGAACCCTCCTACACTGTTCATAGGAATGTAAGTTGTTGCAGCCACTGTGGAAAACATCATGAAGGTTTCTCAGAAAACTAAAAATAGAATTATAAAATGATCAAGCAGTCCCACCCCTGGACATATATCCAGACAAAACTATAATTCAAAGAGATACCTGCAACCCTATGTTCATAGCAGCACTATTCACAATAACAAGACATGGAAACAACCTAAATGCCTATCAATAGATAAGCAGACAAAGATGATGTGGTGCACGTATAAAATGGAATACTATTCCACCATAAAAAAAGAATGAAACAATGCCATTTTCAGCAACATGGGTGGATCTAGAGATTATAATACCAAGTGAATTAAGGCAGAAAGATAAATACCACATGATATCACTTATATGTGGAATCTAAAATATGATAAAATGAACCTATCTATGAAACAGTAGTGGTGGTAGTGGTTTAGTCGCCAAGTCGTGTCCAACTCTTGCGACCCCATGAACTGTAGCCGGCAGGCTCCTCTGTCCATGGGATTTTCCAGGCAAGTATGCTGGTGTGGATTGCCATTTCCTTCTCCAACAAAAGTAGGGACATAGAGAACAAATAAGCGATTGCCAGGGGGAAGCAAAGTGGAGCAGGTTGGATTTGGAGTTTGGGTTGAGAAAATGCAAACTAGTATATACAGAATAGATAAACAACAAGGAGTTTATATACCTTATATACCTATTATATACCACAGGGAACTATATTTAATATCCTGTGATAAGCCATACTGGAAAAGAATATGAAAAAGAATGTATATACGTGTATAACTGAGTCACTTTGCTGTACCATGGTAAGTTATACAACATTGTAGTTCAACTGTTCTTCAATAAAAACAAAAAAAAAGGTTGTAAAGGGAGATGTTCAAGGCAGGAGATACCTAGACATTCAATCCAGTGGATAAAGAGCTATAAAATCCTTATAAGTGATGGAGGGACTCAGAAAATGGACTGTGTTCATGGGAAGCAAGCAAGATGCTACAGTGGGATACCAGACTGGGTCTTAAGCTTGCGGCTTGAGTACAGTTGAACTAGTACAAATTTAAACAAAAAAAAATTTCTGAACAAAATCAAGTGACCGGGGGCAATGGGAGGAAATAAGTAAACATATGTATAATTTTAATGTTAATAAAAATAAATACTTTTTAGAAGCAATGACTATGGTTCTGGAGTTAGTGAATTCTAGGTTTGACTCTTATGTCAGTTATTAGCTATTTAATTGTGGGTGTTTTATGTAATTTCTTACATACAATATATGCAGATTAACAGTACCTATTTCAGGGAAATGATGAGGGGATTAAATAAGATAACTCATCTTAAAGCATTTAGCACAGTGGAAGCAATATAGTAAGTACCCAACAAATGTCAGCTTTAACAACAATAATAATTATCATTGTTGCTTTCATTTTACAGGTGAAAAGTACAGAATCTGGAAATGTAAAGTAATTTTTCCAAAGTCATATAGCTAGTAAGTGTTAGAACCTGGAATTAAGCCCAGGTTGGACAGCCAGCACAGGCCATATTGTTTAGACTTACAGTGGAAGCAAGATGTTTGGACACATGAAAAAAAAAAACAAAACAAAACAATACTCCTTAGAAGAGCAGAGTTTGCACAGGGCTGACCCTGTTGGTGGTGTGTATTCTCTTGCTCCAGTCTGTCCTAACATAAAGATTAGTCTCACAGTCAGCAGAAGGGGGGCTTGAACCTGAGGGCTCTGGTCCCTGACTCAACCATGGGGGCTGGAAAAGGTATAAATAGGGAGTTAGTTTGGTCATTTCAATCCCCCTAAAATGTCTCTGATACTTGGGAAATCCATCAGTTTGGAAAATACCAACATAAATAACTATCTATTGTTGGGAGGTAGAATAAAAACATGGTCCTTAAATTAATACAGACATGGTTTTGATAATTCAGACTATATGTGAGCCATTTAACATTTTACTGTTCAGTTTTATCATCTGTAAAGTGGCAATATTAAAAGCAGGTACAGAGACTTACCTGCTAGTCCAGCAGCTAAGACTCCACGCTCCCAATGCAGGGGACCTGGGTTCAATCCTCGGTCAGGGAACTAGATCCCACATATTGCAACTAAGAGTTCACATGATGCAACAAAAAGATACCACATGCCCCAACTCAATAAATAAATAAATATGTAATTTTTTTAAAGTAGGTACAATATAAGTAGCTTTGAAAGTTACATGTAATAATGTATGCTGTGTATTCAATAAATTTAGTTATTTTGGACACATTGTTAGTACTCACCCATAACTGATTCTCCTCTCCTCCTTTGACTCATGGGAGGCTGACTTCCCAGCTGTCTTGAAGTAGGTGTGGCCATGGAAATAGCTCCAACCAATGAAGTGTAAGGTGACAAGAGGTAAGTTACTTAGTAAGAGAAAGTGTGACCTCCCAGCTCTCTCTCCCTCTGCTGTGGCAGTCTATCCTGTCCAATACAGATATTATTATAATCACCCAATATCATTGTACTGTTCATTAGCATTTTCATGATATTGATCACTGTACTTAGTATATTTTATGGTATGAATTTTGCTGTATATTTTGCAGCATATTAAATGTGAACTAGAATAAGTATGATTTTGATCAACAATAAGTATGTTTAAATGTTTTGTCACCTTGACCTAACTTATGGGACATTGAAATTTCATACTATGGACATTCAAGAGGTGAGAGTTAATTTTTTTTTAAAATTTGAGTACCTTTAAAAAGTATGTGACATGTACAATATGACAAAAGCTCAAATTCCAAATGAAGGAAATCTTTTGAAATACTGATTTTATATATATAAGTCTAGGAATCTATTCCTAAGATAGAGAATGAAGTGAAGAAGTGAAGTCGCTCAGTCATGTCCGACTCTTTGCGACCCCATGGACTGTAGCCTATCAGGCTCCTCCATCCGTGGGATTTTCCAGGCAAGAGTGCTGGAGTGGATTGCCATTTCCTTCTCCGGGGGATCTTCCATACCCAGGAATCGAACCCGGGTCTCCCACATTGCAGGCAGACGCTTTACTGTCTGAGCCATCAGGGAGGACTTACTTAATTTTTAAAGTAGCTACTGAAAACTTATAATGAGTAATGAATTGTGTTGGGGTGCTGAATGATAACAATGATAATTATAGTAAAGGCACAGATAAGTAGACAAACTTTGCATTGTTCTTGATAAGACAGTGAGGTTTGAAACCATGAGATGAGAAGAAATGAGATGCAAGTAAGACTATGTTAGCTTTTTACTAGATCTTTTATCTAGTACTATGAAATGTCAGCATTATAATAGATATTTTGGTATAATATCTGCATTAGTTAAAGAACACCAATTGTTTTAGGAAGTAACACCCACCCAAATCTCAGTAGCTCACCTAAACAATGTTTATTTTTCTCATGCAGAGTCCTGGTCAGGAGGTTCTCCTTCAGGTGGTGACTCATGGATCCAGTCTCCAACCATCTTATGACTGTGTATCTGGTTGGCTGATAAACAAAGAGAAAGAACATGCAGAATGGTAAGGAAACTTAAGAGCACAGGCCTAGAAATGTACCCCAATACATGTCCAGAGTCAATCAAATATCTTCATCCATATTCAATTACATTGAAATAAGAATATGCAGTAACATGCAATGATTATATATACACAGGATTAAGGATTTTACATGATTAAATATTGAATTTAAACTCTAGAAAACAAGACTCAGAGTCATCCAAAAATATACAGCAAGTGATTATGTACTAACAAGTACAGGGGAAAAAATGCTAAGTAGAACACAGAATGAATTCAGAGCCTTCAATGTCCATCTAGTGGGACTTCCAAAAAGACAAGAAAGAATTGTGAGAGAAAATACAATGCTTAGGAATTTCTCTGAGCTGAAAATATTCACTATACTTGGCATTGAAACAACCAAAAATTACACTGTAAAGCAGGATTTTAAAACCCATTCTTAGGCACATTAGAGTGTAATTTCAGACAGAAGTTACAAGGAAAAGCCAGAGTCCTTATAAAATGTTTTAAAAATTGACATTAAGCTTCTAATCAGAAGTACTTGAAACAAAAAGTCTGTGAAGAAAGCTTAAAATTAGAAGAGATAAAAAGAGAAAAACTTTGAACATGGTCATTAAAGAGTGAGAGAAAGAAAAACATTTTAATACATTCAAGAAATCAAAATTGAACAGTCTGGAGGTGCCTTAAAAAACTAAAAAGAGAGCTATCATATGATCCTACAATCCCATTCCTGGGCATATACCCAGAGAAAAACATGATGCAAAATGATACATGCATCCCAACGTTCATTGCAGCACTGTTTACAATAGCCAAGATACAGAAGCAACTTAAATGTCCATTGAGGAATGGATGAAGATGTGTACATATATACAATGGAATATTAACTCAGACATTAAAAAGAATGAAATAATGTCATTTGCAACAACATGGATGGACCTAGAGAATGTGATACTGACTGAAGTAAGAGTCAAATAAGGAGAAATATATAACATCCCTTATATGTGGAATCTATACCAGACCAAATGACCTGCCTCTTGAGAAATCTGTATGCAGGTCAGGAAGCAACAGTTAGAACTAAGATCATGGCATCTGGTCCCATCACTTCATGGGAAATAGATGGGGAAACAGTGGAAACACTGTCAGACTTTATTTTGGGGGGCTCCAAAATCACTGCAGATGGTGACTGCAGCCATGAAAATAAAAGACGCTCACTCCTTGCAGGAAAAGTTATGACCAACCTAGATAGCATATTCAAAAGCAGAGACATTACTTTGCCAACTAAGGTCCATCTAGTCAAGGCTATGGTTTTTCCTGTGGTCATGTATGGATGTGAGAGTTGGACTGTGAAGAAGGCTGAGTGCCGAAGAATAGATGCTTTTGAACTGTGGTGTTGGAGAAGACTCTTGAGAGTCCCTTGGACTGCAAGGAGATCCAACCAGTCCATTCTAAAGGAATGATGCTAAAGCTGAAACTCCAGTACTTTGGCCACCTCATGTGAAGAGTTGACTCATTGGAGAAGACTCTGATGCTGGGAGGGATTGGGGGCAGGAGGAGAAGGGGATGACAGAGGATGAGATGGCTGGATGGCATCACTGACTCGATGGACGTGAATCTGAGTGAATTCCAGGAGTTGGTGATGGATAGGGAGGCCTGGAGAGCTGTGATTCATGGGGTCGCAAAGAGTCGGACACGACTGAGTGACTGAACTGAACTGAACTGCAAAAGAAATTATACAAATCACCTTACTTACAAAACAGAAAGAACTCACAAACTTAGAAAATGAACTTATGGCTGCTGGGGAGAAGGGATAGTTAGGGACATTGGGAAGGTCATATACACATTGCTATATTTATAATGGATAACCAACAAAGACCTATTGTATAGCACATTGAACTCTGCTCAGTGTTATGTCCCAGCCTGGATGGGACAGGGTTTGGGGGATTGGGGGGAGAATGGATACACGTATATGTATGGCTGAGTCCCTTCACTGTCAACCTGAAACTACCACAACATTGTTAATCAGCTATACCCCAATACAAAATAAAAGGTTTTAAGTACAAAAAACTAAATAACTCAAAATTATTACCATTAAAGAACACATTCTGAAAGAGCAAATAGAAGATGTATTCCAACAAAAATGAAAAGAAAGTGTTTTGCCTATGTTCTCCTCTAGGAGTTTTATAGTTTCTGATCTTACATTTAGATCTTTAATCCATTTTGAGTTTATTTTTGTGTACGGTGTTAGAAAGTGATCTAGTTTCATTCTTTTACAAGTGGTTGACCAGTTTTCCCAGCACCACTTGTTAAAGAGATTGTCTTTACTCCATTGTATATTCTTGCCTCCTTTGTCAAAGATAAGGTGTCCATATGTGTGTGGATTTATCTCTGGGCTTTCTATTTTGTTCCATTGATCTATATGTCTGTCTTTGTGCCAGTACCATACTGTCTTGATGACTGTGGCTTTGTAGTAGAGCCTGAAGTCAGGCAAGTTGATTCCTCCAGTTCCATTCTTCTTTCTCAAGATTGCTTTGGCTATTCGAGGTTTTTTGTATTTCCATACAAATCTTGAAATTATTTGTTCTAGTTCTGTGAAAAATGTGGCTGGTAGCTTGACAGGGATTGCATTGAATTTGTAAATTGCTTTGGGTAGTATACTCATTTTCACTATATTGATTCTTCCGATCCATGAACATGGTATATTTCTCCATCTATTAGTGTCCTCTTTGATTTCTTTCAGCCCACAGCAGGATCCTCTATGATCCACCTCCCAGAATTCTGGAAATAAAAGCAAAAATAAACAAATGGGATCTAATTAAAATTAAAAGCTTCTGCACAACAAAGGAAAATATAAGCAAGGTGAAAAGACAGCCTTCTGAATGGGAGAAAATAATAGCAAATGAAGCAACTGACAAACAACTAATCTCAAAAATATACAAGCAACTCATGCAGCTCAATTCCAGAAAAATAAACGACCCAATCAAAAAATGGGCCAAAGAACTAAATAGACATTTCTCCAAAGAAGACATACAGATGGCTAACAAACACATGAAAAGATGCTCAACATCACTCATTATTAGAGAAATGCAAATCAAAACCACAATGAGGTACCACTTCACACCAGTAAGAATGGCTGCGATCCAAAAATCTGCAAGCAATAAATGCTGGAGAGGGTGTGGAGAAAAGGGAACCCTCCTACACTGTTGGTGGGAATGCAAACTAGTACAGCCACTATGGAGAACAGTGTGGAGATTCCTTAAAAAATTGCAAATAGAACTACCTTATGAGCCAGCAATCCCACTGCTGGGCATACACACTGAGGAAGCCAGAATTGAAAGAGACACATGTACCCCAATGTTCATCGCAGCACTGTTTATAATAGCCAGGACATGGAAACAACCTAGATGTCCATCAGCAGATGAATGGATAAGAAAGCTGTGGTACATATACACAATGGAGTATTACTCAGCCGTTAAAAAGAATTCATTTGAAGCAGTTCTGATGAGATGGATGAAACTGGAGCCGATTATACAGAGTGAAGTAAGCCAGAAAGAAAAACACCAATACAGTATACTAACACATATATATGGAATTTAGGAAGATGGCAATGACGACCCTGTATGCAAGACAGGAAAAAAGACACAGATGTGTATAACGGACTTTTGGACTCAGAGGGAGAGGGAGAGGGTGGGATGATTTGGGAGAATGGGAATTCTAACATGTATACTGTCATGTAAGAATTGAATCGCCAGTCCATGTCTGACGTAGGGTGCAGCATGCTTGGGGCTGGTGCATGGGGATGACCCAGAGAGATATTGTGGGGAGGGAGGTGGGGGGGGGGGTTCATGTTTGGGAACGCATGTAAGAATTAAAGATTTTAAAATTTTAAAAATAAAAAAAAATTAAAAAAATGAAAAGAAAATTAGAAATAAGGGATGAGGACAAGAAGTAATGGTAAACAAAGTAAAACAAAAAATAAATCAGGAACTAACTGTCAAACTTAAGAATTTATTGTAAAATATCATACTTATAAAAATCTAAAACTTAAATTCTAGACAATGACTGCATTAGAATTTTAAATGATAAGAGGGAAAAGTGGACAATAATTTCACCATGTTTTATTTGTCTTGTTTGCTGTAAAGTTTTAAATACAGATTTATTGGAAAATCATAAGTTAAATATTTGAAAATTTAAGAGCAAATCACAGAAATATAAAAATTAGAATATTAGAAAATTGGGATAGAATAAAAAATTAAAATTTCAAAACCCAGGAGAAGGAAAGAAACAGACAAATTCAGTAAATCCAACAAAAATCCAAAAAGTGAAAGGAGAAAATATAGAAAGTATACCACGACATATACAAAAATAACAGAAGTTGTCAAAATTAAATTAAAATCATAGTATATGTGGAAGGTTCAAAACTGCCCCTTGACTCCTCATAATATATAGAAATATTTGAGAGCTTTATCCTTATTTTCAGTATACTCCATTAATCCTTAATTATTCAAGTCATTCATTTCTAAAGATCTTTTGAGGTTGTTTTGAATTGTGATTTCAGTATATCTTTTGAAGTTTATGACAGTGAGGAGAAGACTAACCTAAGAGACACTAGTGTTAAGCAGAGAAGGATTTGTGGGGTAAGAGACAATGGCATAACTCTCTTTTCACCAGTTTTGAGATATAATTGGCATATAGCACTATGCAAGTTGAAGATATAAAACATAACAATCTGATAGATGTATACATTGCTAAATTATTAGAACTGTCTATCCTTCTCAAACTCTTCAAAAAGAAAAAAAACCTGAAGAGGAGGGAATACTCCCCAATGTATTGTACCCTGATACCAAAGCCACATAAGAACACTACAGGAAAACATCACAAGCAACAACAACAAGAAAAACATGACAAGCCAATATCCCAGTTGTATATAGATGCAAAGATTGTCAACAAACTACTAACATATCTAATTCAACAATACATTTAAAAGATTGTACATTATGATCAAGTAGGAGTCATCCTGGGATGCAAGGATGGTGCAATATACGTACATAAGTATATGTACATAAGTATATGTGCTCTAACACATTAATAAAATAAGATAAAAATCATAGGATCATCTAATGCAGAAAAGGCATTTGATAAAACTCAACATCTACTCGTGATAAAATCTCTCAACAAATTGATATAGAAAGAATATACTTCAACATAATGAAGGCCATATATATGTAATTCCTTATTCATTTGCAGATATTTTAATATTGCGATGACTTTTGTTTTTCTATAGAATACCTAAAGAGGAGCCTTTGATGATCAGCCCTCAGATAACTAAGACTCAGTATATTCAGTTACTGTTGGCACATGTATATGATGGTGCTTTACTGACTATGCCAAAGTCTTTGACTGTGTGGATCACAAGAAACTGTGGAAAATTCTGAAAGGGATGGGAATACCAGATCACCTAACCTGCCTCTTGAGAAACCTGTATGCAGGTCAGGAAGCAACAGTTAGAACTGGACATGGAACAAGAGACTGGTTCCAAATAGGAAAAGGAGTACGTCAAGGCTGTATATTGTCACCCTGCTTATTTAACTTATATGCAGAGTACATCAGAGAAACGCTGGGCTGGAAGAAGCACAAGCTGGAATCAAGATTGTCAGGAGAAATATCAATAACCTCAGATATGCAGATGACACCACCCTTATGGCAGAAAGTAAAGAGGAACTCCAAAGCCTCTTGATGAAAGTGGAAGAGGAGAGTGAAAAAGTTGGCTTAAAGCTCAACATTCAGAAAACGAAGATCATGGCATCTGGTCCCATCACTTCATGGGAAATAGATAGGGAAACAGTGGAAATAGTGTCAGACTTTATTTCTGGGGGCTCCAAAATCACTGCAGATGGTGATTGCAGCCATGAAAT
Organism: Capra hircus; assembly: GCF_001704415.2. Lineage (NCBI taxonomy): Eukaryota > Metazoa > Chordata > Mammalia > Artiodactyla > Bovidae > Capra > Capra hircus. The sequence continues at coordinate 44,354,340 of NW_017189516.1, forward strand.
TAAAAGATGCTTACTCCTTGGAAGGAAAGTTATGACCAACCTAGATAGCATATTGAAAAGCAGAGACATTACTTTGCCAACAAAGGTCCGTCTAGTCAAAGCTATGGTTTCTCCAGAGGTCATATATGGATGTGAGAGTTGAATTGTGAAGAAAGCTGAGCACTGAGAATTGATGCTTTTGAACTGTGGTGTTGGAGAAGACTCTTGAGAGTTTGTTGGACTGCAAGGAGGTCCAACCAGTCCATCCTAAAGGAGATCAGTCCTGGCTGTTCATTGGAAGGACTGATGCTAAAACTGAAACTCCAATATTTTGGCCACCTCATGTGAAGAGCTGACTCATTGGAAAAGACCCTAATGCTGGGAGGGATTGGGGGCAGGAGGAGAAGGGGACAACAGAGGATGAGATGGCTGGATGGCATCAGCAACTCCATGGATATGAGTTTGAGTGAACTCCAGGAGTTGGTGATGGACAGGGAGGCCTGGCGTGCTGCGATTCATGGGGTCGCAAAGAGTCGGACATGACTGAGCGACTGAGCTGAACTGAAAGGCATAGAATCAAGATTGGAATCAAAAGCTGGAATCAAGATTGACAGAAGAAATATCAATAACCTCAGATATGCAGATGACACCACCCTTATGGCAGACAGTGAAGTAGAACTAAAGAGCCTATTGATGAAAGTGAAAGAGGAGAATGAAAAAGTTGGCTTGAAACTCAACATTCTAAAAACTAAGATCATGGCATCTGGTTCCATCACTTTGTGGCAAATAGATGGGGAAACAGTGGAAACAGTGCCTGACTTTATTTTTCTGGGCTCCAAAATCACTGCAGATGGTGATTGCAGCCATGAAATTAAAAAACACTTGCTCTTTGGAAAAAAAGCTGTGACAAACCTAGATAGCATATAAAAAGGCAGAGACATTACTTTGCTGACAAAGGTCCATCTAGTCAAAGCTATGGTTTTTCCAGTAGTCATATATGGATGTGAGAGTTGGAATATAAAGAAACCTGAGCACCAAAGAATTGATGTTTTTGAACTGTGGTGTTGGAGAAGACTCTTGAGAGTCTCTTGGACTGTATGGATATCAAACCAGTCAATTCTAAAGGAAGTCAGTCCTGAATATTCATTGGAAGGACTGATGCTGAAGCTGAAATTCCAATGCTTTGGCCACCTGATGTGAAGAATGGACTACTTGGAAAAGACCCGGATGCTAGGAAAGACTGAAGGCAGGAGGAGAAGGGGATGACAGAGGATGAGATGGTTGGATGGCATCACTGATTCGATGAACATGAATTTGAGCAAGCTCCGGGAATTGGTGATGGACAGAGAAGCCTAGCGTGCTGCAGTCCATGGGGTCGCAAAGAGTTGGACACGACTGAGTGACTGAACTGACTCACTGAAAGGCATAGAATGTCATCTAAAAGGACATCTACCAATCACATACATGTGCATACTAATACGGCAGATATCTGTGCCAATTCAGGGTCAGTTTTGATTTATCTCCTCATCATGGGTCTTATTTTTGTACCACTTTGCATGCTTGGTAAATTTTGATTGTATTATAGATATTTTGAGTTTTACCTTTTTGGGTGCTGGATATTCTTCTATACCTATAATATTTTTCATCTTTGCTATAGGATGCCATTAAGTTCTTGGAATAGTTTGATTTTTTTCAGATTTTCTTTTTAAGACTTGTTTGGCAGGACCAGAGCAGAGCTCCAGCTAGGTTTTATTATCCCTCTTTATTAAGATAAGATTTCTCTGTGTTTTCTACCTAATTCCCCATGAGTCATAAAGTTTTCCAGTCTCTCTGGTGCAGACAGCCACATTTCCCAGCCCTGTGTGCATACTGAGCACTTTCACCTCCCGTGTGAAATAGATCAATTCACCTGTAGTAATATAATTTAGAAATTTGATCTGGTCCTGTTGTTGGTCCTATTCTTCTTGGCTTTGATTCCTTTTTATCTTTTAGCCCTTCAACTTTCCTTTGCATTTGAAAAAAGATTTACTTTACTTGTATCATCCTATCTCCTTTAGCACTTCAAACGTATTTTCCCATCACTGGATACTTTTGAATACACTTGGTATCAATTAAAGTACTGGTAACAATTGAAGAATTTATTTTATTTAGCTTGCCTTTTCCCTAATCCATGAATAATTGCCTAGCAGGCCCATAAAACTGAAAAGTGAGAGACTGAATAGCACATTCTTATTTGTTTTATCCACAGAGAAATAAATCTACTTGTAAGATTTAATCCTACAATCTGTTAAAAAACTGGTCCAAGTGTCACTGACTTCCAACTGAGAAGTCAATGCTTTCAATTTAGGAAGATAATGCACCATCTTTCATGACAAAAACCTTGTTCACTCTTCAGTTTTTAAGAGTATTATCAATAAACATCAACTTAAAGTACACTTAATGTCAGAGTGTACAGAACAATCAGGAAGAGTTATTCATCCCAGGTTCATACTATATAAGCTTTAGATAATATGCTTGCACGTGTATATATGTATGTGTGCCTTGGCTATTATTTACAGAGTAAATAAAATGATTATAAGAAGATCTTTTCTTTTTGATGAGTAGATGGATCAATGAATGGACGGCACTGAAAAAGACCTTAACTTTCTCTATTACAAAAGGCACTACACAGAAACCTTTGTATAGATTTACAGCAAGCCAGATTCACAGCAAATCCAGGTTTTACCACAATCTTTAATACTGGGGGCTTCTCTGATAGCTCAGTTGGTAAAGAATCCACCTGCAGTATGGGAGACCTGGGTTCGATCCCTGGGTTGGAAAGATCTCCTGGAGAAGAGAAAGGCTACCCACCCCAGTATTCTGGCCTGGAGAAGTCCATGGACTGTGTAGTCGCAAAGAGTTGGACATGACTGAGCGACTTTCACTTCACTTACTATTGATTGAAATGGTAGATTCTCACCTTTGGGAGGCTACAATAAGGGAGATAAGTGGCCAATGAACAGGCCTCACAAACACTGAATCTATTAACATGATCTGGATTCTGGAAACAAAGAAAGAATTAAGACCTGGCTGGGTATCAAAACAAGTTTGAAATTAGGGAAGTAAGAAATCAGAAATAGCCTAAAATTACATGGTGGAATCCTGTAGTATTAATAGACAGGGAATAATGAGAAGGAGACTTGAGGGAAATGTGTAAAATTCAATTCCCCTGAGAATCATGGTGAGACCCTTGGAAAAACAAACCCTTTCATGAAGATAGTATTGAAATCAGGGATCTCCATTTACCTGAACGGATCTGAAAGCAGTTCTGCCAAGAATCAAGAAAGACTAACTGGAAAACATTTACAATATTTTTATATGCTTATCTTGCCTTTTTTATTGAGGTATAATTGACTAATATATTATATTAGTTTCAGGTACACAATATAATGATTCAATATATCTATATATTGCAAAATGATCACTACACTAAGTCTAATTAACATCTGTCACCATACAGTTACATTATGAGAAAATTTAAGGTCTATTTCTCTCAGCTATTTTCAAATATACAACACAGCATTACTAACTATAATCATCATGGTATACAACACATCTCTTTATTTTATAACTTGAAGTTTGTTAAATATTTTAAATTTTATAAGCCTAAGTCATAAGTCATAGGTGAAAAATTCATTTTACTTCATTTTTCTTTTTTTCAACAAGAACTTCTTAATGGTTTAAGAGAGCCAATTTGTTCAGAATACAATACAAAAGAGAGGTGGCTCATGAAGTAAGGAACTTCCTTTCCTTCATCAAAGCAGCACTGGATAAATAGCTGTATTTCATATGGGTTTAGGTTTAAACCATGTAAAATGAAAAATGGCACTGTCACCACTGCTAGGACACACATCAAACCAATCTCAAGACATACACACCCACGTACCACTGTACAGTCCATCAAAACCCCTACATTTCCCTCTGAGTTATTCAAATAGTGAGGAACATTTACACAGGTGATGGAACCCAGTCCATCTCTCTGGTACACAGTCCCCCTAGTGACCACAGCATGCTGTTCTGAAGGAAATACCTAAATGTAGTCAGAAGCTACAGGAGAATTTAATTCATTGGTTCACAAGAGCATTAAACATACCCTTGGAATGATGAGAAACTCTTAACATAAAAGCTAGTGAAACAGAAAAAGAGATCAAACTAAATAAAGCCTTCAGAGTTGGAACGGTTAAAGATTTTACTCAAAATTAGTGAGGTAGTCTATTTCTAAGACACCTATTTAACCCTAATAGTTTAATCTCTCCAAAATAGAAGAGGATAATCTCTCAAAAACAGCAGAGAAAGGAGGGGGAAATTAGAATATAAGCCCCAGCTGTGTGTATGACTGTGTGACCTTGTGTATGTGTAGCTTAGAAAGTGGACATGAGACATAAAACTTACTTTAAGATTGCAATCTTGATCACCTAAGTTTTAGGCTGAAGATTAGTTTCCATATATATTTAAATTATTCAATGGACATTCTTATGAAAAGGATTGTGTAGTCCAAAGGAATTCCTGCTGCTTATATTAAAATGCTTGCTATGCTTCTCTATGATATTTCCAGGGGCATTTTTTGTTTGTTTCTTGGTAAAATATCTATAAGAGGGTGACAAACTATTACCATTGTACATGTATTTGTTTCACAGCTGTGAAGAAAGTATAATGAGAGAATAGGGAAGTAAAAACAAACAGAATAAATAGGATCACACATAAAACTCTGAAATGTGTCACCACTATAAATGAAATATGTATTCAATGATTCCATAATTATCATGATTGAAAAGGTAATATACATAGAAAGCTTTAAAAAAAAAGCTATTGCACACTCTCCAGAATAAATAACTGAGCTAATACAAAATTATTCACTTTTCCAGTAGAAAATTGTGAGGAAATTTTTTTTATCAATATCAAATTTTTATCAATATCATCTTTCTTCTTTGTTTTACATATATACATTGTCATAAATGAAAAATTTGAGAGGGAGTGAATTTCCCACTTAGATCACTGTTCAAGTGGCATTAGCCACTTTATTCTTAATGAACTATTGGTAGAATCAATATTGGAGAAGGCCAAAAAGCAGAATGATACAGTGCCCACCCTCAAGACACACCCAGCTACATACACTCTACCCCAAACTCCTTGCAATAGTGGTGGTAGGTCTCCCAGCAAGACGGTGACTCACTCGGGTCATTTTGATTAACATATCTCCCTTTCCAACACACAGTAGTGAAATTTCACATGCCTAATATTCTAGTCTGTACCTCAGGCTTCCTAGTAGATGTTCCCTAAGCTTCCTTTCTGGCCTAAGTGGATTGCTCCCAACAAATTTGAAAAAGTACCTACACTCTGATTCACCAAGTAAATAGTCTCTCCATCTTGCCCTCAAGTCTCTCATTTCCCATTTGCATTCAAATAGGTGAGAGGGGGCTCAAACAGCAGTTATGGTCTGCCACTGGGAAATTTCTAGAGAGCTAAATATTATTAATAACAATAACAATAGCTACTGTTTATTAGCAATTTCTAGCTGCCAGAGACTTTGCTGTTTCACATATTTTATCAACCAAATCTTAGAAGAAACAGAGGAGTAGAAAGATTGAATACTTTATTCAAAATCACCCAGATAATAACCATGAAGTTGGAATTTGAACTCTGTGTATGTCCTACTCAAGATAACAAGCACTTAAACACTCCTTCACTGCCTATTGTCTAAATGATATACTGGTTGTAAGCCAATTCCTGATGGCCTAAGGCAAAACAGAATATACTGAAGATGACTGAGAAAACGTCTAGAATCACACACAACACCCTAGGACCTAATTCGTTCCCAGAGATTTCAAGCAAGGTTACTTAAGATTCCATAGGTGGCACATGCAAGAGGTAAAAAATTCAGGTAAAGACCTATGTCAACAAGAATAACATTTGTGGAGCCCTAACAGACAGCTTGTTCAGTACATGGTTCATTGGACATATGATGGTGGCGCTTAGTCTGGTGTCAGTCGTAAGTTCAATGTATATGTGTGTGAAGTCAGGCAGTGAAATATTGTTAGACCACTGGAGACACTCTGATCATGGATATTCCCTCTCATGTCTAAGTACTTAAGAGTATCTGCTATAGATACAAGTTCAAGATCCTCATCATTCCCTCGCCTAACTTTAAACTCTGTGACATCTTTACATTAGCTATATTTTGAAAAATGCGAGAGTCCCCTTTTGTATATTACAACAAAATTCTTTCTTATTTTACTTAGAGAAATATTCTCTTTGGAGGAGCACTAACAGATTTTTATATGCTTCAGGGGCTTCCTTAGAGATGTGGGGATATGGAAGAAATAGCTCCGTGGCTTTTTTCCCATTTCTAGAGCTGCAAGGCTCTGTAGTCATTTATCTTACCATCATCGCAGAGAGCAATGTGGCCATCAGGTGTGGCCATCAAAGTAGATTCAATTATGCACCTATAGAACTTTCTTGACTCAGAGCACAGAAACGTCACTTAGTACAGATTTTGAAATCTATGCAGTAGAATTATAGTATATTAGAAAACTTTCTTCAAACTGAGCAACTCTGAAAGCTGTGAAAACCTTCCTACTCCACATGTCTCACAGAATATAAATGGAACAGAGATGTCAGTAAGAAAAGTCAATTTTCTTTTTCTGCAGGTTCATCAGCATATGTTTGCTGAAAGTCCATTGGCAAGATTAGAAGTTTGTTGCTATTCATTTTCTATCTTCTCAAGAGGGACTTTATTCATGGTTTCCATATCGCTAAAACTTAATCATTTAATCTTCTACCAGGTCCCGAGAAAACACAAAGTAAATAATGCTTTACTGAACAACAAGAGGAAAGTTAATGAAAAGGTGAGGGTGGGGAAAGGAAAAGAGCAGGACCCCACAGAGGAAAAAGAGTTGCATTTCTTACATTTAGTCCTGATATATCATGAAAACTAATGATGTAACCCCCACGAGCTGCATGCAAATCAGATCATTAATCTCTAGCAAAATGGTTTATGTTATAGGAACCCACAAACAGATCTCCTTCAACTGCAGTAAATCAAACATGGTGGGTAGTTTCCGTTTGACTGATGAGTACACATGTCACTGGCAGGAGAGCGGTGACATATGGAAGAGCAATAAATATTTTCTCTGACACTCCAGCGGCCCTCATTCAACGGCACTAAAAGAAGATAGAAGACTTCAGGAGAAAATGCAAGCCTGTCTCTATTAGCTGTCGGGCCAGTGCCGAGGCAGCAGCTCCAAGGTGATTTGATGTTCTGTGGTATAGCCTGCACATTCAGTCTTAAACAAATGCATTGCCTGAAAGCCAAGAATCCATAGTTCTCTCAGAACTGTGTCTCAGTGTTTCAGATTATGGCATTCTCCAAATAACTTAGATTTCCTTTAAGGTTAGTGATCTTGGGCATCTTCAGATTGTCTGACCCAGTGCCCAAGCAAATCTTGTTAGAGATTTTATTTGTCCCCCTCAACGTGCTGTCTGCATAAGTTCCCTTTCCTCAGTAGGAAGAAAATCAGAGGCAGATGTGCTAGAATGTCCAAGAGACATTCCATTACAATCCATGTCCAACAGATTTTGAAGTATTTGGTTCCAAACCCCTTGTACTAATTTTGCAATTATCTTAGTATTTCCTCAAACCTCCTCAAACATTATGATTTTGGCCCCTACTGAGCATGGTTATTGCTTCCCCGATACTCCGTGGAAAAGAATCCACCTGCCAATGCAGGAGACACAGGAGACTAGGGTTCAATCCCTGGGCTGGGAAGATCCCCCGGAGAAGGGCATAACAACCCAGTATTGTCCAATATAAAAAGAAGTGAAGAATTGGACTTAAAATTTTCTTCTACTATTAACTTATCTTTATGACTTTGGGTAAATCACTTATCATTTGTAAGTATTTATTTTAACATCTCTTGGTTGTGCTAAATTCAACTGACGGATGCTCCAGCTCTCAAGTCCTGACTTTCTATTTCTATTAATTATTGAACAAATTTACAAACATATTTTTCTACTGAGCTGTTGTTACAATCACAATTCATAATTAATGAAGCATTCATGCTTATAAATTATGTTATGCACTCTCGGTTTTACAAAAGATATTCATAGATTGAAAGTTGACATGAATTGCAAGTGTCTCTTCAATATCAGTTCAGTTCAGTCACTCAGTGGTGTCTGACTCTTTGCGATCCCATGAACCACAGCATGCCAGGCCTCCCTATCCATCATCACTCCTGGAGTCCACCCAAACCCATGTCCATTGAATCAGTGATGCCATCTAACCATCTCATCCTCTGTTGTCCCCTTCTCCTCCTGCCCTCAATCTTTCCCAGCAGCAGGGTCTTTTCAAATGAGTCAGCTCTTCATATCAGGTGGCCAAAGTATTGGAGTTTCAGCTTCAACATCAGTCCTACCCAGGACTGTACTTCTTTAGGATGGACTGGTTGGATCTCCTGGCAGTCCAAGGGACTCTCAAGAGTCTTCTCCAACACCACAGTGCAAAAGAATCAATCCTTCGGTGCTCAACTTTCTTTATAGTCCAACTCTCACATCCATATATGACCACAGGAAAAACCATAGCCTTGACTAGACGGACCTTTGTTGACAAAGTAATGTCTCTGATTTCAATATGCTATCTAGGTTGGTCATAACTTTCCTTCCAAGGAGTAAGTGTCTTTTAATTTCATGGCTGCAATCACCATCTGCAGTGATTTTTGAGCCCCCCAAAATAAAGTCTGACACTGTTTCCACTCTTTCCCCATCTATTTCCCATGAAGTGATGGGACCGGATGCCGTGATCTTAGTTTTCTGAATGTTGAGCTTTAAGCCAATTTTTTCACTTTCCTCTTTCACTTTCATCAAGAGACTCTTTAGTTCTTCTTCACTTTCTGCCATAAGGGTGGTGTCATCTGCATATCAGAGATTATTGATATTTCTCCCAGCAATCTTGATTCCAGTTTGTGCTTCTTCCAGCCCAGTATTTCTCATGATGTACTCTGCATAGAAGTTAAATAAGCAGGGTGACAATATACAGCCTTGATGTACTCCTTTTCCTATTTGGAACCAGTCTGTTGTTCCATGTCCAGTTCTAACTGTTGCTTCCTGACCTGCATACAGGTTTCTCAAGAGGCAGGTCAGGCGGTCTGGTATTCCCATCTCTTTCACAATTTTCCACAGTTTCTTGTGATCCACACAGTCAAAGGCTTTGGCATAATCAATAAAGCAGAAATAGATGTTTTTTCTGGAATTCTCTTGCTTTTTCCATGATCCAGTGGATGTTGGCAATTTGATCTCTGGTTCCTCTGCCTTTTCTAAAAGCAGCTTGAACATCAGGAAGTTCATGGTTCATGTATTGCTGAAGCCTGGCTTTGAGAATTTTGAGCATTACTTTGCTAGTGTGTGAGATGAGTGCAATTGTGCGGTAGTTTGAGCATTCTTTGGCATTGCCTTTCTCTGGGATTGGAATGAAAACTGACCTTTTCCAGTCCTGTGGCCACTGCTGAGTTTTCCAAATTTGCTGGCATATTGAGTGCAGCACTTTCACAGCATCATCTTTTAGGATTTGAAATAGCTCAACTGGAATGCCATCACCTTCACTAGCTTTGTTCGTAATGATGGTTCCTAAGGTCCACTTGACTTCACATTCCAGGATGCCTGGGTCTAGGTGAATGATCACACCATCCTGCTTATCTGGGTCGTGAAGATCTTTTTTGTACAGTCCTTCTGTGTATTCTTGCCACCTCTTCTTAATATCTTCTGCTTCTGTTAGGTCCATACCATTTCTGTCCTTTATTGAGCCCATCTTTGCATGAAATATTCCCTTGGTATCTCTAATTCTCTTGAAGAGATCTCTAGTCTTTCCCATTCTATCGTTTTCCTCTATTTCTTTGCATTGTTCACTGAGGAAGGCTTTCTTATCTATCCTTGCTATTCTTTGGAACTCTGCATTCAGATGCTTATATCTTTCCTTTTCTCCTTTGCTTTTTGCTTCCCTTCTTTTCACAGCTATCTGTAAGGCCTCCCCAGACAGCCATTTTGCTTTTTTGCATTTTTCCATAGGGATGGTCTTGCTCCCTGTCTCCTGTACAATGTCATGAACCTCCGTCCTTAGTTCATCAGGCGCTCTGTCTATCAGATCTAGTCCCTTCAATCTATTTCTCACTTCCATTGTAGAGTCATAAGGGATTTGACTCTTCAATATACTTAATATGCAAATATCCAAACAACTAGAAATTTTTTTAAAAACCTGCTATATGAAAGTTTTAAAACTTGACAAAACAGATAAAAGAGACAATCCTGCGTATTAAAAGTTAATGAATTTCAGTCATAAATTCACTCACTCATTCAACCATCATTTTTTGGACAAATACCATAAGCCAGATGCTATATCAAGGGGCTAAGAACAGAGGAGTGAATAACAAAGATCAGGGCCTTATCTCCATAGATCCCGCATTTATGGTGGGGGGAGTTGAAACCAGTTAGAGAACATTAATATTGTTATTTACAAATGTCCTGTGTAGCAGAGCCCTTCCCTCATGGAACCTTCAGTCTAGGTGGGAGAAGATGTTGAGTAAGCACATGAATACTTTCACCTGGACAAGTGCTATGAAGAAGTGCTGGCAGCAGGGAGAGCATACACAATGGAAAGAAACCCACTCTGGGGATCAAAGGATGCTTTTCCAAAGAAGTGACTTCCTCCTATGATCGAATTTGTTTCTTAAAAGTGAGAAAAGAAACTAGAGGTGGAGAAGAATGTTTCCCATGGGGAACATTTGCCGAAGCCTGAGGCGGAATGGTTTGTGGAGCTTTGCAAATCAAACTAAGATTGGCGAAGAGTAAATGAGAGCTAGAATGGCAGGCATGTCAGTCAGTCTCCCAGGGACAAGGGCAGAGACCAGGCCGGCAAGGGCCAGGTGGTCAATTTTCATAGTTTTTTGACTTTATAGTAACAAATACATTTTAACGAGAAATCAACTTATTTAAAGTAGAGTCAAAATATTTTCACATGTATCTCTCGTATCTCACATGTGAAGAAGAATAAAGATCAAAATGACTGAAATATTGATGTCAACTTGACCTAAATTGTTTACATAGTATCATTTCAAGTATGTGTGTGTGTGTGTGGATTCTATTGCTGATAATTTCAGAATTGTACAAGCCCTTTCTCCAAATACACAGACTTCTTCTATAACTATTCAAAATAAAATACTATTTTGTGGGAAAGACATTCTTTTTTAATATTAGGATAGTTACAATCCTGATGGGGAGATGATATGAATTGTAAAAACACAACTTCCATGTTCTAGGGCAGTGCTAAACAGGACACAGACTTAGTTCACATGCTAAATGTCAAAGAAAAAAAACTAAAGTTACTAACCCAGATTCTGACTCACATATTTCATTTTTCCTCATGCAGAGGCTTAATCAGGCCAACTGAACACAATAAGGAATTCAATCTTATTTTATATGAGTCATCTTGAATAATAATAAATTATTCATAGACATAAGGGAAACAATTATGCTCTTAGTCATTTTACCATGAAGATATATACCCTTTCTATAAACAATTGGTAGGATTCACCCTAAAATTGACTTAGATATTCCAAGGTTTAAACTTTTAAAAAGGACACTAGCAAAGCTAGATTCATCGATGAAGACTGAAAGAAACCAATGCTCCATCAGAGTAGTAGCTAACCCCTAGATCATTCTATTTTGTAAGTTCTGAAAACTTAATGGTTATGACATGAATTTACACTCATTCTTTACATTAAGTGCAAGCTAAGAACATGCGATCATAAATTGATGAGGAAAGCACTGCACTTTGAGTGTAAACATTTCATTCTGAGGTTTTTAAGCCTCCTTTTTCAATTCCATTAAGTCTAGCTATATTTCCACTTCCTTTTTTCATAGCTTTTTCTGATTCATCCCTCTATCACATACTGACAAATGGATGAGATAAATAAATGCATTAGTTTACTTTTTTGCAGTATAATGTCAAACTGTATAAACTATGGGTTCTCATTCCAATTTTGCCTCTAACACTATTTTCATTCTTCATTTTTTTCCCCAGAATTTTCAGGGCAGAAAATTCAGACTTCAGATGAATAACAGTTAAACTCAATCTAGTACATATCTTAGATTCAGCCTGTAAACTTTCAGACTAAGGTTTTTTTCCTCCTATGTTTTATTCTCCTTATTTCAGAGGCAATGTTAGAGAAGAAAAATAAAACCCAATTTTGATCCCTTATATAACAACGTGTTAAAATTAAAGTGTAAACCAAGCCATCAATGCCCAGTAAATGTGAACTTCCAAAGTGGGGTATCAGATTAGTATATGCAGAAATTATAAAGGAAAGAGAAGGGGTTGTTAACACTTGGATGCACATAGGAATCACCCAAGGACCTCAAGGAAGCACTGATGCCTGGGTTTCAGCCCCAGGAATTTGTATTACATTACATATGGTCTGGAAAGTTTTTAAAAGTTATCTAAGAGATTCTAATTGAGAACCACTATTTTATCCAATAGTAACGGTGGCTCAGTGGTAAAGAACCACTGCACGGGCTGCCAATTGCCGCCTGCCAACGCACAGGTTTGATCCCTGGGTTGGGAAGATCCCCTGGAGAAGGGAATTGCAACCCACTGCAGTATCCTTGGCCTGGAAAACCCCATGGACAGAGGAGCCTTGTGGGTTACAGTCCATGGGCTTACAAAGAGTTGGACATGACTAAGTGACTGAGTACACATGCACAAAATGATTTACAGAACACTGAAGGGTTGCACTTTCCAGACAGTTAAACACTGTGATCGTTCAATGAGGATTTGTTGATTGAAACCAGGAACATGATGCTTCAATTCATTAAGTCTAGTGAAATATTCATGTAGGAATTACATTTAAACTTTTGAAATAGAGACTGAAGCAACCCTCAGCTGATACTGCTATGGACTTTCTAGGAATAAAGTTTAGATGTCTTTATGGAGTCCTTTTCCCATAGAGATTCTAAGACCATAGCTAGTCCCTCTGTTACTTCCTGAATCCTAATAGTTAGGTTTGTTAATGTCTACATTGGCTAAAATTTGCTCACGTATAGAAACATTTTTAAGTTTAAAAATACTATTTTTGAAGTAAGTGTTATCTGAAAGTTCCAGTTCCAACACAGATCCTGTCTATTAAATCTGTCATTATGATACACAGAAGTAAGAGGTATTTTCCTGCCTGGGATCACAAAATAAGTTTCAGGTCAGGATTTGAGAAAGAATTTAAAACTGTTATAAATCCCTGTTATTTCAGTGGTTTTAGTAAAATGAAATAAATTAAGTCCATTTCCCTTCAAGCCTTCTACAGCTTACTACGTACCCTTAAATGTGTGTGTGTGCATGTGTGTTTTACTGTCATCTCTCACATTTTGGCACAATCAGATTTTGTTTTTCTTAAATTCTATTTGCCTCTTTTGTATTTAATACTAGTCAACTTTATTCACTTCTTATATTTCAAGCAACCTCAAAACATTAATCTGACAGATGCTGTATGGTAATGGGATGGACAGATGTATCAACAAGAAAGCTGTAAACACACACACATACACACACACACACATACACACATCCCTCTGGACGTTTAGAGAAGAACGGGGAATCAGTGAATGTTAATACCACCCATGTAACAGCTTTACTAGACAGATTTCATGTAGTTGTCCTGTTTTATAGTCAATAGCCATATAAGTTCTTTCAAGGATCCCTCTGCTTCCAATATTATAGCTGTGTCATTGATAGGCTCTCAGATCTCTGAGAACAGAGGACTTTTGAATTAATTAGCTGTTAATTTTCAATAAGCAAAGTGAGGACTTTCTTAGCTGGTGGATATTTGACAAGACTGTACATTCTTCAATGGCACTGGTTGAAGACCAGTTAAAGACTTCAGTATTTCCTTCAGTTAAGATAGATATATTATTACTTGTGTTAAGAAATTCCTCAGGGCTTCCCTAGTGGCTCAGTGGAAAAGAATCTGCCTGCCAATGCAGGGGACACAGGTTCGATCCCTGGTCTGGGAGGATCCCACATGGACAACTAAGCCCATGCACCACAACTATTAAGTCAGTGCTCTGGAGCCCGTGCACCACAACCACTGAAGCCTGCATGCCCTAGAGCCTGTGCTCAGCAACAAGAGAAGCTCCCACAATAAGAAGCCCGTGCACCACAATGAGAGAGTGGCCCCCACTCACCACAACTGGAGAAAGCCTGTGTGCAGCAGCAAAGACTCAGCACAGCCAAAAATAAATAAATCTTGAAAAATTCTTCTCTTTCTATTGAGGTGATAACCCTAGAAAACCTGAAATATAATGGTGGGAAAGCACTATGTTGTAAACTTGGTTCAAATATCACCATAACATTTTTAACAATTATTTATTTAGAGTCTCTATTGTCAGCCTCCACTTCACCATAGCTTTGCTTGTTCATAAATAAGGGCAAGAGCAGGGGAGACAAGTAGTTAAAAAGATGTTTTCCTCCCTGCAGTGGCCTCCTGGGATCCAGGAGGAGTGAGAATCTGGCAGAACTAAGAGTAGGTGGAAAGGATTGAAGACATGAGCAGGAACTTGCTTATTGATTCCATGTGCTTCCATCCTGATCTGCCTGACGGATTTGGTCAAGCAAAGTTCAAGAACTCCTGAAGCTAAGCTAAAGAATGTCTTTATGGATCTGTTAGTTAAGTGTAGTCAACCAATAAAGGAACAGCCCCTGATAAGGAGGATGTCATTACCCTACCATCAAACAATCCTGATACTAAATGCTAAGTCTACAAGTTACTAATAATTGAAGACATCTAAGCCATAGATTATCATTAGCAAGATAGAGAGGAGCTGCTGAGAAGACTGAGAGGTATTTCGTCAGGTCAGAAGGTCAGACTGTTATTCCATGAATATTTACAAGGCATTTACTGTACTTCAGGATGACACAAGGGCTGAGGAGATGAAGATAAAAAGACAGACCCTGCAAACAAGGGGTCTATCAGGTTGTAGGGATACAGACCTGTAAACCATTACATTCGAATAGTAATCAGTGTAATTATAATATGTAGAGGAAGGAGAGGAGGAGGATGTTCAAAAATGCCTAGAGAAAAAACAAGGAACTCATCACAAGGAGGATAACCTTGGGCTGAGACTTTAAGGACTTAGATAGGTCTTTATATTAGAGATACTAACGTAAGGATGACATCCTAGGTGGAAAGAATAATGGTGTAAATGACATGAAGGTGTAAGAATGCTCTCGGGCAAGAGGTTTGTGAGAGGATATGAAAGAGCAGTTATAGAAAATTTGGTTGATCAGGCAGGTGAAGGCCAGAGGATGAAAAGACCGGTATGTCATGCCAAGGAATTTTTTTTTTTCTCTAAAGGTGATGAGAAGCCAATGACATATTTTGAGCAAAGAGCTGATGTCCTATTTGTTCTCAAAAGGTCATTCTCGAGAGATGCTGGAGGATGGATTGAAAAAGGGTAAAATTAAGGAGGAGAGAACAGTGAATAGGACATTCAATACTGTGGGTAGGATCTGCTGAGAATGGTAGCAGAAGGGATGGAGATGGATACGACAAGAATTTATTGTGGAGCAGAGTGAATAAATATGCAGACAAATTGGGTATGGGAGATGAAGATCTACAAGAAGTTTTACGATTGGAACTTGGATAACTGAGTGGATGGTAGCTGTTGCTCACCAATATAAGAAATTTCAAAAGAAGCATGTAGAAATGGGAAGATGATGAGTTCGCTGATAAGCCTCCAGAATATGAGGGCTTCATAAGATGTTCGTTTAGAAATGCAAAGCATCAGGAAAAGAGCCTGGCACATAGTATATGGTCAAGAAATTATGGTTCACTTTCCTTTTGAAACAAGAATAATTGTCATTAAGCAACTGAATATATGTAAATAAAACCTGGAGAGAAATATTTGGTCTCTTTTCAGTTTCAAAACTGATTCTTCCCTACTATATATTTTGCGCATGCTATTCCCGGCACCTAGATGATCCTGCCTGCACAGGCCTCCAGGCCCTTTTCATCCTTCGGCTGAACATCATCTAAGTTAGGCCTTTTGTAATCATGTTCAGAAACCGTTCTCTCCCAACTCAGTACACATCACATGTTCCTATTGATGACTTGCACAGAAAATTTCTCAGTTTTCAAATATATAATTCATATTAGTTATCTGCCTATCCCTTTAGGTTCTATTCTAAGGTGTGGAAAGAAAAAGGAGGGGGGAGGAGAAAGAAAGGAGGAAAGAAGAAGAGAAAGAGGGAAAGAACAGAAGGAAGAAAGCAATAGACTGTGCCTAACTTGGAAATTAATTATCCAATTTGTGGATATAAAAATGCCATTACCTGTTCTTATTACAAATATATGCAAAACCCACATTGTTTTCAGTTTTTGTATATTTCACTCCTTAACATCTCAGAATAAGGCACGGAAGAAAGAGGAAATTTACAAAGCACACACACGAAATTGTGCAACAGCCTCTTTTACAAGTAATGATTGCTTGAGGTTTGGGCCCCACACTATAGCAAGTGTATTGCCAATTAGAATTCTAACAAAAATGATCGGCCAGAAAGGAAATCACTCCACAACAACATCAGCCAGCTGAATGCATCTACAGCCATTGCTGTTGTTGTTTACTGGCTAAGTCATGACTGATTCTTTTGCAGCCTCATGGACTGTAGCCCACCAGGCTTCTCTGTCCATGAGATTTCCCAGGCAAGAATACTGGAGTGGGTTGCCATCTCCTTCATCAGGGGATCTTCCCAACCAAGGAATCAAACCCATGTCTCCTGAATTAGCAGGAGGATTCTTTACCACTGAGCCATCCGGAAGCCCCATCTGCAGCCATACAAGTCAAGAAAATCCTATTCAAACATCTATTATAGGCAAATCAGAGTGCCATTTTTGGCAGGTGATAGAAAATGATTTAAAGCACAGGATCTTCCTTAAATTAATTTACAATTAAGTAATGAGGGTGAGGAAATTATGAAGAACTAAACCATATGGCAGAATATGAAACAAGCTATAGAGATGCTCAAGCACAACACCGTCAGAAGCCATAAAACTCCTTTTTCAAGTCAACAGCGTCCTTTCTCAAATGATAGTGGCATCATTTTTAATTCAAGAATACACAAGGAAACAAACCAGAGTGCAGGGGAATAATGCAGGTCGTGGGAATGTGATATTCGTCTTGGAAATATAAACTACAGAAAGGAGAACAATCACAGGGTCAGAAACCACAGAATAGGTTAATGGCAGTCAGTACCTATTTGAAATCCATCTCCTCATGAATTTTTTGTGACTTTTTAAAGCATCTATATGAAACTGGTTTTCATAAAATCTAACAGTGACTTAACATATTTTAAAGAATTCTGTATTATGTGCATGTGATACTTTTATTACATATGCTACAATCCTCTGCTTGTTAGTTTTGACTCTCAAATACCCATAAAAGACCCATAATGTCTGTATCCTGAGAAATTACACTTGAGATTTTTATACTTTATAGTCTGTTTAAGGCTTACCTTAACACTTAAAGAACTAGAACCTGAATTCAAAGGCCAATTCATTTTCCTTAATGATATAAGAGCAAATAAAATCCACTCCAATTGTCCTGGTTCGTAAGCAGTGGGAAGGAGTTTTATCAAAGTAAATAGGATGTGAATGCACTGAATGATGATATATTAAATAAGACTCCAGTCATATAGTTATTTTCTCACTAATTTCATAATTATTAAATATGATCCTTGAATTTTCACATTGAATTTTAATACATCAAGAAAAAATTTTAAACCTAAGGAAGAAATTCCATAGTAAAATATTTAAATCTTACTTGTTTAATTACAAAGCTATTCTCAGGCAAACAATTTAATAATGCTTATAACTCCCTAAGAAAAAGAAATGCAAAAAGGCAAAAAGGTTGTCTGAGGAGGCCTTACACTTACCTGAGAAAAGAAGAGAAGCATACGGCAAAGGAGAAAAGGAAAGATATACCCATCCGAATGCAGAGTTCCAAAGAATAGCAAGGAGAGATAAGAAAGCCTTCTTAAGTGAACAATGCAAAGAAATAGAGGAAAACAACAGAATGAGAAAGACTAGAGATCGCTCCAAGAAAATTAGAGATATCAAGAGAACATTTCATGCAAAGATGGGCACAATAAAGGACAGAAATGTTATGGATCTAATAGAAGTAGAAGATATTAAAAAGAGGTGTCAAGAATACACAGAAGAACTGTACAAAAAAGTGTTAATGACTGACATAATCACAATGGTATGATCACTCACCTAGAGCCAGACATCCTGGAGTGTGAAGTCAAGTGGGTCTTAGGAAGAATTACTACAAATAAAGCTAATGGAGGTGATAGAATTCCTGCTGAGGTATTTCAATTCCTAAAAGATGATGCTGTTAAAGTGCTACACTCAATATACCAGAAAATTTGGAAAACAAAGCAGTGGTCACAGGACTGGAAAAAGTCAGCTTTCATTACAATCGCAAAGAAGGGCAATGCAAAAGAATATTCAAACTACCACACAACTGCAATCATTTCACATGCTAGTAAGGTCATGATCAAATCCTTCAAGCAAGGCTTCAACAGTACATGAACCAAGAGCTTCCAGATGTACAAGCTGGATTTAGAAAAGGCAGAGGAACCAGAAATCAAATCGCCAACATCAACTAGATCATAGAAAAAGCAAGAGAATTCCAGAAAAACATCTGCTACATTGACTACACCAAAGCCTTTGACTGTGTGGATCAAAACCAACTGTGGAAAAATCTGGAGGAGATGGGAATACCAGACCACCTTACCTGCCTTCTGAGAAACTTGTAAGTCAAGAAGCATCAGTTAGAACTGGACATGGAACAATGGACTGGTTCAAAATTGGGACAGGAATATGTCACAGCTGTACATTGTCACCCTATGTATTTAGCTTATATGCAGAGTACCTCATCCGAAATTGGCTGGATGAACCTCAAACTGGAATCAAGATTGCTAGGACAAAATCAACAACCTGAGATATGGAGATGACACCACCCTGACACCAAAAGTAAAGAGGAACTAAAGAGCCTCTTGATGAAGGTGACAGAGGAGAATGCAAAAGCTGGCTTACAACTCAATGTTCAAAAACTAAGATCATGGCATCTGGTCCTATCATTTCATGGCAAATAGATGAGGAACAAATGGAAACAGTGACAGACTTTATTTTCTTGGGCTCCAAAATCACTGAAGATTGTGAATGCAGCCATGAAATTAAAAGATGCTTTCTCCTTGGAAGAAAAGCTATGACAAACCTGGACAATGTATTCAAAAGCAGCAACATTACTTTGTCGACAAAGGTCTGTACAGTCAAAGCTATGGTTTTAACAGTCGTCATGTATGGATGTGAAAGTTGAAACATAAAGAAGGCTGAGCACCAAAGAACTGATGCTTTTGAACTTTGGTGTTGGAGAAGACTCTTGAGAGTCCCTTGGACTGCAAGGAGATCAAACCAGTAAATCCTAAAGGAAATCAGTCCTGAATGTTCATTGGAAGGACTGCTGCTAAAGCTCCAATCCTTTGGCCACCTGATGGGAAAGGCCAACTCATTGGAAAGACCTTGATGTGGGGAATGACTGAACTGCTGTACGTTAGATACCCAAGACTTATTGATCTTATAACTGGAAGTTGGTACCCCTTAGACCAACATCTCCTTTCCCCCACACCAGTTCAGTTGCTCAGTTGTGTCTGACTCTTTGAGACCCCATGGACTGCAGCACACCAGGTCTCCCTGTCCATCACCAACTCCCAGTTTACTCAAATTCATGTCCATTGAGTTGGTGATGGCATCCAACCATCTCATCCTCTGTCATCCCCTCTCCTCCTGCCTTCAATCTTTCCCAGCATCAGGGTCTTTTCCAATGAGTCAGCTTTTTGCATGAGGTGGCCAAAGTATTGGAGTTTCAGCTTCAACATCAGCCCTTCCAATGAACACTCAGGACTGATTTCCTTTAGGATGGACCGGATGGATTTCCTTGCAGTCCAAGGGACTCTCAAGAGTCTTCTCCAACACCACAGTTCAAAAGCATCAATTCTTGAGCACTCAGCTTTCTTTATAGTCCCACTCTCACATGACTACTGAAAAAACCATAGCCTTGACTAGACGGACCTTAGTTGGCAAAGTAATGTCTCTGCTTGTTAATATGCTGTCTAGGTTGGTCATAGATTTTCTTCCAAGGAGTAAAGGTCATTTAACTTCATGGCTGCAATCATCATCTGCAGTGATTTTGGAGCCCAGAAAAATAAATTCTGACACTGTTTCCACTGTTTCTCCATCTGTTTGCCATGAAGTGATGGGACCAGATGCCATGATCTTCATTTTCTGAATATTGAGCTTTAAGCCAGCTTTTATACTCTCCTCTTTCACTTTCATCAAGAGGCTTTTAGTTCTTCACTTTCTGCCATAAGTGTGGTGTCATCTGCATATCTGAGGTTATTGATATTTCTCCTGGCAATCTTGATTTCAGTTTGTGCTTCCTCCAGCTCAGCATTTCCAATGATGTACTCTACATATAAGTTAAATAAGCAGGGTGACAATATATAGCCTTGACGTACTCCTTTTCCTATTTGGAACCAGTCTGTTGTTCCATGTCCAGTTCTAACTGTTGCTTCCTGACCTGCATACAGGCTTCTCAAGAGGCAGGTCAGGTGGTCTGGTATTCCCATTTCTTTCACAATTTTCCACAGTTTATTGTGATCCACACAGTCAAAGGCTTTGGCATAGTCAATAAAGCAGAAATAGATGCTTTTCTGGAACTCTCTTGCTTTTTCCATGATCCAGCGGATGTTGGCAATTTGATCTCTGGTTCCTCTGCCTTTTCTAAAACCAGCTTGAAAGTCTGGAAGTTCACAGATCGTGTATTGTTAAAGCCTGGCTTTGAGAATTTTGAGCACTACTTTGCTATCCTGGAATGTGAAGTCAAGTGGGCCTTAGAAAGCATCACTGCGAACAAAGCTAGTGGAGGTGATGGAATTCCAGTAGAGCTATTTCAAATCCTGAAAGATGATGCTGTTAAAGTGCTGCATTCAATATGCCAGCAAATTTGGAAAACTCACCAGTGGCCACAGGACTGGAAAAGGTCAGTTTTCATTCCAATCCCCAAAAAAGGCAATGCAAAGAATGCTCAAACTACTGCACAATTGCACTCATCTCACATGCTAGTAAAGTAATGCTCAAATTCTCCAAGCCAGGCTTCAGCAATACGTGAACTGTGAACTTCCTGATGTTCAAGCTGGTTTTAGAAAAGGCAGAGGAACCAGAGATCAAATTGCCAACATCCGCTGGATCATGGAAAAAGTAAGAGAGTTCCAGAAAAACATCTATTTCTGCTTTATTGACTATGCCAAAGCCTTTGACTGTGTGGATCACAATAAACTGTGGAAAATTGTGAAAGAAATGGGAATACCAGACCACCTGACCTGCCTCTTGAGAAGCCTGTATGCAGGTCAGGAAGCAACAGTTAGAACTGGACATGGAACAACAGACTGGTTCCAAATAGGAAAAGGAGTACATCAAGGCTGTATATTGTCACCATGCTTATTTAACTTATATGCAGAGTACATCATGAGAAATGCTGGACTGGAAGAAACACAAGCTGGAATCAAGATTGCCAGGAGAAATATCAATAACCTCAGATATACAGATGACACCACTCTTATGGCAGAAAATGAAGAGGAGCTAAAAAGCCTCTTGATGAAAGTGAAAGAGGAGAGTGGAAAAAGTTGGTTTAAAGCTCAACATTCAGAAAATGAGGATCATGGCATCTGGTCTCCTCACTTCATGGCAAATAGATGGCAAAACAGTGGAAACAGTGTCAGACTTTACTTTTTTGGGCTCCAAAATCACTGCAGATGGTGACTGCAGCCATGAAATTAAAAGACACTTACTCCTTGGAAGAAAAGTTATGACCAACCTAGATAGCATATTCAAAAGCAGAGACATTACTTTGCCAACTAAGGTCTGTCTAGTCAAGGGTATGGTTTTCCCAGTGGTCATGCATGGATGTGATATTTGGACTGTGAAGAAGGCTGAGTGCCGAAGAATAGATGCTTTTGAACTGTGGTGCTGGAGAAAACTCTTGAGAGTCCCTTGGACAGCAAGGAGATCCAACCAGTCCATTCTGAAGGAGATCAGCCCCGGGATTTCTTTGGAAGGAATGATGCTAAAGCTGAAACTCCAGTACTTTGGCCACCTCATGCGAAGAGTTGACTCATTGGAAAAGACTCTGATGCTGGGAGGGATTGGGGGCAGGAGGAGAAGGGGACGAGAGGATGAGATGGCTGGATGGCATCACTGATTCAATGGACATGAGTCTGAGTGAACTCCAGGAGTTGGTGATGGACAGGGAGGCCTGGCGTGCTGCGATTCATGAGGTCGCAAAAAGTCAGACACGACTGAGCGACTAAACTGAACTGAACTTGCCAGCGTGTGAGATGAGTGCAATTGTGCAGTAGTTTGAACATTCTTTGACATTGCCTTTCTTAGGGACTGGAATGAAAACTGACCTTTTCTAGTCCTTTGGCCACAGCTGAGTTTTCCAAACTTGCTGGCATATTGCGTGCAGCACTTTCACAGCATCATCTTTTAGGATTTGAAATAGCTCAACTGGAATTCCATCACCTCCACTAGCTTTGTTCGTAGTGATGGTTCCTAAGGTCCACTTGACTTCACATTCCAGGATGTCTGGCTCTAGGTGAGTGATCATACCATCCTGATTATCTGGTTCATGAAGATCTTTTTTGTACAGTCCTTCTGTGTAGTCTTGCCACCTGTTCTTAATATTTTCTGCTTCTGTTAGTTCCATAGCATTTCTGTCCTTTATTGAACCCATCTTTCCATGAAATATTCCCTTGGTATCTCTGATTCTCTTGAAAAGATCTCTAGTCTTTCCCACTCTATTGTTTTCCTTTATTTCTTTGCACTGATCTCTGAGGAAGGCTTTCTTATCTATCCTTGCTATTCTTTGGAACTCTGTATTCTGATGCTTATATCTTTCCTTTTCTCCTTTGCTTTTGCTTCTCTTCTTTTCACAGCTATTTTGAGGCCTCATTAGACAGCCCTTTTGGTTTTTTGCATTTCTTTTTCTTGGGGATGGTCTTGATCCTTGTCTCCTCTAAAATGTGACGAACCTCCGTACATAGTTCATCAGGCACTCTGTCTATCAGATCTAGTCCCTTAAATCTATTTCTCACTTCCACTGTATAATCGTAAGGGATTTATTTAGGTCATACCTGAATGGTCTAGTGGTTTTCCTACTTTCTTCAAATTCAGTCTGAAATTGTCAAAAGGGTGTTCATGATCTGAGCCACAGTCAGCTCCCAGTCTTGTTTTTGCTGACTGTATAGAGCTTCTCCATCTTTGGCTGCAGAGAATATAGTCCATCTGATATCGGTGTTGACCATCTGGTGATGTCCATGTGGAGAGTCTTCTCTTGTGTTGTTGGAAGAGGGTGGTTGCTATGACCAGTGCGTTCTCTAGGCAGAACTCTATTAGCCTTTGCCCTGCTTCATTCTGTACTCCAAGGCCAAATTTGCCTGTTACTCCAGGTGTTTCTTGACTTCCTACTTTTGAACTCCAGTCCCCTATAATGAAAAGAACATCTTTTGGGGGTGTTATTTCTGAAAGGTCTTGTAGGTCTTCATAGAACCATTTAACTTCAGCTTCTTCAGCATCACTGGTCAGGGCATAGACTTGTACCGTGATATTAAATGGTTTGCCTTGGAGATGAACAGAGATTATTCTGTCGGTTTTGAGATTGCATCCAAGTACTGCATTTCAGACTCTTTTGTTGACTATGATGGCTACTCCATTTCTTCTAAGGGAGTCTCGCCCACAGTAGTAGATATAATGATCATCTGAGTTAAATTCACCCATTCCAGTCCATTTTAGTTCCCTGATTCCTAAAATGTCAACATTCACTCTTGCCATCTCCTGTTTGATCACTTCCAATTTCTGGAGTGGCTGTGAGGAGCTACCCCACATCCAGGGGCAAAAGAGCAGCCCCAGCAAGATGGTATGAGGGGCAAATTCACGTTTAGAAACCCTGTTTCTAATCCTGTTCCCACTAGAGATGCTCAGAGGGTTCAAACAAACCTTGCATACCAGGACCCAGGGACCCCAGAGAGACAGAGACAGAACTGTGTTTGAGCATCTCTGTGGAGGTATAGGTTGGCAGTGATCTGCCACAGGGACAGGGGCTCTGGGTGTGGGTATGGCATAAGTGCTCTTGGAGGAGGTCACCATTAACCCACTTACATAGGACTGGGAAATAGGCTCTTGGAGGGCACAAAAGAATCTTGTGCACCAGGACCCAGGAGAGAGGAACAGTGACCCCACAGGAAACTTGCCTGTGGGTGTCCGGGAATCTCTGGCAAAGGTGTGCATTGGTGGTGGCCTGCTGCAAGGTTGGGGGCATAGACTATAGCAGTACATGCATGGGATCTTTTGAGGGAGGTCACCACTATCTTCATTACCTCCACCATAGTTTGGCCCCAGGTAAATAGCAGGGAGGGAACACAGCTCCATCCATCAACAGAAAATTGGATTAAAGAACAAGACCTAGTATCCCCCTCAGTCAGTCTATCCCATGAGGAAGCTTTCATAACCTCTTATCCTTCTCCATCAGAGGGCAGACAGACTGAAAACCACCATCACAACAAACTAACCAATCTAATCACATGGATCACAGCCTTGCCTAACTCAGTCAAACTGTGTGCCATGCTGTATAGGGCCACCCAAGACGGATGGGTCATGGTGGAGAGTTCTGACAAAATGTGGTCCACTGGAGAAGAGAATGGCAAACCACTTCAGTATCCCTGCCTTGAGAACCCCATGAACAGTATGAAGAGGCAAAAAGATAGGACACTGAAAGAGGAACTCCCCAGGTCGGTAGGTGCTCAATATGCTACTGGAGATCAGTGGAGAAATAACTCCAGAAAGAATGAAGAGATGGAGCCAAAGCAAAAACAACACCCAGTTGTGTGTGTGACTGGTCATAGAAGCAAGGTCCGATGCTGTAAAGAACAATATTGTATAGGAACCTGGAATGTTAGGTCCATGAATCAAGGCAACATACAGCAGGGTGAGTATAATTAATAATACTGATATATGTACTTGAAAGTTGGTAATCTCATAAATCTTAAATATTCTAACCTTAAAAAAATGGTAATTATATGATATCATGCAGGCGCTAGATAAACTACGGTGGTAATCATTTTATAATACATAAGTGTATCAAATCAACATGTACATCTTAAATTTACATAATGTTCTATGTCAACTGTATCTCAATCAAGTTGTTGAGGAAAGTCATAACCTCTGAGGAAGCAAGTTTAGCCAACACCTTTACCTCTTTTATTCCTCCTGTTGAATTCAGATAAAATTTAATGATTTCAAATTTACATGTACAGTATATTTTTATAAGAATATTCTCTATCCTTCCAGATATCCTCCTCTCCATATCTATTAATAAGATATTTGGAATGAAAAATGTTATAGTTTAATTCATTTATTAAGAAAATTTTTATTTCTATTTTGGATGAGTCCTTTTTTGTACTTTTGCTCTAATTTTGAGCATGTATAATTTATTTAAAAATTAACATTATTAATATAAAAGGCATATACAACACTTTATTTTAAACAATTTTCTTCATGCTTAAAAATTTATTTGAAAAATGTTTTGATTTTTTGGCTCTTCTATATGTTTTAAGGGAGTTTGACTTTGTTGTTACTTTTCTACATTTACTTTTAATTGTACACCATTAATTTAAAAGAAAGTGATTATTGTTAAAAATGGAGATGTGAAATGTTATGCATAGTACAGAAAATATTTCCATTTTTAAAAATGATGAGGATGTTAATGGTACCTAAACATTATTTCTAAATATACCCACCATTTTATCATAATTTTCTAATACCTGCTAATTTCTTTGCAAAAAGTAATCTAAGTTATGGTCACAATGACTCTTTTAATCCACTGTGATACTTAAGATTTGTGAAGGATATATCTTAATATTCCTTAGAACACTGACAGGATATAGATTTATTGTTAAAACATAAGAATAAAGTAAAATCAGAAGAAAATGGAAAATCCTGAAGTTAAAACAGAATTTGACAACTGAAGGTGATCACTATGAGAGAAATGGAATAAAATGAGATGCTCTTCTCATTGTCATCCATACTGTTATGTGAGAAAGACCAGCAAGTGTGCAGATTAAAAGAGAAAGAAAGAAAGAAAGAAGAAAAGCAGAAGGAAATTCCGCTTCTACTGATTTGTGAGTAACTCCATGAGCTTCAGGCTAAGAACTGAATCCAAATCTAAACAGCATGGCAGGAGAAGATGTCTAAACTATAGATGGCTAGGACAGTGGGCAAGCTTACAGCTCATCCACTCCTGTGGTCCAGCAAAGACCACTTGCCCTTTGACTATGTTCTCAGACAACAAATTATCCCTTCCTGGGTCAAATGAAGCTATTAACACATTAGCAGTATGTTTTCTTGAAGATGAACAGCATGTTAAAAGGGTAAAAATCTATTACGATTGCACAATTGCCTGGAGCAGAGTGAGAATGGAACTTTCCAACTCCCTAACCTCATGCAGTAACCATCTTGCCAAATGCTAGTTCTCTTTCTAGTTTTATGGCCCAGCAGCTATCCTAGCAGTAAAAAGTTCTTAAGAAACCTAGTAAAACATTCAGCTGCCATTTCAAATTTCTGAGGGAAAAATAAGCACGACTGGCAGCAAACAAATTTTGCAAAGACAAAAACCACCAGACTTTATAAAATTAATCAAACAGCTGTTTGACAACATCACTAAACTCCATCTCACTAAAGCCAAGATGTAGCTACAAAAATTCATTTTGATGTTAGAAGATCCTCATGTAAGCATAGAATTAACATCAAATTTACTCATGTACTTATAAATCATTAATAAAAAAGATCTTAGACTATGAATGGAAAAGTAAAACTCTTCTAGATAGAATGTTTAATCTTCGCATTTTCCTACTTATCCCTTGCCGAGCCGCAATGACAAGAAACAGAGGCACAGTGTAAATATGAGACAAAAATGTAGAAAAATGCACTCATTAAGATGAGGGCAAAGACGATTCTGGCTGTTAACGTATGAAGAATAGTCTCCAAATTTTACTTATTTTTAAATGAGTGTAGTAAAAAATGCAAAGCAAGCTAGTAGATTTAACTCTTTCCATCATCCAGCTGGTCTTGGGTTAGGCGTGATTTATGAGAAGTATACTAATTACATGTAAATGTATCCTTCCAAAAATGCTTTGGAAAGCTATGAAGGACTTTGAACACAGTCCTCAAAATTCTCAAAATCTCAGAGTCAGAATCTGCTAAGCAGGGATTTCCCTGATGGTCCAGTGGTTAGGAACCCACCTTGCCTGGTGGCTCACCTGGTAAAGAATCTGCCTGTAATGAGGGAGGCCTGGGTTCGATCCCTGGGTTGGGAAGATCCCCTGGAGAAGGGAAAGGCTACCCACTCCAGTATTCTGGCCTGGAGAATTTCATGGATTGTATAGTCCATGGGGTTGAAAAGAGTCAGACACGACTGAGGGACTTTCACTTTCACTTTGCAATGCAGGGGATATAGGTTTGATCCCTGGTCAGGGAACTAAGATCCCACAGGCCGTGGAGTAACTAAGCCCTTGCACCACAACTACTGAGCCCACAGGCTTTGGAGTGTGAGTGATGCAATGAAAGATCCCACACGAGGCAACAAAGATCCCATGCACTGTAATTAAGACCTGACACAGCCAAATAAATAAATATGTTTAAAAAAGAGTCTGCCAAACAAGTCCAGTTGGATTGCTTGAAACTTTCATTGTGTAAGCCTCAGGCACCTGTTGAAGAAAGTGGTCAGACTCTAAGTGCCTTCAGGCCAAGCCTGTGCCTGCTTTTTTAGTTTTGTGCCCATAGTAGACATTTTTACATCTTTATCAAAGGAAGACCAAACTAAGGAAGTAAAGATGGAAAGCAGAGAGGGAAAGATGGAGGAGGGAAGGAAAAAAGAAAGGAACGGAAAGAAGGAAATTAAGGAATCTGAACAGCAAAGTCATGTTCAATTTCTTCTGAGAACTGCTCAAAAATGATGTCTTATTTACATACATCTAAATACAAACCAATACAATGAGATTCAGCAGGATGAACTACATCAATTACAGGGCTGTATAAAGTGGGGAGCTGATATTGCAGCAGATAAATCCTAAGTACAGAATTTCTGGGGCTTGCTACTTCTCCAAGTTGCGTCATCCTTATAGGAAACCTCAGTACTGCCAATGAAGACCCTGAAGCAAATGTTTCACTATGTCTCCATATTGAAAAATAAATCAAGTCTAAAATAAAAGTAACTTCATCCACCCATCCAAATGCCACATGTTATAATGCAACTTGTCTTTCTGGTCCCCGGCTGTCACAGTGTCTAAGGGATCTGCATGTAGAAGGGGTCATCTTAATTGGGAGAAATTTTTATTTACCAAAAATCACAAATATTAATTTAAATCGAATATTTTTAAAATGTAAACATTCCCAGAGGTAGACAGAATATATGAAGAGATAAAACTACAGGAACCGGGAACTAAATTTGTGAGCAGGGAGATGGCAGACTAGATTTCTGCAGACTTTTATATGCTCTTAGAAATGCAATTCTCCAGTTCAACTCTTCAGTTTCTTTATAATCATGTTATGTTTACCAAGCATATGCCATCTGATAAGCTGGAAGAGAATGGTTACAACTTTGATAACTGGAAGAAATCAACCTGAAGCAAAATGCCACTTAAAACACAACACAATAAAGTGGAAAATCCTCATTGAGACAAATTAGCTGATATACCCCTTTTTCCTCAATGTATTTTGGAAAGAATATTCAATGTCCACTCTACCAGTTACCTTCTTTGCTAGGAACTCACTTTATGGTGTTTGTAGACTTGTTAATTTAATGCAAAGCCATGGAAGTTTTTTAAAATGACATGAATAGCACAAAATGTCACTGAAAGTAACAATTTTGCTCAACCAGCAGATTATTTTTTTTTCCCATTTCTATTCAGGTAGTTTATATAGTACATGTGAAAATCAGTACCGTTAGCAGGGATATGAGAATGGATTGATGAGTGTGCTAAAAGACAAATGACTGATTTTCCCCCCCAACTAAACTCAGCACAGCAGGAGCAAGGCCATTTATGGCTATTAGGACACTTGGGAGAAATAAATGATTATCACCTTCAGTGAAGACAATGAGAACCATGCTAATATCAATCCCAGTTCCCATCAGGCTAATATAATAGCACTGAGACCACCAACTCAGAAACTCTCCAGTTTGTCTCAAGGACTTGCGCAAGTGACCATTGTGAGCTTAAGATGTGGCACTCAGTCCAGGGGGCCCATGACCAGACAGTGTAACTACTGTGGGAGGTGTTAAATTCAGAAATTTGTTCCAACTATTATCATCTGAATAAATCCCTTCAAATCATGCTGAACCCCAAAATTCCATATGCTTGACATAAAATACTTAGAGAACTGGAAAGAAAATGCCCTCAACTTCCTAAATATTCTCTGAAGCCTAAGTTCACACTTTTGCCTGTTCTTGACTTCCAAGAGCACTCTTTCAGACTTTGCCTATTCAGATTCAGCCTTAGTATTTCAAGTTCTGCCTAATTTCTCCCTGCAACTCACTTCCCTTCACTCCCCAAACACCACTCTCACTTGGCTTTTCTCCTGCAGTCTTTCAGACTCCACTGTGACTCCGTCTCTTGCTCTGACAGATTCTTAAAATTTTCTCTGCACTGGGATTCTATCTTCACCTCTCTTTTCCTTAATGATTTAGTGACAGCTTTGAAATACCCTCTGCATAATTATGAGCTTTGCTTACTGTTTCCAGACCTCTCTGCTGCCCTCCAGACCTGTATATTCAATATGTCTCTTAGACATTTCACTTGACTCAATCACAGACTGTGACACCTGCTATTCACCACTAATATTCAGCCTCCTTCTCTTTGGCCAGTAACACAAGAGAAATTAGAGAAGCCAGGTACTCCTTCATTATCCTCTCTTTCAACTAGAGTTTTCCAAGTGACAAGTTCTGGCCAATGAGATACAAATAATAATTTTATGCAAAGACTTCTGGGAAAGCAAAATCTGTTTTTTGTTCCCTGCCCCCCTCTCCGCCTTGTTTTTCTAGCTCCTGGTGATAGTTTAGAGCCTTTTCACATATTTCTCAGCCTTTTAAATGTCCTCTTTTGTGATCTGTCTGTTCAATTGTTTTCCCTATTATTCTATTATGGCTATTACAGCTTTTAATTGACTGACAGGAATCTGTATTTGGAAACAAGTCCCTGTTGGATATAGATCTTGAGAAGATTATATTATAGTCTCTGGGTTGCTTTTTCATTTTCTTACCAGTATCCTTCAATGAACAAAAGTTCCTAATCCTACTGTACTCTAATTTGTCGTTTTTCTTTCCTTTATGGGTAATATTTTCCAAATCTTGTCCAGAAAATCTCTACTAACTCCAGAATCATGAAGATAGTTTCTATTTCCCCTAAAATTATGGTGGTTTTAATTTTGTTATTAGTACTGAAATCAATCTGGAATTGAGCACATATACCAAAATGGGAATGAGCAGAGAAGATTAGCATAGCCCCTGCACAAGGATGACACACATATCCGTGAAACATTCCATATATGGGGGCTTCCCTGATGGCTCAGTTGGAAAAGAATCCACCTGCAGTGCGGGAGACCTGGGTTCGATCCCTGGGGTGGGAAGATCCCCTGGAGGAGGGCATGGCAACCCACTCCAGTATTCTTGCCTGGAGAATCTCCATGGACAGAGGAGCCTGGTGAGCTACAGTCCATGGTGTTACAAAGAGTCAAACTGTTAAGCACACACACCATGTACCAACACCAGACTGTTTTAATCATCACAGCTTTATAATAGGACTTGGTATCTCGGACAAACATCTTCCCGCTTAGTTCTCCCTAAAGACTGTCTTGGCTATTTTTTGGCCCTTTGATATCCATATACATTTTAGAATCATTTTGTTAGATTCTTCAGAAGTAAAGAAATAATCTGCTCAGGCTTTGACTGTGATTCCATTGAGTTCACAGAAAAAACCTGGGAAAACTGCCATCTCTTAACATTGCATTTTCCAACCCATAAATTTATTATAGCCCTCCATTTATTTGGGTCTTGATTTTATTTTGAGAATATTTTGTACTTTATGTTGTACATAGTTGCACATATTTTGGCATATTTTGTTAACTTTACTCCTAGGTATTTTATGCTATTGTAAGTAGTATATTTTAACATTTCATTTTCTATGTGTTTGCTTCTGCTATAACTGACTTTTGTAAATGTTGTAAGTTCCTAAGTAATTATGTTTGCTTGAAGATGCTTGTGAGTTTTTCTCATTTATACTCCACTTTTATTTCTTCAGTTACAATCCATATTTTTATTTCTTCTAATCTATATGCCTACTATTTCTTTTTCTTTACTTATTACACTGGTTCAAACTTCTTTTATAATGTTGAAAATAAGTGGTAAGAGCAGGTATCCTGTCTCATTCCCATTCTCTGGGGGAAAGGTTTCAATACTTTGTGATCAACTATATGGATTACTATAGAATTTTTTGTAGATATGCTTTATAAAATTATGGAATTTCTTACTGTTCCTGATCTACTAACATATTTTATAATCACATGATTTCTCTCCCCTTTTCTGTTAATGTATTGAATCACATTGACTTTTAGATATAAATTACTTTTTCACCCTGATAATAAATCCTGTTTTAATCTATTATCCTTTTTCTTCATTGATAGATTAGCAGTTGTATTCATTTGCTACGGCTGCCATAACAAAGTACCAGAAACTAGGTGATGTAATAGAAATCTATTATCTCCCAGTTTTGGAGACTAGAAGTGTGAGGTGTATGTGGGGGTGCTTCTCTCCTAGGACTTTGAAGGAAGGATATGTTCCAGGCCTGTCTCTTTGGCTTGCAGACAGCCATCCATGTGTTCACAGGGCACTTTCCCTGTATACTTGTCTCCAAATTTCCTCTTTATATGAGTATCAGTCAGATTAGGGCCCATTCTATTGTCTTGCTCTTAACCTCTGTAAAAACCATATCTTCACTTTCTGAGGTACCAGGAGTTAAGAGGTTAACATAGGAATGTGGGTTGCCAGGGGAGGTGGGAAGGTGGAATGGACAGTAATTAACCCATAACAGATATAAAACATATTTTGTTTAGAATTTGTCTGTCAGTTTTCATGAGAGATTTTACTGTAATATTCCCTTGCCTTTATCTTAATATTAAGGTTATACTAATTTATATTTGCAAATTTAAATTTTTCTGATTACCACAATGATTTGGGATTTTAACATGTTTTATATTTTGTGGATTACTTCTTCATATCTTTTGCTTTGAGGATACATATTTTTCTTATTACCTGGTAAGAATTTTTATTGTCAGTCTTCCTGTCTATTGCACTATGCTATATTTTTCCAGGAGACTTTGCATGTATTTAGGCAAATAGATATTATTAAAACATAGGTATTCAAGTTTATAATTCTCTTCATGGCAACCGTTGTTTACTGTCATGTCCCCTCCTAATGAAACGCCCCCTTGTGTCAAAATTATAACATTTTCAATATTACTATCACTACACATGGGCTTCCCTGGTGGCTGAGATGTTAAAGCGGCTGCCTGCAATGCAGGAGACCTGGGTTCAATCCCTGGGTCGGGAAGATCCCCTGGGGAAGGAAATGGCAACCCACTCCAGTATTCTTGCCTGGAGAATCCAATGGACGGAGGAGCCTGGTGGGCTACAGTCCAAGGGGTTGCAAAGAGTCGGACATGACTGAGCAACTTCACTTTCACTTTCATCACTACATATTTCATTGCTTAATTTTTGTATCTGTATCTTTAACATGGGCTTCCTTGATGGCTCAGTAGTAAAGAATCCACCTGGCAATGCAGGAGACGTGGGTTCAGTCCCCAGGCTGGGAAGATCCCCTGGAGAAGGAAATGGCAACCCACTCCAGTACTCTTGCATGGGAAATCCCATGGACAGGAACCTGGCAGGCTATAGTTTATGGAGCTGCAATAGAGTTGCACATGACTTAGCAACTAAATAACAACATTTTTTAACATATCTGCAATTTCTCTAAGGTAACACATAACCATCTAAATTGTATCTTATATACTTAACCTGTTGCTTCTATATCATTTAGTGGGGCCCAACATTTAAAGCCTGATTTGAAATGCTAGCTTCATAGTATGACAAATTTATATTTAAATTATGATTACTTTTTTACTTTGAAATCTTCTCAATTTTCTATCTATATGTAAACTAATACCCACTTTAATCACTGTGGCTTTCTAATACATTATAATATGCTTAAGATTAAATATTATGGCAATGTATTTCTCTATACATTTCTTTTAAAAGTTTGTCCATGCTATTCGCATGTGTATACTTGTTCAAATAAACTATAGAGAGTGAAGGACAGGGGATCCTGGTGTGCTGCAGTCCATGGGATGGCAAAGATTCAGACACGACTTAGCGACTTAACAACAAACTAAAGAATCCCTATTGTCAAGATCAGGAAAAAATAACATACTATTGGGATTTTTATAGGAATTGTGTTACATGTATAAACTGACGAGGTATAATTCTCATCTTTACAATTCTAAGGCGTCCATCGGAAAAATAGTATGTATCTCCATTTAACAATTCTAAGACTCTGCTTAAAGTTTCATAATTTTCTTCATGTAAGTCTTGTACATTTGTCATTAAGTTTGTTCTTTGGCTTTACATTTGTTTGATGGGAATAGAATATTTGGTTTCATTTTATTTCTAATTATTCATATTTGTTGACTTTCAAATTGTGTTATTTTAAAATTTGTTTCTGAATTTTTTTTAATATCATCAAGGAGAGCTGCTCAGATTATATAATGTAACATTCTAATATGTTGACTTCATACACACAGCCATATATATGTTATGCCCTGGAACTGTCTGTGGCCTCAGTATTTTAATACACTTAATTGAATTCAGTTTTCTAGCTTAAAGATTGTATACTTCAACATCCTTTATTTTTAATTTTAAATGAGTATTATTAAAGGCAAATATTCTTTGTAAGTTTAAATGTTTTGCCTTCTTCATTATCATTATCAGTAGTTCACTCAGGACTGCAAGCTACAGAAATGTTACTGATGCCAACAAAATGGTTATGTAGAGAAGGAAAGAACATTCACAGCAGAGAGACATGCAGTAACATCTCTCATATGGCACCCTGGTTTATATCACCGTTTATACAATCACATTAAACACATCCTCCTCCTCATCACAAAGAGCCACTCCTATCAGCCTGTCCTTTTTCTATTAACTGGTCTCAGGCACACTAAGTTTAAAAAGCTCACAGGCCCCTTCCCAACCTCCAACAAACCCACATATTCAATCAATTTTTCCCTCATGATCCATTTCAAACCTACCTTTGAATTTTCTCTTTTGCTGCCAGCATCCTAGACAAGGCTCACATTACAATAATCTGGCTTCTTTTATCATAATACTCTAACACAGGACTTCCCCAGTGGTTCAGTGGCTACGAATCTGCCTGCGAGTGTAGGCGACACTGGTTGGCTCCCTGGTCTGGGAAGATCACACATGCCATGGGGCAACTAAGCCTTGTGTGCCACAGCTATTGAAGCCCATGCAACAAGAAAAGCTCTGTGCTCTGCAACAAGAAAAGCCACCACAATGAGAAGCCAATTCTGACGCTTTTTTTCCGGGCTGAGTACTAATGTTGTACTAGAGAGTAGTCCCCTGCTCACTGCAACTAGAGAAAGCCTGCGTGCAGCAACAAAAACTTGGCTTGACCATTTGTTTCTTCTGAATCCTCAGTAGGTGGATTCCCTTCACTGTTCCCTGATCATATCTGATTACTTTCTACCACTGTTCCTGCAGCCACTCTTCTAACTTCAGTGACTTTGCCTGTAGCCTAGTTTCCTAGAGTCTGGGTCCCCACAACGCCCCACCAGAGCTCCCCACTGAACACAACTGCTTGAGCTTCTGCCATCTCTGAAAGGCTTTGGTCTCGGCCAAGGACCAGTCAACTTTGATCTTAGAACTGGTTTGGATTCTTCTGTAACATAACTGCCCCCAGTTTCATGTCAGTCTTTGGCCTTAGAAAAACGTCTCAATCCTGGTCCCATATTCAAAACACTGACCTTGGCTTTACCTACGGATGTTCCCAGATCACTTGAATATTATAACATCAGCAATCAGTGATTGCTTAAAATAAAGAAAGAAACCTCACTTTTTTTTCCCCAAGGCAACTCAGTGTTTTACCTGTGTT
The DNA here is from genome assembly GCF_001704415.2 of Capra hircus. NCBI lineage: Eukaryota > Metazoa > Chordata > Mammalia > Artiodactyla > Bovidae > Capra > Capra hircus. The sequence goes on from NW_017189516.1 coordinate 44,389,777, forward strand.
GAAAGAGTAATTAACTTCTTGCATGGCAGAAACAATTGAAGTTCTATATAAACTTTTGTACACTGCTTCTCGCTTTTTGACCAGCCTTACCAATATTTAAAGAACTGGCTTTGAACTTAGAATCCTTAATTTCACGGCAAAATTTCATTAATTCTTTTTAATGTTATTTTATTTTTAATTAGAGGATAATTACTCTACAATGTTGTGATGGTTTCCACCATACACTAACATGAATCAGTCATAGGCATACATATGTCTCCTTCTCCTCCTAAAACTCCTTCCCATCTCTCTCCCCATCCCACTCCTCTAGGTCATCACAGAGCACCAGCTTTGGGTTCCTTACATTACACAGCAAATTCCCACCAGCTATCCACTTTATATATGGTAATATATATGTTTCAATACTACTCTCTTAAGTCATCTCACCCTCTCCCTCCCCTACCATGACCATAAATCTGTAAAGAAGCTGACATGTTTAAAACAAATGGCTACACAGGGACACTAACCAGAGTCAGTAATAGAAAAAAAAAATGCAGTTTTCAGTTTCCTGAAATAACCATCTCTCATGATTCAACCATGAGAATCAATCAGCCAAATGCTTTCATTTATAAATGTTAAAATTATACAAATTTTTACTTCAAAGGAAGTGCTTAAAACAATATTGCAAATCCCCATGGACAGAGGAGCCTGGTGGTCTACAGTCCACGGGGGTCGAAAAGAGTCGAACATGACTGAGTGACTAAGCACAGCACAGCATGGGATGTAAGACACCAAGAGTGAACCCTGATATAAACTATGGCCTTTGGGTGATTATGATGTGTCAGTGAAGGTTCATTGATGATGACAAATGTACCACTCAATGCAGGATGCTGATAGTGGGGAGGTTGTGTGTGTTGGGGGGATGGTGGATAGATGAGAACCTTCTGTGCTTTCCACTCAATTTTTCTGTGAATCTAAAACTACTCTAAAGAATAAAGTCTATTTTTGAAAAAGAAAAGAAAAACAACATTGCTAATTGAAAACTGAAAATGTTAACACTTTCCATTGTATTTTATTATTTGAGACTGTGTTTTATGTCAAACATATAAATAAAACAATGAGGAACTTTTCATTTCTATGGTGATACTTGAAAATCACACAGAATTTAATCATGCCTACAAAAATGCTTGGTGGAAAACTGACCTCAAATATCATAGTCTGTGCTCAGTCATGTCTGACTCTTTGAGACCTCATGAACTGTAGCCCACCAGGCTCCTCTGGCCAAGGGATTTTTCAGGCAAGAATACTTGAGCAGGTTGCCATTTTCTTCTCTAGGGCAGCTTTCTGACCTAGGGATAAAACCCGCATCTCCAGCATCTCCTATATTGGCAGGTGAATTCTTTGCCACTCTGCCACCTGGGAAGCCCCTCAAGTATCATGAAAGCTCCCTAATCTGACCATTTGAGGTTTATGTTGTTTGCATTTTCTTCTGTGTGGCAGAAATAGCAAGACTTTTCAAATAACTATCAACATTGATAAAAGATGTCATTAGTGCCAAGCTTTATTACAGCATAAGTATATAGCCACACTTTTTACATCTATAAAAAAGCGGTATTTGGTAGTAATGCAGAATACAGAAATGGAAAAATGACAGCCATGTAACCCCTAGAATTTTACGTAAAATTCTATTCTTTGAATAACATTTTTCCTAAAATGTCAAGCATTTATTTTGACTTACAAAGTCTGTTTTCCCCCAAGAGTAATTGAAGGCTGTTAAGGGAAATGATTCTGCATCAGTTCAAAGCTTCTCAATGCTTTTTGGCATCACTGAATCCACTGGCTAGTCAAGCCAGCCTGTTGTTGGTCCAGCTTATTAGAGGCAAGGAAATAGACTCTGAAGAAATCAGCATATTCAGGATGCTCTGAAGAGCTTCCTGTCAAATGCCAGGCCAAAGTCTTTGAGGAAAAGCCAAGAGTCAAAGCCAGGTAGACCAGAAAGAGGCATCAAGTCCAGAGAGAGAAGCAGGGTCATAATGGCAGAGAAAGCCAAGAGTCAGAAGCCGGATAGATATTGAATTTGAGTGTGATCAAATGGAGGCAAACAAGACAGCCTTGGCACAACTGCTTTCCAAACAGGGCAAGATCAACATGGATACCAGTGCTCTTCCAATAGCTACCATTGATATATGCAGAAAAGGCACTACAGCAGTAGCTTCTAATATGAGACACTCCATTTAGATGACCACTTACGGAGAAAAGGTTACTAAAAGAAAAAGGAAACTGTTCCTTCCAATAATGAAAGACTTTTTTTTAAGGAATTAAAGATGAATCAGACCACACAATACACTCTGCTGTATCCATGACTCTATTGATAACATTGACTCACCTACAAATCCATAACGCAATCATAACATACAAGACCCTCAGGCTTTACAACATTCTGAAATACTTTCATAGTAATTGATGAACAAATTATATTTCAAATAATCTGGAAGTGAACTGTAATCTATTTTCTTAAATGAGAAACTAAGTTAATTAAACATTTTAACTGCCTACTTATTATGTACAACTGAATGATAGATATGGTACTTCTCTTAATCTGAGTATTTTATTCATCACACCAATACCATACAACAGAAAGTTTTCTGATTAGATAGAAATGGAAAGATAGGACTAAACATGAGGAATAATGCTTTATTTCTGCTCTGAAGTTATGAAAGTAATACTCAACATTTGTTAAACATAGACTAAGTGCCAGGTACTATTTTATATACTTAATACAAATTGCCTCCTTTAATCTGAATAGCGGTTTGATTTAGTATTTACTATTATTATTCTACAGTTGAAAATAAGGTTAAAAGTGTTGAATAACTTGGTCAACTTCACAGAGCCAGTAAATAAAGGATTTATCAGTCTTTGTAGACAGACAAGTAGGAGATACATACAGAGGGATGTATAGACAAAAATATTCCCACTCATTCTTACATATTTTAAATGGCAGACTATATCACACCCAACTTAAAATTGAGAAATTAGGTAGGACTTGGAGATTAAAATAATTAGCTAGGGTAAAGAATGGAAATAGAATTAACCTTTGGCCTTAATTTAGGCTAAACTACATGAAATTCCAAGTACTGTAACATTTTGGCCTACAAAAATGGTCCTCATATGACTTAATCTAATATATCCTCTACAAAGCACTTACAAGCACAATTACACTGCCTGAATATTAGAAGTCCTATTACCCATATTACCACTTTCTGTGAAATTACTAATTTGGATTGATATCTAAATTATTCATTTGGGCACACACAGAATATTAAAAATTATTTAAAATTCAGATAGTATCTATTACTACAATGATTTGATTCAAGTAGTAACTTAGTAATGATATTTAAAACAATCTTACATTTTACCCCAAAATTTCAAAGTATTTAAAAACCAATACATAAATCCCAGATCTCTGTGATGTGGGCAGGTGCTTATAAATATTCTTAAACAGCTTAGAAGCCAAATCATGAAAAAATTTAAGTGGCTTCCTGCTCATTCAATGAATCAGCAGTGATAGTAACAGCCAGAGTTACAGAACATTATTTATTCTGTGCCATACAGTCAACTTCACAATGTCACATCAGGGGCCATATTTTGTTTGGCTTTCATATAATAACTGATATCCCTCCAACACTATTCTACCTAAGTGAAAATATTAAAAATAATTTGGTGATTATAAGTAATGAATGAACCAGATGAAAACGATAAAATACTGGCAGTTCAGTTTGGCTCATCTGCATAGCGGCACCACAGCTGGCGTCCAGCAGCACCATTCTCTCCTTCAGTGCACAGTTACAGCCGCCTGCAACTGCTCTGTCTCATTTTATTCACAGTCTTCCACCTGGCTCGCTTCCCTTTTAGACCTGGTCCACAGTCAGGTTAAGCGAAATTTCTTGCTTCCATTAACACACACAAGTCATTCTGCATTTGTGAACTGTCAAGTGTCTGAATTGTTTCATATTCTAGTTGGCCAACACGGCATTCTAAACTTAGTACCTCATTAAATGTTATTTGAATAAAGGAATCTCTCATTATGCAAAGAGGAACTAGAAATACTGAGATGCCAGCAGGCCATAAATCAAGCAACTGAATTTGTCATCTATTGAAATGCCTGCTCAAAAGCCTGAGAAAAGTGTCACTTCATGGTGACTTCACCAGCCTGTTTCACTCATGGTAAGAGGTTTACACTCAGCAGAAAATTCTTGTATTATACATAAAATTTTCCCTTCACATGGTCCTCATACACAAAAATTTCCATTATCCCAGTTTAGTTAAAAACTACTAGTCGTGGACGAAACAATTCAAATTTCAGTTACCACAGTATATTAACTGTGAGAAATTGACTAAAGTACAAACCAAGATGCTAGCTCTTCAGTTCACACATCATTCTGGAAAACAGCTTTATATAATGATTAAGGACAAATCAAGTCCCTTCTTTTAAATCTGTCAGTGATTAGTCACTGAGCATCTATTATTCAGCTCACACACATAGCAAAGTATATAGTTGTGTTGCCTCTTGTTTCCCCATGATAAATCCATGTGACATTGTTTTAATGGATAATCCAAATAGGGAATTGGGCAACAAAATGTAAGGGTAACAAAATGTAAGGGCAACAAAGAAATAGAAAGTTTGTTGTACACCTGAAACTAACACAATATCGCAAATCAACTATTCTCCAATAATTTCTTTAAAAAATGAAAGTGATATTAGAGCATGGTTCCCATCACACACAAAGCCTTTGATCAATGAAGAGGTAAGAAGCAGCCTTGTGGTTTAAGCCTCACTTCCCCCCTTAACTCCGTACATACACATGAGCAAGTTACTTAACCCTTCCCTGCCTTGATTTTCTTATAAAATACACAAAGTATGTCCTACACACAGAGTTGCGGTAAAAATAAACCCATTAGTATAAAACAAACAAACAAAAAAAAAAAACCCACAAAGTGATAATCCTAGAAGTGAAATTCAAATAGAACATAAATAGATTTATGAAAGAAATAGTCGACTGTGGGAACGGTATCACCACCACTGAAGGGACTCTCAAGATGCAGTCAGAGGAAGTTTGGGAAGGTGAACTTAGTGATATAATTGAGAGCAGTGGTGGTGACAAAAAGGATGCTAAGGTCCACGGGAAGTGATGCCAACAACAAAATCTTCACAAGCGTTCTAGGTAGCTCTTGGAGATATTTCATGACATTGAATGAACAAAGAATAAAACACTGGAAGTTGATCCACTCTTAGAAGAAAAGTATGATAATTCACCAAAGCATAGAAAAGACTCTTGTTCTGTGATACAAGTTACATGATAAGAAGAAAGCAAGGACTGTTCAAATTGCTTTTGATAATTTGTTAAAGAGAAATGCAACTCTTTACTCTCAATGTCTCCATTTTAAGTAACAATACTACACAATTATTATTATTTTATTTCCCTATACATTTAAACTGAAAATAAGATAGTTTTAAGGAGATCCAACCAGTCCATTCTAAAGGAGATCAGTCCTGGGTGTTCTTTGGAAGGAATGACGCTAAAGCTGAAACTCCAGCACTTTGGCCACCTCATGGGAAGAGTTGACTCATTGGAAAAGACTCTGATGCTGGGAGGGATTGGGGGCAGGAGGAGAAGGGGATGACAGAGGATGAGATGGCCGGATGGCATCACCGACCTGATAGACGTGAGTTTGAGTGAACTCCGGGAGTTGGTGATGGACAGGGAGGCCTGGCGTGCTGCAATTCATGGGGTCGCAAAGAGTCGGACATGACTGAGCGACTGAACTGAACTGAACTGAATATTTTGATAAGAATTTTCAAAGGTCTGAGAATAATCACAATTTTCTCAACTGATTATTAAGATCATTTTGCATAATTTCACACTAGACAGTCATTTTTATGGTTCTGTACTACTCTGAAAAGACAGAAAGTGAGTACAGAGTAGTTTTTAGGGGTCAAAAATCAATATATTCTGCTAAAAACTAGAAATTTCGCATTAAAACAAATGGATACATTTAAAAATTATCTGGTTGAAGGCATGAGGGAACCATCATAGCAATGATGACTATTTTGGACATGAGTAGAGATCCAGGTGAGAGGAAGTTCTAGGGAGCTACAGTCTCTGGAGCCCCAAAAGTGCTCAGGACCTGAGTACTGAATGAGTTGGTGAATGAATAATGAAGGAAAGAATTGAGCATCCAGCTATTATTATTACCCAGGTTAGGAGAGTAGTATTAAACAATTATTCTTTGGGCAATATGGAAATCTCCACAAAGGTTCTCAACTTACCAGGAATAGAAGCAGCTGGTAAATTACCCTATTGACAGCATCATCAACTGGTAGGGAAGGGCGGGGGCAGAACGTCACAGAAAGTTTCATTAAAGAGTGTCAACAATAAAGACAGAATGACAGTTTGAGTTCTGATTTCTCATCTGATATTCTGATTACTGTCTACCATCAGTATGCTTTAAATAAAGAAGCAAATACATTACATTTTGAAGACACAATTCACTAAGGATTCACCCATATGTGTACATAGAAGAAACTTGCCTATCACAGTGGAAACTGCCATGATCTTCCTCTCCTGTTCCAATCCCTTATTAAATGAAATGCTCTTTGTTTCCTGCAACACTGGAGGAAGAAAGACCATAGCCTCTGATGCTCACCACTTCTAATTTGAGTTCAGCACTCTCTTCCTATGACTTAATCATCAGTTCACAGTCTGGACTTGAGCAATCAATGAGCAGCGATTAAATCATGGCTCTCAATTCTCTACCCTATCTGTACAAATTCTGATTCAAACTGTCTAACCTTTAAGCAAAACCAATCCTTATTGCTTTAAGTTCATTGTTACACAAGCCCTATATACTTGAGCATATAAGTGGCTGGTGCCTGAGTCTAAGGAGGAGCAATGCGAAACACATTTGAAATAAAAACTTAATAACTCAAGTCAATTTCAGTTATCACTTCAATAGTAGTCAAGAGATTTTTAGGGGGAAAAAATCACTTCCATATGATATCACATTTTGACACTATATGACACTGTGATTTCACAGTCTACGTACTTTGATGACACTCTTTGGTTAGCTTAGAAATAAATCCAAATAACTTTATTAGGGAGAGAAGTAAGGAAGGATTTTTCCATTTAAGTTCCCTTGCTTGCACTGCAACATTTATCTGAGAAAACCCTAGGGAGAAATTAGAGGAGCAAAAGTACACTCTTCTAATAGAAACAATAAAGGCTACATTAAAACAACGTATTTTTAGTAAAATATGCAATATATAGTATAATATACAGAAATTAGTATATCATAAAACATTGAAAGAACAAAGTTTATATTTATAACTTTTAACAGATGAAGAAACTAACAAATTACTGTGTTATTAGATTTTCCTTGAATAATCCCATTAATTTGGGTTCTATTTAAGTTGTATTCCATAGATCTTAAGTTCTAACAATGAGAGAATAGGTTGATTTAGAGTAACTCTTCTACCAAGAATAACCAGAAAATGTGGATAAAATCACTGCAGATAGTTTCTGCAGCCATGAAATTAAAAGATCCTTGCTACTTGGAAGAAAAGCTATGGCAAACCTAGACAGCATATTGAAAAGCAGAGACATTAGTTTACCAACAAAGGTTCGTATAGTCTAAGCTATGATTTTTCCAGTAGTTATGTATGGCTGTGAGAGTTGGACCATGTAGAAGACTAAACACCGAAGAATTGATGCATTTGAGCTGTGGTGTTGGAGAAGACTTGAGAGTTTCTTGGACTGCAAGAAGATCAAACCAGTCAATCCTCAAGGAAATCAGTCCTGAATATTCATTGGAAGGACTGATGCTGAACTGAACTGACTCATTAGAAAAGACCCTGATGCTGGAAAAGACTGAAGGCAGGAGGAGAAGGGGATGACAGAGGACAAGGTGGTTGGATGGCATCAGTGGACATGAGTTTGAGAAAACTCTGGGAGATGGTGAAGGACAGGGAAGCCTGGCATGCTGCAGTCCATGGGTCGCAAAGAGTCACACATGACTGACCAACTGAACAACAACATGGATAAAATACTTAACAAAAATACACAGCTATTTAAAGGCATTAGAACGCTACCAAGGCGGTGAGCATTTGTAAAACTAAGATCCAGAAAGTGGGTCAGCCTAGAATTTGGTGCCTCACAGAGAGGTAAAGTGGACTGAATCTCTGTTTGAAGACATAATTCCTGATAATTTTCTTAATTTGATGAAAGTCATCAGCCACAGATTAAAGAATATGAATTTCTAGCAAGACAAATTCAAATAAAAGTATCTATAGAAATATTGTAATAAAACTGATTAAAGCCAAGACAAAAAAGCAAATCTATTAAGTGTCCAGAGGGAAAATAATATACTATCTTCTAAGGAGTAAAAATAAGACTGAAAGCTGACTTCCCAACAAAATGAGAGAAATCAAAGAACAATGGGATGATGGGACCAAAGGACTGAAAGAAATGACTGCCAATTTGTATTTCTATTTCCAGTAAAATGTTCCTCAAAAATAAAAGATAAAACCATTTTCAGACAAAGAAAACACAATTCATCATAAACAGGTCCTCCCTCCTAAAGAAAGAATTACTAAGGGAATTTTTTTTAGCATAATAAAAATGATGCCAATGGAAATCTCAAAGATGCAATAAGAGGGAAAGAGACATTCAAAAAATAAGAGGTTATTATGAAACATTTTAAGTCAGTGTATTTTAAAACTATATGGTATGAACACAATTTCCTTGTAAAACAAAATTTACTGAAACTGCCACAAGAAATAGAAAATATGAGTATTTCCCATCATTAGGAAAACTTTTGGCTCAGATAAATTTGATCAGTAATTATACCATACATTTAAGAAGAAATAACATGCATTTTAAACTAAGTATTTCAAAGAACAGGGGGGAAAAGGAATTTATTTAACTCATTGTATGACCATCATAATCCAGATACCTTAACACAACAGAGGTTTTACAAGAAAGGAAAATTAAAGGCCAATTCTTCTCATAAATATGGACACAAAAATATTAAACAATGCATTAATAAATTAAACCCTATAATATATAAAGAGGATAAACCATTAAGAGCACAATGAACTTATTAGAAGAATGCCAAGTTGGTTTAACTTTGAAAATTGATCAACATAAGCTACTATATTAAAATAGTAATTCCACAGCTTCTCAATACATGCAGTGAAGAAAAAAAAACTTATAACCCAGAAATAGAGGGACAAATACCTAATTAGATAAGTTATTGGGGGAACAGTTATTACATTTAGTGATACAATGATGGATGATCTTCCTCTGATAAAGGGATAAAATAAGAATACCTATTAGCATCTCATCTAGTCAGTATTATACTAGAAATTTTAGTCAGTGCTAACTAGGAAAAAAAAAGAAACACAAATCACAAGAACTGGAAATACATACATAAAATATTTGCTATTCAAAGTAATATTTCTTTAGAAACTCCAAATGAGAGGGAGTGTGTTTGTACACACACACACACATATATATAAAATCAGTATCAAGTATATATTAGTATTACTATAATTTAGTACAGTCTCAAATGTAAGATTAATATTTAAAAGTCATTTGAATTTCTATAAACCAGGACAATAAGTATAAAAGAACATTTTAAAGCCAATATTGTTTGCACTTAAGTGTAAAATTTGGAGTAATCTTATCAATTTCTATAAACTTTGTCAACTTTCACAATAGGGACTTCCCTGGTGGTCCAGTGGTTAAGACTTCAAGCTTCCATTGCAGGGGGCATGGGCTTGATCCCTGGTTGAGGAACTAAGATCCCACATGCCATGCAGTGCAGCCAAACAAATAAATAAATAAATAATAAAGCCAGTACTCTTTGCATTTCCACATAAAATTTAGAGTAACCTTTTCAGTTTCTTGGGATTTTGACTGGGATTGTATTGAATCTACATATCAATTTGAAGACATTTTCTAGTAAGTTTTCTATTCCATGAACATGGGACTTATTTACATTAATTCAGCAATTCTTAAATGTTTAAAGTAATGTATTATTATTACTATAAAAATATCCTGTTTTATAGAGGTATTGATATTTACATAGAAACATTTTACATCTTGTGTTAAAATCGACCATAAGTATTTTATATTTCTTGATGCTATTTTATTTTTGTTCAGTCGCTAAGTCATGTCTGACTCTGTGACCCCATGGACTACAGCATACCAGACTTTCTTGTCCTTCACCAACTCCTGGAGCCTGCTCAAACTCATGTCCACTGAGTCCTTGATGCTATCATCTATTTCTATAAATTGTTAATTTTCAATTGTTCAGTCTACAAAAATAAATTGTTACACATTGATTCATTATTCTGAAACACGGCTGAATTCATTTATTAGCTCTGTTCGCTATTTTGTAGATTTTGTTGATATTATATACAGTGCAATGATTTTGGACAAAGGCATTAAAACAATTCAATATGAAAAATATATCATTTTGACCAACAACCCTAGAATAACTGAATATGTACATATTGAAAAAATATCATGAAGCTTTGTTCTACCTAAAACATAACAACTAATTCACTATTGATCATAGACCTAGATATATAGGTTACAAATATAACTTCTAGAAGAAACTACTAAAAACTATCTTCATACAGCTGAGGGACACAGTGCTTATTAAATAGGAAAACACATGCATTAACTATAACAAGGAATTTATGAAGTGGGCATCATTTTTAATAGAATTTTCTTCATCAGAAAACATTACAAGAAAATAAACACACACTGGGAGAAAATATTCACAAAGCACATATCAAATAGAATTTGTATGCAGAATATACAAAGCATTTTACAATCCTAAAAATCAATGAAAAAACTGAGAAAAGACCAACAATTTACAAAGATATTTACAAAGGTATATGGCAAGCATATGAAAATACTGAATATCATTACTGACAAAATGGAAATTAAACCCACAATGAACTACAACTTCAGATCAGCTAGGTTGGCTAAAATAAAAGGGATAATACCAGCACATACACCAAGCTGAAAACTACCAAATGTCCATCAAGAGTAAAATGGATAATTAAATTGGGATAAATTTCATAAAGGAGCACTATACAACTATTAGCACAAATGATCTACAATTACATGTACTTATATGCATGAGTTATTAATAGTATATTGGGCAAAAGAGTAACCACCAAGAGGAGGACATACTATATGATTTTAGTTTTATGGCAAAACTAATTTCTGCTGGTAAAAATCAGGGTAAGGAATATACATAGGGATATAGGTGCTGATTGGGAGAACAGTAAGGTCTTTTGGTAAAGTTCTTTTGCTTGGCATGGGTGCTGGCTACACAGGTATGTTCAGTTTGTGAAAGTTCCTCAAGCTGTACATATATGTTCAACTTTGTGTATGTTTGTTTTACTTGTACAAACAGTTTTAAAAGCTGTTTTGAACCAATACTGCTTGTAATATGACAATAAAATGGAGATAAATCAAAATAATGTAAGACCCCTACACAAAAATACTATTACGAGAAGTTAAAGAAGACCTAAATAAATGAAGGAATACATTGTGCTCATCAACTGGAACACTAAATGTTGAAAGATATCAATTCTCCTTCAAAATGACCTGTATCCATGTTATTATAAACCTAGCATCTGTGGAAATTTATTTGTGGAAATTAATAAACATGTTCTACATTTCACATCAAAATGTAAAGAGTCAAGAAAATCTTCGGGAAGTCAAATAAGTTGAAGGAATTACTCCACTTGCTATGAAGACTTGTTATGAAGTTTCAGTAATTAAGAGAGGATGTTACTCTCCCAAGGATAGCCTGTAAAACTCTAGAACATAATAGAAAGTACCTAAGAACAAAACATAAATGGACACCTGCATAGTCAAAAAGATGAAACTGAAGTGGGGAAAAGATCATCTTATAATAATAAACGATACTGTGTCAATTTGTTAAACCCATGGATAGGGGAAAATATTTGCAACCACATAACTGACAAGGAACTCATACTATAATATGTAATAGATACAGAATCATTGTAACATAAAAATAATTCCTACATATAAAAAAGATATAGACCTAGAAGCTGATGTTAAAAAGGGAAAGAGAAATGAAGAGGCCCTTCTAAAATGATCACAGAGTAGTAAATAAAGATAAATATTTCCTACCTTCATTTGTAATCATTGAAGTGCAAATTCAGACTTCAGTGGCATACTATTACACACTCGATAGAAATGCTAGAATTATAAAGTCTGACAACTCTAAGACATATACATGTGCTAACTATAATACACTACAGGTGGGAATATAAATTGGTACAGTTTTTAATATCTACTACAGCTGACCATACTCACACAGTTTGATCTAGCAGTCACTCTCTTATTACTATAACCTAGAGAAATAGATACATAAGACCCTGAGAAGTCATACTCAAGAGCATGTGCAACAGCAATATTCAAAACAGCCAAAGATGGGGACAATCCAAATGTCCTTTAACAGTATAAGTGACAAGGAATCTGGTGTAATCATTTAATGGAAAACTGAATAGCAAAGAAAACGAATGAACTACTTCCACATGCAACATCATGGATGACTCTCACAAAGTTGAGCAAACAAGGCCAAACAGAAATATATTTGTATATATATCCCTGGAGAAGGAAATGGCAACCCACTCCAGTATTCTTGCCTGGAAAATTCCATGAACAGAGGAGCCTGCTGGGCTACAGTCCATGGGGTCACAGGAGTCAGACACAGCTGAGCAACTTAGCACATCCAGTATCCAGGTCTGGATTCAATGAGCAATATAACTATTTAGGTAAAAGGTAAGGGCCTCCAAAGTGAGAGAGAGGACAGAAGGGAGGGAGGAAGAAAGGATGGAAGGAAGATGGTTGAACGGAGCAGCTTCCAGAACATACACACCATACCATCCCCTTTATAACATAAAGTTCAAAAATAGGCAAAAGTTATGCAGACATGACTTAGCAACTAAACAACAATGGTGGAACTAATAAATAAGAAAAGGCTAAAGGAGGGTTTCAGAGGTACTAGTAAATATTATTGACTTTGGTAGTGTTTACATGTGTGTGCCCAACTTGTGATAATACACTGAGCTAGACACTTGCTTTCTTTCTTTTCTTTGGCTGTGTTGCTTGGCGTGTGACATCTAGCTCCCCAACCAGGATTCAAACACATACTCTCTGCAGTGGAAGCATGGAGTCTTAACCAGTGGACCACCAGGGCACCTACTTTCTTTTTGCACATTAAAATTCAATAAAAGCTTATTAAAATATAATTCATAAAAATTAAAATTATGGTTTTGAGGTAGGTGTTTACCTTTGCAATTATTAAAGCAAATTTCACAGCAATTTGTTACAAAAAAGAGCAAGAGAGGTATTTAACATACTAAAAAGAACAAACTGTGTTTTAAATTGTTTGTAGTCCCTATATGGAACAAAATGCTAATTAGTAAATATTCTGATGTGAGCAATTTGGCACAACAAAAAATAAAAACACTGTATATGACAACCAGTTACTGTGTTTTTCTGAAAGTAATAAAGCTCCATTAATTTTAATTATATTTTAGAAATCAGATTTTCCATTAAATCAAGCTGGCCTCTCTCATTTGCCAGGACTAAATTTTGATGCATTTGGGTATTTCTACACATCATTAACGTGGTGAATGGAACCAACTTTGGTAAAATTCAGACAAATTGGTCTGTCTATGCAATTCTGACGTAAGTCATATTAATATTTCTCTTCTGATTTACTCTCTCTTTTCTAAATCTTTGGTTGTCTTTGTGTGTACATCATTTCTATGTGGGAAACTGTTAACATTTAAAATGTCATCTTTAGATCACACATGAAGTCACTTGTTCTCTGTTAACATTAGAGGGGACAGAACACTGAACTGAAAGCCAGGCGGTGTGCTCTGCCCTGAACACATGGGTGATCTTGGGTGAATCATTTCACCACATCAGGCCTGGTGGCCATGCATGTATTATAAAGAAATGAACTCTGACCTGCTAGTGTTTAAGGAGCCTACACATCTATTCTGGTTTTACCTTTTGCTATTTGATAATGAGGATAGTGAGAATACTAGGAAAGACTGAACGCAAAAGGAGAAGAGGGCAGCAGAGGATGAGATGGTTGGATGGCATCACCGACTCAATGGACTTGAGTTTGAGCAAGCCCCAGAAGTTGGTGGTGGACAGGGAAGCCTGGCATGCGGCAGTCCATGGGGTTGCAGAGAGTCGGACACAACTGAGCCACTGAACAACAACAACAAACGGAGCATTTACTAAAAGACACTGTGATTCTTCTTCCCTTGTTCTACTTGACCCTGTGTTGGCTGACAGGATGAAACTCCCCTGCTTGCTCGTATTACTTTCAATTCAAGGCACATGACCCAGGTTTTCTCTAGGCTGAGTTCCTAAGGGATTCTTCAAGCAGTGAAGCCAACAAGTATAACATCTAGGACGATAAACTACATTATTTGAAAATCCCACCAATTTGAGCAGAGAGAATAGGAGATGCAGGACTGCAGTACCTAGAAACCTCATTAAGTGTGCTAGCTTATGTTCACATTTTTGTACATAACTCATATTCACCAAATGACATTACCCCTCTGTCTCCCATACAAATCTTTGCCAAACTTGGTCTTAAACCTTACATCTAGATCTCCAAAAGAGAGACATCTATCTTTCCCAACAAATATCACTTAAATGTGATTTTTTTCCTTTAATCATGTTTCCATTAGCATGAGGATGGGGACCTGCTGCCACTGTCACAAAACTGGAACATACACAGTTCACCTTCTATCTGGTTAAGAACTCCATTTCATTTGACCTTTACTGTAAATGTTTTTCACTGCCTTCATTCCTGTTGCCAAAAAAATGCAAACCATTTCACAGCTATGCTTGTTTTCTTCTCTCTCTCTTCCCAAAGGTCAGCCTAATCTCTAAAATTTATTTTAAATGGATAAAGTCACTCCTTTTACTTCTAAAAGGTAATATGTATATTCTTCTTTTCTCTGGTACACTAGCTTGCCCTTTTAAGTCCCACTTGTTACTTCCGATTCTACTTTCCACTCAGCATTCGCATTTTAAAGTTTTTATTCCTCTATTTTTTAAAGTCTGTGTTTTATAACCTAATAGTCTATTAGCCCAGTGTAGGAATTATATAGTTTATATTAATTGGTATATAACAGTTTATATACACTATTGAAAATGCATAACAATAACATTCAACAAGTTCTGAATTCTCTTATTCTTTACAGTATCAACATGATACCAGGACTTCTAAACTCATTCTATTTGACTTTAACCATTCTATCCCTTTTTAATGTCAAATTTTCACTACTTTGCAAACTGCAGCTCTTTCTATGATGACCACTTTGTCTTCTAAACACTCTAGATCAGGGGTCCCCAACATCTGAGATCTAATGCCTGATGATCTGAGATGGAGTTGATGCAATAATAATAATATAAAGTGGACAATAAATTTAATGTGCTTGAATCATTTTAAAGCCATACCCCCTCCCTGGTGCATGGAAAAATTTTCTTCCATGAAACCCTTCCCTTGTGCCAAAAAGGCTGGGGACCACTGTTCTAGATGAATCCTAGCTTTCTGATGATAATAAAGTATTCAAAGGTCCATCTAGTCAAGGCTATGGGTTTTCCAGTGGTCATGGATGGATATGAGAGTTGGACTCTAAAGAAAGCTGAGCACCGAAGAATTGATGTTTTTGAACTGTGGTGTTGGAGAAGACTCTTGAGAGTCCCTTGGACTGCAAGGAGATCCAACCAGTCCATCCTACGGAGATCAGTCCTGGGTGTACATTGGAAGGACTGATGTTGAAACTGAAACTCCAGTGCTTTGGCCACCATATGTGAAGAGCTGACTCATTGGAAAAGACCCTGATGCTGGGAAAGATTGAGGGCAGGAGGAGAAGGGGATGACAGAGGATGAGATGGTTGGATGGCATCACTCTGGGAGTTAGTGATGGACAGGGAGGCCTGGCGTGCTGCAGTTCAGGGGGTCGCAAAGAGTCAGACATGACTGAGTGACTAAACTGAACTGAAGCTCATCTTTACTTTTTCTTCCCCAAATGAGAAATTTTTCCTTTTAGTAGGATATAAAGATGGGTTCAAAAACAGGGGAAAACCGAGTGCACAGGAGAATGTTGCATTTAATGACCTGAGTAGCCAGGATGGCATCAGAGATGACTGAGGTAACTTTATTGAAAAAGAAAGAGCTCCCTTAAAAAGGGAGAGTCAGAAGGTCAAGAGTTCATACTGATTTTTCAAACTTAACTCTGTCTTTACTTATCTTTAGACTCTACAATGAGAGTTTATTATGTCAGTCTTTTTATGCCCTTTGAGTGATAAGCCTTTTAGAGTTACCCACTCTTAAAAATGCCATGCTATATAGTGTGTATGTGATTAAAATTATAGTGATTTTTCCCCTGCCCCATGAAAGACTTCATATCTCCTATCCTAAGTATTTATTTTTGTTTATTTGGATCTGTGGCCAGACTATCCTGAAGCTGGCTTGAAACTGCACAGGTCAAAGTAACCTGTTGTACCAGCTCCACCTGAGCCAGCCTCTCTAAAAAGAGAGATTCAAACTAGTCCCAGAGGAACACAAAAATATTAAAGACAGACAGCACTTAGATCAACATACAAAACTCATGTACTCAGTGGAAAAAAAATAAGAGTTCCAAGGTTTTTGCATAAAATCTTCCAGTTTTCATTCTCAAGAACCAAAATATGTACATGAAACCCCATTTTTGAGATATGTTATTTTAATCTATTTTCTAATTTCCTGTCCTTTCATCAGTGTTCATACAGAGCACAAGAATTCTAGTGAACTCTGAGTTTTACAGACAACCTTTGTTATATACTTTCCACTCAAAGTTGTCCCAACCCAGACAAAAGATACCTGCAAAAAATCCAAATTAATGCTCAGAATTATCAAATAAATATAAAAGCTCCAATACTTTAGCCACCTGATATGAAGAGCCAACTCATGGAAAAGACCCTGATATTGGGAAAAACTAAGGGCCAGAGAAGGGGATGACAGAGGATGAGATGGTTGGATGGCATCACCGACTCAATGGACATGAATCTGAGCAAACTCCAGGAGATAGGAAGGTCAAGGAAACCTGGCGAGCTGCAGTCCATAGTATTGCAAAGAGTTGGACATGACTTAGTGACTGAACAACATTATTCTGATTAGAAAGTTGACATATTAGCTATCCAAAATACTTTCATAATGAGTATATTATGTCCCACAAGATTTAGCTCATAAAATACAAAAGTACAAATAATTATAACACATTTCAGTTAGAACTCCCTGATAGCTCCCAATTCCACTGACCCATTTCCAAATTGTTTTAGTCTCCATAAAACAAAAGTCAAGCATTGAAAAAGCTACATCTAAAGGAAAGCTAATTGACTGCCCAGCTCTGAGTTCCTAGGTTTCCTTCAATCAGAGATGAGAATGAATATTAGAATCTGTGAGAGAATGTAGAAAATCTACATTGTTTATTTCTTATAACAACTGACCAAAATAAGTTGGAGAATTAGGAGATCTGCAGTGTCCAAAACTGTCATACATATGGCAGAAAGTGAAAAGGAATTAAACAGCCTCTTGATGAAACTGAAAGAGGAGAGTGAAAAAGCTGGCTTAAAACTCAACATTCAAAAAATTAAGATCATGGCATCCAGTCCCATCACTTCATGGCAAATAGATGGGGAAACAATGACAGACTTTATTTTCTTGGACTGCAAAATCATGACAGATGGTGACTGCAGCCATGAAATTAAAAGGCACTTGTTCTTTGGAAGAAAAGCTATGACCAAACTAGATGGCATATTAAAAAGCAGAGACATTACTGACAAAGGTTTATCTAGTCAAAGCTAGTTTTTCCAGTAGTCATGTATGGATGTGAGAGTTGGACCATACAGAAAGCTGAGCACCGAAGAATTGATGCTTTTGAACTGTGGTGTTGGAGAAGACTCTTGAGAGTCCCTTGGACGGTAAGGAGATCCAACCAGTCCATTCTAAAGGAAATCAGTCCTGAATATTCATTGGAAGGGCTGATGCTGAAGCTTAAACTCCAATACTTTGTCCACCTGATGCAAAGAGTCAACTCATTAGAACCTGATGCTGGTACTGTACTACTATAGGAGGAGGAGAAGGGGACAACAGAGGATGAGATGGTTGGATGGCATCACTGACTCAACGGACATGAGTTTGAGCAAGCTTCAGGACATGGTAATAGACAGCGAAGCCTGGCATGCTGCAGTCCATGGAGTCGCAAAGAGTTCGACATGACTGAGAGAATGAACTGAACTGAACACCAGTCCATGTAAATCCTTTAATGTTTGTTGCAGTTGTTACTTAGTCGCTGAGTCATGTCTGACTCTTTGTGACCCCATGGACTGTAGTCCACCAGGCTCCTCTGTCCATGGGATTTCCCAGGCAAGAGTACTGGAGTGGGTGCCATTTCCTTCTCCAGGGGATCTACTTGACCTAGGGATCAAACTTGTATCTTTTGCATTGTCAGGGAGATTCTTTACCACTGAGGCAAGGAGGAAGCAAATTTTTAAATATATGATCCAAATTATATTCCTGGGCATATTCCTCATCAATGTTTTTGTCTTATAAATCCCTTCTAAATGTCTCTGGAGACTTACTCACCTGAGTGAAATTAGCTAAATGTGTGTTCCTGCCTCTAGTTAATCTTTACTTCATCTGTGTATGATTGTTTATATTATAATTCCATCCTCATATGATGTGGTCCCACCTGGACTAATTTTTGCTATATGAACTAGTCTATTTGAGGCCTACACTATACATAGGAAGGTAGGAGAGAAAGACAATATAGTAAGTCCCCTGCATACAGATGAGTTCCATTCAGAAAGCCCGTTCATAAATCTGATTTGCTCTTAAGTTCAATAAAGTTAGCATAGGTACCCAACTAATACAATCAGTTGTATAGTACTGTACTGTAATAGATTTGTAATACTTTTCACACAAATGATACACAAAAAACATGCAAAAAACCCACAATTTTTATAGTACAGTACTTTGAAAAGTACAGTTGTACAGTAGAACAGCTAGCGTTTCTTGGCAGTACCAGCTACATCACCCTTCCTTTTATGTTTGCTTCTGTTCTTGAAGTAAAGATACTGTGCTATTGTACTCTACAGAGCACGGTAAAGTCCACAAAAGCACAACCACTTGGAGAGGATGCACGCAAGAGACACTGCACACCAGACGTGTAAACTAACCTACATGATTGGACACACAAACGCATGTTCACATCTTTAAAAGTCATTCCCTTCTCCAGGGGATCTTCCCAGCCCAGGGACTGAACCTGGGTCTCCTACGTTGCAGGCAGATTCTTGATCATCTGAGCCACCAGGAAGCCCAAAGGTTCATGTACAGGGGACTTACTGTACTTCTCTTTTCACAAGACTCAAGTTTCAGCTCCATATAACTACTGTGACAGAGAGGACATTATAAGAAATCTCAACTCTAAAATTCAAAACCCCTTTTAAGTCCAAAATTCTTGGAGAAAATATAGTTAGGATTCCCTGGGAAAGATAATGGTTTTATGTAATCATCATTAACTACTTCATTAAGTAATCTTGTCTGTGGTAATACATAAAGTAAGCCATGTAGTCAACTAATACCTCACAAATTCTGTCTTATCTGAGACATTACTTAGGCATACCAATAATAATAATGATTAAAAAAAACAAGAATTGCCTCAGAAAATTAGGCAATGTAAGAGAGAGAGTACTAATTAATAGCCTCAAAGAGTAGTTATTTTGTTGATTTCTGTGAGTCCAATTTGGTTAGCTGAGGTTGAACTTTATAGACATGATATGAATTCTTTTTCTACACTGTTTAAACTTTGGCTGAAACGGTTCATATTTCTGCCAGCTGATAGAATTACATACTGCCCATTCATCTTCATTATTGCCTTTATTTTAGATGATAAATTCTGTAGTACTTTGGCTGCTATCCATGTCACAGCTTCTTTGAAGTAATCAGTGTTTTGGTATCATTACTTAATTCATCTTTTTTTGTTTAATAGCTTTATTGATACTATAATTAACTTATCATAAACTTCACCCTTTTAAAGTATATAATTCAGTACCATTTCCTATATTCACAGAGTTATGCAAATAAACCCACTACTGAATTTAAGGACATTTTCATCACTCCTCAAATGAAGCCCTATTCACACTCGCAGTCATCCCAAACCCTGTTCCCCCTTAAGTACCCCTCCTCCACTGCAGCCCTGAAGAACCACTAATCTACTTTATGTCTGTATAGATTTGCCTACTCTGGATATTTAATATTAATATAAAAGAAATCATAACGTGATCTTTTGTGACTGGCTTCTTTCATTTAGCAAAATGTTTTCGAGGTTCATCCATGTAGCATTTATCAGTACTTCATTACTTTTTAGGGCATAATAATATTCTATACTGTGGCTATAACATATTTTGTTTATATATTAATCAGGTGATGCACATTTTGGTTGTTTTATTTTTTTGGCTATTATGAATAATGCTGCTATGAGCATGCATGAACATATTTTTGTGTGGTCATATATTTTCATTCCTCTTGAGTATATACCTAGTAGTGGAATCGTTGAGTCATATGGTGACTGTATCTAACATTTTCAGGACCCCTCAAATTTTCCAGAGGAGCTGCACCATTTTACAATTCCACCAGCAATGTATGAGTCTCCCAATACTTGGTTCATCTTTAACTACCATAAAACACTAATTATTTTCTCATTAATAAATGTGGATTTCATTAAAATCAAAATATTGCCTCTTTTTTTTGTTT
This sequence comes from Capra hircus, assembly GCF_001704415.2. Taxonomy (NCBI): domain Eukaryota; kingdom Metazoa; phylum Chordata; class Mammalia; order Artiodactyla; family Bovidae; genus Capra; species Capra hircus. The sequence goes on from NW_017189516.1 coordinate 44,410,696, forward strand.
ACTTTGTCTGGGGCTTTTATTTCCTCCATGGCCTTTTCAGGTTTTTATAGCATGAAAATAAACCCCAGATTTTAATGCATAAAGCTTAACATGCCCTTCCAGACTTTTAGGTCCCTCTCATGTCCCCAGTCCTTCCTTAGCCCCAGCAAGCTTTCAACCCTTCTTTTTCCATTTCATTACTATCGCTCGCTCTCTTAAAGTAATAAAGAACTAGGAGGCTCGTGACTCTCAGAAATGTCAGGCTTTTAGAACCTCTATGAATTATGAGACAGAAACATTGAATGTTTTAGTTAGTGATGAATTTCAAATCACTGGGACTACAAACAGGGAGTCATAGTTTAAATTATATTCTGTCAATATGTCTTGTTTATGGATGCTTATGTTCCCATTTAATATGAGGTCTCAGAACCCAGACCTCTGTAACAATTGTTCCCGTTGTTTAAAAGTAGCTTGTTTCTCAGTCTTGTAAAAAGCATGCTACTCAAAGCAGTTGCTTCCCTTTTAATACTGAAGGTGGGCACACTCAAAAGTGAATATTCATTTTGTGGCTTCACATTTCTGTTCACTTTCAGCCCAACAGCCAGCAAGGGCAGAGTTGTCAGTGGCACAGTTGTAACCACATAAACTGGATCAGTGCTGCTCTTGGCTCACTCTGCTGAGGCTGCATAATCTAGGCTGTGTTTCTGGTGCCTATTATGTATAGGAAAGAGGCTGCAGGGCATAGCGTATTTTACCCTTTGAATCAGTTAAGTCACAAATATTTGTGACTGTGAACAAATGCTTCCTATCCAGATTTTCAGATTGGCCCCCTCACTTATGCTGCTCATCAGCATCTGGGCCACAGAGAAATTGTGCTACATGTATGCGAATGAGTAAAACTAGGTTGGTGTCACAGAAATACTCCATTTATTAAGCAGGTCCCTTTGCACCTGTTCAGTGATCAGCCCAATTTAATCCAGCTCTTCACTAAATATTCATGAAGTCGAGCAGGCAAAATTTTTCAAATCCTTGGCATCCTTGAGAAAGGACTCCTCAAAGAATATTATGAAAAGTTAACACACTTAGAGCATCCTAATTGTGTCTGTGCTTAGTGTCCACATTGTTGAGGAAAGACAAGTGTAATTACTTTACCATCAATTGCAGACAGACTCTTAAAAAGAACAGAGAAATTAAAATGTGAGTTCCATGGATAAAGGAAGAAGGTTAATAAGAATACGAGGTTTTTAATGCTTTTCCTGCTCATATGGGTACTCAACCTTGGCTCCATGTGACAATCACCTAAGGGACTTTTTAAAAATATTAACACCATGACTATAAGATGGTGCTCAGAATGTGTATTGCATGTATAGTATGCTTCAGTAAAGCATTAAGAAAACATAACCAAGGCATGGGTTCCATCTCACAGTAACTAAAACCTAAGAAAGCCTAGTAATTGGATTGAGGCGGAGGGGGAGGTGCGGCAGGGGGTGTCTCAGTGGTTATCCAAATGTAATGTGCACATGAAACTGCTGGGAATCTTGAACTGTAGAGTCTGATTGATTAATTCTGAACCGTAGCCCAAGATTCCAGATTTCTAATAAGCATAACTGGAATTCCTACTGTTTCACCACTTACACTTTAAAAAGCAAGACTCTAGTCCAGTGGTTTCCAGACTTGAACATGTGTCAGAGCTCCCTGGATGATTTGTTAAAACATAGCACTGCATCCCACTCCACAGTTCCTAGTCCATCAGATCTGAGATGGGATCCAAGGATGTGCATTCTTAGGTGCAGCTGGGGAGGCTGGTCTGGGAGCACACGTTGAGACTCACCATGCGAGGGCATAGGTAAATCTTCCCGTGCTCAAAAATGAAAGTCAATGAAACACAAAAATAGCTCACAAAGTATGCATGCGTGCTTAGTCACTCAGTCATGTCCGGTTCTTTGCAACCCTGTGGACTGTAGCCCGCCAGGCTCCCCTGTCCTTGGGATTCTCTGGGCAAGAACACTGGAGTGGGTTGCCATTCCTTTCTCCAGAGGATCTTCCCAACCCCAGGAATAATCGAACCTGCATCTCTTACAGTCTCCTGCATTAACAGGCTGAGTCACTGGGGAAGCCCTCACAAAGTATAGCTAGCACTACCTTGCCCAGAATATATTGTGAACAGGTTGAGTTATCTGATTTTCCACACACAGAGAATGAAAGGTTCAATTTGCAACAAAGTAAATACCCTGCTGGAACAGTATTCCAGCTGTCAAGTCAGCAGTGATAGAGGAGCACATGTATTAGAAAGCAGGTGTCAGTGAATGGTCTCTGCCAAGAAGAAAATCAGTTCCTTGGCCTCACTATGTAGCCAACTGTCATCAACTACCAGCGACCTATAGACATCTACTCTGGGCTTAGTCAGGAGTGACAATAAGGTTGAGGGGTGGGTGGTACACAGGGTCTTCTCTTCCCCTAGTAACTTGCATCTGTATGTCTTATCTGCACAAATAAAAACAAATATTTGCCAAAATCCTAGAATAGGAGCTGCTCAACAAATGTTGGGCTTACCAGGTGACTATGAAGGAAATGTGGGTTCAATCCCTGGGTTGGAAAGATCCCCTGGAAAAGGAAATGGCTACCCACTCCAGTATTCTTGCTGGGAAACCCCATGGACAGAGGAGCCTGGTGGGCTACAGTCCATGACATCACCAAGATTTGGACACAACTGAGTGACTGACACAGCAACAATAAATGTCAGTGCTCTGGTTTCCATTATACATTGGCCAAGTGCTTACTGCCTGGACTGAACCCTGCAACTAATTTCTGCACACACTTGCCACCCTCCCTAGCCTCCAGACATATATGAATCTTTTTTTTTTCTTAATTTTGCTTATCTTGCTGACCCACCACTAAAGAGACCCTTATATTCCGTCTAAACATTTCCCCTGCCCTTCCTCCTTCTTTGAAGACCTAAGCTGATGGCACCTTTAACCAGCATGAAACTTGTCTACAGTCAAAATGTGTATGTAGGAGTGAAGTTCACCTCCCTTAAATTCCGCCGAACTCGGAAAATTTCTGCTTCATCGTCCAGAGGTAGGAAGGGGGCTGGGGAGGAGGGCAGTCTCACCAGGGAACTTCTGACCTTTTATCCACTTCTCCACTAATCACTTTCAGGAGGAATGGGTTATCTGAATGGAGCCTGTTTGGAGCCTGATACCCTGTGGGCCACATTCAGGCCTGCCTGTCTGTCCCTCTCTCTGAAATCACCTACCCCCAAGCTCCTGGCAGGCCCATCCCAGGTGTTAACATCTTTTCTCCATTCTCTCTGACAAATTGATTCAATAATTTACAGACAAGAAGGTCCCAAGATGTAGGCTAGGAAATGGAGGCCATAGGCCCTGGCCTGTTCTCCATTCCAGCTTTTCTTGTCATAAAGTTGAAATGTGAACCCTTTTTGATTCCAATAACTATTTTCAGTTGATCAGAATTTAAGAGGGGTAGAGGGTGACCGAAATTTATATTCACTCATTCCCTGACTCTTGCATATATTTGCTGCTTGTCATATTTATTCCTATAAAATTGCTTTAACAAAAATCATTTCTCATATATCTCAGATATTTTATTTTCTACTAGCAAAAGTTTCTATAAGTGGTATTACTGAATAAAAAAGTATAAGCACTGGGACTTCTGAAGCAGTCCAGTGGTTAAAACTTTGTCTTCCAATGCAGGGGTGTGGGATCAAACCCTGGTCAGGAAGCTAAGATCCCATATGTCTCATGGCCAAAAATCCAAAACATAAAACAGAAACAATATTGTGATAAATTCCATAAAGACGTTTTAAATGGTCCACATTAAAAAAAATTTAAAAAGAAGTATGAGCATTAAAAGGTACAAATTTCACTTATAAAATTAGTAAGTCCTGGGAATGTGATATATAGCATAGCAACTATGATTCATAATAGTGAGTTGTATATTTGAAATCTGTTAAGAGAGTAAAACTTCAAACTTCTCACTGCAAGAAAAAAAATTTTTTTAACTATGTGTGGAGATGTATGTAAACTAGACTTACTGTGGTGATCATTTAACTATATATGCAAATATCAAATGATCATGTTACATATCTGAAACTAATATAATATGTGTTAATTGTATCTCAATTTAAAAAGCATGACTTCCCTGGTAGCTCAGACTGTAAAGAATCTGCCTGCAAGGCAGGAGACCTGAATTTGACCCCTGGGTCAGGAAGATCCCCTGAAGAAGGAAATGGCAATCAACCCCAGTATTCTTAGCTGCAGGAACCCATGGACAGAGAGGCCTGGTGGGCTACAGTCCATGAGGTCACAAAGAGTAGGCCATGACTGAGCAACTAACATTTAAAAAGTATGAGCATTATAAGGTCTTTGATAAATAACGACAATATTTTTTCCACAAATTTTTCTACTAATTTACCATCTCACCAGCAATATAGGAATGCTATCTTATTTTATCCTCATCAGCATTTCTGCACTATTACATTTTTTAACATTTGTCAATATTATGTGTGTGATCAGTCGCTCACTTTTGTCCAACTCTTTTGCAACCCTATGGACTGTAGCCCACCAGGCTCCTTTGTCCATGGGATTCTCCAGGCAAGAATGCTGGAGTGGGTTGCCATTTCCTCCCCCAGGGGATCTTCCTGATGCATAGATTGAACTTGCATCTCCTGCACTGGCGGGTGGATTCTTTATCACTGAGCCACCTGGGAAGCCCCTATCAATATTATAGGAGAAAATAAAATTTCTCCTTTGATATTATCAGATTGAATATGTTGACTTAATATGTTTATTATCCATTTGTATTTCTTTGGTGAGTTATTGCTCTATACGTTTTGTAATTTTCACACTGGACACTGAAAGCTAAAGGTTTTAAAATGATTTTCAAGGGACCATTTTCAGATAAGATATGCTTGGCAATAACTGTGAGATTGGTTTACCACACCACTATTTGCCTCCACACACAGCAAACTTATTTTCTTCATTGCAGTTAGATTGGGGTGATATGACTGCTAGGTCATCAACTGTAACATGAGCAGAAGTCACGCATCACTTCTCATCTGAGGCCATTAAAAGTGGGAATTCTTCTCTCTCTCTCTCTCTCTCATCCATATAGCAAGAAAGGAAGAACACTTAAGGTTGTAAAATTGCAGTAAGTGAACCCAAATTTGCAACACAGAGGCCTAGATAATCAATATGGAAGCTGTCCCAGAAAAGGTAGAAAAGAGGGGAAAAGGTAGAGAAGAGGCAGCTGACCTGCAAAGGACTGTGATGTGACTCAAAATTATAAACATTTTGCACTAAGACCTTACATAACCTAACTAATAAAACATAGCACAGCCTAACTAACATAGGAGACAAGCTCTAAATCTGTGGTTCACAACTGGAGGTGGATATTGCACACCACATGAACTACTGGCATTGACATCTTTATTTGTGACAACTAGGGGTCTATGACAGGCATCTGCTTGTAGAGACCAAAGATGCTACTAAAGCATCCTACAATGTACAGAACCAGGCCCCACGATCACAGTTTATCCCACTGAAAATGTTGATAGGACTTCCCAGGTGGTCCAGTGGTTAAGAATCCACCTGCCAATGCAAGGGACACGGGTTCAATCTCTGGTCTGGCAGCTAAAGCCGGGCGCCACAACTACGGAAGCCCGTGCACCCTAGAGCCCGTGCTCTGTAACAAGAGAAGCTACCGCAGTGAAAAACCCGCACGCCACAACTAGAGTGTAGTCCCCGCTTATCACAATAGAGAAAGCCCGTGCGCAGCAGCAAAGATCCAGAAGAGCCAAAACTAATAATATAAGTTAAATAAAACTAGGAGCTTTATTTAAAAATAAATGAGGATAGTCTTTAAGTTGGGCCTGCCCTGATTCTATCATATCTGCAGATAATAACTTCCCAGTTTATCTTTGGCTCTTAATTCTCTTTGTAGTAGGTTTTTTGAAGTATATAAAACTTTTCCCATACAGTGTGTGTGTGTGGTCACAATAGATTATTTGGAAAATTGAGCATATCCTAGCTAATGAGCCAGCCTAAGAACAAGGAGGGAAAATAGTGACCTCTATGCCCAAAGGGAAACAGTAGGGAACATTCTTCCTCCGGAGCTGAACTAAAATAGTTTCAAATGTATGACAAGACTTTCAGATTGGAGAAAAGTCACTTGGGCACAATGCCGCTCTGGTGAAGAGAAGGAGGGCTGGAAGGTAGTAAGTGAGTAAAAGAAGACCAGAAAACCCTGTCAGGGCCTTGGAACAGTGGCAGGAGGAAAGCTGGTGACTCTATTACAGCACTTTTTCCTTCTGAGGACAACTTCACTCAGTGGCTATTCTAGAGGGGAGACTCACCCAAGAGAAAGCTTTCCAGCAGCACTTTCACAGGCACCCATCTCCTTAGCAGGCACTTAGCATCATTCTGATGTAGAGAAGCACTTCCTGGAATTAGAAGGTTGCCCTGATTTAGAAGGGTAAGTATTGGAGGTAAAGTGTGAGTTACAGGTGAAGGTGAAAGAGGAATTCCTCTCCAGAGAACCACGTTTACTGTGGCATTCGGAAAGAACAAAGTAAGTGAGAAAAGTATGTAGTGATTGCAAACTGAAAGCAAAGATGTGAACACTAGATGTGGGTATCTAGTACTGAGTGAGAAATGGTGATCACATTTTTGTTGTTGTTGTTGTTGTTGTTGGTTGAAAACATTTTCTCTGCTCAGGAATTTTCTCGGCAGGGCTCAGTGAAGAAAGTCAGTCTCTGCTCAACCCAGCAGCTGCCTGAGGTAGGAGACAGATGGGCCCCGGGCTGCTGCTGCTAAGTCACCTCAGTCATGTCCTACTCTGTGCGACCCATAGATGGCAGCCCACCAGGCTCCCCCATCCCTGGGATTCTCCAGGCAAGAAAACTGGAGTGGGTTGCCATTTCCTTCTCCAATGCATGAAAGTGAAAAGTGAAAGTGAAGTCGCTCAGTCGTGTCCAACTCTTCACAACCCCATGGACCACAGCCTACCAGGCTCCTCCGTCTATGGGATTTTCCAGGCAAGAGTACTGGAGTGGGGTGCCGTTGCCTTCTCCAGGGCCCCGGGCTGAGCAGCTCGCATCTGTCTCTTGAGGACACACACATCAAGATTAAGATAATGGCTGAATTAGAGAGCAGTGGAGCCCCGCTTGGGTAAAAAGATCAGGAGGCTCTGTATTTCTCATTCTTGATCTCAAGACCTCCTCAAACTATGCATGCACAGAAAGGTTCCTGAGGGGTCAGAGAAGGGAGAGGGTGCTAGCCCATAATATGTTCTGCCAACCAGTCAGAGACCCTTGTGCTGGAATTCATGCTCAATAACACATCCAGGAGGGCCCTGAGCCAGACCACTTATGGACACAAAGTCAGACAAAGCAAGATGACTGGCCAGAGGGAACTTGGAAAACTGCTCAGATTGTTGTTTAGTCTCTCAGTCATGTTCAACTCTTTTGCGACCCTATGGACTGTAGCCCACCAGGCTCCTCTGTCCATGGGATTCTCCAGGCAAGAATACTAGAGTGGGTTGCCATTTCCTTCTCCAGGGGATCTTCTCAAGCCAGGGATAGAACCTGTATCTCCTGCATTTGCAGACAGATTCTTTACTGCTGAGACACCAGGGAAGACCCATCATGATTTCAGTTCAGTTCAGTCACTCAGCTGTGTCTGACTCTTTGCGACCCCATGGACTATAGCACGCCAGCCTTCCCTGTCCATCACTAACTCCTGTAGCTTGCTCAGACTCATGTCCATTGAGTCAGGGATGACATCCAACCATCTTATCCTCTGTCATCCCCTTCTCCTCCTGCCTTCAATCTTTCCCAGCATCAGGGTCTTTTCCAATGAGTCAGCTCTTCGCATCATGTGGCCAAAGTATTGGAGTTTCAGCTTCAGCATCAGTCCTTCCAATGAATATGCAGGACTAATTTCCTTTAGGATGGACTGGTTGGGTCTCTTTGCAGTCCAAGGGACTCTCAAGATTATTCTCCAAACATCACAGTTCAAAAGTATCAATTCTTTGGCACTCATCTTTCTTTACAGTCCAACTCTCACATCCATACATGATTACTGGTAAGATCATAGCTTTGACTAGATGATCCTTTGCCAGCAAAGTAATGTCTCTGCTTTTTAATATGCTGTCCAGGTTGGTCATAGCTTTTCTTCCAAGGAGAAAGTGTCTTTTAATTTCATGTCTTCAGTCACCATCTGCAGTGATTTTGAAGCCCCCAAAAATAATGGTCTCTTACTCTTTCCATTGTTTCCCCATCTATTTGCCATGAAGTGATGGGACCAGACCCCATGATCTTTGTTATTTTATTATTGAGTTTTAAGCCAACTTTTTCACTCTCCTCTTTCACTTTCATCAAGAGGCTCTTTAGTTCTTCTTCACTTTCTGCCATCAATGATTTAAACCACCCCTAAAGCACTCGACTCCCTCTCAGCCTGCCATGTATCTTTCCGCACATTCTCTGCTCTTAATAAATGCTCTTATCTGCTTTACCAATTTCCACCTTTTTACCAAAATTCTTTAAAAAAACAAAGAAGACAAGAGCCAAGGCCCTGCTTCTAGCTGCTAGGTCCTGGTGGTCTAGTGGTTAGGATTCGGTGCTCTCACCACCACAGCCCAGGTTTGATTCCCGTTCAGGGAACTGAGACCCCATTTCAAGCTGCCACACACCACAGCCAGCCCAGAGCAAGGATGGTGCCAAGGCTGGGTGCTAGAGTCATCTAAGGCTTGCTCACTCCCATGTCTCATGGTGATGCCATAAATACAAAACCAGCTGGGATTGTAACAGAGGTCTGAGGCTAACTGTTGGTGCTCTCTGACTTCTAGGAGCTGTTCAGCTTACAGTTTTCTGGTTGATTGTTGCCCAGCTTCATGGAATTTCTACTCCCACACACGTCAGTTCTCAGGAAGAGACTCCAGGGGACTCCGGTGCAGGTTTCTGAAACATTTTCCTCAGGAAGCTTCCTCTCCTCATTCATGCCTTGCCCTGCACACCTCAGCCTTCTGTCTCTTCAAGTCATGGAAACGCCCCTGCTCTATTTGGGATTTGCATCACTACAAGTGAAAAGGACTGATAGGGAACGTGGAAACTAAAATAGAACCAAGCTTAAATGATCAGAGCAATTACTACACACACACTCTCTGTCACCTTCTCTCTCTCACATACACACACACATGAATACATATGTATATGTAAACATACTCACATATATACACACATACACGTATGCATATTCATATACACATGTATGGCTTCCCAGGTGGCTCATTGGTAAAGAATCTGCCTGCCAGTGCAGGAGATGCAAGAGACACAGGCTCGATCCCTGTGTCAGGCAGATCCCCTGGTGAAGGGTATGGCAACCCCCTGCAGTATTCTTGCCTGGGAAATCCCATGGACAGAGGAGCCTGGCGGTCTATAGCCCCTGGGGTCACAAAGAGTCAGACATGATTGAGCACGACCACAATACACACACACACACACACACACACACACACACACACACACACATATTCATATGTGTATTTACACATTAAATGTTATAAAGCACTGTGACTTGGAGATTAATATGTGTGACAGATAAGAGTTAGCCACTCAGTTGTATCCAATTCTTTGCAACCCCATGGATGGTAGCCCCCCAGGCTTCTCTGTCAGGCAAGAATGCTGGAGTGGGTAACCATTCCCTTCTCCAGGAGATCTTTCTGACCCAGGGATCAAACCCAGGTCTCCTGCATTGCAGGCAGATTCCTTACTGTCTGGCCAGCAGGGAAGCCCCATAAGGTAAAAGTTACCCTTAAAAGTCCTAATAGAGTTCAATATACACAGCTTTGTGCCTACAACCTAAAATGGTAAATATTCTAAATACTGGCACTTACTTGAAAACAACTCCCTAGACACATGGAAGGAACAAAAGCGAATCTATGTGCAGATAACTGGCTATTCTAACAATTCTGCCTTTAAGCTAGTTATCAAATACTTATTGTGAATGGGGCATTGGGAGAGAATTCAAAACTATTTCTGATCTCCTGGAGTGCCAGTTCCATTCTGTCTTAATACTGTGCATTGATTCACTCTACAGCTCTCTGGGAATTCAAAACAATCAAATCCAGGGGTAAATAGAAAAGAGATCAAGAATTCTAAAGAGTTTCTCCTTGTCTACAGAATTTATTTCAATTTGTTTAAATATCCAGCATCTGTAAACATTATAAATATTAGCAAATCTGCTTGCGATTATAGACATTAAAGGTTAGCCTGTAAAATCAGCATTTAACTTAAAGATTCTACTGTACATCTTTGCAAATTTAAAAATAAATGCACTACAAAAATCAAAAGGTGGAATAAAATTTAAGAATGTTAACTACATTATCTTTAATAAAGAGGGTAAAGCTAATACCACCTAAAAATGAAGCTTAGCTTCTAAAAAGGGCATAATAGAAATCAATTATTTGCTTTATATAACCTTTCATCTAGGTCTTTTTAAATGGATAATTTAGGAACTTGTACATCTTGTCCTGAAGAATACAAACAATAACTTTAGTTTCACTTCATTTTCCTTGTGTTCAATTAAATAAGTCAAATTTAATAGTTTTCTTTAAATTAGTATATATAATATGATCTAGTTTTTATAAAGTTATTTCTCTCTATGCATTTTTATGTCTGTACATGTACAATTGTGCCTCGGTATCCACGGACCCCTCCACAGATATCAAAATCTGTGGATGCTCAAGTATATTGGTTGGATTAGTTGCTTCAGTCATGTCCGACTCTTGTGACCCCATGGACTGTAGCCCTCCAGGCTCCTCTCTCCATGGGATTCTCCAGGCAAGAATACTGGAGTGGATTGCCATTCCCTTCTCCAGGGGATCTTCCCAATGCAAGAACTGAACCTGGGTCTCTTGCACTGCAGGTAGATTCTTTGCTGACTGAGCTACGAGAGAAGCTTCATATATAATGTTGCAGAATTTGCCTATATGCAAATACACTCACAGCCTCCCGTATAATGTAAGGGAATCTCTCTTCTTCCTTAGGAAAACAAACAAACAAACAAACAAACTCCCCTTCATATAAACACCAGCTGATACCCAAAGAGACCTAGTTCAGGACTAACCAGGACATTATAAAAAATTTATACCCACAGGAGAGATCTGTTAAAATCTATCTTCTCCAAAGAAGACATACAGATGGCTAACAAATACATGAAAAGATGCTCAACATCACTCATTACCAGAGAAATGCAAATCAAAACCACAATGAGGTACCATTTCACGCCAGTCAGAATGGTTGTGATCCAAAAGTCTACAAGCAATAAATGCTGGAGAGGGTGTGGGGAAAAGGGAACCCTCTTACACTGTTGGTGGGAATGCAAACTAGTACAGCCACTATGGAGAACAGTGTGGAGATGACTTAAAAAACTGGAAATGGAACTGCTTTATGACCCAGCAATCCCACTGCTGGGCATACACACTGAGGAAACCAGAATTGAAAGAGACACGTGTACCCCAATGTTCATCACAGCACTGTTTATAATAGCCAGGACATGGAAGCAACCTAGATGTCCATCAGCAGATGAATGGATAAGAAAGCTGTGGTACATATACACAATGGAGTATTACTCAGCCATTAAAAAGAATACATTTGAATCAGTTCTAATGAGGTGGATGAAACTGGAGCCTATTATACAGAGTGAAGTAAGCCAGAAAGAGAAACACCAATACAGTATACTCACGCATATATATGGAATTTAGCAAGATGGTAACGATAACCCTGTATGCGAGACAGCAAAAGAGACAAACATGTATAGAACAGTCTTTTGGACTCTGTGGGAGAGGGCGAGGGTGGGATGATTTGGGAGAATGGCATTGAAACATGTATAATATCATGAATGAAATGAATCGCCAGTCCAGGTTCGATGCATGATACTGGATGTTTGGGGCTGATGCACTGGGACGACCCAGAGGGATGGTACGGGGAGGGAGGAGGGAGGGGGGTTCAGGATGGAGAACACATGTACACCTGTGGCAGATTCATGTTGATGTATGGCAAAACCAATACAATATTGTACAGTAATTAACCTCCAATTAAAATAAATAAATTTCTATTAAAAATAAAATAAAATAAAATTTTTTTAAGTCCACAAATAAAAACGCTGGAGAAGATATGGAGAAAAGAGAACCCTCAAACACTGTTGGTGCGAATGTAAATTGGTGCATCCACTATGCAGAACAGTATGGCGGTTCCTTAAAAGACTAAAAATAGAGTTAGCATATGATCCTGCAATCCTACTCCTGGGCATATATTCAGAAGAAAAACCCCTCTAATTTGAAAAGATACATACACCTCTATATTCATAGCAGCACTATTTACAATAGCCAAGAAATGGAAGCAACCTAAATGTCCACTGGCAGATCAATGGATAGAGAAGATGTTTTATACACACACACACACACAAAATAAATCTATCTTCATAGAACATGTTTGATAGTCGAACGTATAATGCAAAGATTAAAAGATTAAAAACTGACATTTGCCATTTACCCATACCTGATTATCACAGTTCTCTGATATAATTCAGTATGTTTTGTTCAATTGGAGATTAATATAGTATATGCATGAATGACCACCTAATTATTTCACAAAGTTACAGAGCTTTTATTCTGTTGCCTACAATCAACAACATGGATGCCTCTTAATGATGACAGTTTATCATTTTTAAGCTTCATTTTTCTTCTTGGCTTTGTCATTTTCAGGACCATTAAAAACACACTTTAGTGGTGTTTACTACATCATGTTTTATAGACTGTCTGTGCTCCCACCTCCCAAATTCCTATGTTAAAACCTAACTTCCAGGGAACTTCCCTGGTGGTACAGTGGGTAAGAATCTGCCTGCCAGTGCAGAAGATCCCACATGCTGTGCAGCAGCGAAGCCTATGCCACAACTACTGAACCTAGGCACCCTATAGCCCGAGCCTCACAACAGGAGAAGCCACCGCAACGAGAAGTCTGTGCGCTGCAACTAGAGAAAAGCCCTTAAGATGCAACACAGCCAATGAAAAAGAGAACAAACAAAAAAATTCCCTAAGCCCTGATGTTATCAAGAGGTGGAGTACTGATTGGAGAAGTCATCAGGCCATGAGGTGGATTCTTCAGGAATGGGGATAGTGCCTTTATAAAAGAAAACCCCTGAGAGCTCTCTCCCTCTCTCCACCAAGTGAGGACACAGCAAGAGGAAAGCCATCTCTGAACCAGGAAGGAGACCCTCACCATATACCACATCTGCTGGTGCCTTGATCCTGGACTTCCCGCCCCCAGACTGTGAGAAATAAATTCTATTGTTTATAAGCCACCCAGTCTATGGGACTTTATTATAGCAGCCTAAAGTGACTAAGACAACCCACACATCTTTCAGGAGAACCGTTTCTTTTTATAATTAACTCCTCAACTATTTCTTGTTCTCTCTGGATTCTTCTGTTTTAGTCTACAAAACTTGGCTTTATCTTTGGAACATAAGAGTAACATGGTCAGTTCAGTTCAGTAGCTCAGTCATGTCATGGTCAGAAACATCTAATATATTCAACAGTATAGCTAGTTCCTTCATTTGAAGTGTATCATTAGAGAATACATATTTTAAAAAAATATTACCCCTTAAGTACAACTAAAACACTCTTTTTTTCCATAATTCACATTTTACTGTACTTGGAGGTGCAAATTTCCTTATTGGCACTTGCCACGACTGGGCAGTGCTAAACAAAAAGGTAATTGGCACAGCGAACCCCTGTGGTAATAATTAAAATAAAGTCATGATAGACCTTGTGGATTTCACCTTATTGTTAGCTTTTCACTGTGACCCTAAATTTTCTATATGTTCTATGTGTAGCTCACCACAAGTTCACCGTGCTGGGGCCTGTTGGGGAAAAAAGTTATGAACATACAGCATACAGAGAGGACATAAGTGCATGTAGACTGTCGAGGATTTGATGGTAAGAAAGAGTTATACTAGACAGACTACATCCAGGAGGATACGCGGCCTGTTTCGCACTCTATAGTTTACTAGGAGTATACTGAACTAGAGAAAGTCAATTCACCTCATCCTGGAAGGTGAACAAAATGAGGGAGATCTAGCAATCATGAGGGATATGGAGTGACCCCTCAAGTAAGAGGAGCCAAGGTAAAACCATGGGAAGCTGGCAGATAGGGTCCGTGATAGGAAGAATTAGAACCAATATGTGAATATTTTAGAAAACAGACTTCAAGTTAGTAAAGAAAAAACTACTAAGACTAAGAGTCTTAATAGAGAATGAAAGGAAAAGGAAAGGAAAGTGAAGTCGCTCAGTCGTGTCTGACTCTTTGCGACCCCATGGACTGTAGCCTACCAGGCTCCTCCGTCCATGGGATTTTCCAGGCAACAGTACTGGAGTGGATTGCCATTTCCTTCTCCAGGGCATCTTCCTGACCCAGGGATCGAACCCAGGTCTCCCGCATTGTAGACAGACGCTTTACCATCTGAGCCACCAGGGAAGTCCAATAGAGAATGAAGTTACGTATAAAGAAATTAAATTCCCATCATTGGAAGTTTCAAAGGAAGTTGAAATGATCTGCTAAGTTCTCAGAAAAATAGCATGAAGGATGCCTCAAGTGAACAGGCAGTCTTCCTACATGGCCCCCTAATTATTTTGTCAAACTAGGAATTTTACCACTCTATTAAGAAGGAAACAGAACTCCAGTTTTCAAAAGTATAACAAAGACTCAGCTTTCCAGAAAGTGTTCAGTTATGAATAGGGACTGTGAAACTGGAATCCAGATCTTAGAGAACTACAAATATGTGCCACTTCTCTATGCGTGTGTATGTTTTTTAAAAAAAGATGGAACCAAACTCCGTGTGTGTGTGTCTCAGCAATATATGAAAACATTTAACATCGTGGTCATAGGAATACAAAGAGGAATTATTCATGTATCTCCCTGTATCTTAATATTACATAACTCAACTTTAACGGATTCAGCTTTTAGAGACTTCATTAAATCCAGTCTTCCTGAGAGAAGTACCTTCTGGATTTATCTCACAAGTACAGGGCATTTACAGTTAAGAGAGTCTACTAATAGATTATTTAGATGATGCAAAGCCAGCCTCAGGAGCCTACTGAGTTTAAGATTCATGAGGGCAGGCATTTTAGACTGTTTCCTGATCTCTGGTGCCTAGAACACAGTTTTTCACATAGTAGGTGCTAAATAAATATTTATGAATGAATGAATGGATGGATGGAGGTCAAGGTATTTTTAGGTTCATTTTGGGTTCCCTCCTGGCTTCCTCAAGGGAAAGAGAGAATGGTCTTGACCTAAGGAGATAAGAAGACACTCTTGCAGAAGGAAGGAGGAAGCACTGTGGTCAGCAGAGAGGACTAGACCGAAGCTGGCAGCTACAGAGGGCGAGGGCAAGGAGACAAGGCAGGACACTCTCTCATTCAAAGCTCCAACGGTTCTTTCAATAAATCTAGGACCTACAAAGGCATTTTAAAACTTCAGTGATAAAAGTCAATGAATTTCAAACAGTGTTTGGCAAAGTTAAGTTTATAAATAGAAATATGTATGAGCAAAATCCAGAGAAGAAATTGTCTGTCCTGAAGAATTCCTCTTGGAATTTTCTTTTTCCTTCTAAAAAGAAAAATGGGTGGTTAGTCAGCAGAGCAAGGGCATTTATAACAATGTCCTTTCTCTAACCATTGATTTGTTTTCATTAGGTAAGTAGTTCGTTTTCTAAGGCTCTTTCCCCCACTTTTGCTCTTGGCCGTAACAAAATTGGTGGTTCTGGCACTGTCATTAATTCCATAGTTGTGAAATTCCCTTAGGGAAACAAAGTAACTTTAGTTTATTGAAAATACTAAGGGAAGGATAGTTTATTAGGTATTTGGATGACTGGATGTTGAGAAACATATCATTTATCACTTAAAGTATCTCTAGTACAAGGACACTGTTAAGTGTGTGCATATAAAACATAGAACATGGATTAAAACAGGAAAAAAAAGTATTTAACAAATGCAATGAAATGAGATGTGCTATCTTCATTCTACCATATAACTGGATACCTGGGGACACATGGCTGAACTTTTCATATTTCAATCAGCATGTTTGTCAACCTACAGAAAGAGCTTAGGTGCTCCCATCCTGTCACAGAAGATAAACATTTTTTCCTTCTTTCTTATATATCGGTAACTACTGGGGACAATCAGGGAAGTGTCCCATGTCACAACTGTATGAGATTCAATCAGGAACAGACACAAACGTGTCTAAACTGACAAATCATAAAGAGTAGCCCAGCCACGTTGACGACCAAATCAGACCAGTCAATACCTATGCACTTTATCATTAAATATTGCCTTAAATGTCAAGTCCAAGAATTACATTTATCTTGAAATTAAGAGCTGGGAGGAATTTTGGAGATCGTCTTGTCTGACCCATCAATTTTGTGGAAGATGTAATCAAAATGATGATAGTAACACACACTCCCTGTTCTCAGGGAGCTAACAGTTTCATAAGGAAAGAATCCCTAAACAGAAAATTACAAGATACTATAAAGGAGGGAAAATAGGTATAAGTATGGAATATTAGAGGATTACATGGAAATGACATTATGTCTTGCTTTGGAGACCATGTGAGGATCAAAAATAACTTCCGTGAAGAGGTGACTCTGAAGTTCAATCAATATAGAAAGAATAAGAGTTGTGCAGGTCACCGGAGGCAGGGTATTTGGGGAAGCAGAGATAGAAATCAAAAAAGGAAAGAAAACCTATATATGTTTTGGGAGATAAAAGCAGTCTACTTGGGTTGTCAGCACAGAGAAATGACAGAAAGATGGAGGATTCTGGGTGTCAGGATAAAAACTAAATTTTCCATCTAGAGTCTCTATGTATGTATTGAAGATATGTGTAGGTGTGTCTATGTATGGATGTGTGAATCAAAAGGTCATGACATAATACTTAGCCAGACTACAAGCAATGCACTTTTTTCTTGTCCTATGGTTTTTCATGTGAAAGTGTCAACACCCAAAACACAAAGGTCATGAGATACCATGGTGTCATGACTTACTGTTTGAAAGACATGTGAAGGCTGAGGGGGTGATAAGCAAAGGTCAAATCACAATCAGCTGTTTAGATTACACATGATAGACCAGGGAGTGGGGAGTCATGCAAGAGTTTTGAACAGGGAAATGAAGTATTATTATCTGGATTTAGAAAGATCATTCTAAATTGTTCAAAAGGGAAATTCTCTGGCAGTCTGGTGGACTCCACACTTCCACTGCAGGGGAGCATGGGTTCAGTCCCTAATCAAGGAACTAAGATCCCACAGGCAGTGTGGTGTGGCCAAAAAAATAAAATAAAATAAAAAACCATTCCACAAAAGACTGGAAATGTTACAGGAAAGAAGGTCAGTATCAGGAATTTCTTACACTACTATGTATATAACAGATAATTAATAAATACCTATTGTATAACACCAGAAACTATCCTCGATATTTTATAATAACCTATAAAGGAAAAGAATATGAAAAAGAATAATATATATGCAACTAAATACATATATGTGTATGTATGTGTGTGTATAATATATAATTGAATTGTGCTATACACCTGAAGCTTACATGATATTGTAAATCAACTATATTTCAACTAAAATTTTTTTAAATGTTAAAGGAGTTTCTTGAGGCTATTTAAGCAACTGTTAATGGTAACAGAGTCAAGATAGTTGTTTTGAGGATGAAACCACAATGAGGTATCATCTCACACTGGTCAGAATGGCTGCCATCAAAAAGTCTACAAACAATAAATGCTAGAGAGGGTGTGGAGAAAAGGGAACCCTCTTACAAACTGTTGGTGGGAATGCAAACTGGTACAGCCTCTATGGAAAACAGTGTGGAGATTCCTTAAACAGCTGGGAATAGAACTGCCAAACAACCCAGCAATCCCACTGCTCGGCATATACCCCGAGGAAACCAGAACTGAAAGAGACATGTGTATCCTAATGTTCATTGCAGCATTCTTTACAATAGCTAGGACATGGAAGCAACCTAGATGTCCATCGGCAGACGAATGGATAGGGAAGTTGTGGTATATATACACAATGGAGTATTACTCAGTTATAAAAAAGAAGGCATTTGAGTCAATTCTAAAGAGGTAGATGAAACTGGAGTCTATTATACAGAGTGAAGTAACTCAGAAAGAGAAACACAAATACAGAAAGAGAAACACAAATATTAACCCATATATATGGAATTTAGAAAGACAGTAATGATAATCCTATATGCAAGGCAGCAAAGGAGACACAGATGTAAAGAACAGACTTTCAGACTCAGTGTGAGAAGGCAAGGGTGGGATGATTTGAGAGAATAGCATTGAAACGTGTATATTACCATATGTAAAACATAGGACCAGTGCAAGTTTGATGCATGAAGCAGGGCACTCAAAGTCGGTGCTCTGGGACAACCCAGAGGGATGGGGCAGGGAGGGAGGTGAGAGAGGGGCTCAGGATGGGGGGACACATGTGCACCCATGGCTGATTCATGTCGATATATGGCAAAAAACCACCACAATATTGTAAAGTAATTATCCTCCAATTAAAATAAATAAATCAATATTTAAAAAATAAAGAAATAATTATACATCTACATTAACCAAAAAAAGATAGTCATTTTGAGGATGAAGAAGAGCAATTAAGAAGCTGTAATTAACAAACATCATTATTGTCTGGAAGAGGGGTTAAATGTGAGAGGAAAGATAGTGGTTCAGTTCTGAGGAGTCTGTCTTAGGAAGTATATGGACAGTAATCTTGTTCACAGAGAGAGGGGAAAATTAAGAAGAACAGGCAGAAAGAACTGAGAATAATGATTCAGTCTAGGACATTCTGAATTTAGGTATCTGCTGAATATCCAAGTAGAGATATCAAGCGAGAAGTTCAGTCTGATCCTGAAGAGAAATGAAAGTCATAGCTGGACAGATGTGGGAGCTAGCAGCATACACAAAATAATTGAAGCCATCAATTAAAAAACCCATTTATGAACTGTAAACAGTTATAATACTTTTCTGACCCTTAAAAATGCACAAAGCACCGCTGATGTGTGTGTGGTAAATTATTATCATTGTTACATACAAATCAGGAGCATGAGACTCAGTTTAATCATGTGCACAGCTGACATTGTGCTGCCACAACCCAAGACTCAACCCGTTTTGCATACTGCATCTTTCAAAGCTTCTTCATCCTGCCAGGATGCCCCTCTCTATCATGCCATGTGCTTTACTTGAGGTCATGAAAACAAACAAACCTCCCCTTGTTCAAATGACACCTACTTCATCTGCATTTATAAGTCATCAATCATTAGGTTGTTTTGCTTTTGGTGTGCATGGATTTGAATTAATCATACTCTATAATTCATTGCACATCATCATCGTTCCTCCCTGGAAGACCCATCTCTTCTTCTTGTATCGATTCTCTTTTATCCCCAATATACTATTTTCATCTCCTGCCACTGACTCATTTCCTAATATGTGAGATATTCATTCTTCTCTCTGTATTATATTATATGCACACATGTTCGTTTGTTTTCTCTTTTTAACTCAGCGCTACCCTTTTTAAGAGCTGTTGATCACTTGGTAGGCTTATCTGGTTGGATCTAACTGCTACACATACCATTCCACATGGTACTTATCACTTCCCTCTGGGGCCTGCATCTAGTAGTCTCCAGCTACTTTTTCCCCAGCTTGATCAAGATATAATTGACATATAACACTGGGTAAGTTTACAGTGTACAATGCGATGATCTGATACACATACCTACTGCAAGAGGATTAATTATCATGATAAGCAGCTATCTCTGACTGCCTGTTACCAAAAACAACCCTGTGACAAATTTCAAATTTAAATATCTTCTTGATGGACTTGCATGAAACTTCTCTGAGCTACACATCCTGGATACAGATGTAAGGACATAGGGTATGTTAACACTTCATTTTACTAAATGTTATCAGATTTTTCCTCAGAATGGCACATGAACTGTAGGAATTTTAAGAAGCTCTTTTCATCCCAGTTTCCCAAAATAGTTTTCAACTTTTCTCCTACTAATTCTATAGTTTTACCTCTCATATTTAGTTATCAATCCACTTGACTATATATATTCATGATGTTTCACATAAAATAAGCTAGTTTTAATGTCATCTACAACCCAATCCAATCTATACTTTCTCCATTGATTTTCAGTCACACTATAATCATATATTAATTTCTCATATCAACATACTCTTGTCCTCTCTGAAGCATGTCTCTCAAGCCTTAGAAAGAATCATCTAACAGGTTTATTGGGCTTCCCTGAAGGCTCAGGCAGTAAAGAATCTGCCTGCAATGCAGGATACCCAGCTTCAATCCCTGGGTCAGAAAGATCCCCTGGAGAAGGAAATGGCAACCCACTCCAGTATTCTTGCCTGAAGAATCCCATGAACAGAGGAGCCTGGTGGGCTACATTCCATGGGGTCACAAAGAGTTAGAGACAGCTTAGCAACTGAACAACAACAAAATGGGTTTATTATTTAGTTCAACCACCTTATCTCAAGTTTTCACAATTTCACATTTTCCTGGAATGAGCCCTGTATGGAAATGGTTAAGACACCTTATTTTAAAATGATTCAATGCAGTTGTGTCATGCCTCCATGAACCTTTGAATTTGGCAAAGGTCTCTATAACTGGAGAGATACAAACACACAGGAAATGAATATAAGAGTGGACACAGAGCTCTGGGCTGCAATACTATAACTGTTTCACAGATTTAAGGGGTGATATTCAGCCCTTTCTTCTTTCTTCCTGGGTAAAAATACAATAACTGCCACCTCCGTACCTAGGAAGATTTTCAGATTTCATTGACTGATACTTTCGGTAAAGTACCACAAGACATTTCCTGGCATAAAATCTCGTGATTTCCAACTGATGAATTAGACATTCTGAACAATTACTGAAGATGCTTTATGACCCTTTGCCCTAAAACAAATCCCAGTAAAAATAAACACATAAAATTTTTGTACATAATGTTACTTGATGTTTTTTCTCTTTTCTAAAAGTCTACATCTCTCATAAGAAGCTTTTAAAATTCTCATTTAACTAACAAGATGTCCCCAAGTGATGGATAAACTTTAAAAGCAGAGTTTTACATATTGTCCTATGAACACTTCACTGTCCGAAAATTGTTTTGGACCAACAGGAAACACTGAACCTTCCTTACCTTCTTCTCTCACCACCAGTGGCCCCAGTAGTTGCTAGTTCTTGTGAGTTATCTCTGTTTGTAAACACTAGCTTAATAGCTGTTAATCCCTCAATACTTGCAGAAGCGTATGCAAATTTATTCCAGATGAGGGCGGCCAATAGCTACTTTTAATGCTGCTGTTCTCTGTTTGTTATCATGATGCCCACCTCAGTTCTGCATAACAATTTGAACTTTTCATTTGCCATAGGCTACTAGAAACATCTGTTGACTTATTTCTCCCCAAATAGCTATGGGCATCCAACCTCTGTTCCAAAAGGTCAGCTCATTTCCACTTCTACTAACTGCCACATTCTCTCCCCAGTCAGCATCACTTCAAGACAAACTATCCCTTCCTCTGCTCTCTTTATCATAATCCTTTGTGTAATTTTCATCCAATTTTTGAATCTTTTCAAGTGATTGATAGTATTCATTTGAAGAGGAATCTCATCTCCACTTTCAGATATTTCTCAATACTTCAGTTTTAGAAAAGTGAAAGCAAAAGATGACACAAGTTGATTAATTTCTCACTCCTTTTACCTCTTTGTAAACATTTATGCATTATTTTTCCTAGAGAAATCCTATCACATGACAATTAATTCAAAACCAGTCTCATTTTCTCTGCTTCATATCCTTACAAGAACAGTCGAGTTAATATCTCCCCAGCCAAACTTCAAATCTATCAAAATATTTAAGTTATTATTAATAAAATGAGTTATCTTCCAATTATTTTTTCTTGTCATTGTTCCTTTGAAAACATTATTTTAAAAGAGTTTTTCATTTCTATCCTTTTCATGGTGCTTGTTTTGGTTTCCTCAAACACAGTTATGTCTGAAAGCTACAGCACTCTAAAATGCTGAAACAGAGTAAGACAAAAAGCAGCAGAGGAAAGGCAAAAAAAAAAATCACATCTGCTTTCCAGCATTGTGAACAAATTTATTGATCTTCAGAATGCATGGCTTCGAGCAGATAACAATGAAAGGGTTGGGTCTCGTTTGTTACAAGCAAAGACAGGACCCAGATTACTGTAATTAATGTCAACATCCAAATGAAAAAAAAGCAGTAAGTTATTTGAGAGATTGAGTCAGCATTTTAGTTGTTATGTCTCCCGTAAGAGGAAAAAAAAAACTGAGGAGTTATCTCTTGTGGAAAAGGAACAAATGACCTAGATGATTATAAAGGGAATGTTCCGGAAGGAGGATCACGGAAACACTGATGAAAATACTTGGAAGAAGAATTGGTGAAAGAGAAGGAGAAAAATGGAAAAGCCAGAGTGTAATGGAGGGAGTGAAGAAGAGAAGGAAAAGGGGGAGAGAGAGGTGAAGAGAGAAGCAACAATGCAGGGTTGAAAAGAGTATTCTTGGAACTGCCATGCAAGTCACAGTCCTGCTCACCAGACAAATGTCCTGCAAAGGGTCCTGTCAGAAGAATCTTAGTTAAACATCCTCAGTCATATCCTAAACATACATCATTGATTGTACATATGCATGTGTGTGTGAGAGAGAGAGAGAAGACTGGGTTGGGGCGGGGCGGGGCGCGGGGGGCGGTGCAAGCCAGATGCAGCTCACAATGTCTACCACGCAATTCTACATCTCATGGATTCAATCAGAGTGGACTATCTGAATGCTTAAGGGATTTATTTTGTTACAATAATTATCAACTAGGGCTATAACCTCAAGCACGACACTCGATCTCTTCAAATTTCAATCCCTTCACCTATAACAGGGGGATTATGATGAATCTATCCTGGAATCTTTGTGAAACTGAAATTAGCTAACATAGGTAAGTAACTGAGAACAGGGCCTGACTTACAGTGGGCGCTTTATCATTGTTAGCTAGAATTTGTAGTAGAGGTAGATAGTAGTAATGGCAGCATTGAAGAAGCGGTGGATGAATTGGGGCTTAGAACTCATTGATTTTTGCTCCAGAGAATGGAGAGAAAGATATATACAAGGAGGATCCAAGAGGAGGAATCAGGGGATAAGGATTAGGGTTTGAATTTTCTACTCTACCAGTATGTGACCTTTAATTACCCTGAGCCTGGCTTTCGTCTTTTCTGACAAGAATGCACTGGGCTGATTTATCCCTAAGTTCTTCAGATACTGATCTTCAATGGTAGCTTTTATCTGTGATTTACGTTGTCCTGGGCTCCACAGTGTAGCAGATCCATCACGAAAGGGAGTGCTGGATGCTCCACATAACCCTTGGCTCTGGTTTCACAGGGTGGAATGGCACTTGCTCACCCAGATTACAGGATGAGCTACTTTCATGGACTTTCCCTGTGATCACCACACAAAAGCCTTTTGAGGAGGGTCCTGCCTAGACAAGGTATGAAGAGAACTCAGATATTCCCACCGAAGGCATGGATCAAGTCTTTCCAGGAACCGCCACCTCGTGCCCCCTGCCCTGCCCTCTTTGCCTACCTCTCAGTCTTCCCCGGGGTGCATCCATTATGAGAGTTTGAACACATTTTCAAAACAGCCAATAATTGAGTATCTTTTTCCAAGTGTCTTAGATGAGTCAGATGTGATTTAAAACTCAGTTGTCAGGACTTTTCTGGTGGTCCAGAGGTTAAGAATTTACTTTCCAATGCAGAGGACGCAGGTTCAATCCCTGATCGGGGCACTAACATCCCACATGCTGTGGGGCAACTAAGCCCATGTGTCACAACTACAGAGTCCACTTGCCACAACTAGGGCCTGACACAGGCAAATATAAATAAATAAATATTTTTTAAAATAAGAAATAAAATAAAATTCGATTGTCTTGGGGATTGGGGAAGCTCTCTTAAGCCACCAGGCTGTATGTACCAACCCCTTTTAACCATACATCACTATCTCTAAGGCTCTGAAGTATGAGCCATATCTTAAGAGTTTCCATTCTGGTGTTTCAAATTATTTGTTAAAAATGAGGCAAACAGACCAAAATGAATCCAATATCTTATCCTTGAGTTAGCTTTGAATAGATAGCTATGAGTAGATAGGTGATATTATTGTTAAAAAGCCCATTTGTAAGGTTAGGAAAAAGGAAATGACTTTATTTTAAATTATACCATTGGTGCAAAAAGTCAGCTTGACAATAATTTTTAGTGACAACATTTATTGATGAAATCTAGCAGTAACAAAACCATGGAGAGAAAATTTAAGTGAAATTTTGAAAAAAAAAAAATAGAACAAACTACTAAAACCCTGGAGTGGTGCTAAAGATTTGACTACCATGATCTCAGAGGCCACCAAATATCTAATTATATGAAATTTCCATTCTTAGTTTTAAAGTTCATAGTTTGATCTCACTCATACACACACACACACACACACACACACACACACACACACACACACACACACACACACACACACACACGGGCTTCCCTGGTGGCTCAGATGGTGAAGAATCCACCTGCAATGCAGGAGACCCAGGTTTGATCCTTGGATCAGGAAGATCCCCTGGAGAAGGGAATGGCAACCTACTTCAGTATTTTTGCCCAGAGAATCCCATGGACAGAGGAACCTGGTAGGCTATAGTCCATGGTGCCACAAAGAGTTGGAAATGAGTTATGTGTGTATATGTATGCATGCATGTGTGTGTGTGTGTGTGTGTGTGTGTGTGTGTGTGCCTTATTTTAACTAGGCTTTCCAATACATATTTCCCACTGGACTTGAGAAACAAAAATTTTTAATAACAATATATAGAGCTATGACTAGAAACATATTTTATAGCCCTCATTTCCCTGAGTTATTCACAAATGAGTAACATTAGTAAGTTTTTCTTATTAACTCAAGCAACTTTTAATATTACAGCCTTAAATTATATTCCCATGAACTTCACAATATATTGTATTTGTTTTCTTGATATCACACATTGAAATTCAGCATGAGTTATCACTTAATTTTCCACTTTGCCTTTGTTCACTCTTGTATTCTTTTCCTCCATCAGTACTCAAACTATGAAAATTTACTTTTTTTTTTCATTCAATAAGCATATATTGATTCCTTAGTAGTTATGTAAGTTTCTGGGAACCTTTATACATCAGACATCTCAGCCTTCTCTATGTTCTTTTCTTCACTAAGTTTGAAATCTGCTTCACCATTTCTTATGCTTAATAAAGTAGAAAAGTGTTTGATGAATTCACTGTACACCTTCAAGATAATATCAATATTAGGAAATATATTCAACTGTCAGTAAGTAACTTTCCAGATAATAATTAGCACAATAGATCATTCATCAATGTAAAAAAAAGTCCAGAGGAGGAAAAAATAAGCATGTGAGATTTTGCTTCTGAAACATACTTTTTTGGACACATACCCATTAGTTGGGCTTAGTTGGGGAGGGTTTGCTTGCTTTGTAAAAAAAAACATATATGCCATTACAAGTAAGTGGTCCATTATGTCAGCTATTGCTCAGCATAATGACTTCACAGATGACAAACGATTTGCTCAGACTGTTAACATCATAGTTTATTATCATCCTTTGGTGAGGGAGCTTTACCACATTAAGAGAGTTTTTCAACTCTTTTTTTTTTTTCCCCAAGAGTAGTATCAGAGTTTGGGGAAAATATTTAGTCAGACATAACTGAGTGACTGAACAACAACAAATTTATTTAGCAAGCCTATATTCACATTATTGACATATGGAACATAGGTCAAAAAATATAAACCAAATGTTTAAATGGAATGAATCAGAGAAACATGTTTGGTCACAGGAGAGCTGAGCAAATGCACACAGCTAGTTCCAAGCTACTCTAAGTGCACATATCATTGACTATGGCAGAGCATCATCTTTTTTTTTTTTGGTTTTAAGAATCACAATTTTCCCTTTATTGAATTTAACAGCAAGAATATTAGTTTTCTTCTCTTTCCAAAGCAAGTCATAAAAAGTCTATTTTATATTCTCTCTTCTTTAGAGCACTGAAATTATGAAAAATTAAACCTTCCTTATCAAAATTGTATGTCACCTTGTAGATCACAGGAAAAGCATAGAAAATAGAAGGAAATTCACACAATGAACTTCATGAAAAATGACTATAGGACTTAGCTCATTGTCACAGGACCACTTCTTTACTAACTTCCTTTCACTAATACTGTGATCTAAATTTTAAAAGTAAATGAAAAAATTAGAAAGAAAATAATAAAGATAAAAAAGCAAAATTCAATTAGGTTGAAAACATAAAATGGAAGCAATAAGCTTTTCTAAAGAAATTCACAGATCAGCCACTAGTTAACCTCATCAGGAAAATAATCCTTCCCTAGTGGTTCAGTGGCTAAGACTCTGAGCTCCCAATTCAGGAGGCCAGGGTTCTATCCCTGGCAAGGGAACAGGATCCCACATGTAGCCATGAAGATCAAGGATCCCATAGTGCCACATCTAAGACCTGGTGCAGCAAAATAAATGAATAAAGTTAGTTTAAAAAAGAAAGAAAAAAAAAGCACAAAATATACAAAATAAATGGCATGGATAAAACAATAACTAAAAGACTAAATTTTAAAAGCTGTGCTAGACTGCTCCCATCATCCCTCCCTACTTTCTTTTCCCTGCCCTGTGCAGAGGGAGGGCTGACTCATGAACATTGCAAGCTTTTTTGCCCCCCTGGTTTCCATCTGGGTTTGGCTAAATGGAGAATCAGAGAATGGTAAGGAAATGACGTTGGGCTATTTATTCCCCTAAGGGCCCTCCCACTAGGCTGCATTTCTCTCAAAAGCTACCACTCCTGCCAGGTGGCTCGCACTAGAAAACCACCCTCTCTGGGCTCTAGTAATCAGGCCATCTCTGTACCCCATCCGTGGATCACTGAGAGTTCCTCACTGTTACAAGCCCAGAGTTCTATACTCTTCCTCTTTGATTTTCTTAAACTTTGCCCACATATTTGTACACTGTGCTTCAATTTAACTTTCTTCAAAATTGTTTAGTCACTAAGTCATGTCTGACTCCTTTGCGACCCCATGGATTGGAGCCTGGCAGGCTCCTATGTCCATGGAATTTTCCAGGCAAGAACACTGGAGTGGGTTGCCATTTCCTTCTCCTTCCTCAAAATACTCCGGTTAAACATACCATCTGTTTCTTGCCAGGATTAGAACTAATGGAAAAATCTTAACTAAGGTATTCTTTGCAAATATCTGAGAAATGTAGGCTAAATTTATAATTTTTAAGAAATATAATATACAAAAATTAATCCTAATAGAGAAAGTTTAGAGAAACCAACAAAAGTAGAAGAAATAGAGAAAGACATCAAATAACGCCCCCTCCTCAAAAGATCTGGCCCAGATACAAGGAAATACAGTCAACTCAGCAAAGGCTAAAGAGATGCAATGCCATTTAATGGTTTCAGAGCACAGAAAAAGAAACATTTACAAAGTATTTTTACGAAGGGAATGAAACATTGATACCAAAACTTAAGAAAAAGTGGACAGTAATGAAACGCATAGATCACTGTCACTTCTGACTACCAAAGCAAAATTTCTAAATAAAATATTAGCAAACAGAATTCATTATATCATAGACAAGTAGAGTTTTCTCAAAAAGTTTAACTTACTAAAACAGTTCACTGTATTAACAGGGCTCAGTAGAAAGATTACGTGATAAACTTCACAGATGCCAAAAAGGTACTCAACAATCCTCAGCATCCCATTAATGATTAAATGATTATTTTTCTAAATATGATTATACACAGGGCCCAAATCCAGCATTTTATTTAAGAAAGAAACACTGTGAGCATGAAAGCCATAAGGAATAAGGCAGAGATGTCCACATTCCCTTTACTATTTCTACTTTATTTGAGATATTAGAAACTTCTACAAAGCAAAGGAAACAAACGACAGACTGTAGAGGCAGCCTACAGAATGGGAGAATATATTTGAAAAGGGGTGCAGATCCAAACTATACAAGGAACTCACAAAACATGTAACTCAATTAAAAAATGGTCAAAGGATCTGAATAGACATTTCTCATGCGGCCAACAGGTATGTGAAAAGATGCTCAGTATCACTAACCATCAGGAAAATGAAAATCAAAACCACAGTGAGTTATTACCACAAACCTGATTGGATGACTACTATCAAAAAGTCAAAAGTAAGAAATAGTTAGTGATGGCAAGTGAGTAGATAAAGAGAACCCTTGTGCACTGTCACTGGGAGGGTAAAGTGGTACCAATATTATGGAAAACAGTATGAAGATTCCTCAAAAAATTAAAAACAGAACTACAGTTTGTCCAGCAATCCCACTTCTGGGTATTTATCCAAAGGAAATGAAAACAGAGTATCAAAAAGATACATGTACTCTCATAATGGCTGCAACATTATTCACAATTGTCAAGATATGGAATCTACCTAAGTGCCTGTCAACAGATGAGTGGATTAAGAAGATGTGGTTAATAGCTACAAGGGAATGCTATTCAGTCATGAAAAAGAAGAAAATCCTGCCATCCATAACCACATGGATGAACCTTAAAGACATTATGCTAAGTGAGATAAGTCATAAAGAGAAAGGCAAATACTCTGTGATCTCCCTTATATGTTGGCTTTAAACAAGCTGAACTCATAAATATGGAGTAGAATGGTGGTTACCAGGGGGTGAGGTGAGGGAATAAAATGGATGTTGTTTAAGGATACAAACTTACAACTAGTAGACAAGTAACTCCTAGAGGTCTGATGCACAGTGTGGTGAATATAGAAAACATTGTTATAATCAAACTTGGAAAGAGGCTAGATCTTATAATAATTATTCTCACTACAAAAAAAATGATAATTATGTGACATGATAGAGGTTTTAACTATCATTACAATGGCAATCATATTACATATGCTGCTGCTGCTAAGTCGCTTCAGTCGTGTCCGACTCTGTGCAACCCCATAGACGGCAGCCCACTAGGCTCCTCTGTCCCTGGGATTCTGCAAGCAAGAATACTGGAGTGAGTTGCCATTTCCTTCTCCTTTATTACATCAAATCAATTTTGTTTTAATTTTAAATACATTGCCAAAGGCAGGAAAGAGAGGGGAAAATACTAGGAAATTCTACTGAAGTTCAGATTTCTGAGGCTATGAATAGCAATCCAAGATTTAGGGTAAGACCAAATGGATGTTATCACTAAAATATTTCATCAATTTATCACTAAGGAGTTGAGCAGACAAATCAATAAAATGTAAAATAAATTGTGGGTGAGTCCTTTTTCCTTGAAAACAAATGATTAACAGACTTGTCTGACATTTTAGAATAGATGGATGTTAGATTACTTGACCTCAGACACTGAAAAAATATAGTCACAGCATCAAAGAAATAAAAATTTTTTCATAAATTATAAGACTAGGGCCAAAAAGGGATTACAAACATCTCTTGGAATAGTTACAGAACTTTTAAAATGATCAGCAATGTCTGGGTTTATGCCCCAAAAGATTTCCAAAGCAGGATCTCAAACAGATCTTTATGCATCCATGTCCAATGCAGCATTATTCGTAACAGTCAAGAGATGAAAGCAACCTAATGACTGTCCAGGATTAACAGATAAAGAAAAATGGTACATACATCAAGAAAATGTCATTCAACCTTAAGAAGGAAACCCCATCTCATGTTACAACATGGATGAAACTTAAAGGCATTGTGCTAAGTGAAATGAAAAAATAAGTCAGTCTGAAAAAGACAAAAACTATATGATTTGACTCCTACAAGGTATCTAAAGTAGTCAAACTCTTTTTTTTTTAATTAATTTATTTTTTTTACTTTACAATACTGTATTGGTTTTGCCATACAGTGACATGAATCCGCCACAGGTGTACATGAGTTCCCAACCCTGAACCCCCCTCCCACCATCCTCCCCACATCATCTCTCTGGGTCATCCCAGTGCACCAGCCCCAAGCATCCTGTATCCTGTATCAAACCTAGACTGGCGATTTGTTTCTTACATTATAGTATACATGTTTCAATGCCATTCTCCCTAATCATCCCACCCTCTCCTTCCCCCCCAGAGTCCAAATGACTGTTCTATACATCTGTGTCTCTTTTGCTGTCTTGCATACAGGCTTATCATTACCATCTTTCTAAATTCCATATATCTGTGTTAGTATACTGTATTGGTGTTTTTCTTTCTGGCTACTTCACTCTGTATAATAGGCTCCAGTTTCATCCACCTCATTAGAACTGATTCAAATGTATTGTTTTTAATGGCTGAGTAATACTCTATTGTGTATATGTACCACAGCTTTCTTATCCATTCGTCTGCTGATGGACATCTAGGTTGCTTCCATATTCTGGCTATTATAAGCAGTGCTGCAATGAATATTGGGGTACACATGTCTCTTTCAATTCTGGTTTCCTCGGTGTGTATGCCCAGCAGTGGGATTGCTGGCTCATAAGGCAGTTCTATTTCCAGTTTTTTAAGGCATCTCCACACTGTTCTCCATAGTGGCTGTGCTAGTTTGCATTCCCACCAACAGTGTAAGAGGGTTCCCTTTTCTCCACACCCTCTCCGGCATTTATTGTTTGTAGACTTTTGGATAGCAGCCATTCTGACTGGTGTGAAATGGTACCACATTGTGGTCTTGATTTGCATTTCTCTGATAATGAGTGATGTTGAGCATCTTTTCATGTGTTTGTTAGCCATCCATATGTCTTCTTTGGAGATGGGATCTAATTAAAATTAAAAGCTTCTGCATAACAAAGGAAACTATAAGCAAGGTGAAAAGACAGCCTTTGGAATGGGAGAAAATAATAGCAAATGAAGCAACTGACAAACAACTAATCTCAAAAATATACAAACAACTTATGCAGCTCCATTCCAGAAAAATAAATGACCCAATCAAAAAATGGGCCAAAGAACTAAAGTAGTCAAACTCTTAGAAACAAAAAGTAGAAAGGTGGCTACCAGGGTTTGGGGGAAGCGGTAATGAGGACTTGGTGCTTCATGGGGATAGTTTCAGTTTTGCAAGATGAGAAAGTTCCAGAGATCTGGTGCACCATGTGAATACTTCACCATTCAATACTTCACATGTGAATAATTCACCATGTGAATACTTTACACTGCTAAACTGTACCTTTCAAAATGGTGAAGACAGTATGTTACATGGAGTTTTTTACTATAATCTTTTAAAAAGTAAGCCATGGATTTGGCTCACCACATTTACTATAGTGATTAAAAATAAGGACTTTATGATTGATCAAAACCGGATCTGAACCCTGGCTCTATTGCATTCTGGCACTGTGACCTTGAAAACATGACCCAAGCTTTCTGTCCTATTATACTACCTATAAAATGTACCATTTCACAGCCCAGACTCGCAAGACAGATTGTCCAGATTTCAGTTCCATCTCGACCACTTTTTGTAATTTTGTGAAATTTACTTGGCTTATAGCTTCAGTTTTCTAACATGTAAAATATGGATAATAACATGATCTTTTCTTTGTGAGGATAAAATGAGATAATGTATTAATGCTGTATTACAGTATGTCGAGCACATTGTATTCATTAATTAAACAAATATTTATTAAACACCCAGTATGTGCCAGGTACTGTTCCAGTGCTGAGCATGAAGCAGCGACTTCTATCGTGTCACAGAGCTTAAGAAAGGAAGAAAGCGATACATTAATAAAGCTGACAGTGATAGATGCTATGGGGTAAGGGCACAAAGAGGCAGCAGCTGGTGGCAAGAGAGCGGGGGCTACTTTAAGCAGGTTGATTAAGGCAGGCAGGCCTCTCTGTAAGGTGACATTTATGCAGAGATCTGAATAAGGCACACATATTCCTGGCTGCTGTGCAAAGGGCCTGAAGCTGGAGCAGTCTTGGCAAAATCCAGAAACAGGAAGGGCGGGGCGGGGGGCATGTGACAGCAGCAGGAGAGGAAGTATAAGGAGTAACAGGGGCCAGATCCCTTAGCGTCTCAAAGTCCATGGTAAAGAAGTTGATTTTGATGCTGAGTGAGATGCAGAGCTATAGGAGGATTTTGAGCTGAGAACCAACAACTGACATGCTTTAAAAAAAATCCTTCTGGCTGCTGGGTTGAGAATAGATCATAGAAGTCACTGGTAGTGGCAGGGACTTGATTAAAAAAATAATAGCAACAATAGCTGCCCTCGATGATATTTGCCCTGTGTTTTATTCTCTTATTATCATGTCTTAGCGTTACTGTACAACAGGCCTGAAATGCTCAGTAAGACCACGTTGAACAATAAATGCAGAGTCAGTGTGGACAGAAAAACTAGCCCATGCCATTAGGATATTCTTTGCACTGGGGATGGACTCTGAGTGTTTCTCCTCCAGGCAGAAAAGGAATCTATACACAATAAATACAGACTGCATGAAAGCACTGACCTGGCACTGTGTCCTGGAATTCTGAGCTAAAAGCCTTCTACCTTCAAAGGCAGAAGACAGACACAGGAGCTGACCTGTACCTTCTGGTGGTAGGGGGGGGGGCGGGGGTGCTTATCTTCCCTCTTCCAACTGAGAT
The DNA here is from genome assembly GCF_001704415.2 of Capra hircus. Taxonomy (NCBI): domain Eukaryota; kingdom Metazoa; phylum Chordata; class Mammalia; order Artiodactyla; family Bovidae; genus Capra; species Capra hircus. Next base: position 44,443,410 of record NW_017189516.1, read on the forward strand.
ATGACAGGTCCAAAGATGCACTGGTGAATGGTGGTGATCTAGTCTAGGAATTGACTAGGGAAGCTGTTTACCTTTTCAGTTTTGCTTGAGCTTCAGATGAAAAGCACTACAGTTTTTCAGCCTTGAAGAAACAACAAAAGGCACACAACTAAACACTGTAGCTGCTTTCCCCCAATTTTTTAAAACTCAAACTTGTCAAGCAATCAACTCCTAATGAATAGCCCATGTGTTCCCTCTAACTCAGAGTGACAGCTGGAGCCTGGACAGCAATCTCTGAGGCCCCGTGTTATCCTTACCCTTTCTACTCGGATTCTTTTCCAACACCATCTCCTACTTCTCTTACTCTTCACCTCTCTGGTCCAGCCCTGCTGATCTCCGTCATGTTGCCCAAACACACATGCAGTGGGTTGAATGGTGGCCTCAAAAAGATGTATCCCCCATCACCTGTAAATACAGCCTGATTTGGGGGAGGGGGAAAGGCCCTTTGCAGATATAATGAAGGCAAACATCTTGAGGTACGATCATTCTGGATAATATGGGGAGACCCTAAATCCAATGATACATCCTTATAAATAACAGAAGAGGAGGAGACACAGATATACAGAGGAGAAGGCCAAGCCAGAGACACAGAGGAGAAAGTCATGTGAAGACAAAGGATAAGACTGATGCAACCACAGGTAACAAACACCTTGAACCACCAGAAGCTGGAAGAAGCCAGGAAGGCGTCTCTTATGGAAACTTCAGTGAGCATGTGGCCTTGCTGACATGTTGCTTTCAGACTTCTGACTCCCAGACCTGTGAGAGAATAAGTTTCTGTTGTTTTAAGCCACCCTGTTTGTGGTCATTTTTACAGCAGCCCTAAGAAACTAATACAACACAGAAACTCTCCTGCCTCAGAACTTTTGCACCTGCTGTTTCCTCTGCCTGGACCAATCAATCTTTTCGAATAATTATATAGCTGTATCCATCAATTCCTTTAACTCTGTGCAAATGTTACCTTCTCAGCAAGGTCTCCTCTGACTACTCTATTTAAAATTGCAACTTGGGACTTCTCTGGTGGTAGAGTAGATAGGAATCTGCCTGCCAATGCAGGAGACACAGGTTCAACCCCTGGTCCAGCAAGATTCCACACGCCCTGGAGCAACTAAGCCCGTGCACCATAACTACTGAATCTGAGTGCTGCAACAACTGAAGCTCATGTGCCTAGAGCCTGTGCTCCACAACAAGAAAAGCCCCCACGATGAGAAGCCTGGGCACCACGACAGAGTACTAGAGAAAGTCCACGTGCAGTAATGAAGTCCCTGCACAGCCAAAAATAAAATAAAATTGCAACTTGCCAGATACTCTCTATCCCCCTTCCCAGCATTATTTTTTGAAAACTACCCCTTAATATATTATCTAATTTGCTACATTTTTCTTACCTGTTGTATTAGTTTCCCAGGGTTGGTATAACAAATTACCACTGGGTAGCATATAACAATAGAAGTCTAGTTTTTCAACATCTTAGAGGCTACAATTCCAAAAGCAAGGTGCTCAGGCACTCCCACGGAAGGTTCTAAGGGTGGATCCTTCCTTGCCTCTTCCAAGCTTCAGGGGTTTCTGGCAATTCTTGGCATTCCCTGGCTTCTTGACTCATCTCTCCAATCTCTACCTCTGTCCTCACACAGTGTTCTTCCCCTGTGGTTGGTGTCTGTGTCCAAATTTCCCTCTTTGTGTAAGAACACCAATCACTGGACTGCAGACCACCCTATTGCAGTACTGCCTCATTTTAACTTGATTACATCTACTCAGAAACTATTTCCAAATAAGGTCACATTCACAGATACTGGAGTTTAGGACTACAACCTATCTTCCAGGGGACACAAGGCAACCCACAATTCCTGCCTTCTTCCACTAGACCATATGCTCCATTAGAGCAGGGATTCTATACTGCGTAGAACCTAGAGCAGTGCCAGTCATGAAATAGACATGAAATAAATATTTGTTGAAAGAACAAGTGAATAACTAGGAGCTAGTGAAACCAAGACATCTAGTAAGATACTATAAAAATCACTGGGTATAGATTAAAATGTAGCAAAAAAAAAAAAAGATGTGCCATGATGTGAACATCAACATTCATAAAAATATCCAGTATATTGAGTAATTCATGGAATTAAGATATTTTAAAAGGAAATATATCACCTCCCTGAAGCATTCACTGTCCATTTGTTTCCAAGCCTCTTATTTTAGGTAGAAATCACTTTTTGTCTTGATTTCATGTCAGTAGTAAATGTTTAGTCCCTATTTCCCTTGATTTTATTTCTTCATGGCCTCACATGAAAGGAGAATAGGGGAAGACTATTACAGCACTAGTTAAGAGGATTTGATCCACTGCTAAAACATCCAGCTCCTCAACAGCTGAATACCAAATTTTACATTTCAGTGTGAAGTTTCTAGGCATAAAAGAATGTTCACTCTCTGACATTTATTGAATATTTCACAGTATTAATGTAGTTTAGAAAAAGAAGTCTTTAAAACGCAAATAATTTAAAGGCATAAGCTCAAGTTTCAGTGAATGACAGTGTGCACAGCTCATGCATTAAGTGAAACCACTGGTGACATCACTGTTTAAAGCAGAATCACCTATAAGGGGAAAGAAACTGAAAAAAAATAGATGCATGCATTACTGAATTGCTTTGCTGTATACCCGAAACTAACTCCACAGTGTAAATCAACTATAATTAAGAAAAAAGTAAAAGCAGTTAAGACAGCTTCTGTGGGGCATCTGTGTCTGTAATATCAGACACTGCTGCCGTCTTCTCAAAAGTGTAACTATTCAGTTCAATCGCCAACTGAGCCCCGATGGTAACGGAGCAGCACAGAGGGTCTCCACCCCTTCTGCCTCAACACAATTCTTTTAATGAGTGAGCTGTGATTTCTTCTATAAAACTAAACATAAGGAAGAAAAGTAATACAGTACGTATTTTCAAATGTCATGTTTTAAATATATTTTTGCCAATATGGATGCCTGGTGTATTATTATGAAATGCTAAAATAGCCACCTTTCTGTGTCCTATTTTATGACGCTCTTTTGCTGGCGAAGCAGCAGCAGCGCCATCTTCTGGAATAAACGGAGTAGGACATAATTATGATGTTTGTAAAAGTCACGAGTCCTTAGGAAAAATAGATCTCAGAGCACGCAGCAAAATGAGAAGCCTGCATAAATCTGAGTTGTTAATCATCAAAGAAGAAATTAACGTGGAATCAATTTCTGACATCAATGAGCAACCGCATGCACAAGGGAAGCAAACCTCTATTCCAGCAGCAAGATCATATGGGTAGCTCATGCCATTTTGGAATTGTTTTAATGTATAAGACATACACAAAAAGGAGACAGAACTAGAGGGGAAAATATGTGCCACAAATTAACTGAATAAAAGTGAATTGTAAGATCCAAGTAAATTTGTCCTAGAGATGGACAAAAATGTTTTAAATGTTCTTCCTGCCTGCCAGGTGCAATATATATGTAATAGAATAAAGCAGCTGACAAAAGAAAATTACTGCAGCAGTCCATACCGAGAGTCACTAAATGATAGAGCAGAGTTCTGTCTGGGATAGGTTAGTCAGGGGCACTGGGAGATTAATGTGATGAAGAAACAGGAGATGCTTATGAGACAGTGCTAGGCATGGCTCAATGGGACAAAGTCTGTGAAGCCACCTATTGGACATGGCCACTCTGGGTAGGCAGAATTCGGAGATACTAGTGCCAGATTCCTGGCTGCTAATGTTTGCTCGCCTTCACTCAGTTACTCCAGCAAACACTAATCCAGGCACTGCTGGAAAGTAAATTTGTAATGAGTCTATCTTAAGACACAGAGCAGGAAATCCCCTGGCCGTCCAGTGGTTAGGACTCCACACTTAGACCGCTGAGGGCCCAGGTTCAATCCCTGGGGAACTAGGATATGGCACGAGGAAGTCTCAAAAAAAGAAAAAAGATACAGAGAGCACTGAAGTGGATCTGACATAATGACACGAGCCCTTGAAAAGCAGAGCTTTCTTTGACTGAGTGTGGAGGAGTCAGAGATCTGAGGTGCTGTTGCTGGGCTTGAGGATGGAGGGGGCCACGTGTCAAGGAATGAAAACGCCCTTAAGAGCAGAGTGGCGCTGCTGATGGGCTGCACTGGAATGGGGATCTCTGCTCTCCAACTGCGTGGAGCTGAGTCCTCTGCCAGGGACAAGAGTGCACTCGGGAGGAGGTTTTCCCTCAGTCTCCTGGTAACATAGCCTGGTGGACACCTAGACCTCAGCCTGTGATACCCTAGGCTGGGAACCCTGCCGTGCCATGCTGGACTGAGACCACCACGAGACAATACATGAGGACTGTTTTCAAGCCACTAAGTCTCTGGCAATTTATTATTTACCAATAGAAAATTAAGAGTTAGATAAGGACAATGTGTTAGTCACTCAGTCCTGTCCAACTCTTTGTGACCCCATGGACTAGCCTGCCAGGCTCCTCTATCCATGGGATTTTCTAGGCAAGAATATTAGAGAGGGTTACCATTTCCTTCTCCAGTGGATCTTCCTGACCCAGGTGATAGAACACGGCTCTCCTGCATTGCAGGCAGACTCTTTACTGACTGAGCCACCAGTGGATCCCTGAGTCACCAGAGAAGCCCTATATAAAATTGCTTTCTAGAAGAGTAGTATGCTAAGCCGCTTCAGTCATGTCCGACTCTGTGCAACCCCATAGACAGAAGCCCACCAGGCTCCCCTGTCCCTGGGATTTTCCAGGCAAGAACACTGGAGTGGGTTGCCATTTCCTTCTCCAATGCATGAAAGTGAAAAATGAAAGTGAAGTCACTCAGTCGCGTCTGGCTCAAGTCCAAAATATGGCATGGACCCCACAGAAAGCAGTTTACCTCCAGCCAATCACCAAATAGCACAAGAGACAGATTTAAAATGGCAGGAACAGTTACTGTTTGGCTGAAATTCACACTGCACTGAGCAGCCTATAATCGGTTGGGCAGCTCTATCATCTTTACCTCCTCTTCCTCCTCACACAGGTTAGTTTTTACTTAAAACAGATCTAAGTTTCAGGTCCTCATCTCTTCCAAGGTATATTACATAAACAACCCCAGTCTTAACCATCCCCGCACCTGGGCACTCTAACTCTGCAGATGATTTTCTTAAAGAGTCGGCTTCCCCACCCCAGACTTGGACTTCACTCACGTTACTTTCTTTGGGAGAACAAGGCAGACACGACAGTATGCCATTTCCCAGCTTGAGTGGTGGCAAACCCTGTGGGCGCTTCTCCTGTCCACTTGTACCTCGGCATCACCTGGATTCCCAGAAGGAGGAGGCTGCTACCCATGCTGAGCCCAGGCTAGACTAGCTGCCTTGCAGCATATCATCAACTCACAGCAAAATCAATGCAGACCTGTTGGGAAGATTCCGAGGTTGCTTGTTACACAGCATGGCTGCTATCACAGCAAGTCATACTTAGCTTCTCACTTCATGGTTAAGGTGTTAGAAGTTCAGGGACTCCCCTGGTGGTCCAGTGGCTAAGACTCTGTACTCCCAGTGCAGGGGGCCAGGGTTCGATCCCTGGTCAAGGAACTATATCCCACATGCTGCAACTAAGACCTGGCAACAGCCAAATAAAATTATATATATATATATAACTTCATATATATATATGAAGTTCAATAATCACACTGCCACAAAAGGAAGCAAAAAAAAATTCAGTTCCTGGACACATAAGAATAAATTGTATTACCCCGTGGTTCTCTCAGATGCCTTGGAGAATCCCAGGGAAAGCACTGAGAGAAGAGAAAGTTACTGCACCTACACTCCAAGTTACTCTACCACCCCAAGAGTTACTGTCTTGTCACATCCCCATTTTTATTTTGAACTATCATGCTGAGCTTTATTGAGAATTACAGTGCTGGTAGGGAGGATTTGATAAAGCTTGTAGAGCATTACTTTCCTTGAATTCTAGGCTTTCTTTGTCCTTTTCATTTTACTGGGCATCTATCTGAATCAAGCACTTCTGATTTTTGTATATCCACCCAAAGATTAGAGCTAAATAACTTTATTAAAGGCCAATGAACTGTAGTTCAATTCTCTCACACTCAGATATATTCCCCAACATACCTAAAGGCTTTACCATACACAAACACCCCCCTGGTTTGATTTCTTTTGTAGTACACTTTTTAAGAATGTGTGCAGTTGAGCATTTATTTGTAATATGATTGATACTGAAGCGGATACCCAGTCAATCTCTACGCCACACAGCCTTTCAATTACAGATTGAAGGAATAGCTTGTACTTGTTCATTTGGCTTTTATGACACGGAATAGATAAACCATGAATCTAACTGGATGGTTCAAAGACTGCTAATGGGTATTGGTCCATGTATTCCTGGTGTGGCACCTCTCCGGGTGCACCTGGATATCATCACCCAAAGTACCCTGAAAGCCGCTTTATGTAGCATTCTATCAATTGGACATCTCTGTTAACCAGCTCTTGCTCTTTGCCAGGGTAATGATTGCAACATATCAACAAGACCCAAAAAGCCTCCGTACCAGTAATGATAAATTATATCCAGCGTGGCTGTTGTGCTACACTTGTATTACTGAACTTCAGTGCTCCAAACACTGGAAGATCATGCAAGGTGCGTACAACAGCATTCAGTTTGCTTAATTAGAACAAGCTGGTCTGTCTTTCACCACATGGATAACAGAGTTTACTGAGGCTACGTTGTTTTTCTCAAAAGAATCATTCATATTTGCTCCCAGGAAGCAAAGGTCTACTGCCCTGTGGGGAGTCCTCATAAGCCTAAGTGCAGCTCATATGCCGGATATACATCTGGGATGTTAAGATGCTTAAAAGAATGCTTCGCTTTTCAAGGTGCAGTCTACAGCGCAGCCCTGTCAGCATCACATGGAAGTCGTGAGAAAGGCAGAATCTCGGGCCTACGTCAAACCTGCTGAATCTGAACCTGCATTTTATCAAACTCCCAGATGATTCCTATGAACATTCAAGTTGGAAAAGCACAGCTCAGTACTTACTGCCATTGTGTCATCACCCCAAGCAGTGAGACACACTCTAGAATTTCCAGCTGGACACTTCAGAAGATCTGGGGAGCATATGTGAAGCTCAACTTCTCAGACTAAATGGGCTTCCCATGGCCCAGGTCTCAAAGTTATGAATATGACATAAGATCACACATTTTAAAACCGTGAAGGACCTACAGAAGAAATGGTAGGTCTTGTTACTTCTCACTGAGTGTGCCCTCAGTTTCATTCCTGGTAGAGAGTTCAAAAAACATCATAATGATCACAAATAGTGATTAAATGTTTATCACGCACTGGACACTCTTCCAGTGTTTTACACAAGCCCAAGAGTCAGTGATTTCTCTTCCCGTTGTATAGGAATGAGGACGAAGGCACAGATTCGAACCCAGGCAGTCTTCTCCAGAGGCACTGTCTTTGGCCCTACCCCTGTCATTCATTCTGATACGCCTAAGAAATATTTGGTATATAAGTCCAAATTATGCTTGGCCTATTTTTTTCTTTATCTTCAGTGTCACCTGACACACATATAGAAAATATCCATTGAAAGCCTCTACCCTAGATGTCTGTACTCAGGCCTAGGAATTCATATTGTTAAGAAGTGCTCAGGGGATTTTTGTGATCACTCGGGTTGGAAAAATAGTGTTCCAAATTAGGGCTCCCTCTTCAGAAGCAGCTGTGGCTGCAAGCTGACAGCACCTCGGTCCTCTTATTAATGTCAAGGCCATTACCGCACATGTTCTAAGAAGCCGGCCCATGCAGCGCAGAGCCCGGCTCTCATTTGGCTTTTGCCGTGGACCTTCATTACCTGCACTGTTCTACTTGGTGACACAGGCTGGGATGAAACTAGCTTCATCTGCCTTTCAAATGATCAGAGGCCACCAAGACAGACCTCAGCCCATTGTGTGTCTTTTCTCACACACACACCAGCCATGGAAGGGCTCATGCTAAAGACAGTTCTCTCCCATCTCCTTTTTCATTGCTTCTGTTCTCACTTGGAATAAAATCTAAATCTGACTGTATGTTCAGCTTTATTCCTGGCATACCCTTCAGGGTTCAGGTCCCTGGACTATGTTCCTGAGCAGCATCCCCAACTCCAAACTAACTCTACCATGTCACTCACGATTTAAAGTCACCTTCTGAAAAACAGAGGGACTTGCTTGGCGGTCCAGGGATTTTGACTCCACGCTCCCAGTGCAGGGGGCATGTGTTCAATCCCTGGTCAGGGAACTAGGATCCTACATAGTGCACAGCATGCCCCCCAAAAAACTTATTTAAAAAAAAAAAATTTGTTTAAAAAATTAACAAGTAAATAGACAAAACATCCTGCGATCCCCTCAAGCAGGATTCTAACAAGGAAGAACTCCTAATTTGAGGATCACATGCACATGAAACAGTATAGGGAACATTCTCTCATAATTCTCTGGCTGGCTGGTCAGATTAGCCCTTGGCACTGATGAATGTACTATACATCAGGTGGTCTACTGAGCCATTCACCTTCTGTTTCCTTGTTTTATCCACAACAAACCCTAACTGCATTATTCTTACCTCTGCTTTTTCAGAGGAGAAACATAGTTGGTAGAGGTGATGGGTCTCGAATCCACCATGTTCTATTGCTAATGAGGCAATGACGACAGCCACAAGCAGACTGCGCTCCCATTTAATGGGCTACTGGATCTGATTTGGTGCCCATATAAGAGCAAAGCCTGTATGAATCCACCAGGGAAGCACACCTTCTAAGTTTACAGAGGCATCATCACATGATCTACCATTTGTACAACCTGGAGCTCCTGATCTATCTTGGAGTGATGTACATGGGAGACTCCTTTTGAGGGCAATAGATTATGTACATATTTGTAGGTATAAAATAGAGAATTCATATTAAAATAACATTGTGATACAATACATTATCTTTCACCTAAATCTAAAGTTGAAATTTGAAGGTATCTAACCTACCTGAAACTCCAGTACTTGGCCACCTCATGCGAAGAGTTGACTCACTGGAAAAGACCCTGATGCTGGGAGGGATTGGGGGCAGGAGGAGAAGGGGATGACAGAGGATGAGATGGCTGGATGGCATCACTGACTCGATGGGCATGAATCTGAGTGAACTCCGGGAGTTGGTGATAGACAGGGAGGCCTGGCGTGCTGCGACTCATGGGGTGGCAGAGTCAGACACGACTGAACGACTGAACTGAACGGAACTGACTGAACCTACCTGATGTATCTCTTCCAAGTAAATCTCAGGTCTATAACCATAAACTAAGACCAGAAAGACAAACTCATATAAACTGAACAGGTAATAGGCTAAGACAAAATTCAAGCTAAACAGTAAATGCTTATTATGTTATAAATCAGCTCATTTCATCACTTCATTCATAATATCTTGCCAGCTTCCTATTCTATTGACAACTATTTTCATTCCAAAAGCTATCACCATTACATCACAATTAGCTATGTATGGAATTGAATGCAGTTAGAAAGACGGTGGCCTATAATCCAGTTACAGGCTCCTTTGTTTCTGGCCATAATCGTTGCTTTTGATAAAATACTCCTTATGGGGACTAAATGACTAACTCTTTTGTAACACATAAAGAAACACAACTTATGCTTAATTGGAAAAATATGAACTAATGCTTAAGCGTCATCTACCCCAGCCCATGGGGCCCATGGTGCTCGGTAATGGCAGTGTTTCAGCCCCAGACACAGCATGAGCTTCTTTCATTGCTCTGCTTTCCTACATTTCAACTCTACTTGCTGAGCAGAAAAGATCTCCATAAGAACACTTCATTTCCCTAGCCAAAATGAATTGATAATTATAAAGCGACTAAGTTGCCTTGTGTTGTATTTAAAGTGCTTTGAGAACCTGTGTTGCCCTAAAAACAAGCCCTTTCAATCTTGATGTGAACTTGTTTGGTTTTAATCACCCGGATTCTATTCTCGTATCTTCTTCCCTGTGGTCTCTCTCCTTCTGATGACTTTCCCACTAGAGAAATAGAACACTTCCATATTTAATTACTCAATACTCATTGCAAAGAAATGTTAGGGTAATTTCACCATTGCTGAGACACAAACAGAATACCTTACAGTACAGTTTAACAGGAACCAAAGGAATTCACCTCTTTGACTATTTTGTAGACTTTCAAATTTCCTCCAAATATATATATATATATGTATGTATGTATGTATATATATATGAACTTATATATATATATGAAATATATATATATACATATATATATATATACATATATATATATGAACTAATGCTTAAGAGTCATCTACCCCAGGCCATGGGGCCCACGGTGCTTGGTAATGGCAGTGCTTCAGCCATTATATAGGTCCTGTTCACTGGTGTTTAGTTTCTGATTTAAGTGTATTCATAACTCTTTCTAAAAAGCCAGCTACAAACTGTCTTATTCTCATTGTGAGGAAGCTTACATTTCAGCTAGAGATACAGAGATTTCAAAGATTGAATAACTTAACCCTCTCATTTTACAAACCAGGAACTTGAAATCTGAGGAAGTCCAATGGCTTTGTCGAGATAATTCCGCAAGCCACAACTCTTACTTTTCTTCTCTGGTCCATTCACCTGATTAATCTTTCTGTCTTAGTTCCACCATCCAGTATCCCATATCAGATTTCCAAATTACATTTTTAATATATTTAATGAACATGTGTAATTATTACTTTACCTGCCTGCTTAGTCACTCAGTTGTGTCTGACTCTTTGCGACCCCATGGACTGTAACCCACCAGGCTCCTCTGTCCATGGGACTTCCCAGGCAAGAATACTGGAATGGGTTGCCATTTCCTTCTCCAGGGGATCTTCCCAACCCAGGGGATCCTCCTGACCCAGGGATCAAACCCACATCTCCCGTGTCTCCTGCATTGCAAGTGGATTCTTAACCCACTGAACCATCAAGGAGTAATGGCTTTTAGCTCCTCAAGGAAGCACACACAAAATACCTACTTGCCTGAGTAGACACATTCTCTTTAGGATAAACAATTTGCGATGACACCCATTAATGTAGAATTTACTTTCAAAAAAGTCCTCAGAGGCAGAGTAACTTTGCAATCTGCAACATTCACCAGCTAAGCTACAACTCCAGATAGTCTGATAAACTACTACACCATGCTTAAAAGTGTTAGAATTGGTCCTTTGCCTCCGTCAATACCTATTTTCTCAGTTCTATAGCAATTTCATAAAAATATGGGGTATACGTATGGTTTATAGGTTACATTGAGGAAAATGAAAATTATTATTTTTTTCCAAAAGTATAGCCCTTCAGAGGTTCACAATTGAAAGGCGCTGTGTGCGTGGAGATGGTTGCTGAATGGGAACTGAACTATGGTTGGGTGGCAATTCAGTTCCTTGATCACAAGTTGAAAACTGCTGGCAGTTTTAGCCTCTGTCAGGTGGAAGGAGTCTGGCTCCAAATACAGACCATCTAAAATTATCAAAACTTCTTCATCATTAGCCCCTCCAAATGTCTCAACTATTCCATTTTCTACACACAATATTTCACTAAGGAGCTGACCAAATATTGTTTTAAGAAATGAAAGTATTTCATTTCCTCAGAAGATTATGCAATATGATAGCATCCTGAAAAATTCAACAGCTACTCCCATGCATTAGGAATAGCCAAAATGATTTGTTCATTTATTTATTAACTATTCATTAAGGGTCTGTTCTATGTCAGACACTGTTGTTAGTGCTGTGGAATCATTAATTGTGGTGAACTGGATACAGTGCTTGCCCTCATTTGAATCCATTTGCTTTGCAATTTGATGAAGAATTCTCCTGCCCCACTTTTGGGGAGAAGTCCCTGTTACAAAAATGGCCTCAGTGAAGAAGCGATGTGTGAGAAGACCTTAATACAGGTGCTGATCCTTCCCCTTGACTGCAAATTTGGCTGACAATTAGCTTCTCCTTATTTGGAATTCCATTGTGCAACTGCCCCTACAGAGCTCATTAGGAGTCTTGCTCAAGTTTCATGCATTCTGGTTCATAACTGGCATCTTTTCTAACACTACAAGTATGCCTTATTAAGCAGAATCTTGCTGAATGAGGCAGACACCCAGTCTCCTCATCATTTTTATAAGAGAAAAAGAAGATGCAATTGAATTTCCAAAGCATAGGCCTAAGCAGTCTATGAAAATGTAAAGCCAGCCTACACCATGACTGCAATTTCTGAAGGTGATAGCAAATATACAGTGAAATACATTGAAAGTTGTCTATATCAACATTATACATTTAAGGGGGTTGGGAAGATCCCCTGGAGGAGGGTATGGCAACCCACTCCAGTATTCTTGCCTGGAGAATCCCATCGACAGACGAGCCTGGAGGGCTACAGTCCTTGGGGTCACAAAAATTCGGACACAACTGAGGGACTTAGAACACAGGCATGTGTCCACTAGAAAATCTAATAAAGCAATGCCTTTCATAAGCATGAATATTGGTTTATTGTTTAATGAAAATAAGTAATTTATATGAAATTAGAGAAAGGCAAAATTAATGTGTGGCAATAAAATCTGAGTAATGGTTGACAGAGGTAGACTGGAAGGAGGCATTAGGGAACTTTAAGGGGTGATTATAAATGTCTTATATCTTGATGGGGTGCTGGATAAATGAGTGCAGACATTTGTCAAAACTCATCCAATAGTTCAGTGAAGACCTGTGTATTTCACTGTATATACATTTTAAAGATGAAAAGAACATAATAGAGAATTAAACATTTGAGGGAAAATTGTGATCAGAATTGCTCTTTAAGGAAGAATAAAACCCAACGTTCAAGAAAGGTTTAAGAATAGTTTCCTGGAGAAGTAGCAGTGAGTTAGAGATGTGAAGAGTGATCCCAAATGAGAGAAAGGAGGAAGAGCAAAGGCTAGTCCAGGTGCTGAGGGTGGAACGAACAGCAAGGTAAGCTTCGGGTGAGGAATGATGAGAGAGGAGGCTGAAAAGCACATGAGAGCCAAGTCATGGTGGGTTTTAATGTCCTATTAAGGAAATTAGACATCATCCTGAAGGAAATCTGGAGGAAGTTTGAAAGATTTTAAACTGAGGAGTGATATATATATTTACATGCCCAGTCTATAAGCAATGCAAAGAATGGATTCAAGGAATTCAGATCAGAAGGTCTGCAGCACACTCTTTAATTGGCTATTTCCTAAGCCAGCTGAGAAACTGAGAGCCTCAACTAAATCAACAGTGACAGGCATGGAGACATGGACCCAGGGGACAGATTCAGAAGTCTTTATTAAGTGAACATATGATGGAATTTGGTGGCCCATAAAAGAGAAGGTGAGGGATCGGGAAAAGTTATGGCTACTGACTGTATTTCTGGCTTGGGCAACTGGAAAGATGACTGTGTTGAGATGGAAAATGCAAAAGGAGCAGAAATGGAAGGGCAGGAAGTGGAGTTCACTCAGCTCATCAAATTTAGTGCCTGAAAGATATCCAAGTAGAGCTATCCAATGGGCTCCTAGGGACATGTAGGGTGACCATAGCTACAGATTTTCCCAGGATGCTTTCTGTTTATGGTAATTGCCCGAGGAAAAAAAGATTAACAGTACTGATTTTCAATCCCCACAAATGTTCCAAGTTGTGTCAATAAATTCTATGGTCACCCTAGTCATTATGGCATGGAATTTTAGGCCACTTTCAATTTAGAGATAAGACTTTTTGTGTCATCTGTACATGAGAGCAGGATCACGCAAATGGAGATTTTAATTGAACCTGAGAAATATCAACAGCAAGAGAAAGGTAGAAGAGGACGGCCCCTCAAAGAGGAGAATGGCTAAAAGTATCTAAGGAGTCAGAAAGAAAATCTAAAAAATAAGAGCATTCTGGAAAAGAAAGGAAGGTTTGCTCAAGTAATCCACTCCAGACAACGATAAATCCCTCAAGAGGAGGTGGGCTTTCTAGGGTCCTTGAAACAGCACCAGGACCAGCCGCCAACCCTCCTGTGTAGGAAGCACTCAGTAGATGGCTGATGACAAATTAGGGGCAAGATGCAATTTCTGTTCCTAAGTGGCAAATATTCTTACAGATGCCCCGTTTTCAAAATGTGAAATTCTTTTCAAGTAAAACTTTACTTTCAAGAGCTATGATACAAATCAGCTGTCTTTTTCTGAAAGAGAGCACACACGCATTGCAGCTCCAACATTATATTCTCTCTGCAAGCCTCCCTTGCTTCAAATGATATACAGGGAGATCTGTCTTTGTCCATAATTCCCTCAAATACTGCCTTCTCTTAGCTTTTACTGCTCGGTATCATCTTTGAGAGTAGCGATTTCAATTTTATAAGTATTGTCCTTCCTATTGTTTGTATGTGCCTAACAACTACAATTATTTCCCCCTATCATTCTTATATTTTTCTGTCATTTCCACCGCAGCTTGCCAAAAACAAAAACAGCAACCAAAATCGCCTTTCCAGGAGATGCTCATCTCCCGGGGGGGAAAAAAAAATCTAGAAATTAACTCTTTGCTATCCATCGGTAAATACAAAGCATGCATAAAGACTGGGAAAAAGAAAAAAAGAAATGTAGAGTGATATAGCTAACTCAATCCTTTTTCCTCATTCTTAAAAGATGAACAGCCAAAACTTACTTGACCAGGTCTATACATACAGACCTAAACACTCCCAAGAATGATAATTTACATACATCTTCTAAGATTTGGAAGCTTGTCATGATTCAGAATGTAGACTGGTATTTCACAATCTAAATCCTAAGTAACATTCATCTATGATCAATAGCTAATCTGTGCTGAGAGCATCCAGAAGAGGAAACATAAATAAGAGAAAAGAAGGGGGACTTCCTTCAGGGTCCAGAGGTAAAGACTCCCTGCTCCCAATGCAGGGGGCACAGGTTCCATCCTAGTCTCTGAACTAGATCTAGTATGTAGCATCGAAGATCCCGTGTGCCAGAACTAAGACAGTACAGCTAAATAAACATTTTTTTTTTTTAGAAAAGAGACAGAAAAGAAAGACCCAATACCTACCACTAACAGGAAGCACAATGAGGATAGACTCTGTCAAATCCATGGGGTTGAAACTGTCATTCAGTCAGTTCTCAATAAATGTCAGTTTCCTTCCTTGTTAGAATAAATAAAAATGCTTCTGACAACAAGAAGAATCTTGTTGGCTGACCAGCTCACGTGAACAAACTAGCATGAGTCACATGACTGGTGGCATCCTGGGAAGGGGTGAGCAGTTGCGAGCCTGGGGCAATGAAGGAAAGCCACCCAAATGCAATTGTCTGGATTATTCTGTGAGCAACATCATATCCATACCTGCCTTCTGTATCTGTTAGGGCTGGCTTTAATATAGGGTGCATTCTAGCGTCCACCATGTGCTTCTGGGACATCTTTTACTAGGTTCAATACCATATTACCTACCTCTGGGCCACTTCACATCCACATCACAGACTGAGCTTCATGACAGCCCACAGTCAACTTGTTACATGGAGGTGGTCAAAACAGAATATAAAGAAAGAAAGGGCGTCTGGACCATTCTATAGCAAATCCAAATAAACCTTTTGGCTAACCCATTATTTAATGGGTAATAACTATGTACTTCTGGTTTTTAGCCAGTGGCCTGCTATTATGTAAAAACCGAGGGAAGTTAATCTAACATCCTTCAAAATAGACCAGAAAAGAAAAACAAAGTAGGTAGAGCACCAGAGATAATGACAATAATTGTGGGACTAGATTTGGGGAAACAGGATACATAGGTAATTTAGTCTATTCTTCATGTGTACTTGCAGCTTGTTTTAGTATAGCTATTGATATTTACCCAGTAATTCAGACTGGTGTTTCCTTCCATTAGTGTTCATGAAATTTTACAAAAGGGAATAAGAACAGTGACAACACAAGTGTGTAATTTTTGACATTCAACTTAGTGCCCTTTCATCCATTACAAATGAGTTTAGACATGATCTTTTTGCCTTAAATTCTGAAAATTGAAATTAATTCAGTGAAATTGCTTGGCTCAGCTAAACTTTCAATCTTCCAAGCAATCATCATCATCGGAATCAGCTAGAAATGGCAAAGTTTTAACTTGTAAAGCAGAGTATTATTTTGAAATGCTAATGAATGGGTTTTCTTCTGTGTAAGTTGGACATCCAAAAGGAACTTGATGTCAGGCTAAGGAGAACACAAGAGTGTGCAGCCATCATGATCAAAGGGTATCATAGGAAATTTAGCCCCCGACTAGAGATCTAAGCAAATGGTCAGAGGTTGAGTAACAGGGGGCAGGGGCAGGGCAGGCAAAGTACATTAGAGAGAGGTAGGCAAGGATGGGAGTGTTTCACAACAAACCTGAGTCTCCTCCCCTGGGGTAAGTGCAGTCAACTGATTGCAAAAACAGTCACAATACTTCACCTTTCCCTGTACTTACACTTTGTGCAATCTGCTTTTGTAACAACTCCCATTCAGAGGTGGAATTTATTTCCCCAACTCTTAAAACTGGTCTGGCTTTGTGACTGACTTTTGGTGGCTCGATGGTAAATCTGTTTGCAATGCAGGAGACTCAGGTGCGATCCCTGGGTCAGGAAGATCCCCTTGAGGAGGAAATAGCAACCCACTCCAGTATTCTTGCCTGGGAAATCCCATGGACAGAGGAGCATGGTGGGCTATCGTCCACAGGGTTACAGAGTTAGACACAACTGAGCTACTAACACTTGAAATTGGCTCACTGAATGAAGGGCATGGGAGCGAGTGAATCTGAGCCCGAACCTCAAGGAGTTATTCACTCTTCTATGTATTCTTGAGGAACCCTGCCACTACCACCCGAAGAAGTCCAGGCTACCCTGCGGGAGAATGCAAGATCACTCCCAGGAGGGCCCAGTTAGCCCAGCAAAAGTCATCCTAGATCCAACAACTGACAAATGTGTGGGTGAGCCCTAGCCCAGCGGGGCTGCAGAAACCTAAATGAATCCCCGAGACCATGAACAACAAGTAGCTAATGGCTCGTGAGCAACACGTTTATCATATCAGACACTGAGTTCCAGGGTGGCTTATCTCATGGCAATAGCTAACTGATACAACCAGGAAAATGGAACAAACTCTGTAAATTCTCCAAGGGCTTAGAATATCCTTAAGCAGAGGTGAAAATAGGAACATGGAAAATATTATGGTAACTAAGTTTAAATCCCGAGTTAACCACACTTATATCTGGAAGTAATTAGGTTACTTTTGATTGGAAAAATTAGTAGAAATGGGGGTTTGCGAACTAAGATTCTGCACAGAAGAAAGTTACATGCACATCTGAGATGCAATTGTAAATTACAAACTGGTGACACTTCTGCTAAAATAATTTCAGTTATACTAGTTAGGCAACTGCTTCAGAGAAATCAATGTTGTCATTAGTCAGCTATGCCCTTCTGGGACCACAGTACAGGGTAGACCTCAAAGTTTCTGAATCAAAATGTAATTATTTCAAGAAATCTGTTACTGTTGCTTCCAAAGTACATTGCTTAATTTAAAAAGTGAGAGTGCTCTTTCTATATATAATGGATAACTTCTGGGAGGACAGTGTGAAATTCACAAGACTATAGCAAAGATCATGCAGCTTCCAACCCCATTCACAAGGCTATATACGTCCTCATCCGCAACTACCATGTGACCTAGAGTAGGGGTTGGAAAATAGTCCTCTATGTGTTTACTATTGCTTATACAAACAAGATTCTTGAGAGTCCCTTGGACAGCAAGGATATCAAACCAATTAATCCCAAAGGCAATCAACCCTGAATATTCACTGGAAGGACTGATGCTGAAGGTCCAATACTTTGGCCACCTGATCAGAAGAGCTGACTCATTAGAAAAGACCCTGATGCTGGAAAAGATGGAAGGCAGGAGGAGAAGGAGATGACAGAGGATGAGACAGTTGGATGGCATGACCGACTCAATGGACATGAGTTTGAGCAGACTCCAGGAGATGGTGGAGAACAGAGAAGCCTGGCATGCTTCAGTTCATGGGGTCGCAAAGAGTTAGACATGACTTAGCAACTGAACAACAATAATAAATATAAACAATACTTAAGAATCTACTATCCTTGACCTAGAATCTTGATAAAAGGGTAAGAAACTGGGAATGAAGGGGGTAAATTGGTCTTCCAATAGTATTATTCAATACTACATGTCAGAAGTCAATGAATTAACAAGACTAGAGCCCAATTCAGGATCAATGATTCAAGACAAAACAAATGGAAGGAACAACAGTAGCGAAAATTGGGATGACTTTTTTGAATAATATTGCTTCTTTTT
This sequence comes from Capra hircus, assembly GCF_001704415.2. Taxonomy (NCBI): domain Eukaryota; kingdom Metazoa; phylum Chordata; class Mammalia; order Artiodactyla; family Bovidae; genus Capra; species Capra hircus. The sequence continues at coordinate 44,461,730 of NW_017189516.1, forward strand.
CCTTTGTTTCCTTAGAATAGTCAGGGCCACCGTACTTCACAACTCCACAAGGCAATGCTCACATCCTGGTCTATGCAAACAGCAGGACTGTCAGTGTGCCATGTACAGCCCAGACTGTGTGTGGCTGCCATGAATAAACGACTGACCTTGCTGGTGTGTCACTTCAGGAAAATATCTGGGTTGATTAAGGATTTATAAATTAATTATTTGTAGCTTCTATGTGCCGGTATTTTCCTCATATTATACCACTCGAGTGTGCAACTATTAGCAATTAAAGCTGTTATTTATTAATAACTATATTATAATATATGATAATATCTCTAGCAAGAGAAAGATCCACAGCTACAATAGGGGAAAATGCTTACATTCTTGCTGCTCAGAGTGAAGCCAACCTCAGACTAGAAACTTGTTAGAAATACAGACCCTTGAGACCAATTCCAGGCTTGCTCTCCACCCAGACCTAGTGATTTGGAATCTGCATTTTTACCAAGATCCTCTGGTGATCTGGACATACATTAAAGCTCGAGAAACACCAGTCTATGTAACATCAAGCAGTATCATCTATCATACTAGTCCTTAATTTCCAAGACTGTGCCCTTAGGTGGGTGGTAAAGAAGTCTGTACCTCCCCATTGGGTCATAAAAATTGTTTCCATCTCTAAATTACTTTGAGAATCCTATTACGTTATGGAGGCCACCCATAGGAAAAAGGAAATAAAAACAAAATCAGCCTATAAATTCAAGGTGACTCAAGAGCATGCATCCATTACTCATAAAGAGGTCAGATAGATGGCCCCTACCTTTGAATCTCGATGGGATCGTGACTTCCAAACCTGTCTTCCAAAATCAACAAAATGTACCACCTCTCCCTTGTTCTATAAAATCAACTTCCATGATATATATTGCTTCTAAAAAATGGATATGATCAGCTAGACATTGGCTAATCAAAATTTTCCGAGATGGACTCTGATGGCAAATCACTAATGTTTAAGGAAGAAGAAATGTCAAGAAAGGATCAAGTGTCTCTAAGTAAATTGACTGGATTTATGACAATTTCATTTACAGAAAATCAGGTTGTAAAATAATTCTTCTAGAAACAAAGGCAAAGCACCTTTCTTAGAAATCATCTCTTCAAAGCCAAAGAGGGATTTAGGAAAAATGTGTCCCTTTCCTTTTTTCAAAAACACATGGTTCTTAGCTTATTTTTATTCAAGAGAGCATGGATATCAAAATGGACAATTCAGTCAAGTTATGTTCTTCCCATCACATAAATCTGCAAGTCTTAACAGCTAATCAAGGTGAACCAAGTACATCTTTATCTTGCATTTTAGGGATAATCCAAGAATTTTTTATTGGTTAAATTTATATAAAAGCGATTATGCTATAATTGGCCTTTCATACCAGTAATGCAGGTTATCTCTTCAATTCTTAAAAACATAAGATCAGAAAGGAAGCATGAACAAATTGTTGACTCATTGTCTTTATGTTACTGGGGGAGGGGAGGGCTTATATTTATAAGGAATCTCTGAGAATTCAGTTCCCAGATCATAGTGTTTCTTAGTCCAGTGGAAAGAAAACAGTTAGGTAACATATGTGGAAACAAAGTAAATATCATAGAATTGCCTTTTTTTTTATGGTGGTACTCAAGGGTCTTTCTTTTTTTTGCAATGTTACCACAAAAGTCATTTCACTCATAAATTAAGAGTAGTGCTCTAAATCTAAAAACTACAGTGGTATACAGGACATAAGGCCCTGAAAATCTACTTAAAACTATTTTGTAAAGTATTAAGTATGTAGATAAAGGAGGGTTTTTTAAGTGATCTAAAGATTAAATAATAATATAAAAACTAAAGTAAAAATATCACTATGACATAAAGCAGCATTATATTAGTATTTACACTATGAGTATTGCTTCCATTGTGTCCAACTCTTTGCGATCCTATGGACTGTAGCCTGTCAGGTTCCTCTGTCCAAGGGGATACTCCCGGCAACAACAGTGGAGTGGGTTGCCATTTCCTCCGCCAGGGGAATCTTTTCAACTAGGGATCAAACCCATGTCTTTTATGTCTCTTGCACTGGCGGGCAGGTTCTTTACTACTAGTGCCATCAGGGAAGGCCTTAGCACACGCACACACACTATGAATGCATCTGTATCTGTATTTTGGTTAAGCATTCAGTTCACAACAGTCTGTGTAATTAATCATGTCTGTGTTTATACATTGAACACTAAAATAGTAAAATCCCCTACTGAAGAATACCAATAGAGGCTCTTTAACCTTTAGTATGCGGAGAATTGAAGCACTTACAGTAAAGTAATGAAAATGACTAAAGATTGATGATAGGATTGAGGCATAACAATTAAATGATTTGACATTATTTAAAACCAAAGAAAAGCAGGAAGTGTTTTAATCATGATCTTCAAAATACGAAGGCTTTTTTGCAAAAGGAGTGAGTCTCCATCTCTGGTATTGACAGAATAAAAGGAAATGATGAAAGATAAGTTAACCTCCTATTTTCTGGCAGAATGCTGTGATACATTCTGTCACAAGCTTAGAAAACACTGCTTTCAGATTGTATAATGGAAACATTTTTTAGTTATATAAAAACAAAAATTACTATCAAAGAAGAGAGGCAAGCTCCCCTACAGAGCCCCTTCCAGTCCCTCCTTACCTTGTAATTTCATTTTTTGCCACTAGGAGGCGATAACAGTGATATCCTTCACTCCCCAATCCTAGTATCATGCACACAAAATATCTCAGCAAACTACCGTCATCCTCACCATAACCACCAATCCATTTTTCACCCAGTAAAATTTATTAAAGCATGGAAGAAAAAAGGAGGCAAACAAGTCATTAGGGAAAAGACTGAAATATCTGTCTACAATACATAAAAGTTGAACACTGGACAAGTGATGAAAACATGGAATGGTACTGCAGTTAGATCAAACTGAATTTGCATTCCAATCAGACAGTTACTAAATGAATGACCTGTACTCAACATTACCTTTCTTCATTCAATCAACAAATATTTAATAAGCACCTAAAATAGAATTTGGCATCATTCAGGCCCTGTGGAAATACCACTGAGCAAAATATAATAAGTCCTGTCCTTGTGGAGCTTATACTCCACTGAAGAAAAATTATTTAGAGTCTTATATTCCATTTCAGGAACCTTAAGTTTTATCCTGAGAACGCTTTTCACAGAAGAGTGATACGATTTAACAAATATTTTTTAGAAGACTACTCTAGGTTCTATGTGAAGAATCAACTGCACAGGGACATGAGTGAAAGTGGCCAGGTTACATAAAAGGCTAATGCAGTAATCCAGGCAAGAGGTGGTGCTTTGGACAAGGGCGGTGGCAGTGGGTGTGGTGAGAAGTGATCTGATTCTATAAGTAATACAAACATACATTCAATAGGGTTTCTTGATAAATTGGATTTGAGGTCTGAGAGAAAAGTCAAACACAGTCCCAAGGTTTTGTAGCTGAGTAACTGGACAGACAGAGCTGCCATTAACTGAGGTGGGAAGACTATGGGTTGAATAGGTTGTAGGGGATGAGCGTGGGTAGAGATAAGGCACTCGGTTTTGAATGAATGTTTGTGATGTCTGTAAGAATACAAGGTGGAGATGTCAAGCAAGCAATGAAATGATCATGTCTCCGAACTTCTGACTTATCACTAAAATTAGGTAATAATTATGTGAGAACCAGAGCTAGCATATGGAATGAACCTTGCACATAGCAGGGAACAGAGTGAATGGTATCGACCATTACTACCCAACAAATATACACTAATGTTGGAAGGGGTGACTAAGATGAAAAAGGCCCAGGGCAGTTCACTGTAGTCATAATCATGCTACAAACCAAAGCACCATCATCTTGTGGCATAGCACAAGAAACATTTATTTGGCTGACTGTCAGTTGATCTAGGCTGCCAGCTGGAAATTCAATTGATTTAGGCTGGTGTCCACGGGGAATGTCCTTTTCATCATGGGGCCTGGAATGCAAAAGTAGGAAGTCAAGAGATACCTGGAGTAACAGGAAAGTTTAGCCTTGGAGTACAAAATGAAGCAGGGCAAAGGCTAACAGTTTTCCCAAGAGAACACAATGGTCATAGCAAACACCCCCTCCCAACAACACAAGAGAAGACTCTACACCAGACATCACCAGATGGTCAATATCAAAATACAAGTGATATATTCTTTGCAGCCAGAAATGGAAAAGCTCTATATAGTCAGCAAAAACAAGACCAAGAGCTGACTGTGGCTCAGATCATGAACTCTTTATTGCAAAATTCAGACTTAAATTGAAGAAGGCAGGGAAAACCACTAGACCATTCAGGTATTTGACCTAAATCAAATCCCTTATGATTATACAGTGGAAGTGACAAACAGATTCAAGGGATTAGATCTGATAGAATACCTGAAGAACTATGGCAGGAGCTTTGTAACACTGCACAGGAGGCAGTGATCAAAACCATCCCCAAGAAAAAGAAATACAAAATGGCAAAATGGTTCTCTGAGGAGGCCTTACAAATAACTGAGAAAAGAAGGGGAGCAAAAGGCAAAGGAAAAAAGAAAAGAAGAAAAGATATACCCGTTTGAATGCAGAGTTCCAAAGAATAGCAAGGAGAAATAAGAAAGCTTTCCCAAATGAACAATGCGAAGAAATGGAGGAAAACAATAGAATGGGAAAGACTAGAAATCTCTTCAAGAAAATTAGAACATTTCATGCAAAGATGGGCACAATAAAGGACAGAAATGAACCTAACAGAAGCAGAAGCTATTAAGAAGAAGTGCAAAGAATACACACACAAAAAAATATATACAAAAAAAACCTTAATGACCTGGGTAACCATGATGGAGTGGTCACTCACCTAGACCCAGGTAACATGGAGTACAAAGTCAAGTGGGCCTTGGGAAGCATCACTATGAACAAAGCTAGTGGAGGTGATGAAATTCCAGCTGAGGTATCGAAAACCCTAAAAGATGATGCTGTGAAAGTGCTGCACTCAATATACCAGCAAATTTGGAAAACTCAGCAGTGGCCACAGGACTGGAAAAGGTCAGTTTTCATTCCAATCCCTAAGTAATGCAATGCTAAAGAATGTTAAAACTACTGCACAGTTGCACTCATTTCACATGCTAGCAAGGTCATCAAAATCCTCCAAGCTAAGTTTCAACAGTACATGAACCAAGAACTTCCAGATGTACAAGGTGGATTTAGAAAAAGCAGAGGAACCAGAGATCAAATTGCCAACATCCCTTAGATCTTAGAAAAAGCAAGAGAATTCCTAAAAGACATCTACTTCTGCTTTACTGACTACCCTAAAGCCTTTGACTGTGTGGATCACAACAAATTGTGAAAAATTCTTAAAGAGATAGGAATACCAGACCATCTTACCTGCCTTCTGAGAAACCTGTATGGAAGCACAAGCTGGAATCAAGACTGCCAGGAGAAATATCAATAACCTCAGACATGCAGATGACATCACCCTTATGGCAGAAAGTGAAGAGGAACTTAAGAGCCTTTTGATGAAGGTGAAAGACGAGAGTGAAAAAGCTCACTTAAAACTCAACATCCATGTAAGAAATGAATCGCCAGTCTAGGTTCGATACAGGATACAAAATGCTTGGGGCTGGTGCACTGGGATGACCCAGAGAGATGATATGGGGAGGGTGGTGGGAGGGGGGGGTTCAGGACTGGGAACTCATGTACACCCGTGGTGGATTCATGTCAATGTATGGCAAAACCAATACAGTATTGCAAAGTAAAAAAATAAATAAATAAATAAAAAATAAAGAGCATAAAAAAAAAAAAACCCTCAACATTCAGTAAATGAAGATTATGGTATCCGGTCTCATCACTTCATGGCAAATGGATGGAGAAACAATGGAAACAGTGACAGACTTTATTTTCTTGGGCTCCAAAACTACTGGGGATGGTGACTGCAGCCATGAAATTAAAAGACGCTTGCTCCTTGGAAGAAAAGCTACAACCAACCTAGACAGAGTCTTAGAAAGCAGAAACATTACTTTTCTGACAAAGGTCCGTGTAGTCAAAGCTATGGTTTTTCCAGTAGTCATGTATGGATGTGAGAGTTGGACCATAAAGAAGGCTGAGCACTGAAGAACTGATGCTTTTGAATTGTGGTGCTGGAGAAGACCCTTAAGAGTCCCTTGGATTGCAAGGAGATCAAACCTGTCAATCCTGAAGGAAATCAACCCTGAATATTCAATGGAAGGGCTGATGCTGAAGCTTAAGCTCCACTATTTTGGCCACCTGATGAGAAAAGCTGACTCATTGGAAAAGCCCCTGATGCTGCGAAAAATAGAAGACATGAGGAGAAGGGGATGATAGAGGACAAGATGGCTGGATGACATCATTTGACTCAACGGACTTGAGTTTCAGCAAACTCTGAAAGATAGTGAAGGAGGGAAGCCTGGCATGCTGCAGTCCATGGGGTCACAAAGAGTCAGACATGACTAAGCAATTGAACAACCACAGGGAATAGCTTTACGCTGTGTGGCTCTCATTCTCCTCCTAGGCCTAGCATGTGTATCTCTTCCATAAAGAGGAGAGATGAGCATAACAAAAATACTGAATAGTTAAGAAGAGTAACTTCATTGTAACTTACTGGTTGATTTCTTGCCAACTAAAACTAATTCCAGTGTGAAGTGGCCTTAGCAATCCACCTCTAAAGCCCACTCATCTTTTTGAGAACTCCCCACACTCTATGGCCTCCTAGTGACAAGGATTCACCCTGGAGACACGTGCTCAAGGGCCATCTTACTCAAAAACTGACTTAAATTGCATATGATATAATAGGTAGTTTATCACAGATCTTCAGAACTTTTCCTTATTACTCACAATCACTCTTACCCTTAGCTTGATATCTTAAAACATTTGGGCTGATGATATATATGAGAAAGCAGGGGGAGGACATTAAGAATTGGGTGATGTTTCTTCAATTACATTTTTATGAGCTGGTGTTTTCACTGATGGAATAAATGTACCAACGAGTACAAGTTAATACTAGGGTATGAAATGTAAATGCAGTTATCTGAGATACAAAAGATTTTGTTATCTCTGTTTAGTCCCACTCATATTATGTATACATACTTATAGCATATAGATTTAAATATAGTTTATGAGGATGGAATTATGGTTTAATTATTAATTAAGCAATATGTAGCAAGGCAACCATTCTGACATTTATGAGAAAATTAAATTTCCAACATAGAAAGCATAAGACACAGTCGGGTGCGTCCAATCCCCAAGGATGTGATTATCTAATGATAAACCATGTTTCCTGCAGCTGCGTGATTGCCGTGACCAAAAAAAAAAAAAAAAGTTTATTATAAGACTCTGTTCTTTTTGTATGATGAATAGATGAAGTTGGTTGCACAGAATATCAAACAGATGTTTCAACCAAATTGTGTGTCTTCAGTGGATGAATTCCCGCTATTTAAACTGGACAACTTCTGAAAGCAGATAGTCTATATGAGGAAAATGTAAATACTTCGAGCAAACTGTGCATCACTATAAAATAACAAACCACTAGTAAAGGTACAGATGCAGGCAGTTTGGAGCCTTCCAGCTTCATTTGCTATGTACATATACACAAAAGCCTGTGGCAATAATACTGACTCAGGATGATCTGGGACAAGCTTTCCATTAGTGGCACTAGTTCTGCTGTGGCTCCATCATCTGTGGAAGGAATTGAGAGGACCGGCAAAGAGAAAGCACAGGGTTTTCTTTTTTTTACCTAGTTTAGAAAAAAAAAATCTAACCTTTTAAAAATATATGTATAGAAACATGACCTCTTCATCTTATTAGTTCTACTCTATGTTAGACAATCTATAAGGCACATATATATGTACATCATTTACTCTTAATCATAATCTCAAAGAAGCATTGTCACGATGACTACTGAAGTCTAGACATGTAAACATGTTACCCACGATCACACAGCTAGAGGGAATACAAACACGTGGATCTAAAACTAAGGTTTGGGAGACTTCAAAAGCCACGCTTCTCTTCGGTATGTCATGGTGCTGGGTATTTTCCAGTTACCCTGTCCAAATCTACTTTCCATCCTTCATCCTAATTTTGGTCCTTAGAGCCTGATCTGTGGGGACTACATCTACATGCTCCATTTACTCCCACGTTTTATTGTGTTCAGCTGAAGGGATCCCCTGCAGGAGATCTGACCGCTACTGTCTAGAAGCTGCCTCTCTCATTCTTCCGTTCATTCATTCTCCCATTTATCCTCCCTCCTTCTGTCTGTCTCTGTCTCTCTACCCCTCACTCCACACCTCCCCAGTTCCTAGGTTCCAGTGACAGCTCCCACCCCTTTCTCATTCAGGCCACAGTGGTATCACCTCCTGATATAGTTTGCCCCAATTCACTGCACTTTCTCTCCTGATTTCTATTCCCACATATAAAATTTTCTCATTACGTTATCTTCAAATTATTTAATCTCCAAGTGTTGCATCTGGTTCTGGCTGACACTCCAATATAGCCCCTTTTTTTTTCAATTTGTTAAGTAATAGTCTATAAAAATGAATAACTAATGAGAACATACTGTACAGCTCAGGGCTCTATGGTGACCAGAGTGGGAAGTAAATAAAAAAAGGGGGGGATATATGTACATATAGCTGATATACTTTGATATACAGTAGAAACTAGCACAACATTCTGAAGCAACTATACCTCAATAAAAATTAATTTAAAAAAAAAGAAAAGGGTATTGGGCTGAGCAGGAACGTGAAGAATGATCAGCAGGTTTGCAGATGGCCTGGTGTCCTGGGAAGACAAAGGGCTTTTGAAGACTGAACCATCTTCACAGCCCAGCTCCATCTTTTATACCTGAGACATGTTTATTGTTAATTAATGGGGCCATTTTAAACAGTGAATTCACCAATTATAAACAAAAGAATAAATTAGAAAAATAAAGATGTAAAACTAAAAAGATAAATAAATATTAGTTTGATTCTATTCTTTTGACAGTGTACAATTACTGTGTTCCAGACGCTGCTAGGTTCTGGGGACACTAAGATCTAAAATACAGCCCTGCTTTCAAGAAGTTCACAATCTAGGATACCAGTACTTTTGCTATTTTCGAGGAATTGACAAAGAAAAGGTATTTCCTCTACACACAGAGTTACAGAAAGCTTCCCAAGCAGGCAATGTCTGAGCAGGACCTGAAAAGGATGACTGGGAGTTTCTGGGAGTACATACCCGGATGTAAGAGGGTCCAGAGTGCCAAAGGGATGAAGACTTGAGAAAGTCAAGGATAGGAAGAACACTCGAGCAAGGCAGACCTGCCAACACACCTGGAGCCTAGAGTGCAAACAGAGTTTGGGAAGAGGTAGTCTTCGAGAGATGCCCTTGTGGTTTCTAATGTTGAAGGCCTTTCTAGAGTCTGTCCTTAGCAGTTTTCATTTAATTTTGAAATACTATAAGTAGATACATTTACAACCTTTCATTTTAGGAAAGTAATTCTGAAAACAAAAAAGATTATGGATTAGAAGGAGCAAGTTACAAAGATTCTTCCAGAGGAGATTGTAACTGTTGGAGGCTATAGTTATTTTGGCTTGAAATGATCATGGAAAGTGGAAAGGATACGTAGATGAAACTTTTTCTCTTGCTGGGTTGTCCTGTATGTAAAATCTATATATCATGGGGTTGGAGGGGGAATCAAAGATGTCTCCCACGTTTCTGGCTGGGTCACCAGGTAGAAATTACCTAAATATTAGGGTTTCTCAATCACAGTACTACTGACATTTGGTGCCAGAAAGTTCTCTTATGGGTGTGGGGGCACTGTCTGTGCATCATGGGAAGTTTAGTAAAGGAGCACTCCTGGCCTCTACCCACTAGGTACCCAGTAGCACCCCCCTCTACCCTGGGTGTGACAACCAAAAATATCTCCAGACACTGTCAAATGTCCCCTGGCAGGCAAAATCACTCCTGATTAAGAACCATTGTCTAATGTGGTAGCATAAGGCTAACTGACTCGTGTAGCAAAACAATGAGTGCTTGTTTTGGTCAAAGCATGTGGGAAGATTGTATGACAGACGAGTTGTCAGTAAAAATGAAGGGGACCTAAAGGGATCCTGGCTGTAGATTACCACTTGGAAGACCACCACTCAGTGACCGAATCCCTTAGAGAAATTCAAGTTTCCTTGGCAGGGCATAGCTAGTCCTTTAACATATCTCAATCATGAAATTTATGAAGGCCATCAGAAGTTTTATGGAAATAAATCAATCATGTTGTTGTGGTTTAGTCACTCAGTCATGTCTGACTCCTTGTGACTGCATGAACTGTAGCCTGCCAGTCTTCTCTGTCCATGGAATTCTCCAGGCAAGAATACTAGAGTTGGGTTGCCATTTATTCCTCCAGGGGATCTTCCCAAATCAGGGATCAAACTCATGTCTCCTGCACTGGCAGGAGGATACTTTACCACTGAGCCCCCAGGGAAGCCCTAAAGCAATCATACACACTAGCAACAGAGACTTCAAAATAAATACTTCCCAAGATCTGTAATCTTTGATAAACAGATTTAAGTCTACATACTTAATCAGCTCTTGGCTTATCTGTGGAGAAAGTAACTTCTCAAACCCTGAGAATTGTATAGACACTGTCTAACTTAATCTTCCCCTCAAACCCTGGGGATGCTATTATTATTTTACTTCACCAATGAGGAAGGAAAGGCTTACAGAGTTAATGAACTTGCCCCAGGAGACAGAGTTGGTACACACCATAGACACCAGGACACCAGTCTCTCTCTTCACCACGTAACACATTCTCAGGCTCATATACAGAGAGATACATGGCAAATAAAAACATAAGGTGCAAAGCATCTGACTTAGGAAAACAAAATGACAAAACACAAACTGTCAAGCTTATCAGATATTTTATGCATGAGTATACTCAGTACTGCAAATACAAATTGTGCATCAAAAAGATGCTTGAATTCTTTCTCTGTTTCAGCTCTTATTTTAATCTGACCTGTACTTCATTTAATTCTTTACCCAGTTGTCTTTCCTACTGGATTGTAAACTCCTTGAGAGCAGAGGCAGTGTCTTTGTAACTCTTACAGCACAAAGTTGCATTGACTGATGCACAGTAAGTGCCCCACAAATCGTTTCCTGATTTCTTCATTAAAATAAAGGAAAGGATTTGATTCTCACTGTCTGTGGGTGAGCTCATTTCTGCAGATTGTGGTAATACCCCATTGTACTCAACTGTGATTCTGCTTGTTTCTCTTAAACAGCAAATGTTCTACTCTTACAGGCAGGGACAGTTTCCTAAAGTTTAATTATTTGACCTGCTAAAATATTCCCTATAGAAAGGAAAATTATTCCTTTTCTTTTCTGTTTTTGGCTTTGCTTTTTTTTTTTTTGAGCTGAGCCCTTTGTTGGGTAAACTCCTTTGGAAAGAAGAGTTGGGTAGATATTTCGCTTCTCCCCCGCCCCCCCCCCCCCGCATTTACATGTGCAAATAACTGAATAGCAAGAGGTGGAGTATGCAGGCTTTAGGGCAAAAAAAAGTGGGTTTATATACCATGTGTATACTTATCACTTAAGAGCTGTGTCATCTTGGGCAAGTTATTTAGCCATGCTAAGTCTCAGGGTCCTTTTCCCTCATATTAGCAACCTCCCTAGGGCTTCCCGGGTGGCTCAGCTGGTAAAGAATCCGCTTGCAATGTGGATTGAACCCAACCCTGGGTTCAATCCCTGGGTTGGGAAGATCCCCTGAAGAAGGGAAAGGCTACCCACTCCAGTATTCTGGCCTGGAGGATTCAGTCCACGGGGTCCATATACAGTCCATGGGGTCATGAAGAGTCAGACAAGACTGAGTGACTTTCCCTTCACTTAGGTTGTTATGAACATCAAATGAAATCATATATCCAGAGCATGTCCCCTAGCCCTCTCACATAAGGTCCACAGTTCTGGGGACGCAGTGATGAACCACGTGGAACACAGCTTCTGCCTTCACAGAGCTGGCATCATAGCAGAGGAGGGGAAGATAGCTACTAGACACTTCTTGAACAAAAATAATGACTGACTGAGGGCAAAATAAGGAAATAAAGAAGCTGCTAACAAAGGGAATCATAGGAGAAGTGTGTGTTTTGTCCTGAGGAAGATCAGAAGCCATGGAAGCTACCAAAGCAGAGGTTCACTGGGATTCCTTGGAGGTCCAGTGGCTGAGACTCCAAGCTCCCAATGCAGGAGGCCTGAGTTGATCCCTGGTTGGGGAACTAGATCCTGCATGCTGCAACTAAGACCCAGCACAGCCAAATAAACAAAAATATTAAAAAAATAAAACAGAGACTCATTCATCTCTGATTTATATGGTTAAAAGTTCTCTGTGCCTATTGCATGGGTCATGAATTGGTGGAAAGGACAGAGGCAGGGAAGGAAAAATAAAAATACTGTAATAGTCCTGATGATATGTGATCATTGCTTTATGAAGGCTTGTGGCAGGAAGAACACCAATGAATGGATGAGACTAATACTTAATTTGGACATGGAACCCATAGGATGGAGAGAGAAATAAAAGAAGACTCCTAGATTCCTGGCCTGCACAATCAGGGAGGTGGAGATGACCAGTCCTGTGAAGAGTAACGAGTAGACAAACACATGCTAATACCCTGCATGTGCTGACCTTGACCTGCTAGCCATACATCTGTCATAGAAACAGAAGTGGAAAATTCCAGGAGAGGTCTGTGCTACAGATACATACTGGAGAAATGGTTATAATGGGAGGCCTAGTGCCTCTCCTCATATTCCCGTATTTTCCTTTCTGTTCCATTCCCCTGGAGAGAACGATACTGGGAAAGTAACTTGGGCTCATCCCCAGTTTCCCTCCCTCGCTTCTTTACAAAAGAGGTAAGATGAGTTTCTTGATTAACAAAATTAGGATACAAAGATGGGCACGCAGAGCTGGAGCCCTTGCAAGGCTCCACTTATGGGGACAGGATTCTGTGACGAGCTTGCATGTTTTGCGCGCCACTCGGGTGGCCCAGGCGGACTATAAGGAGGAGGCAGGCAGGCTCTTCTCCTACTGTGTTGGTCTGCAGGGCTCAGCGCAGACTGGCTAGGTGTTTTACTGGCCTGCAAACTTATTCTCTGCCACACACCTCAGTGTTCAAGTAACAGGAGTCTGAGTTTAGATTAGAATAAACCATGTTATCTGTTATTATTTATTCCCCTACAACAGCCACATTACTCTAAAGACCACAAGAAGAGAATAAATCAGAGCACTGAGGAAGATGAGTGGCAGAGCTCAGGCAACAGGTAGAAGTCAGAGAAAAGAGGAAAAACAGATGAAAGAGAACAAGAACCCAGGGGGTTGAAAGGAATTATTCAAGCAGCTGAGACATCAAGGAAGATGATTCAAAGCTGTCCATCAGGCTAACAGGAAATACGAGGGGAATCTCTTCATATTATAGATATATCTTTGGAATGCCCCAAAGAGATCATACTAAATAATGAACTCTTAGAAGGAATCCCTTTACTGTTATGAAGAAATCAAGGATCTAAATGGAACAACACATACTATAAAACTTCTAGAAGAAAACATGGAAGAAAAATACATCACCACATTTTCTTTGGCTTGAAAGTCATTACACATTGAGCTACAGCACTTTTATTCGTCAATGAGAGAGAATGATTAACCTACCAACATGCCTGGAAGAGATCATGGCTGATGACATTCCCATGAAGTTATAATAAATTAGTAATGTATCATCTCTGCAGTAAATTATAACAAATATTTCTGGGAGGAGAGAAGGCAGGCAGGGAAGTGGGCTGGCTGATCTGACCAAGAAAGTCTGAAGGTTATAACAGGACTATATATTTTCTGTAAACAAGAAATATACAAGCATTGACTTTTATGACTTTCTAAGGCACTAGAGCATTGAGTTCCACTTAGTTTGTTCTTCCTGGAGCATCCCCAATTGGCAGGGATATGTCTCCTCTGGATGGAATTGATTATGAGATGGATGAGCTGAAACAGTTTCTAGTACAAGACTCAAAAGCTAGAGGACAAATGGCAATCAAACTTAGTCGTCTTATAGTTAGGAAGAAACTGAATATGAAATTGTTTAACTTAAGGGAAATAATTTGTGCTATTATTAATTGTTGCCATAGTGTCAAGTAGACACACATGGGGCCTTAACCAACTTAACAACAGTTTTCTCTTTTTCAGAAACAATGATGTAGCCTGAAATTTTATGCCACTAAATTTTATGTCTGAAAGACTACACTGTAGATAGAAGGACATTATTTGATCCCTAGTCTTCTTTATGGGCAGAGATGGTTCTTCAAATATTTTAAATTGCCTAAGACTTTAGGTCCCCATGGGAGTGGGGATTGTTACAAATTCTTTGTTGGTAAATCTGATCATCAGTGAAGGAAGTTCAGGAATCAAAATTGAACACAGATCATCAGAACTCCAATAAATGTGGAAATTGGTCTCACCATGCATGAACAACATGTTAGCTTGTTTCTTTTTCTTTGGCCATGCCATGTGGTTGTGGGATCTTAGTTCCCGAAACAGGCATTGGACCCAGGCCCTTGGCAGTTAAAGGGCTGAGTCCCTAACCACTGGACAGCCATGGAATTACCAGCAAATTCTTTATCTGTGCTGCTCAATACGGTAACGACTAGCCACATGTGGTCCAAAAATATCAAATGTGCTAGTGCAAATGAAAAACTGGATTCTGACATTTACTTAATTTTTATTTATTAAAGTTTAAATTTAAATAACACCTGTATTAGTGGCTACTATATTCAACTTCTCAATTTTGGATTATTCAGTTCAATGATCTTCGTTTCTTTGAATGTTAAGGATATGATATTTTCTTTTACCAGTCAGCTGACTTTAAATAGAATGAATCTCAGTTTCCTGCTCAGACAGAGAAGGACCTGTGCTTAAGCCTCCATTACAGGTGGGACCAAGACATAGAGCAGAGAGAGCACAGAGCCCCATGGCATGAAACTGTAATTTCTTCTTCTCTGTGACCCTGATCTGTAATAAATCAGCTAACTTCCCTTTTGAAATGTCTGTCTTTGGTTCCCTCTCCTCTGTCATAGCTTTCTGATATCTGCTGCCAATAGCACTCCCTGGGAGGTGGACCTAAGCTGGCATGGAGATAATATTGACAGACATTAAAGTATTTTCATCTCAGGTAATCCAAGTCCTGAGAGTCCCTTGGACAGCAAGGAGATCAAATCAGTCAATCCTAAAGGAAAGCAGTCCTGAATATTCATTGGAAGGACTGATGCTGAAATTCCAATACTTTGGCCACCTGATGTGAAGAACTGATTCATTAGAAAAGACCCTGATGCTGGGAAAGACTGAAGGCAGAAGGAGCAAGGAACAACAGAGGATGAGATGGCTGGATGGCATCACTGACTCAAGGGACATGAGTTTGAGCAAGCTCCAGGAGTTGGTGATGAACAGGGAAGCTGGCATGCAGCAGTCCATGGGGTCACAAACAGTGGAACATAACTGAGTGACTGAACTGAACTGAAAGATATAATTAAGGTAAAATGACACCATTAGGGCAGGCCCTAGTCCAGTCTGACAGGTGTTCTTATAGGAAGAGGAAATTTGGACACACAGAGACAAGATCATGTGTGGACACAGAGAAAAAAATCCACCCTGCCAGCAACTTGACCTCGGACTCCAAAGTCATGAGAAAATAAATTTTTGTGATTTAGGTCACTCATTCTGTGGAATTTTGTTACAGCAGCCTCAGCAAACTCATCAACCACGTAGCATGCCTCGACGGATTGTGAAACAGAAGAAAAAGGCTGGGCAACTAAAGTCTCTCACATACACCCACCCCAGCCTCTCCTCCCAACTCAAGCTAAATTTGAGGCAATGGAGAGAAAGACAGGCTTTCAAAACATGAGGAGTTGCAGCTATCTACTCCAGACGCAGGCTGGGGTATGCAGCAGGCTGTAACCCATTAGGAGAGCCTCAGTGATGGCCTGGGCTCCACACCCTCGATGATACAGGGTGGATGACAGGAAGTAGAAAGAAACTGCAGTGCGCTGTACTGTCTCTCCACAACCTCTCTGCATAAACCAGAGGTCTCAGCAGACATAATTCACAGTACACTCCTGCCCTAAAGCAGCGAGCCTGACAACCAGCATCCTAGCCTTATGGGGATCATCTCTGTCCAACAGGGAGAACTTCATGACTTGGGGTTCTTGCAGGGTGTCTCTTGTCCTTGATGCTCTAGGATGACTTGGAGTTAAGGATGACAAAGACAGAAGACAGACTGGTTCAACATCTCCGAGCCAGTATCCCACCTCAAGCTATTAACAGGAAGTATCTATCAGGAGAGTTCCAGGGAATTGATAGTAGGCAAACAACATAGGCTACTTAATTAAAACTTTAAGCTTCCGTTGTTCATACTGAATGGGCAGATATTGTTCAAAATGTTGAAGGCATTATTAACCAGTTCACTAAAGGGAGACGCCTGTGATTGGAACCTGGGTAGGAAAAGTTCTTCAGAGGTCAGAAACAAGCCGCAGTAAACATATAAATCCAGACACAAAAAAAGGAACAGCACAGCCTACTGCATGAATCAGGTGAAGTCACCCTCTATGGCATTGAAGAAACCCTGTTCCCCAACAAAAAGATGACCCAGAGCCATCACCTGATTGCTAAAGGGAGGCAATGAGCCATTTAACTGATGCTTTCTGACCCCATAGGCCTGTCCCCTGCAGTCGATCCTTCTATACTCAGCGGCTCACACACGCCCTTTTTTCCCTTCTGGGTCTGACTCCGTACCCCTACTCTGCACCACAAACATGGCTGTTTTCAGGTCAGAGCTGGGTATTGCACGCGCATGCACTGCCGCTGCTGACAGTTGCCCTGGTCTTGAGCCTCACCCAGGCCCTAAGAACCTGCTGGGCTGCACCTTGCAGGCCTGCAACGCCTGCACTTGCCCAGTTTCAAAACCAAAGAAAGAGCCTGGAGTCAGCAACAGAGACATCGGTGGCTTCATGGATGGGGGAGCCTACCTGTCTGAAGCAAGGTCCTGGAGGACACCCCAGAGCTTGCAGCAGATGGCGGGCTGGACAGGACAGCAGGCAGTCTTCACTCCTGGAAGTGGGGAAGGAGAGGTTAGCGGTTAGAGGGGAATTGACCTCGGGAAGGCTCACTAGTTACCAGGGAAGCCAGTAGAGGGCACACCGTCCCTTTGATGAGAACAATCACCAGCTGGGACCTGGGGCAAGTACCTTCCTAGAAGGTCATCCCTTTGCAGGGTAAAGCAGGCTCTGGTGGAGCAGGAGGTGTACACAGAGCAAGACAACAGCCATTTGAGTGGCCTGATTATACAGAACCTCATTAAATATCAGGTAGTCCTCAGGGCCACGCCCCACTTTTAGAAACATCTTCATTTTTGCATTCTTAAAATGTCTCATTTTAGCTGACTGTTGACAAATGTGGTGGCTGAAAGTATCTAATACCTTCCATGGTGTTATTTTATTCAAACAGAGGATAGTAAAGAATTCAAATATCTGAAACTCACTCCTAAAAGTTGTAGATGAGAGGAATAATATTTAGAAAGCCCTGTCTGGTACCTCCACAAATAAAAGGGAAATCCAAAGAAATCTGAAGAAATTCAAAATTGGCAACACTTGAACAATGGTTTTGCTTTTTAGGCTACCTCTGAGCTACAGAGGCGGGGGGAGTCTATAAATGTGGTCCACATTTTCAAATACCCTAACTATTAACAGTTGAAGCCACTTTGTCAAATTATTTCCATGGCAGCTGAATTTCACAGGAGATTAAGCGTCTGGCAGGAGATTAATTAGATGAAACATCTAGTGCATGATTTTTAAATATTGCACACAATTCTGCCAGGGTAAATACAGTCTAAAAATTTATTGTATTATTCCTCCCAAGGTCACAAGGTTAAAAGTATATCAACACAAACAAGAACCTGCTGTATAGTACAAGGAACTATATTCAGTGTCTTGTACTAACCTATAATGGAAAGGAAAATCTGAAAAAGAATATATACATAAAACTGAATCACTTTGTTGTATACCTGAAACACTGTAAATCAACTATATTTAAAAAACAAGCAAACAAACAGGATAATGCAGTAGTAAGTGTGGGAAGTTGGTAACTGGACCAAAAACCTAGGTGCTGATCTTTCTTTTCCTTTCTTTTTCCAGTTCCAAATATCTATCTTTAAAGTTCACAAAGTATCCTTTGTCTATTTGGACTGAAGTGACTTAGCAGCAGCAGCAGTAAGCAATGAAAAGAATATCAGTAGGTCTCAAGTTCAAATCACAGCCTCACCACTCTACCAGCTCGGAATGAATGCTTACTTTCTTTGAGATTCAGTTCCTTCTTCTAGAAAATAGGGGGAAATTATCAAATTCACTTAATTGTTATAAAGATAAAAAGTCTTTATGTTCCAAATTAATATCTGTAGATATGATTTACTTGCAGATTTTTTTCACTATTATTTTTAGTGTCTTCAGAAGAAGAATCCTTCAGAAGTCTAGACTGGCCAACTAGCTCCCACTGAGTTCTAGCTGGATTCCTTTACTAACATGTACCATTGCAAAGCTCCCTTGTGAATTCTCAGATTAATGCTTGGTGAAAACCAGCCTGAATAAGAAGGTGGTATGAAAGGACACCAAATGAAGGACTGAATCTAAACATGTATTTTTAGATCAACATGCTAAGACAGAGAGCCAAAGTATTGATGCTTTTGAACTGTGGTGCTGGAGAAGACTCTTGAGCATCCCTTGGACTGTTAGAAGATCAAACCAGTCAATCTTAAAGGAAATCAACCTTGAATTTTCATGGGAAGGACTGATGCTGAAGCTGAAGCTCCAATACTTTGGCCACCTGATGCAAAGAGCTGATTCATTGGAAAAGACTCTGATTCTGAGAAAGATTGAAGGCAGGAGGAGAAGCGGACAACAGTGGATGAGATGGTGGATGGCATCACCAACTCAATGGATATGAGTGTCAGCAAGCTCTGGGAGTTTGCTCTGGAAGTGATGGACAGGGAAGCCTGGTATGCTGCAGTCCATGGAGTCCCAAAGAGTTCAACATGACTTATCAACTGAACAACAGCAAGCCAGAGATCAAGTTGATATAATTCATATTCAGGCAAATGAGCTGATGGTATAGTTTTCTTGCTTTTCTAAATACACATTTCCAGAGCAACCTTGAAAACTTTTTAATCAAAGTTTCTGAGGTATCTAGTGATAAACAAGAAACCATCGCAGGGGAGAAAAAAAGGCACCTCAGAATAAGAGTCCCTCTTGAAATTCTTATTACAGTTCCTCATCTGCCCATTTTTAATATAAATATAATGTCTTCGTTTCCTTGCCTCTTCAAAAACTGCTTTTCTGGCATCCAAACTGATTTTGAGATTGAGTTTCCATTTAAAAAGCCTAAATTGGAAGTTCACATGGAAGCAGAGCACAAATAGAAGCTCAAACTTGAAAGCTGCCTGGGCCCCCTGTTGAACAGCTACGGAAGCAAGGGTGGCGGGCGTCTGGGCTGCAGCTCTTGCCCAGCAGTGCCTCACTGCTCTGCCTGCTGCGGTCAGCAATTCTCTGTTGATGGCTAGTCCACAGGCAGTTTTTGTTCCTTTTAAAAGGCTAATTTAAGGATTTTATTTTTGAGAGCAATCTGGTTGCATAGTCTCCAAGACTTACTGGTGTTTCAAAGAGCAAGGGGCAAGAAATCAACATCACTGTCTTCATTTTAAAGCATGCTACTGGCCTGTGTGTTCTCCATCAAGGATACTGGGTTTCTGTTAGATGACACAAAATGTGTGTGTGTGTGTGTGTGTGTGTGTTTACTGGAAAGGACAAGAGTGACAGAGAAGATGAGGTAGATGAGATATTAATTTGAGGACCTGGAAACAAAAAAATTCCAGAAAGAAAATATTCTCCAAACAATAGCAATTTCAGTGGTAGGATGCTGCAATAATGGCCCACAATGGGTTGTCTCTCCCTCTGTACCTTTTGGCCTTCCCCTCTCACACAATCTCTGGGCTGCATCACGTGACTTGCTTTGGTCCTTGGGAGATTTGAAAAATGCCTGTGAATCAAGACTTTTTGTTTTGTTGGAAACTGCTGCCATGTGAACAAGCCTGGGCTAGTCTGCTGGGAGACGGGAGACCCAGAGCACAGTTGTTCCCTATCACCCTGACTGACGGCCAGCCCGCCCTGAAAGCAGGACTTCACAATGGCTGTTGTTCCGTCACTCGACCCCATGGACTGCACCACACCAGGCTTGCAGCCACACAGTGGACCTGCATCTAAATGCAGCTGCTTGAAGAAGCCCAGGTAAGACCAAAAAAACAAAAACAAAAAAAAAAAAAACAAAAAAAACATTACTTACACAGAAGGACAAATGCTACATGATCCCAGTTATATGATACATCTTAAATAGTCAACTTGTATCAGCGGAGAGGAGAATGCAGCTATGGTGGTGGGGAGGCGGGTGGAGCTGGGAGGAGGCGGCGATGCTGAGGCATTAATCAGAGCTTACACAGTTTTAGTTATACAAGGCCAGTAACTCAGAGAGATCTACTCTACAGCACAGAGCCTATAATTAACAACACTGTGTTGAAGGACTTTCCCGGTGGTCCAGTGGTTAAGAATCCACCAGCCAATGCAGGGAACATGGGTTTGATTCCTGGTCCAGTAAGAGTCCACATGTCTTGGGCACTCTAAACCCTGTGCTCCACAACAAGAGAAGCTACGGCAAAGAGAAGCCCATGTGCCACAGCTACAGAGTAGCCCCTGCTCAACACAACTAGAGAGTAATGAAGGCTGCACACAGTAATGAAGACCCAGTGCAGCCATAAACAAACAATATGGTATTGTATCCTGAAAATTTTGCTGAGGATATATCTTACATTAAGTGTACTTACCACTATAAACATATGTATAAATATATAATTTTTTAAAAAACTGAAGAGGGCAGAAGGAAAAAATATTTACCCAGCTTGTCCTGGCCCAGATTACCAATTTACAGCATCATGAGTCAAATTAATGGTTGCTGTCTTAAACCCATAAGTTTTAGGCTGCTTTGTTACACAGCACTACCTAATACAAGCCCATTTCAGTTTTGTTTCTTAAAAGCATTAGATAAATGTAAAATGATAGTTTTCTTATGTTTCCAATGTCAGTATTACTGCCTATTGTAGAAGTGCTGAAAAGAAACATCACTTCTATTCATTGTAGCAAGTGAAAGTTATAGCCACCTATTTTCACTTCCCTGAAGACTTTAATATCATTATCTTAAAGGGCTTCCCTGGTGGCTCAGATGGTAAAGAATCCGCCTGCAATGTGGGAGACCTGGGTTCGATCCCTGGGTTGGGAAGATCCCCTGGAGGAGGGAATGGCAACCCACTCCAGTATTCTGGCCTGGAGAATCTCCATGGACAGAGGAGCCTAGAGGGCTACAGCCCGTGGGGTCGCAAAGAGCCAGACATGACTGAGTGACTAAGCACAGCACAGCAAAGGTTGTGAAGAGGAGCAGAATCTGTCATCCCAAAATATGCCACTTCAGCATGAGGATGATTTTGAACTAGATAATCAAAACCAAGAAGATTCAGGAAAAGCTCCTCACCTCCCCCTCATCTGCCTAAATTTACATTGGAAAAAGGCCCTGTACCAGGAAGACAGTTTTTATCAGATATTCCTTTTAACCTAAGAAACTCCCTTGTGTAACAGAGCAACCTTTGTTTTCCAAATATCTCCTCTTCCAAAAGGGTTCCTTCCGTTTGTATTCTCAGACCCCTGCTTCTTTGTTAGTTCCAGTGGTATTTGAGCCTCAAATTACCTTGCTGCTCTTTGGGTCTCCTATTTTCATGGGGCTCCCATAATTATCAGGGCTTTCCTGGTGGCTCAGACAGTGAAGAATCTGCTTGCAATGCAAGAGACCTGGGTTCAGGAAGATCCCCTGAAGAAGGGAATGGCTACCCATTCTAGCATTCTTGCCTGGGAAATCCCATGGACAGAGGAGCCTGGTGGGCTACAGTCCGTGGGGTCTCAAAGAGTCAGACACAGCTTAGCGACTAAACAGAAACAACAACAAATGATTAGATCAGCCCAAGAACCTAGGCGGGAAGAAGGAAAACATTTTCCATCCCTATAATTTCAAGTGTTGAGTCTTTAATGTTACACTGAAATAACTTATGAAAAATACTTCATACAGGCCCTGGAACATATTAGGCTCTCAGACAATACTTGCAACTCAAAGATTAACGATCAATGCCACGTTGAGGGAAAGGCTTTCAAATGCAAAATTTCAAATGACAGAAAGTATCTTGCAATCTTGGAAACTACTGCAGTCCAATAGAGAGCCACTGAAGAAGTAATTTCAAAGATCTAAGAGGAAAATGAGGTCTTTAATTTACTCCCCACCTGCCAGATGAATGAATGATATTGCCTGAACCTCCTTATAAACAGGCCAATGATCTTTAAAATATAAATAAATGTAGAAATTGTGGGCTTGTGAGATACAGCCACCTGGAGATGAGTAGTCCAGTAAGTTATAATTAATAAGCATATTTTTACCTTTAAGACCTATTTCTTCATATGCCATTAGTTAATAAATGTTATAGACAAAATATGCCTCTCAGACACTATCAACCAAACATCCGTTTCAGACACCCAACAAAATTTCCTCCAAATTTTATGTTCCTATAACAGTTCTAAACACACACTCATCACATCTCATTATGATGATTGTCTATATATCTTGATTCCCCACTAGACATGAATTTCTCAGGCACAGGAAGTGTATCTTTTGTAAGATACTGTAAGATACTTTTCTAAGATACTGTAGCCTGCCAGGCTCCTCTGTCCATGGGATTTCCCAGGCAAGAATACCGGAATGGATTGCCATTTCCTTCTCCGGTGGATCTTCCCCACTCAGGAATCAAAACTGTGTCTCCTGCATTGACAGGCAGATTCTTTACTACTGAGCCACCAGGAAAACCATTCGGTTGTATACCTTCATCAAAATACCTCATAGCCAGTAGGCATTTAATAAATATGTTTAATTCAATTAAATAACAGAAGGCTCCTCTTCATATTAGCAGTTGAGCAGAAATACTTCTAAAATATAACCACTAACATTTTAAAAGTGTTTCAAAGGAGCAGAAATGCATTTTAATGTAATCTTCAGGGTTAAAAAGGCCCTTTCTAATAATGAGCCCCAAAGCAAAAATCATAAAGGAAAAATATTCGGATTTGATAACCTGAAAATTTTTAATGTTTTATATAAAGTACTACCACATAAACAAATATATAAGGGCAAATGATAATCTGGGAAACATACTTAAAATACATACAATAGACCAAAGTGGGGGGAACCTTTTTATATAGATAACTCCTGTAAATTAATTGCAAAAATAAACATTTCAATGGAAGAATGGACCAAAAAATGAACAAGTAATTAATAAAATAAACAGACATAAAATATATGAAAAAAATTTCAAAAAAAACCTGCAAGCAAACAGAGAAATAATGAGAAACTTTTGTCCATCCCAATTAGCAAACATCAAACAGAATGACAAATTTTAACAGACATCTGAAAACATAACTAATACAGAAGAATGACAGAGAAGATTTGAGAAATAAGAGTTAAAGGAAATCTAAGCCAGAAAAATGTAACTTAAGTATTCTCCAGAAAAACATCTACTTCATTGACTACGCTAAAGCCTTTGACTGTGTAGATCACAACAAACTGTGGAAAATTCTGAAAGAGATGAGAATAACTGACCACCTTACCTGCCTCCTGAGAAACCTGTATGCAGATCAAGAAGCAACAGTTAGAACTGGACATGGAACAACAGATTGGTTCAAAATTGGTAAAGGGGTATGTCAAGGCTGTATGTTGTTGCCCTGATTATTTAACTTATATGCAGAGTACATCATACAAAATGACAGGCTGGATGAATCACAAGCTGGAATCCAGAATGCCAGGGAGAAATATCAATAACCTCAGATACGCAAATGATACCACCCTAATGCAGAAAGTGAAGAGGAACTAAAGAGCCTCTTGATGAAGGTGAAAGAGGAGAGTGAAAAGCTGGCTTAAAACTCAACATTCAAAATACGAAGATCATGGCATTTGGTCACATCACCTCATGGCAAATAGATGGGGATAAAAATGGAAACAGTGACAGATTTTATTTTCGTAGGCTCCAAAATCACTGTAGATGGTGACTGCAGCAATGAAATTAAAATATGCTTGCTCCTTGAAAGAAAAGCAATGACAAACCTAGACAGCTTATTAAAAAGCAGAGATATCTTTCGTCAACAAAAGTCCATATAGTCAAAGCTATGGTTTTTCCAGTAGTCATATATGGATGACAGATTTGGGCCATAAATAAGGCTGAACACCAAGGAATTGATGCTTTCAAATTGTGGTGCTAGAGAAGACTCTTGAGAGTCCCTTGGACTGCAAGGAGATGAAACCAGTCAATCCTAAAGGAAATCAACCCTGAATATTCATTGGCAGGACTGATGCTGAAGCTGAAGCTCCAATACTTAGGTTACCTGATTCAAAGAGCTGACTCATTGGAAAAGACCCTGATGCTGGGAAAGACTGAGGGCAGGAGGAGGAGACAACAGAGGACCAGATGGTTGGATTACATCATCAACTCAATGGGCATGAATTTGATCAAACTCTGGGAGATAGTGAAGGACGAGGAAGCCTGGTGTGCTGCAGTTCAAGCGGTTGCAAAGAGTTGGATATGACTCAGCAACTGAACACCAACAATGACATTCATATATTTGATATTCATTTTCCTGTTAATACACAACTGCTCTTTCAGGGTTAATTTTTACTATAACAAATAGCATGATGATGAACATTTTGGTTTAAGAGTCATGAAGCACAGGTACAGAAGTATATATGAGAGAAATGACTAAAACATATACCATTTATATATTCAAAGTTACTAGATGTAAAATTTCCCAAAGTGGTTGGATGCAAATTGTACTCACACCAGTAAACCAGTCATGTCCCCATTGCTCATGATCCTTGCCAATACTTAACATCACTATACATTTTACTTTTTGCCATTTTAGTAGGTGTATACTATTATCTCATTGTAGTTTTAACTTACCTATCTTTAATCATCAATGAAGTTTAGCACGTTTTCATATGTGTAATAGCTATTTAAATCTTCTTTTTCAGAAATACCTGCTAAGCATTTGCTCATTTTCTATCAACTGTTGACATATAATTTGATCATTCAGCAAGACCACCAAACTTGCTCTCAATGTCACAGCTGTTTCTTCCAGACTGGCAAATGCTCTCAATGAAAAAACATAACTGAAGGTCACTTTTAACTTTCTGCATTCTCCACTTTCACTCATTTGGGCCTGGTGGTTCTTCACTAACTTGTTTTCTCTCCAGTATACTTAAGAGGTTTTTGTTGTGATTTATTTTTATTATTTATAGTTGTCCTTAATTAGCCAGTTGGTCTGCTTTGCTATCCCATGATTCCAAAAATAAGAAATGTAGGCAATCTTTATGACTTAGTTACACTGATTTATTTTTCATACAGGGCTTTGTTGCCTGGGATCAATGTGTACTAAGATCATTCCGTGCAAAAACAAACTACATGGATTTCCACTACTGCCTACAAAAAAGAGCTGCTGTAACAATTACTCTCCATAATCAACAATGATAAAACTGAGAAAAAATATAAGAAATACCTGTTTTACAATATTAAACAACAGACAGCGCAAGAATGTGATCCCTGTGAAAACGGAAATGAGATGAGCTCTATGACTGACTCAGCTCTCTGCCAGGAGGAAATTTCCGAAGTAATAAAGGGAGGGGGAACCAAACAATGTTTTTAAGTCTCAGTGAGTTGAGGAGACAAAAATGTAATTTGGAAAGGCTGAGGTGGCTAGAATTTGGGAAACAAAGTACCAAACTGGGGTTCCCAGAAAGCCCAGTGGTGAAGAATCCACCTGCCAATGCAGGAGGTGGGGGTTCGATCCCTGGGTTGGGAATATCCCCTGGAGGAGGAAATAGCAACCCACTCCAGTATTCTACCTGTAGAATCCCATGGACAGAGGAGCCTGGCAGGCTATAGTCCATGGAGTCAGAAAGAGTCAGACTGGACTCAGTGACTAAACAACAATCAAAGCAGAAAGTGTTACACAGATAACACATTCTAGAAATCTTTGTGTTTGTCCTCTTGACTCTTAATGTGAATACTAATCTGAGTACATACAAGACAAAATTCCCTGAGGTCAGGCAAAGAATAATTGCTACCAAAGAACAATTATGGGAGCTGACACATAAGGGGCTGAGAATTGTTCAATTACCTACAAGCCCAGGAGGAAAGACCTTGTTAAACACATGAAAGTATTTGCTATAAACCCTGAAGGATTTAGTAGTGGGGCTAAACAAATTCTAGAAAAAAGGCAACTTTTAAGACCTGTTCAAAGAAAAAGCAAGCCTTTAAAGGATCAAGCAGATATGCAAATGCTAAAACTGCCTGCCAGGACAAATCTAACACTTAACATAAAATCTTAAATGTCTGGAATTATTTAAAAAATTAGTACTTATGTTAAAAAGGCAGAAAAATACAACACATAACCAGGAGGAAAATGTCAAAATAAGCAGATCTAGAAATAACAGAGATGGTAAAAATAATAGACAAGGATTTTTAAACAGTCATTATAAACATGCTCAAGAATTTAAAGAGAACACGAACATAATTGAGAGAAGTAGAAGATAAAATAATGAGCAAGATGGAAATTCAGAAGATTAAAACTGCAGCATCTGAAATGAAAAATTAACTGGAGAGGATTAGCAGCAAATTAGACACTGCAGAATACAAGATGAATAAACTTGAATATCTGGCATCAGAAACTATTTAAAAAGAAGCATAAAATGAAAAAGATTAAAAATAAACATAGTTTCATTGCTCTGTAGGACAATATCAAGAAGTGCCTAGCATCTGGGTAATAATAGCCATAGGAAGAACAGGGGGTTGGTAAGTCAAAAATAATATCTGAAGTAAAGATGACCAACAATTTTTCAGTTAATTAAAATTATAAACACACATATCCAAGAAGCTTAACAAGCCCAAAGAAACACACAAAGAAAATAACATGAAGTCATTTCATCAATTGATGGAAAACCATTGATAAAGAGAAAGTCAAGGGACTTCCTTGGTTGTCCGGTGATTAAAGCTTCACCTTCCAATGCAAGGGGTGCATATTGGATCCCTGGTCAGGGAGCTAAGATCCCACAGATCTTGTGACCAAAAAAAAACAAAACATAAAACAGAAACAATACTGCAACAAATTCAAAAAAGATTTTTAAAATGGTCCACATCAAAAAAATCTTTAAAAAAAAAAGAGAAAGTAAAAAAATCAGCTAGAGGAACAAAGTCACAAAATTCATTGAATTCTCATCTGAAATTATGCAAGGAAGAAGAAAATAAGATATTTTTTAAATGTGGGAAGAAAAAATATCAGTTTTAAATTCTAGGTACTATGAAAATACCCTTAAAAACTTAAGGTGAAATAAGAAAGGTAGCTGAGCTGGTAATGAATCCATCTACAATGCAGGAGACCCTGGTTTGATTCCTGGGTTGGGAAGATCCCCTGGAGAAGGGATAGGCTACCCACTCCAGTATTCTTGGGCTTCCCTGGTGGTTTAGACAGCAAAGAATCTGCCTGCAATGCAGGAGACCTGGGTTCAATCCCTAGGCTGGAAAGATTCCTCAGTATTCTTGCCTGTAGAATCCCTGTGGACAGAGGCGCCTGGTGGGCTACAGCCCATGGGGTCACAAAGAGTGGGTCATAACTGAGCAACTAAGTACACACATACACACAAGCAAATGTCATCAGACATACAAAACCTGAGAGAAATGATCACCAACAAACCCATACTACAGGAAAATGTTATATCAGTTTTAAAGGCAGAAGGAAAAGAATAACAGATTAATTCTGTGATGGTTAATTTTATATGTCAACTTGACTAGGCTTACCAGATACTCAGATCTAGCTGGTTAAACATTTTTAGGTGTGTCTGTGAGGGTGTTTCCAGAAAAAGAAGAGATGAGCTTTTGAATCAGTACTGAGTAAAGATAATCACCATCACCAGAGCACATAGGCAGCATACAATTGGTTGAGGGCCTGAAAAGAATGAAGAGGCAGAAAAAGTGGGAATTCACAATCTCTGCTAGAGCTGAGAAATCCATTTTCTACCCTGGACTTGGACTGAATTAACCAGAGGCTTTCCTGGGCCTCTGGCTAGCAGATGACAGATCACAGGACTTGTCAGGTCCATAACGCATGAGTCAATTCCTATAATAAATCTCCTCTTATATTTATGTATCCTTGTGGTTCTGTGTCTCTCAGTTCAGTTCAGTTCAGTCACACAGTCATGTCTGACTCTTTGCAGCCCCATGAACTGCAGCACACCAGGCTTCCCTGTCCATCACCAACTCCTGGAGTTCACCCAAACTCATGTCCATTGAGTTGGTGATACCATCCAACCATCTCATCCTCTGTCGTCCCCTTCTCCTCCCACCCTCAATGTTTCCCAGCATCAGGGTCTTTTCAAATGAGTCAACTCTTTGCATGAGGTGGCCAAAGTATTGGAGTTTCAGCTTCAACATCAGGCTTTCCAATGAACACCCAGGACTGATCTCCTTTAGGATGGACTGGTTGGAGCTCCCTGCAGTCGAAGGGACTCTCAAGAGTCTTCTCCAACACCACAGTTCAAAAGCATCAATTCTTCAGCACTCAGCTTTCTTTAGAGTCCAACTCTCACATCCATACATGACCACTGGAAAAACCATAGCCTTGACTAGATGGAACTTTGTTGGCAAAGCAATGTCTCTGCTTTTTAATATGCTGTCTAGGTTGGTCATAACTTTCCTTCCAAGGAATAAGTGTCTTTTAATTTCATGGCTGCACTCACCATCTGCAGTGATTTTGGAGCCCAGAAAAATAAAGTCTGACACTGTTTCCACTGTTTCCCCATCTATTTCCCATGAAGTGATGGGACCAGATGCCATGATCTTTGTTTTCTGAATGTTGAGCTTTAAGCCAACTTTTTCACTCTCCTCTTTCACTTTCATCAAGAGGCTTTTTAGTTCCTCTTCACTTTCTGCCATAAGGGTGGTGTCATCTGCATATCTGAGGTTATTGATAATTCTCCCGGCAACCTTGATTCCAGCTTGTGCTTCTTCCAGCCCAGTGTTTCTCATGATGTACTCTGCATAGAAGTTAAATAAGCAGGGTGACAATATACAGCCTTGACGTACTCCTTTTCCCATTGGAACCAGTCTGTTGTTCCATGTCTAGTTCTAACTGTTGCTTCCTGACCTGCATACAGGTTTCTCAAGAGGCAGGTCAGGTGGTCTGGTATTCCCATCTCTTCAGGATTTTCTACAGTCTCTGGAGAACCATAATACAAAACTTGGAGCTACTCAAAGAAATTAAGACATACATATGGATAAATAAAAAAGATTTTTTTTCTCAATTTTTAAGATGAAAAAAATTCTTGAAGAATAGTGAAATAAGGTACTATTATAGAGTTTTAAATGTACATAGAATAAAAAGTATGAAAGGAAGAAAACAAAGGACAGTAGGGCAAATCAGAGTGTACTACTGTAATGGTTTTACATTATTTGTGAGATGGTATATTGTTATATGAAAGTAAACTATGATACGCTGATAAATTAACATGCAGAAAAAGTGGGGGAGGGAGAACTCCCTCGTGGTCCAGTGGTTAGGACTCCACACTTTCACTATCAAGGGCCTGGATTCAATCCCTGGTCAAGGAACTAAGATCTTGCAAGCAGGGCATGTTGCAGAAAAATTAAAAAAGCATACTATATGCCCTAGAGCAACCACTGAGAAAATAAACCAAGGAGTTACAGCTAAGAAACAGATAGTGGAAATAAAATGGAAAACCAAATCATACTCTATTATCTAAAAGCAAATGTGGAAAGTTGAGGGAAAAGGACAAATTACAGATGGGACAAATAAAAATGAACAAGATGGCAGATTTAAACATAGATGGATATGTAATTACATAAAATTAAAATGACCTGAATATTCCAATTAAAAGGCACAGACTGTCAGACTGGATAAGAAAATGAAAGAACCAACTATGTGCTTTCTTTAAGAAACCCACTTAAAAGATATAGATTGACTAAAAGTAAAAGAATGGAAAGATACTATGCAAATATGATTAGGGATTTACCTAAGAGATTATTTTGAAGCTCCAATACTTTAGCCACCCGATGTGAAGAGCTGACTCATTGGAAAAGACCCTGATGCTGGGAAAGATTGAAGGCAGGAGGAGAAGGGGATGACAGAGAATGAGATGGTTGGATGGTATCACCAACTCAATGGACATGAGTTTGGGCAAACTCCAGGAGATGGTGAAGAACAGGGAAGCCTGGAGTGTTATAGTCCATGGGATCACAAAGAGTCAGACATGACTTAGCAACTAAACAACAATGAGAGATTATTTTAATGATTGGTTCTAGAGAAGATTATCAGTGATATGTATTGTTTTCCAATTAGTACAGAAACACATGATATTTTACAGGTATATGCCACCATCTCTTAAAAATGTTAGTCAGATCTCTTAATCTCTTCATAATATAAAATACTCATCTTTTTATACCTTCTGAAGAGAGACTGAACCAGTAGACAGAATTTTCTAGCACCTTTACATTAATGTCAACAACCTTGTGTTTTCTTTCTTCATCTTTCTTAAAAGCCGCCTATTTTGGTTTGACAAAACCTAAGATTTTGGTATTCAAGGCTGACACCATAAAACAGGGGCACAAACATCTGGTGGGTGTGGAAGAAAGTCATCATTTTGTACGGGGCAGTGGCAGTTGCAGGAGAGAAGCAAAACGACAGCTGTGAGGAGGTTCTGAGCAAGTTCCTATTTTCAGGATGTGCTGAACTCATAATTCAGGCCTAATGAATGTGTCTTTGAGATGTAACAGCCTGTTTAGAGCCCTGCTTCCGCCACTGCAGAAAAACTGAATACAGAAATGGTAATGATTTCATGTAAAATTCATAAATAAAATGCAAAGACAAGGGGACTGTTGCGCCCTGGTGCTACACAATGGATTGTCATGTGGTTTAGGGCTGAGTCAATGGAGCTGTTTTTAAAGACTTAACAGCAGTTTATTTCAGCTGAAATATATGTAGAGCCAAAATATTTGTAAGGGCCTCTGACACCATGCTGGATAATAAACAGATATGTTCTGTTCTTCCTACAAAAGTACTAGGTTAATGTTGCCATCAATATAAGAACCTGGTTAAATCACAGGGGGCAGAGGCCAGTGATCCAAGTTCATGATGGATTGCATGGGGAGTGTACTATATGGAAGTCTTCGTTTAGACCAGTATCTTTCACATTACAGGTTTGGTTGGACATCAAGTACATATATAGGTCAACATTCAGAAGCCCATAAATAGTTACTTTCTATGAATGGTTTCCATGAGGAGTTTAGGAAACAGTATTAGTATGCTGGGACATTGGTTGATAAGCACTAGCAAACAATGAAAAAAGAAACATAATGAAAACCTCACCAAATTCTTACTTGTCTAGCTGGCTATAGACACAGATGTGGAAATAGATGTAGATATAGATACAAATGTTGATATAGATGAAGGAAGTCCAATACTTGGAAAATTTCTCACAGATACTTTCTCTTTATTCTAGTCATTTGCACAAGCAGTAAAAAAAAAAAAAAAAAAAAAAAAAAACTAGGAAAAAAATCAGGTAGGCAAAGGACATACCAATCACAGATAATGATGTGGTTCATAGAACAAGAGAAAGCTCCCCATTTGAATTTTAAATCACAGAATGCAGCAATCTTTGACCTTTCTCGTTTCTTGAAAATGAGAAAGTAGACAGACTGAGGCAGTATACTGCACCTGCCTGAACACTGTCACAGGCCCACTAAGTTATGCAGTGTTTTCTGCACTGCAGCTGGCATCAGTACTGAGTGAAAGGTCATTTTCCAATGCAAGCAGGAGAATAAACACATTTATGCAAAGTACAGCATAACTTCATTCAAGGTAATGAAATCGAAATGGGTAGCTAGTTCCACACAAAAATTGTCACTTGAAACTCTTTGCCTCCATTCTTTGTCTAGTTTAATAACAATTTGTATATGCACAGCAGATTTAATCCTGGAGTATGTCTTTTTCCTCCCAATTTCCAGTGAGCAAATAGGACAGTAAGTGTGGCACTGGGGAGGGGAAAGTTGGTGATTGATAGAAACCAAACCTTGACATAGTGTTAGAAGTGGTCCCTTCTTACAACGTAAAGACATTTTCAGCCCTTACTGACAGAGACATTTGTATTTACATTGTACTGAATTATGGCCTCAAAGGAATCTCTCACTGAATCTGTCCTCCCATCCCAGAATGCTTGAACCCTTTCCAGCCACAGACAGACTAATAAATGGCTAATAAAGGGCAGCCCTTTTAGGCTTTGCAGTCAGTAAATTTCTACCTCAGGGACAATCCTTTTAATTGAGTCTTAACAATAGATAATGAGGACTCCTTGATTATGAACTTCAAGGATTTTTATGGTACACCAGACTCACAAGCCTAAGAAACACCAGACAGCCAACATTCAAAATTTATCTATTGTACCATAGTTTCCAAATGTAGTCTCTAAATTGTATCTTCCATTAAAAGGTCTAAGGATTTCTTGGAGAAATGGCTGAATTCAGGAGTGGAACAGGAAATGTACAAGATTAGCTTAGGATACGACTGTGTCAGCAAGCAAGAAAGCTGTTAAAAACCAATGAGTTGATATCAAGATGAAAGAGCTTGCGGCGGACGAAGATGAGACAATTAGAGCATCAAAGAGAATAATGACTTCAATAGATTTGAATATGACACATGTATACAAATTCATAAGTTCATAATGATACTAAAAATAATGATTAGAAGTTGCCAGGGTAGTAAATTCATCACTCTAAAACTTGATAAATTAAGAAAAGAAACATTTGTCCTGCCTCTCTGATGCTAACTATATTTCAGGGTAACCCAAGAGCTGATGAGTCAAGTCCTTCTGTATATAAACCTTCTATCTAATAAATGCAAAATAAATTCTAAAATTTGAATATCACCATTGTGCAGTCCTTAATAAAACAATGCATCTAGAGAAATAGCATGAATGGCCACTAAAGCCATTAGATAAGAAGACGATGGTGAACTATAATGGTTAGAGAAAGCTGATAACACCTGAACTCACTGATCAAAAATGTTGCTTAAATGAAATAATGCCATTTGCAGCAATGTGGATGGACCTGGAGATTATCATATTGAGTGAAGTAATGAGACAGAGAAATGCCATATGACATCACTTATATGTGGAATCTTAAAAAAAAAATGATACGAATGAACCTATTTACAAAACAGAAACAGACTTACAGACCTAGAGAATGAACTTATGGTTACCAGGGGGAAAGGGTTGGGTGGGGGCTAGTGACAGATTGGAAGTTTGGGATGGACATGTACACACTGTTGTATTTAAAATAGATAACCAACAAGGACCTACTGTAAAAAATTAGTTTGAAAAAGAAAATATTAAATTTGTTAACTCTTTTACTAGAATACTGATATTAAAAACAAAAAGATCAGTTACACGTACACCGAGAAAAACTCTTTTTTTTTTTATGGTGGGAACACAAACTTAGAACCAGTTTGACAGTTTTTACAAAATTAAACATAGTTTTTCATGTAAGCCAGCAATTGTGTTCCTTGGTATTTACTCAAAGGAGCTGAAAATTTACACCCACACAAAAACCTGTATGTGGATATTTAGAGCAGCTTTGTTCATAACTGCTAAAATGCAGAGGCAACCAAGATGTCCTTCAGTTAGTAAATTTTTGGTCAAAATTTTGTGGCACATCTAGACAATGGATATTATTCAGCACTAAAAAAGAAATGAGCTCTCAAGCCATGAAAAGATATGGAGAAACTCCGAATACATATTACTCTGTGAAGACACCAATCTACAAAGCCTACGTATGATAGGATTTCAAGTATATGACATTTAAGCAAAGGCAAAATGATGGAGACATTTTAAATGGATAAAAATCCATGGGTTACCAGGGGTTGGGTGGAAGGAATGAACTGGCAGAGCACAGAGGATTTTTAGGCCAGTGAAACTTCTCTGTATGATACTGTAATGGCAGGTACATGTCATTATACATTTGTCCAAACCTACAGAATATACAGCACTCGGGTGAACCCTAATGCAAACTATGGACTCTGGATAATAATGATGTGTGAATGTAGGTTCATTGGTTTCAACACACGTACCACTTTGTACATGCAGATGTTGATAACAGGGGAAGCTTTGCATGTGTGGGGGCAGGGGGTACAAGGGAACTCTATACCTTGTGCTCAACACTGCTGTGAACTTAAAACTGCTCTAAAGAATAAACTCAATTCTCAAAATAGCAGCAACAACTGTTCTCATTCCCCACACGCCTCTGTGCAATGTGACTCTGCCTGGTTCCCATCTAGAGATGGAATCTGTTTCCCTCCCCTTGACTGTGGGCTGGCCCTGGAAAATGCTGTGATCAATAGAACCTGACAGGAAGTGGTAGTGTATGATTTCCAACACTAGAGCTTAAGAGACTTTTTATCTCTCTTTTGGACTCCTGAGACAATTTTGCAATGAAAAAGCCAGGTTTAGCTTATCAGAAGGTGAGAAGCCATGTAAACAAAAGTGAAAGTGAAGTCGCTCAGTCGTGTCCAACTCTTTGCTTTGCAACCCCATGGACTGTTGTCTACCAGGCTCCTCTGTCTATGGGATTTTCCAGGCAAGAATACTGGAGTGGGTTGCCATTTCCTTCTCCAGGAGATCTTCCCAACCCAGGGATTGAACCCGGGTCTCCTGCATTGTAGGCAGACGCTTTACCGTCTGAGCCACTGCCAAATGCCAGACATGTAAGTGATGTCATTTGGATCCGAAAGCTCAAATTTAGCTGACACCCAACTGAAAAGGCAGAAGTGAGCCCGAAGATTGAAGGCAGGAGGAGAAAGGGATGACAGAGGATGAAATGGTTGGATGGCATCACCCACTCAATGGACATGAATTTGAGCAAACTCCGGGAAAGGGTGAAGGACAAGGAAGCCTGGTGTGCTGCAGTCCATGAGGTCACAAAGAGTCGGACACAACTGAGAGACTGAAAACAACAACAACAAAGTCCAAATGACATGACATAGAACAGGGAAAAGCCACAGTGCTGAAGCCAGACGAAATCATTCAGTATTGGGACAGCTTGTTACACAGCAACCAATAGCTGTAACACAAATATAATACTGAGGTATTCAATGGAAAAACGGCAATAACTATAAATTCTGAGGTATTCAAGGGTGAAATGACACATTATCTGAAATTTAGAATATGCCTAAAAAAGGAGGGAGTAAATGAAAAGGCAAAATGTTGAAAAATGGTGAAGCAAGTTTCATTGGATTTTATCATATTATTCTCTTAACTTTTGTGTATGTTTTAAACATTACAATAACATGGTTTAAAATTTACTTGTGCTTTTAAAATGATTATAATAAAATTATTTATGTATTTATAATATAAACAATAATAAAACAAATTAAAAAATAATGAATTCAGTATAATCTTGTCCAAGTAGGGCAAAGGAAAATAAGAACATCTTAAGTTTCCAAAAGGTTCATTTAAAATCTTTTTTTAATTTTATTTATTTATTTTTTACTTTACAATATTGTATTGGTTTTGCCATATATCAACATGAATCCGCCACAGGTGTACACGTGTTCCCTATGCATAATTCTAGTTACAGCTGGCTTCATTAAGTCAGAGTTACTCCATACACAAAACAACTTAATATTTTTATAGTTTCTATATTGAAGACTAATGCTGGCTTTTTTGTAATTGAATCTACCTGTTTATGATATTTTAGCTACCTTAACAATAAAGAGGTCAAATGGTGAAAAAAGAAAAAAATTTAAAAAATGAAGGAAGAAGCAACATTTTAAGCATAGGAATCTCAGCTTCAACTGCTTGAAGCTCAGCCACAGCTTTCTAAAAACAAAAAAGGTCTTCCCTTGAATCTCCTAGGGAAGAGTATCCTCTGGCTGTTTAGTTGATCAGTCAGTTAAAGAAAGAATTTGCATGAGCAAGCATATATGAAATCTTTCTATTAAATTCAAGATATTGATATTTTCTGCAGAAAGCCAATCACATCCGAATATGGACACCTCTCAGAGCTCAACATCATCAACAGAAACAGAGAAGAATGATGATGTGAGTTCATCATCACCTGAGGAGTCTGAAGTTAGAAGAGCACCAGCAGATGAAACAGGGGATACAAAGACATGTTACATACACATGTAACAGGAGATAGAGATGGTAATGAACTTCTCTTGAATTGTTAGATTCAATCTCATTTCATCCTGGCTATTTGGGGATTCAAAAACCAACAAGAGGCAGCACAGATAAAAATATTCAAGCAACCTAGATTTATTCACAAGAACATAATTAGAACCATCAGGGAACCTTTTAAAAGCACAGGAATTTAAAAATAAATCAATAAAAGTACAGATGAAGAATGGCCATAGATAGCTATAATTTTTCAGAACTCAAAATGTGACTGTTATTTAGCAAGGTTGAGAACTACTATAAAATAAACAAGTTAAAAAGAAATAGAAATAATTTAATTCATAGAAAGCCAAGCCTCCTAGTCAAAATTAAAACTTCAGTTAAAAAAATTAATTTTATTGAAGTATAGTTGATTTACAATGTTTTAATTTCTGCTGTACAGCAATTAAAAAATTAATTTTATTGAAGTATAGTTGATTTACAATGTTTTAATTTCTGCTGTACAGCAAAGTGATTCAGTTATACATACACACATATATTCTTTTTCATCTTATTTTCCATTATGGTTTATCACAGAATATTGACTATAGTTCCCTGTGCTATATGTTGTTTATCCATCTTATACATAACAGTTTGCATCTGTTAATCCCAAACTCCAACCCATCCATCTCCCACCCTGCCTCCCCCTGGGCAACCAGAAGTCTGTTCTCTATGTCTGTGAGTCTGTTTCATTTTCATAGACAGGTTCATTTGTGTCAAATTTTAGATTCCACATATATTTGTCATTCTCTTTCTGACTGAGTTTACTTAGCATGATAATCCCTAGGTCCATCCATGTCGCTGAAAATTGCATTATTTTTTTCTTTTCATGGCTGAGCAATATGCCATTGAACATGCATGCATACCACATCTTTGGTGGACATTTAGGTTGTTTCCATATCTTGGCTATCGTGAATAGGGCTGCTATGGACATAGGGGTGCATGTATCTTTTGGACTTAGAGTAAAACTTTTCATTTTTTTTTTAAAAGGCAATATATTTCATATTTCAGGGAATTATCTAGTGCCCATTATGTGCCAGTCCCTGAACAAACCACATTTCAAAACTGTGTCTTTTAATGCAGAAATCACTTCAAACCAGATTAAGTTATTTGCATTTGAGAAATGAGAAAACTAAGGTTCAGTGGTAAAAAATGATCTCAGATCTCTTCGAGCCATTGTCCTCATTGTTCTGAGGACACTGCACAGACTTTTGTGCTCAATTCAGAAATTACTATTATATTAGGAAGTTTCAGATAAAATGAAATCACATTAGCAATGTAGTTTCTCTGTAATCTGCAAGTGTCTCATTCAACTAATACACCAAACTTGAGATTTATAAACTTCAAAAATGGGGAAAGAGGGTAATAGCCCAGGAAGTATCATGATGATGTATGAAAGATTTGTCTTTAATCTCCTTCTATAGGTAATCTAACAATTGTGCACCTCTCATATTGTAGAGCTTCTAACTGCTCTCTGCCCGGTGTTTTCCCAATGCTCACTGTATTATTTGCCCCAAGGTATACCACACATGGTCTGGATTCCATCTGACCCCCTCATCATAATTAATATCTGTCTTTTGTCTATTTCCTAACCCTTTGTTTAGTAACTGGCTTAAAAATTTTAGTTAATTTCTACTCCAAAGAAGGAAGAGGGAATTACTGGGAACTATGGGAATTTTACCATCTGAGCCACCAGGGAAGCCCAAACAATATTAAAAATAAAGAACTTATACTACTTGCTTTCAAGACTCATCTTACATTATTATAATCAAATATTATTATGGATGTAAGGATAGATAAGGGGCTTCCCAGGTGGTGCTAATAGTAAGGAACCCACCTGCAGGAGACAAAAGAGACATGAGTTTGATCCCTGGGTTGGGAAGGTCCCCT
The DNA here is from genome assembly GCF_001704415.2 of Capra hircus. Taxonomy (NCBI): domain Eukaryota; kingdom Metazoa; phylum Chordata; class Mammalia; order Artiodactyla; family Bovidae; genus Capra; species Capra hircus. The sequence continues at coordinate 44,500,083 of NW_017189516.1, forward strand.
GGAGGAGGGCACGGCAACCGACTCCAGCATTCTTGCCTAGAGGATCCCATGGACAGAGGAGCCTGGTGGGCTACAGTCCATAGGGTCGCAGAGTTGTACATGACTGAAGCAACTTAACATGCACATATGTATGGGAATTTTAGACAATATAACACAGTTGGAAAAATACTTTGGTTTCAAATAGGGTTAGAGATAGTACAGCTTTTCTTAAAGCACACCATCCCTGCCTATCAGGACACATGAGTGGATTGGAGCTAAATGAGCAGCTTTTTGCCGAGCCTATGTATTTCTATATAAGACCAAATAAGACAAACTCACTTTCACCAGCACACACAAAAAAATGGTTTGTTGAGAAAATTCACTTTCTGTGGTCAGTCAGTTGAGGTTTATAGGTAATCATTCTGAAGAGCTAAAGGGACTCTGATCAATCCATGATATACATACTATTTTACACATTAGGAAAGCAAGGCTCAAAGAGGCTTAAGTAAATGACCCCAGGACACACGGCTTATAATGTTGGAGCTAACACTTCTGCTATATGATCTGCTACAAAGTTTACAGAATAGCAAACATTTCCCAACAAAAGAAGATGGAAAGAAAAAACAGGAAAAAAAAACACAGAAAGAAAGACAAAAGAAAAGTGAAAGATATGAAGTATCTAACTTAGATCCCAAAGCATTCTTTCATTCTGTCAAGCTTAATAAAGAGGTAAACTTGAAGCAAACTCAAATTACCAGAATTTGAGTTTATTCAGGAATAGCTGAGAAATTATATTTCAGGAAATGGATGCTGTAGCAAGCTACAGCTGAATCCATCGAGGGTTTATGGTGAGCTGTGTTTACAGACGAGGAACACAAAGAGGGCACAGTCCAGCCAGAGTGTGAAGCAGTTAAGAACATTGGTTTGATGATGGGGAGAGATGGTTCTCCAACACCACAGTTCAAAAGCATTAATTCTGTGGTGCTCAGTTTTCTTTATGGTCCAAGTCTCACACCCACATATGACTACTGGAAAATCCATAGCTTCAACTATACGGACCTTTGTCAGCAGAGTAATGTCTCTGCTTTTTAATATGCTGTCTAGGTTGGCCATAGCTTTTCTTCCAAGGAGCAAGCATCTTTTAATTTCATGGCTGCAGTCACCATCTGCAGTGATTTTGGAGCCCAAGAAAACAAAGTCTGTCGCTGTTTCCCCATCTATTTGCCATGAAGTGATGGGACGAGATGACATGATCTTTGTTTTTTGAATGTTGAGTTTTACACCAGCTTTTTCACTCTCCTCTTTCACTTTCATCAAGATGGGATAATATTCTTAGCCTTTATCAGATTCTCAAGGGGTATGATGATATGAGATTGTAGGACAGGAAAAAAAAAATTTCCTTCTACTCTTCTAGATTCTTGGCTGAAATGCCCCCCTGTAATAAAATACAGCTTAGCCAGAGGAAAACAAATATAAGTTTAATGACATGTATCCCTCCTATACATACGGGAGATATCCAGGAAAACTGAGTTACTCCTTGAAGTGGCCCAAGCCACCATCTTAAATACCATCTCCAGCTAAAAACAAAAGAAGATATCAGAGGATGGGGAAGGCCAGTTATGGGAGGTTTTCAGGCAAAGCCCAGTAAACAAGGGTAAAGTTGTAATGCAGAATAATTCTCTCCCTTTTCCATTAATAAGAGTTTCTAGAGACTTAGAGCCATCTTTCTCTTCCTGTTAGAGAGAGGCAGATGCCCTTACAAATGGAGATTTCCATATACATGTAAATATTTCTTATAAATGGGTAACTTCTCAGTTTTCAAAGTCTCTCCTATGTCTGCTATTTCTTAAAAATAATTACCTTAAAACAATCCTTATGCCAAGGAAACATTTTTGAGGTGGAAAATTCTGCTCCTCTTCAAGATTCAAAATAAATAAAGAAATACATTCAAATACATCTATGAACTCAGTAACAAGCTGTGTCAGGAATCTTATATATTATTTTCCTATATAAGCTCTTTAAAAGAACAATTTCTCAAAATCAATTGAGCAATAATTTGTTACTATTTTTACAGCATAGGAAAACTGTACAAATCCTTGCAAAGACAGAAGATATAATGATCTATCAAAAGCTAAATTACAATCTCATATTTAACAAAACCCTTTCAATAATTAAAATCATTTATACACAACAAGATTGTAAGAAAAAATGGTCTTAAATGTCTTTTAAAACATCAAAGATGGTTTATTTTTGTGAGAGGAAGATAAAAAAAGCTGTTGTGGTGAACTGAATTACCTTAAGAAAAGTCACCCATGCTTCTTTGGATAACGATACACTTTCCAACCCAAACAGGAACATTTCTGAAAGTGAAAAGAAGCACTAAAAATAATCAACAGTCATAAATCAAGATATATGGTCAGCCCAGAGTTATTCAATATATTACAAATATTCAACCTGAGGTTTTTTGTTATAGTTGTATTGGTAGGCTGCCCCCCTCCCCATTTCAACTGCTTTGCTTTGTTATCTTTTTTACTGAAGGACCCAGATTATAACAAGAAAGAGCCAATTCTGACTCCATGTTGGATCTGTTTCTTTGGCTTTAACCTTTGCTTTTTGTGGCTTTTGTTATTATAATCATACATAATGTTCCGCCTCAGGGGACCCTGCCCCTCTGCCAGGATGTTAAACTAAAGTGCCTTTGTTCAGCTCACAGGGAGACAATGTGACCCTGTCCACCTGTGAATGAATGCAGAAAAGAAGAAATTAATACATGCCCTCTTATTTTGCCAGATAAATGACCTTTTTACTTTACCTCCTCACCTCCTCTCCTTCTCTGTTCTAGAAAATAAACTGGCATCCAGATCCCAGTAAGATGGCTTTTGACTTTTTTTTTTGAGACACTAGTCTGCCATCCTCTCAGTCTGCCAGCTTCTGAATAAAGTCATATTCCTTGCCTCAATACCTCATCTCTCATTTTATTTGCCTGTTCTGTGGCGACTAGAGCAAGCTTGGACTCGGTACCAAGATGTACAGTCCTATAATCATATATAAACCAACCTTACATGTTGGCTGATTTATGTAACTTTAGCAATGAAATTTTCATGAGACTGTAATTTTAAGTTCTTACCTACAAATTTTACTTTGTTGCCAAAGAAAGAGTTCATCCTATAAAATCTAGTTGCATGCAAGGATCAAGCTTCTTGGAAGATCCAGTAGGCCAGATGATGCTTAAAACTCTCTATAGCAGAAACCCACAGAGAATCACATAGTGTTTTTAACTAAACCTCTAAACTAGGAAATCTCCAGGCTCTACTATGATACCTAGGAAACACAAAGAAATCATTTAAACATAATATTACAATGTTTATCTTTTATTTAACTCTTTTATTTCTTGTTGCCCATGGCTTTATCATACTCTAGGGGTGCAGAATTTGCCAGTCTAAAATATGTCTCTTTGATATATTATTTTAAGCTAGTTACTTGCTAAGAAACAGTAGACAAGGGAAAGATTCTGAAAGCCGGGCAAGAGTTACTTTTGTAACAGAAATTTACATTTTTATGGGTGTCTTACTCTTGTGCCAGAAGGTGGAAGATGGTCAAATCTCTACAAATTCTTATCGTTGGAGAAGACAAATGACTTGCATCTGTGTAACAACCATACCCTTGTTTACTGTGCTTTTCCTGGAAACCTTCCGTAACTAACTTTCCCCACCTTCAACATCCTCTTTTGTCTTTAGCTGAGGATGGTACTTAAGATGAGGGCGTAAGCCATTTCAGTGAGTTACTCAGTTTTCCCAGATCTCTCTCATGTATACATATTATTAAACTTTTGTTTGATTCTCCTGTATTAATCCATCTCGTCAATTTAATTCTTAGATAAGAAAAAATGTCCCCAAATCAGAGGCAGTGGTTGAAAATGTCAGTGGAAACTCAATAAGAAATAATATTATGTGTACTAACAAGGAAAAAAAAAAAAACCTGAAAAACACTGATGCTGCCAGAAATAACTGCACACCCTAGGATGATTATTTTGGTCATCAACTGAATACAAAACAAACTAAAGCCTCAGACAAACTAAAACCTTTAAGAGATCCACTCTCCAAAGTAACCTAAAGATCTTTTGCTTTGCACTGAATCCAAAATGAAATGTCTCTCAGTTTTCGCTATTCTGGCTCAGGATGAACCTTCCTAAAATTAAAGTGGGAGGTCTAAGGGAAAAAATACTATCTGTTGAGTTCATGATGTAGTTAATAATAATTTCCAGAACAAGTTTAAAGTAATAAAAAGTCAATGGGATGGGTGCTGTAAAATCTGTCACATAAATGCAAAGAAAACATAACCCCCTCAAATAGCTTTCACATAAAATCTTACCACTAGATTAAAAAAATAGCTTTCAGGTTAAAAAAGAGACAGCAAGTGAGTCCTATCTCTAGCAATATCCATAAATAATTTACTGCTAGCTTGTAAACAATAGAGCAGCGCAGTATGAATGCCAAAGAGGGTCCTTATATGTCATAAAGCTCCTCAGAAGTGCACTCGCTGCTGCAAGTCTGACTGTGAGCTTTGATGGGCTGAAAAAGAAACTGCTAAGCAGAGGTCATCAGTTAGTAGAAAACAATTTTCCTCATACAGAGAAGCAGACTGACTGCTGTGTGTCTGACACAGACAGATTGGAATTTAAAAACAGGCTTGCATAATGTGAGTTAGCAGGGAAAATGAATCCTGGATGCTCCTTCTGAGTGACCAGAGCTAAAGTGAAAGTTGGTGCTTCCCCCAAGGCAGGGCTTCTCAACTTGGCACTGTCGCCATTCGGAGCAGGCAGCTCTGCGGTGGGTGCTGTCCTGGGCACTCAAGGTGTTTAGCAGCATCTCTGGCCACCGCTTCTCAGAGGCTGGCAGCACCTGACCCCTCTGCCCCCTAACCAGTTGTGCCAAACAAAAATGTCTCCAGACATTGTCAAATGTCTGGTAGGTAAGAAAAATCACCCCCGGTTGAAGAACCACTGGTCTAGTGGCAGGCAGAACATTATGAAAATATGGTAAGGTTTGCATGGTGGCTTTATTTACTTTTCTAATTTGATTCTGGTATAATGAGCTTTCTTTCCTAAATCCAAAAACACTTGGAAAGTAACACTATTTACTGTTAACTGTCACATCCTTCCCCCTCAAGCCTCCAGCTCCAATCAAAAATAGAGAAACAAGTCTGTATTGTATTTCAGATCATAGAAAACATTTAAAAAATGACTAAATCCCCTTACAGTACTTTTTCTTTTAGTCTCTTGACAAATACTATACACAAAGCAGTGTACGAGGACGCAAAGGTGGAGAAACATAATGAAGACCAACCCTTTATTAATATTGAATGCAGCCAACTATTCAAATCACAAAGCCCTGCTGTGAAGAATATACATTCGCAATCATAAACAATGCATAAAGGAGGTGGATACAGGAGGAATGAAATTAAATATTCTGTTTAAAAAGTATTGGCATTAAACAAAAGGGCATAAAAATGTAATGGTACACAAATGCCTTCAGTCTGTCAGGTCTCTAGAATGTATGGGTTGAAAGTACTAGGGAGAAAGGATTTTCCTCTACCCTTCAAAGGTCCTTCTGCTGGTCTAATAATCAAATCGACACAAGCAACAGGAGAAATACAAATTGATCAATTTTGTATGTACAGAAATGCCACGTACATGGAAAGTTTCAATACAGAAGGGTAAAGTGACAGATGGGCTTTCCAGTGGCTCAGCGGCAAAGAATCTGTGGGCCAATGCAGGAGACGCAGGCTTGATCCCTAGATTGGGAAGATCCCCTGGAGGAGGAAATGGCAACTCACTCCAGTATTCTTGCCTGGGAAATCCCATGTACAGAGGAATGTAGTGGGCTACACTCCATGGGGTTGCAAAGTGTTAGACACAATTTAGTGACTGCACAACAACGACAACAACAAAGTGAGGTCTATATACCAACCTGAGCTAAGGAGCAGGAAAGGGGCCTGGGGCTTCCAAGGGGAGGAAAGCAGGACAAGAAGAACAAAAGCAGACGTTTGGTAATTAGATTTTTTCTCCCTGCTATATAGGTGGGTAACTCAGATAAAATTTATCTCTGCTAATAATTATCCTGGAAAAGACCCCCCAATTTAAACTCTTCTAGGTAGTTAAGGGAGGAGAAGGCAATGGCACCCCACTCCAGTACTCCTGCCTGGAAAATCCCATGGACGGAGGAGCCTGGAAAGCTGTGGTCTTTGGGGTCGCTGAGGGTTGTCAACATCCATTGGATCATAGAGAAAGCAAGGGGATTACAGGAAAACATCTATTTCTGCTTCATTGACCATGCTAAAGCCTTTGTGTGGATCGCAACAAACTGTGGAAAATTCTTAAAGAGATGGGAATACCAGACCACCTTACCTGCCTCCTGAGAAATCTGTACGCAGGTCAAGAAGCAACAGTTAGAAATTTACATGGAAAAACAGACTGGTTCAAATTTGGGAAAGGAGTACCTCAAGGCTGTATATGGTCACCTTGCTTGTTTAATGTATATTCAGAGTACATCATCGGAGAAGGCAATAGCAACCCACTCCAGTACTTTTGCCTGGAAAATCCCATGGATGGAGGAGCCTGGTAGGCTGCAGTCCATGGGGTCGCTAAGAGTCAGACACGACTGAGCGAGTTCACTTTCACTTTTCACTTTCATGTATTGGAGAAGGAAATGGCAAGCCACTCCAGTGTTCTTGCCTGGAGAATCCCAGGGATGGGGGAGCCTGGTGGGCTGCCTTCTATGGGGTCACACAGAGTTGGACATGACTGAAGTGACTTGGCAGCAGCAAGTAGTTAAGGGAGGGGCAGTGGTTTCTCCTGAGCTCACAGGGTCTCCACAACCTTTAGTTCAAAATAATCCACATGCTGAAGTGGCACGTCTTGGGGAGGCTCCCTTCAAAAATCTCATCATTTTAAAATGCTGACATCTGTATCCTTACCCATTCTTCAGCTTGCAATGCTTGATGTCAAAAGCTCTTCCAGAACATCTTTGAATTCAGTTTAATTCTATAACTTTGCTAAAACTCAGCTTCAACCTTCTATTCAGTCAAGGCCAGAATCTCCAAGTCAAATGAATGACAGAACTAATGTAGCTAACAAGATATCGCCTTGAATCGCTTCATAAAGCTTTCAATCCAATAAGTCATTAATGTCTGAATATAAATTTATTGACTTCCATTGAGATTAATAGCAGGTTGATCATATTGACTGAATCCAAATGAGTAAACTGGATCATGTTGGTCAATAAATGTTGATCCAAATTGTAAAGAGCAGCCAGGGTCGAGTGTAACGAAGCTTACAGTATCCAAAACAATATGTCTTTTGTTAAGGAACGTTGCCTCTGAGACTAAAAATAAAGCTTAAGGTAACAGCCTATTGATGTTCACATTCAATCACAAAGAAAATTGTGGAAAACTTGTTTAGGTACAATCAGAGAGGTGCTGATGGAGCACTTAGTGATAGTATGTTCTAGAATGTTTTTTCACTCTCAAAATAATGAAACTCTGTGAGTACTGTGGACACCAACATCTTTATAATCAATTTGGTGGGCATTGCCAATGGTGAGTTCAGTTAACTTCCATGCTGAGAAGCCACCACAATGAGAAGCCTGCACACCAGAACTAGAGAGGAACCTCTGCTCACCACAACTAGAGAAAGTCCATGTGCAGCAACAAAGACCAGCACAGCCGAAAACACATACATAATACAGTGAATAAGACAAAGAGTGAACAAGTAACTAACTTATGAATGACCATAATAGCTAATAGCTATTATGTATCACAAACTATAGATTTAATTCTCATAATTCTAGGAGATAAGTATATTTCTGTCCATTTTACAGATGGCAAAACTGAGGCATAGAGAGGCTACATAACCCTGCTATTTAGTGGTGGAGGCAGTCTCTGAATCCACAGTCTGATTTCAAAATGTACAGTCTCAATGATTATATGGTGCTGTCATTTACAAGAAGGAATGAGATACACAATTACCTGGTGGCTCAGACAGTAAAGAATCTGCCTGCAATGACAGGGACCCAGGTTCAATCCCTGGGTCGAGAAGATCCCCTGGAGAAGGGAATGGCTACCCACTTCAGTATTCTTGCCTGGAGAATCCCATGGATGGAGAACCCTGGTGGGTTACAGTTCATGGGGTCGCAAAGAGTTGGACACTTATGCATGACTAACACTGACAGAAGGATATTTGGAGTAGAAGGATCAGGCCATGCAAAGGCTCAGGTAAAAAAGAAACTAGGCAAGCCTGAGAAATGTAGAGTGAACCATGGAGGCAGGGAGGTAAGGAGTAAAGGGGAGAATGAGATGAGAAGGGACATATTAACCTATATTTTTCTATCATTGTTGAGGATTAACTTAGTATCTCTAGCCTTTATTTCCTCTTTATTACCTTTATTTCTGCTTTGTGTTTGTTTTGAAAGCACCTGGAATTTTATTTTCAGATTTTAAACACTTTCCCTTTTGTTTATTTGGAATTATGTCTTTAGCAATGAGGAAGGAAAATACTAATAGCCTGTCCATATTCCCTCCCCTCTTTCCTGGGGAGAAAAGAATCTAGTCAAATCTTGTACATTGATATTATTTGCTAAGAGAATTTGGAATGTTTTCAAAGGATACACCTGGTCTGTCTTGGCTGCTTATGGTAAACAAACCTGGAATTTATGACTTCATGGGGCATGGCCTATGGGTAAATCTCACAGGCAGCTGAATTATTGTCAGAGTACAAAATCAATACTCATTGTAATCAAAACAACTCCTTTTTGATCCTCCTTTACGTAAGGGATGAGCATTAATTATTCACTGGTTTTGAATAGGTGAGTTATTTAATACATATATACAAAATGTTGAATCTCCAAAATTGAAACTCAATTATTTAATTAACATGGAATGTTTACAAAATTTTATTGGATCACCAAGGACTTGCAAAAGCCTTACAAGAATAGAAACTATGCAGGCCTCATTCTCTTCAGTTCAGTCGCTCAGTCATGTTTGACTCTTTGCGACCCCATGGACTGCAGCATGCCAGGCCTCCCTGTCCATCACCAACTCCCGGAGCCCACCCAAACCCATGTCCATTGAGTCAGTGATGCCATCCAACCATCTCATCCTCTGTTGTCCCCTTCTCCTCCTGTCCTCAATCTTTCCCAGCTTCAGGGTCTTTTCAAATGAGTCAGCTCTTCACATCAGGTGGCCAAAGTATTGGAGTTTCAGCTTCAGCATCAGTCCTTCCAGTGAATATTCAGGACTGATTTCCTTTAGGATGGACTGGTTGGATCTCCTTGCAGTCCAAGGGACTCTCAAGAGTCTTCTCCAATACCACAGTTCAAAAGCATCAATTCTTTGGTGCTCAGCTTTCTTTATAGAGCAACCAGTAAAACAAGAAGTGTATAAAACAAAGTCTGTCTGTTTAGAAATTTAACACTTCCAAAGAACCCTGGGGTTAATGAAAAGATCAAAACTGAAATTACTCTCTTTAGCTGGGAAAGTTCATAGGTCCAAGCACACACTATACTATGAAAGGCAATCAAAGCTCACATATTAATACACAAAAGAGTGAAAACAAAAGGCCAAATAGGTTCAAGAAACAAGAAATCTGAAAGAAAAAAGATTGCCAATTAGAGAAGCAGTCAGGATTCCCTGGCTGTCCAGTGGTTAGGACTCTACTTTCTCACTGTCAAGGGCCACAGCCCTGTGGCAATAAAAAAAAAAAAAAGTTGATAATGGTAACTGAGAAGATAGAGGATCAGTACAACAAAAAACATGTTTTGTAAAAATAAAGGAGATAAATCTTATCAAACAATTTAAATCAAGTGAATTATACCAAATATTACTTGAAAAACCTAGCCCAGTACCAGACAATTTTATGTTTATGCAATACTATATGGGACAAAAAAATTCTTATATTTTTTTCAACTATATCTGATCAGACTAAAGGAAGCAAAGCTCCTCAATTCATTTTATGATGTAATACATCTCTGATTCTAAAGCTTTGCAAAGAAGCACATGGACATGCATACATGCACGGGCACACATACAACCGAACAAACAAATATTACTATATTCAATGAAAAGTCCCAGTAAGTCATCAGCAAATCAAATTAAAATATACTCTATGGAAAACAGACATTTTAAAAGAAAAATCTTCCAAAATAGAGTTTTATTCCAGAAATTTAAGGATTATGTAATATGAAGACCTTCTACCACCAGAAACTGCATGTGTATCCACACAAATACCAAAAGACCAATGTTAAGTGTTAATATTTTTGATAAAATAAAAACCAAAGTAATTTTAGGTAAGCTACATAAAGGACATAAATTCATAATCATTTACAAAATTGTCTTTCCAGAAAACTCCAAAAAAAAAAAACCTATTAAAACTAAAGAAAGAGTTGCATAAGCTGTCATTCATATTATATGCATGCTAAAAAATTAGTTTCTTTGCATGCCAGCAGTAACCAGCTGGAAAATACAATGAGCAAAAATTCCATTTATACTAGCAAAAAACTAAACCTGTGTGTCTGTGAAATAACACACCCTCAGTTTTGCTCCGCAATCTTCTATTTACCTATTTTTCATTGCCATGCAGGATGCTCAGCCCCTCCTTTCTGCTCATATGAACCTGAACCATCGCTATGCAGTGTCCCAAGTCAAGACCCACCTCTACCCAACATCTCCTATATCCACACATTTATTTATACTATTAATACTTATTTTTGTTTCTGGTAACAGGAACCTTCCCCAAAGCAGCTGAGACCTCCTTGAGTTCTCTTGGTAATCTTTTGTGGTAGGATAAACTTTTTCAGTATTTACTGATATGCCTATAAATTCTACCACATAACCTCACTCCATCCTGTATTCCTTTTGATGAACAAGATCCCCATACCACCATGATTTGAGGCTTTTAAGACATGAAGCTACCATTACATAGGTAGCCCTACATACATTTATAGATAAAGCAGACATGAGAAGAGAACAATCATACTCTAAAATCAACAGCAGGAAAAACAGAAGAAATAATAGAAAAGATGTATATTATGCAGATGCCAGGTAATCATGACATTCTGCTTGAAGATGACGTCAGATACCTAAAAAATTCCTTCTAGTTTGCCTTATTTCCTTCCATCTCTTTGCATATTAACCTATGTAATCCTATATAAAATTTGTGTTTTCTTAAAATCAGTTACAGATTTTCACACTCAATCACAAGGTTCCTAAGGTTATTTCTTGTGTCAGATAGATTCTAAGTAGCATTTTGATATCTTTCTTTCCAGTTATCCACAAGTAAGGTTCTTATATCTACATCTCTTCAAGAAAAACAAATGTAACTCAAAAGACCCAACACTAACACCTTAAAAACTAAGTAAGAAGATGACCACTTAATCTGTATATAGAGTTCTGAGAGGAGGCAAGAATAAGCAATTAAATTAAATTAAATGTGAGCAGTTGTGTTGGCCAATATTCTACTTCTGTGGATTCTGCCGACTGAAGGCAGGTGGTTTATTACAACTTGGAAAGGACTCCTGGAAAGCTATTTCTCTGGGAATTCTAACTCTGAGATAAAAATTTTGGATAAAATTTTCCTATTTATTCAACACACACTGCCAGGTAAATTGGAAGCTTCACAGCTAGCTAAATGCAGGAAATCAAACAGCTGTTAGACTTGCTTCATTCCCCAAACTGATTCAGTTCCAGATGAACTTGTTAGGCTCCAGCAAGAACCAGGCTGTCCCAGACAACCAGCCCCATTATCATAAGACCTGCTGGAGCCAACCTAACCCCTAAGCCACCTGCATTTCTCCAGCCATCTCCCTCAGAGGATAAGCCTGATTAAAAGTTTCTAGCTAGTTGCAGAATCAGACTTCAACATACCCATGATTATGCCCAAAGATTCAGTGACTTACGTTGGCTAAGGGCTATGCCCAGATGACTCCCCAACCCCAGAAGAGGCAGAAGTGCAGGTGTACACCACTCTCACTTTCTAAAGAAGAGCTCTGGCCTGAGGAAGTTTTCCATTATCAAGCATGGCAGAAAGATCACACAGTATTGAAGGCCAGGGCTGCTGCTGCTGCTGCTGCTAAGTTGCTTCAGTCTTGTCCGACTCTGTGCGACCCATAGATGGCAGCCCACCAGGCTCTGCCATCCCTGGGATTCTCCAGGCAAGAATACTGGAGTGGGTTGCCATTTCCTTCTCCAGAAGGCCAGGGCTGGTTCTAGTAATATCGCAGATTATTTTTACTGAAAAGTACTGGGCTCTGAAAATCTGTACACATGTGTACATGTGTGCATACACACACACACACATACACACACACCCCCAGTCATTTAGTCCTTAGGTTCCTATCCGTGAACATCTGCCTGGTTCTGAAATTTTGTGTGTAAAATCAATTTGCCATTTGGGTTTTACATTGTGAGCTACATTTAGAAAAATGTATAACCTACACACATACATACACACACAGAGAGTCAAAAAAAGATTTCTTCCTTTTATTAGCTTAATTTTGTGAAAATGAACAATGTTCATAAAAGACAGATTTCTGATCCCTGGATTAATTGATGAGTTCACAGTAACATGTATAGATTACTCTTGCCCACTACTGAGTCTTCTGTACATGCGTTTTTTCTTGCTTTTTTGCAGTGCTCACTTCCAGTCCTATTCATATGTGCCAAGCAGTAGAACGTATTTGGTAATAAAGTAACACAATGTGTGGCTCTACAAAAATACACATGATTTTTCAAATAGACATATGATAAAAACTCATAAAAACCCAAATTTGGAAAAGTGAAAGAAAGTGAAGTCACTCAGTCGTGTCTGACTCTTTGCAACTCCATGGACTGTAACCCACCAGGTTCCTCCATCTATGGGATTCTCCAGGCAAGAATACTGGAGTGGGTTGCCATTTCGTTCTCCAGGGGATCTTCCCAACCCAGAGATCAAACCCAGGTCTCCCACATTGTAGGCAGACGCTTTACCATCTGAGCCACCAGGGAAGTCCAAATTTGGAAAGAAACCTATGTCTTCAACAGTCACCTCCAAAAATTAATAATTAAAAAAAATAACTCTGCTGTTTGATTCTACAGGTTAATGTTGGTAATATCTCTACTCAAGTTATGTTTCATTTGTGCCAAACATCTTATAATTTTTTTATTACTATCATCTTGGATCTGTAATAGATCCTTTGAAATTGAACTTAAGAGCACTGAGGCACCTATGATTGATTACTCTGGGTTCAAGGACAGCAGAAAGAATACAAGGAAGGTTTATCATAAAAACTATGTCTAATGAGGAAAAAGTGGCCACAAGGCTGGACAAAGTCAGTTTTCATTCCAACCCCAAAGAAGAGCAATGCCAAAGAATGTTCAAACTATTGTATAGTTGCACCTATTTCACATGTTAGCATGGTGATGCTCAAAATCCTTCAAGTTAGGCTTCAACAGTATGTGAACTGAGAACTTCCAGATGTATATGCTGGGTTTACAAAAGGCAGAGGAACCAGTGATCAAATTGTCAACATCCATTAGATCATAGAAAAAGCAAGAGAATTCCAAAAATCATCTGTTTCTGCTTCACTGACTAAGCTAAAGGCTTTGACTGTGTAGATCACAACCAACTGTGGAAAATTCTGAAAGAGATGGGAATATCAGACCACCTTACCTACCTCCTGCAAAACCTGTATGTAGATCAAGAAGCAACAGTTAGAACCAGACATGGAACAAAGAAGCTGAGCACAAAACAATGATGCTTTTGAACTGTAGTGCTGGAGAAGACTCCTGAGAGTCCCTAGGACAGCAAGGAGATAAAACCAGTCCATCCTAAAGGAAATCAGTCCTGAATATTCATTGGGAGGACTGATGCTGAGGTTGAAGCTCCAATATTTTGGCCACCTGATGGGAAGAGCCGACTCACTGGAAAAGATCCTGATGCTTGGAAAGACTGAGTGCAGGAGGAGAAGGGGAGGACAAAAGATGAGATGGTTAGAGAGCATCAAGGATTCAATGGAAAAGAATTTGAGCAAACTACAGAAGACAGCGAAGGACAGGGAAGCTGGTTCATGGGGGTCAGAGTCAGACATGACTGATGGTCTGAACTGAACTGAATTCCCCGGAAAGAAACAAATTTCTGTTGCAAAAACTCACATATCATGGAGTCGAAAAGAGTCAGACATTAACAACAGACTGTACTTTGGCTGAAACCTAGGCTGAACTTAGCCCTGATTGGCTGACTCCTAGTCTGTACGTTGCCCTGATTGGCTGCATGCTAGCCTGTACTTTGCCCTGATTGGCTGATTCCTAGCCTGTACCTTGTCCTGATTGGTTGACTCCTAGCCAATATCTTTTTATGAATGGCTGACTCCTAACCTGTACTTTACTCTGGTTGGTTAAGTCCTAGCTTTTACCTTGTCCTGACTGGCTGGCTCCAAGCATGTATGGTTGACAAGCCCTGAATGGTTGACACTTAGCATTACCTAGCTCTGATTTGCTGACTTCTAGCCAGTAACTTGCTCTGTTTGGCTGACTCCTGAAAGTGAGTGTTAGTCACTAAGTCCTGTCTGAATCTTTGCGAAGCCATGGACTATAGCCTGCCAGGCTCTTCTGTCCATGGAATTCTCCAGGCAAGAATGCTGGAGTGGATTGCGATGCCCTCCTCCAGGGGATCTTCCCAACCCAGGGATCGAATTGGGGTCTCCTGCATTGTAGGCGGATTCTTTACCAGCTGAGATACCAGGGAAGCCCAACTCTCAAATACTACTATACTGTTTGAGTTATCCAGGAAGTCCTAGCCTATACTTTGTCCTCATTGTCTGCACCCAGACTCTACCTTTATCTGATAGGCTCACTCCTAGCCTGTACATTACCTTGATTGGCTGACTCCTAGCCCGAACTTTGCACTAATTGGCTGGATGCAAGTCTATGCATTGCCCTGATTGGCTGACTCCTAGCCTGTACTTTGTACTGATTGGTTGACTCCTAACCTGTACATTGCCCTCATTGGCTGACTCCTAGCCTGTACTTTGCACTGATTGCTTGACTCCTAACCTGTACATTGCCCTGATTGGCTGACTCCTAGCCTGTACTTTGCACTGATTGGTTGACTCTTAACCCATACATTGCCCTCATTGGCTGACTCCTAGCCTTGCCTTGCCCTGATTAGAAGGTGCCAAGCCTGTACATTGCCTGATTGGTTGACACATAGAAAGTAACTTGTCCTGATTTGCTGACGCCTAGCTAGTACCTTGGAGAAGGCAATGGCAACCCACTCAAGTACTCTTGCCTGGAAAATCCCATGGACCAAGGAGCCTAGTAGGCTGCAGTCCATGGGGTTGCTAGGAGTCGGACACAACTACATGACTTCACTTTCACTTTTCACTTTCATGCATTGGAGAAGGAAATGGCAACCCCTTCCAGTGTTTTTGCCTGGAGAATCCCAGGGACGGGGGAGCCTGGTGGGCTTCCGTCTATGGAGTCGCAAAGAGTCGGACATGACCGGAGCAGCAGCAGCAGCATCAGCAGCAGCAGCAGCAGTGCAGCAGCTAGTACCTTGCTCTGATTGGCTGACTCCTGGCCTATACTTTGTCTTGATTGGCTGACTCCTAGCCTGTGCATTGCCCTGATTGGCTGACATCCAAACTGTACCTTTAGGTAATAGGCTGACTCCTAGCCTGTACTTTGCATTGATTGGCTAACTCCTAGCCTTACCTTGCCCTAATTGGCTGGCTCCTGGTCTGCACATTACCCTGATTGGCTGACACATAGAAAGTACCTTGTTCTGATTTGTTGACTACTAGCCTGTACCTTGCTCTGATTGGCTGACTCCTAGCCCATACATTGTCTTGATTGCCGGATTCTCAGCCTGTACATTGTCCTGATTGGCTGAAACCCAGACTCTGCCTTTATCTGATAGGCTGATTCCTAGCCCGTACCTTGCTGATTTCCAAACTCCTAGACAGTATCTTGTCCTGATTGGCTGACTCTAGCCAGTACTTTGCCATGATTGGCTGACTCCTAGCCTATACATTGCCCTGATTGGCTAACACCCAAACTGTACCTTTATCTGATAGGCTGACTCTTAGCCTGTACCTTGCTCTGATTGGCTGACTCCTAGCCTGAACTTTGCCCTGATTGGCTGGCCTCTAGTATATATGTTGCACTGATTGGCTGACTTCTAGCCTGTACTTCACCATGATTGGCTGACTCACAGCCTTACCTTGCCCTGTTTGGCTGGCTCCTAGTCTGTACATTGCCCTGATTGGTTGACACATAGATAGTACCTTGTTCTGATTTGCTGACTCCTAGCCAGTATCTTACCCACTCCAGTGTTCTTGCTTGAAGAATCCCAGGGATGGGGGAGCCTAGTGGGCTGCCGTCTATAGGGTCACACAGAGTCGGACATGACTGAAGCGATTTAGCAGCAGTAGCAGCCGCCAGTATCTTGCATGACTGGCTGACTCCTAGGCTCTACTTTGCTCTGATTGGCTGACTCCTAGTCTGTACTTGCCCTGATTGGCTGACACTCAGCCTATACCTTTCTGTGATTTGCTAACTCATCGTCTATACTAGGATTGGCTGACTCCTAGCCTGTACATTGCCCTGATTGGCTGACACCTAGCCAGTACCTTGTTCCGATTGGCTGACTCCTAGCCTGTACCTTACTCAATTGGATGACTCCTATCCTTTAGGGCTCTGAATAGCTGACTACTAGCCTGTACTTTGCCCTGATTAGTGGCTCTAAGCCTGTACTTTGCTGTGACTGTTTGCTTCCCAGACTGTACTTTGCCCTGATTGGCTGATTCTTAGCTTGTACATTGCTGGATTTGCTGACTCTTACCCAGTACCTTAATCTGATTCGCTGACTCCTAGACAGTACCTTGTTCTCATTGGCTGAACCTATGCTATACTTTGCTTTGATTGACCTACTCCTAGCCTGCCTTTGTCCTGATTGGCTGACTTACAACCTGTACCTTTCTCTGATTGGCTGACTCCTAGCCTGTACCTTGCTCAAATTTGCTGACTCCTAGCCTATACTTTGCTCTTATTGGCTCACTCCTAGCCTGTACGTTGCCCTGAATGACTGGATCCTAGCCTGTTCATTGCCCTGATTGATTGACACTTAGTAAATATCTTGTTTTGATTCACCGACTCCTAGCCAGTATCTTGCTCTGATTGGCTGAAGGCTACCTGTACTTTACTCTTATTGGCCGGCTCCTAGCCTGTAGTTTGTCCTGAGTGGCTGACTCCCAGCCTGAACCTTTCTCTGATTGGCAAACTCCTAGCCTGTACCTTGCTCTGATTGGCTGACTCCCAGCCTGTACTTAATTGAGGAAAGAAGGTAAAACCACTAGGCCATTCAAATAGGACCTAAATCAAATTTCTTATGATTATACAGTGGAAGTGAGGAATAGATTCAAGGGATTACATCTGGTAGAAAGTGCCTGAAGAACTACGGACAGAGGTTCATAACATTGTATAGGAGGCAGTGACCAAAAGCATCCCAAAATAAAAGAAATGCAAGAAGGCAAAGTGATTGTTCCAAAAGGCTTTACAAAAGCTGAGGAAAAAAAGAGAAGTGAAAGGCAAAGGAGAAAGGGAAAGATATACGCAATTGAATGCAGAGTTCCAGAAAATAGCAAGGAGAGATAAGAAGGCCTTCTTCAATGAACAGTTCAAAGAAATAGAGGAAAAGAAAAGAATGGGAAAGACTAGAGATTTCTTCAAGAAGACTGGAAATATCAAGTGAACATTTCATGCAAGGATGGGCATGATAAAGGACAGAAATGGTAACAACCTAACAGAAGCAGAAGATATTAAGAAGAGGTGGCAAAAAAACACAGAAGAATTGTACAAAAAAAGTGTTAATAACTGAGATAACCACAATGGTGTGGCCACTCGCCTATAACCAGACATCCTGGAGTGTGAAGTCAAGTGGGCCTTAGGAAACATTACTAAAAACAAAGCTAGTGGAGGTGATGAAATTCCAGCTGAGTTAGTATTCTTACAATGATGCTGTTAAAGTGCTGCATTCAATATGCCAACAAATTTGGAAAACTCAGCAGTGGCCACAGGACTGGATAAGGTTGGTTTTCATTCCAATCCCAAAGAATGGCAGTGCCAAAGAATGGCAATACATGAACCAAGACATTCCAGATGTATAAGTTGGATTTAGAAAAGGGAGGGGAACCAGAGAATTGCCAACATCCACTAGATCATAGAAGAATCAAGAGAATTTCCAAAAAATAAAAATAAATCTAGTTCTGCTTCATTGACTATGCTGAAGCCTTTGACTGTGTGGATCACAAAAAACTGTGGAAAATTCTTAAAGACATGTGAATACCAGACCACTTTACCTGCCTCCTGAGAAACATGTATGCAGGTCAAGAAGCAACAGTTAGAACCAGACATGGAACAACAGACTCATTCAAAATTGGGAAAGGAGTACATCAGGGCTGGATATTGTCACCCTGCTTATTTAACTTATGCAGAGTACATCATGCCAAATGCCAGGCTGGATGAAGCACAAGCTGGAATCAAGATTGCTGGGAGAAATATCAATAATGTCAGATATGCAGATGATACCACTGTAATGGCAGAAAGCAAAGAGGAACTAAAAAGCCCCTTGATGATGGTGAAAGAGGAGAGTGGAAAAGCTGGCTTAAAACTCAGCATTCAGTAAAGTAAGATCATGATATCGGGTCCCATCACTTCCTGGAAAATAGAAGGGGAAAAAGTGGAGACAATGACAGATTTTATTTTCTTGGTTTCCAAAATCATTGTGGATGGTGACTGCAGCCATGAAATCAAAAGAGACTTGCTCCTTGCAAGAAAATCAATGACAAACCTAGATATCACATTAAAAAGCAGAGACATCACTTTGCCAACAAAGGTCTGTATAGTCAAAGCTATGGTTTTTCCCATAGTCATATACAGATGTGCGAGTTGGACCATAAAGAAGGCTGAGCAACAAAGAATTGATGCTTTTGAACTGTGGTTTTGGAGAACACTCTTGAGAGTCCCTTGGACTGCAAGGAGATGAAACCAGTCAATCCTAAAGGAAATCAACCCTGAATATTCATTGGAAGGACTGATGCTGAAGCTGAAACTCCAATACTTTGGCTACCTAATACGAAGGGTTGACTTAGAAAAGACCCTGATGCTGGGAAAGATTGAGGGCAGGAGGAGAAGGAGGCAACCAAGGATAAGATTGTTGGATAGCATCATCGAGTCAATAGATATGAGTCTAAGTAAACTCTGGGAGATAGTGAAGGATGGGGAAGCCTGGAGTGTTGCATGGGGTTGCAAAGAGTTGGACAGAACTGAGCAACTGAACAACAATGAGGCAAGATAGTCCAGAACCCATATTGCCCCCAGCAAGGCGATAGTGGAGGCAATGACAGGGTGCAGTGAGCAGCTGAACTCAATTTCCTCTCCAGTGCTTTCTACCCAACCTGCACATGATCCCTACTGGATTCTCCATGGACCCTCCCCAGCTCTGTGATTCTCTCTTGGGCCCCTCCCTTGTGCTTCTCTGCACGTGTCAGCAATCCCTCACAGTGTCTGCGCACACATTCCCTCATCCTCTTGCTTCTGCCTGGCCAATTACTTCTCCAGGTTCCTTTAACCACTACAGTAAGAACAGTGCACATATGGAAGATATACCCAAGCTTCAGCTGGTTTCTTGAGCAGAGCAAAGGCATCAACACTTTGTGGGGACTACCATAATGAAGTACCACATACTGCGGACCTTAAATAACAGGCTTTTATTGTCTCTCAGTTTTGGAGGCTAAATGTCTGTGATCAAAGTGACAACAAAGTCATGCTCTCCCTAAAGGCACCAAAGACAGAACTGTTCAGGCCCCTCTCCTAGCTCCAGGAAGTACCTTGGCTGACAGCAGCATAACTCTCATTTTCCCATGGCATTCTCCGTGTGTGTGTGTCTGCTTCTGGGTCCAAATTTCCTTTTTATAAGAATATAGTCATATTGGATAAGGACCCACCCTAATAACATAAGCTTAATTTGATCATCTGTCAAGGCCCTATTTCCAAAAAGGTCACATTCAAGCTACTAGGGGCTAAGATTTCAATATCTTTTAAGAAATACAATTCACTCCACCCCAGCAAAGCATGGGTGTACACATTCTCAGTTTGCATCCACACCTTCTTCCCTGTCTCTGCTCCTCTCCTTATTCCTTGACAATATTAACCTTCTGGTTTTCTAATTGTACTACAATGATATTAATCTTACGGGAAACTAAGTGCAGGGTATATGGGAACTTTGTACTATATATGCAGCATTTTTATAAATCAAAAGTTATTTCAAGGTAAAGATTAAACAAAAAGTCAGGTGAATCCAAATCTAGGAATTTAGTATTTATATACACTGTTCAGTTCAGTCACTCAGTCGTGTGACCCCATGGACTGCAGCACGCCAGGATTCCCTGTCCATAAGCAACTCCCAGAGCTTACTCAATTTAATGTCCATTGAGTTGGTGATGCCATCCAACCCTCTCACCCTCTGTCATCCCCTTCTCTTCTGCCTTCAATCTTGCCCAACATCAGAGTCTTTTTCTGATAAGTCAGTTATTTGCATCAGGCAGCCAAAGAATTGGCATTTCAGCTTCAGCATCAGTCCTTCCAATGAATATTCAGGACTGATTTTCTTTAGGATGGACTAGTTAGATCTCCTTGCAGTCAAAGGGACTCTCCAGAGTCTTCTCCAACACCACAGTTCAAAAGCATCAATTCTTCAGTGCTCAGCTTTCTTTATGGTCCAACTCTCACATCCATACATGACTACACTGTACTGTTCCATGGTTTAGAGGGACAAGCTAATTAATTT
Organism: Capra hircus; assembly: GCF_001704415.2. Taxonomy (NCBI): domain Eukaryota; kingdom Metazoa; phylum Chordata; class Mammalia; order Artiodactyla; family Bovidae; genus Capra; species Capra hircus. The sequence continues at coordinate 44,520,937 of NW_017189516.1, forward strand.
TTTTTAATATTCATTTATTTGGCTGTGTCAGGTTTTAGTTACAGCATATAAACTCTTATTTGTGGCATGTGGGATCTAGTTCCCTGACCAGGGATTGAACTAAGGGCCCTTGTACAGGGAGCATGGAGTCTTAGCCACTGGACCGCCAGGTAAGTCCTGGGACAAACTAATTTAGATGCATACATTTTGGTAGAGTATAATCATTTATTTCCAGCACCATTCTTTATGAGGAGATTGGGTTTCCCCAGTGGCTCAGTGGTAAGGAATCCACTTGCAATGCAGGAGACACAGGTTTGATCCCTGGGTTGGAAAGATCCCCTGGAGGAGGTCATTGCAACCCACTTCAGTATTCTTTTCTGGACAATTCTATGGATAGAGGGGTCTGGCGGGCTACAATCCACAGGGTTGCACAGAGTCGGACACAACTGAAGCAACTTAGTATGCATACACAGACATATATCTACATTCATCCGACCTTACTTGGCTAACCAACTCCATCGCCTACTATACTGGTAATGTTAATTTGCAATCGGTCAAGTAAGCGGCAAGTGGAATTATTAAATTGTATGGTTGTTCAAATACATTATTCTTTTCTAAATAATACTGTAAAACGTTGTTTTCCAAGGTGATGCCAGAGCTGAGAAGGAAACACAAGGGCTTAGATAACAATCAAAATGTCTTTGGTTCCAGCACCTCTCAAAATAATGCTACTTGGACTACAAGTTCCCAAGATTCTCTGCTTCTTCTTTTTCTTCTTTTTTATGTTTAATTATTTGGCTGTGCCAGGTCTTAGTTGCAGCATGCAGGATTTAGTTCCCTGACCAGGAATCAAACCTAGGCCCCCTGTTTTGGGAGCACAGAGTCTTATCCATTAGACCACCTGGGAAGTTCAAATCTTCTCCTTCTTAATGGTTCTCAAATAACTTGCAAATACTCCATTGTGACTGTTGGAGCTTTTTCTCTGTTATTACTCCAACCTTGTTCTCCTTTGGAGTCACATAGTCCAACTTTGAATCCCTACCCTAACCTGGGTAAATCATTTTCTCTCTCTGAAGCTTATTTTAGGTTTAATTAAATGTTCCTGGCACATAGAAAGCACTTAAAAAATAGCTGGAAGCATGAATTCTATAGTCATCATTCTGGTTTGAATCCTAAGTAGTTGTTTGTGATCTTGACACATCACTTATCCTTTAAATTTTAGTTTCCTTATCTGTAAACAGTAGATAACAATGATACCTCTTTCACAGAGTGGGTGTGAGGATTAAGATGAAACCTTCAGGGACTTCCCTGGTGGTCCAGTGGCTAAGATTCTGTGCTCCCAATGCAGGGGACTCAGGTTCGATCCCTGGTCAGGGAACTAGATCCCACATGCTGTGACTAAGAGTTAGCATGCAGCAACTAAATGCCACATGCCTCAATGAAGACTGAAGATCCCACATGCCGCAACTAAGACCTGGTTGGTTTAGTCGTTAAGTAGTGTCCGACCCTTTGCGACCCCATGGACTGCAGTCTGCCAGGCTCCTCTGTCCATGGGATTCTCCAGGCAAGAATACTGGACTAGGCTGCCATTCCCTTCTCCAGGGGATCTTCCCAACCCAGGAATCCAACCCAGGTCTCCTGCATTGCCGGCAGATTCTTTGCCAACTGAGCTACAAGGGAAGCTCTTTCCTACTAAGACCTGCTGCAGTCAAATAAATAAGTTAATTGAAAAGAAAAAGATGAAAACTGCATGGAAAGCACTTAGCATCATGTCTGGGATTCAGCAACCCTCATATAAACATAAGCCACTACCATCACCATCGTTACTTTTATTATCATTACTATCATCCATAAGCCTGTGAGAGAGCCCAATGCTGCCACTACAGAGGTTGCTGGCACTTCCATCATTGCTCCTGTGCTCTTCCAGCAATCATAGGAGTGTCTGAGATGGGAGAATGGTTTCTCCTCAGCCATATTCAATGACTTAGGCATCACTGACTCGATGGACATGAGTTTGAGCAAGCTCTGGGAATTGGTGATGGACAGGGAAGACTAGCGTGCTGCAGTCCATGGGGTCACAGAGTCAGACACGACTGACCAATTGAACTGAACTGAAAAAGTGGGCTTCTGCTGCTCGTAGTTGGTCCTAGGATCAGCGGCATCAACAGCTCCTGGGATCTAGATAGCAATGCACCCCTGGTTCTACCCCCCACATGGTGAGTCAGAATCTACATTCTAACTGGATCCTCAGGGGACTCACGCACAATAACATGGGAGGAAGGCCCACTAGTCTTGAGCTATTTTAGGGTTCTGGTTCTTTGAAAGCTACAAAATCCTGTTGGGTTTCAAGACATATTCTCTTAACTCTACACATTAATTTATCCACCTCAGCTTCCTTAGATGTCAGAGTGGAGTTTCCATGTTGTCTGCCTTCTTGGCCCCTATCTGCCACCCACTTCTGTTCTCCAGATTGTTTCAGCTTCTCTTCATCTTGATTCCAGTGTCTTGCCTAATATATCCCTACAGTGGGATGAGATTTCTAATACATAAATCAAATTTAGGCTCCCCACTCATTCACCAAGCATTTTTAATGTTTTAAGTCTGAGAACAATTCCACTGTTTCATTTAAACAAACACACGCAAAGTCCTGAAACTAATAAACTGTTGTAGAAAAATCTCATATTTTACCTTGAAAAATATTTTTAATGTACTTTCAGATATTACAATCTACTCAGTCATGCTTTATTAATACCTGCATTATTAATAGGGGAATAAATACTTTGTGTTGTTATTCCCCAAAACAATCTTCCACAATTCGAGTCACTTAAATATCTATTAAGTCTAAATGCATTTCTACTTTTGAAATGTGTTTGTTGACCATACATTTCATAGTGATTTTTTCAGTGCATATGTACATAAGAATGTAGCTAAATTGGAAGGTTATATAAAATGGTGTAATATCTAAGCCATGTTTATTCAAGGGAGATACATAAAAAAGATTTATTTTTGCATATATTCATCAGAGAGCCAGTAAGGCTATTTTCCCCTACCCCATCCACCCCTGTCAAGTATATTCATTGGAGAAAAAAAGATAACGCATTAGAAGAGATCACTTATACTTGTTTTAATAAAGTAGAATAGAGACAAACCCCATTATATTTCACTAGCTGCAGAATCTTATCTTGAAACGTTGCTTGAAGCTCAATGACAATTTCAAGGACATTCTGCTACCAAGGCCTGGAAATCTCAAGCTTATGGAATTGTTAACATTATCCCATGTGTATGTATCTGCATTATAACCACACTGACCTCCCAGGTAGAGATGGAAGAGCCAAACATAATGAAAAAGATTCTCTACGTTCTATACACCAAGGCAAAATAGAGTATATTGAAATGCCAATGTCAAACCAACAACCTGAAAGAGAAAATGAATAAATAAATGTGTTGAGCAAAATGTATACCTTTTCCTCTGATGCAGGAGTTCAGAGATGAATAAGCAGGGTGAGGATGAAAAAGGAGGAGGGAGCACACAGCTTCTCCCTTACCCTCCTAGCCTCAGTTAAAGTAGCCGGGGGTTGATGGAGTGGGAGGAGATTGGAATGGACAAGGAAGGCTTCCATTCTCTGAGTTATTAATGTCCTCAAGGAATAAACAGGCACACCTGTAAGTCTGAGATGATTTCTGATTTATTTTTTAACCTAGAATCCATAGGTAACGTGTGGCAAAATCTACTTTATGAACTGAAATGTTCAGAGTCAAAGTGGCAAGAATAAAAGGAAAATGCCAGAATTCTGAAGATCAGTTGCAATAAATTTAAAGAAGTCTTACTCAGAATATTCACGAGATATTCTAATCTGTTCATGTGTTCAAGCTAAGCAGAGGCTAATTCTGGGTCTGGCACCTAAAACTAGCCATTGGCTCTATTCCTCACAGGCTGGTATATATGATGAAGGATTTCATTTTGTCTCACCCTCTTTTTCTCTACCTGAATAAATCATTTTCTGACTAAATTCTAACCATCTCTACATATTCTATCAATATTTGTGTTCATGATCTCTATATTTAGTACTTTGGCTACTCTCTTCTAATTCCTTAAATCATTCAAAATATTTTGGTAGGTAACAATTCCTAAAGTGCTTTACCACTAGATTTATTACACGTGAAAAAAACATATGTATTTTAAATATGCTTTCCCTCTTTTACCTAATGAATCATTAACTGTGGTAAAGAATCCACCTGCTAATGCAAGAGATGTAAGAGACAAGGGTTCAATCCCTGGGTTGGGAAGACCCCTTGGAGGAGGAAATGGCAGCCCACTCCAGTATTCTTGCCTGGAGAATCCTATGGACAGAGGAGCCTGGCGGGCTACAGTCCATGGGGTCACACAGAAGTGGACATGACTAAGTAACTGAGAACAGCACAAAGCCAAAATTTCACGCAAGACAAGTCTATTTTCTCTGCCAATTCAGGTTAATTCAAGAAATTTATCTTCAGATATACTACGCATCATGTTTTTTGTGAATAAAGATATAAATGATATGTCCCCACCTTGAAGATGACCATGGTCTCTAACCTTCTCTGATTACTGAAAAAAGAAAATTAATCATGATAGATAAGTGAGTCAAACACAAAATTCTAACAAAACTTTCAAGATCTTCTGAGGCCAAGAAAATTACAAGCCTAAAGGAAATTAATATATACAAGAAAATTAACAGATAAAACTTTGCTTTGTTTCATATTTGGTGAGATTTTAAAGACTGGGAAAATAGCAATCAAGTGTTTTATTATCTTTGTATACCCCACAGAATCTGATACAGAGCTGGTCACATAGTAAGTACTTGACAAAAATTCTAAATTGAGAATGATCACGGAGTTGCAGAGGGAAAGAGGACTATCTGGAAGCATTTTCTGCCAGCAAATAACAGCATTCTCTAAACCTTACAGAAGGAAAATGGTGAGCCTGGCAGGCGGGACTAAAGGATGGCCAAATAGGCAGGCGTGTGGCCAGCCAGTGGAGAAATTTCAGGATTTTCAGACACTGAAAATGTCTGAGTAGATAAAATTGTTTGGCTTCCATTTTCCTGGGGGTCATTTAAGCTTATCACAAAATCTGTTTATATGACCATACATCTTTACATTATTGGCTTTTATATCTAAAGTTTGTATTTGCTTTTTAAAAAGTTGAAACTATTAAATGGATAAGAGAAAAGCTATTAGGAGTCAACTAGGAAAAACATGGCCTCCTTTTTTCAAAAGTTTTTATTGGAGTATCATTGCTTTACAATGTTGTGTTAGTTTCTGCTGTACAGCAAAGTCAATCAGCTGTACATATACCTATATCCCCTCTTTTTTGGATTGCCAAACATGGTCTATCTCTGGAAGGATAAGTGAAATCAAATAGATCTTCTTTCTACCTAGAGAAAAATGTCTCCTCTTCTACCCAACCCTGATTTAGGTGTAATTAGATTTTTCTTGGGATGAACATTTCAGACCCCAACTCACTATTAGCAAGATTCAAAGTTTATAAGAGATGCTGTAAATGAATCATCAAAAAGTTAACAACAACTTATCACTCCTGAGACCAAGTTCTCGTGTATATGACCTGAACACTGGAGCAAAACTCTTTCACTGTAGTACAAATTGGCACCAGAATGGTGAAAGGCAAAGCTACCCACTCTCCTCTGGACTGTTCTCAGAAGGACTTACTGGTGATGATGCTAATTCTTCCAGCCTATAAACATTGCCTTTTTAAATAACTAACACTTTAAAAAATTATTCAGGATATATGAAGGCCATTATGAATATGTCCAGCCCTCTTTTCCTTAGCTCTCACCATTACCAATTCTCGTTTGCTTAGCAGAGTTAAATTCAGAGGAGCATCTCCACTCAAGGCTGTCTTTAACTTCTGAAAAAGGTGGTATACACAGGGGAACTATTTCCCACAAAATGGACTTATACCATTCCTCTAGACCAGGGTTCAGCCAAACCTGACCCATCATCTGGTTTGTTTGTGTTTTTTTTTTTTTTTTGTAAATAAAGCTTTATCAGAACACACGAGTGTACAGTCTAGGCTGCTTTCATGTTGCCATATCCGAGCTGAGGATCTGCAAGAATACCCAGGTGGCGCTAGTGGTAAAGAACCTGCCTGCCAATGCAGAGAAATAAGAGATGCAGATTCCACCCCTGGGTTGGAAAGATCCTCTGGAGGACAGCCGGGCAACCCATTCCAGTATTCTTGCCTGGAGAACTTCAGGGACAGAGGAGCCTGGAGGGCTACAGTTCATGGGGTCACAAAGAGTTAGACATGACTGAAGTGACTTAGCACACAGCACATATGGACCTCATAATTGCCATCTGATCCTTTACAGAAAAAGTCTCCTAGCCCTGCTCTAGATATAAAAATACCCTACGACTGTTATATCTGGCAGTTACCTTAGAAAAGGCGGGTCCACCTTCATGAAAGAATATATACAAATAGCCAACAAGGAAAGATTCAGATCATTATTCAGTGGAGAAATGCCAACTAAAGCCATAGTAATATACCACTTCATACCCCTTAGAATGGTTGAAATTAAGAAGACTGACCATACCAAATGTTGGCAGGTACGTGAGAGAACTGGACTCTCATATACTACTGCTGGGTATATACATTGGTACCTGACCTGCCTCCTGAGAAATCTGTATGCATGTCAAGAAGCAACAGTTAGAACTGGACATGGAACAACAGACTGGTTCCATATCTGGAAAGGAGTACGTCAAGGCTGTATATTCTCACTCTGCTTATTTAACTTATGTGCAGAGTACATCATGAGAAATGCTGGACTGGATGAAGCACAAGCTGGAATCAAGATTGTTGGGAGAAATATCAATAACCTCAGATATGCAGATGACACCACCCTTATGCCAGAAATCAAAAAACTAATGAAAGTGAAAGAAGAGAGTGAAAAAGTTGGCTTAAAACTCAACATTCAGAAAATGAAGATCATGGCATCTGGTCCCATCACTTCATGGCAAATAGATGGGGAAACAATGGAAACAGTGGCTGACTTTATTTGTCTGGGCTCCAAAATCACTGCAGATGGTGATTGCAGCCATGAAATTAAAAGACGCTTGCTCCTTGGAAGAAAAGTTATGACCAACCTAGACAGCATATTAAAAAGCAGAGACATTACTTTGCCTTCAAAGGTCCCTCTAGTCAAAGCTATGGTTTTTCCAGTATGGAGAGTTGGACTACAAAGAAAGCTGAGCACCAAAGAATTGATGCTTTTGAACTGTGGTGTTGGAGAAGACTCCTGGGAGTCCCTTCGACTGCAAGGAGATCCAACCAGTCCATCCTAAAGGAAATCAGTCCTGAATATTCATTGGAAGGACTGATACTGAAGCTGAAAACTCCAATACTTTGGCCACATGATGTGAAGAACTGACTCACTGGAAAAGACTCTGATGCTGAAAGATTGAAGGCAGAAGGAGAAGGGGACAACAGAGGATGAGATGGTTGGATGGCATCACCGACTCAATGGACATGAGTTTGAGTAAGCTCCAGGAGCTGGTGATGGAAGCCTGGCATGGGAAGTCCATGGGATCGTAAAAAGTCAGACACAACTGGGCAACTTAACTGAACTGAACAACTACTTTGGAAATTAGTTTGGCGTTTTCTTATAAAGTTAAACATAACTTTCTCTATGACTCAAAAATTCAACTTCTAAGTATTTACCCAAGAAAAATGAAAACATACATCCACAAGAATATTCGGACCTGAATGTTCATAGTAGTTTTACTCACAATAGCCAAAAACTGGAAACAATGTAAATGCCCATCAAATGATGAATGGATAAACAAGTTACAGTATATCCATACAATGGAATACTATTCAGCAATAAAATGGAATAAACTATTGTGGGAATTCCCTGGTGGACAAGTGGTTAAGATTCAGCACTTTCACTGCAGGGCCTGGTTCAATCCCTGGTTGGGGAAGATCCCGCAGCTCACATGGCCTCCACCCAAAAAGGGAATGGAGGCTACCCACTCCAGTATTTCTGTACACAGAAATACGTGAAGATCTCAAAAACATAATGCTGGCCTGAAGTGAGATTTGAACGGGAAAGAGAACAAAGGAACTTTTGGGGGCAGGTGTAGAAATCTCCTGTATTTTGTGGGGATGGATACATAAATGCCTAAATCTGTCAAAACTCCTCACCATGTAAACAAAGTTGGTCTATTTATATTACATAAGTTATATCATGATAAAACAGATTTTTTTAAAAAAATTACTATTATATTAACTTTCATGAGCTAGATCATCTATCTTAAATTTACCAAATTATTTTTCTTCTTCAGCTTCCTCTAACAGTTCTCCATTATACTCCCACTTCATATTTCATAGCTACACAATATTATATATCTTCTAAATATATTACTATTTTTTAATATTCCTGTTAGATTTGTAACAGTTCCATAGCTCCTTGTGATCTGATAGTCACTCAGTCATGTCTGACTCTTTGTGACCTCATGGACAGTAGCCTGCCAGGCTCCATGGGATTCTCCAGGCAAGAATAGTGGAATGGGTTGCCATTCCCTTCTCCAAGGGATCTTCCCAACCCAAGGATCAAACCAGGGTCTCCTGCATTGCAAGCAGATTCTATACCATCTAAGCCATCAGGGAAGCCCAAAGCTCCTTCAGTTCAGTTCAGTTCAGTCGCTCAGTCGTGTCCGACTCTTTGCAACCCCATGAATCACAGCACGCCAGGCCTCCCTGTCCATCACCAACTCCCAGAGTTCACTCAGACTCACATCCATTGAGTCAGTGATGCCATCCAGCCATCTCATCCTCTGTCGTCCCCTTCTCCTCCTGCCCCCAATCCCTCCCAGCATCAGAGTCTTTTCCAATGAGTCAACTCTTCGCATGAGGTGGCCAAAGTACTGGAGTTTCAGCTTTAGCATCATTCCTTCCAAAGAAATCCCAGGGCTGATCTCCTTCAGAATGGACTGATTGGATCTCCTTGCAGTCCCAGGGACTCTCAAGAGTCTTCTCCAACACCACAGTTCAAAAGCATCAATTCTTCGGCACTCAGCTTTCTTCACAGTCCAACTCTCACATCCATACATGACCACTGGAAAAACCATAGCCTTGACTAGACGGACCTTTGTTGGCAAAGCAATGTCTCTGCTTTTGAATATGCTATCTAGGTTGGTCATAACTTTTCTTCCAAGGAGTAAGCATCTTTTAATTTCATGGCTGCCATCACCATCTGCAGTGACTTTGGAGCCCCCCAAAATAAAGTCTGACACTGTAGAAGCCACCAAATCCAACTATTCAATCTGAGATGCTCTCCTAATGAGGAACAGGTCATGTTTATCATTTGGTTAATCTAGGCTCTGCATGCCACTGGTTTCCAGCCATTGATTCCAATTCTGCCTTTTGGGGCCATATTCAAAAAGCTGAATTACTTTTCTACCCAATAATCATTCCAACATGTGACACAAAATTGATCACATTTTGCTCAGTCCTTACTATCTTCAAGCTGAACATCCTAAATCATTTCGTCTGAAAAAAGACTGTAACTCTCCAGTGCAAAATTTGAGTGGAGTTCTTTTTTTTTTTTTTTGCTACTATTGTTTTTCAAAATATAAATTTTATCTCTTTCTTATATGGAAGAGAACCAAAGGTCTGCTTTCAGAGCTGTTATGAAGGTTCCTTGGTCATATGGAGTTTTTGTTTGTTTGGTCTTTGATTTTTATTTATATTTTTTGACAGCACAGCATGTGCAATCTTAGTTCTGCAACCAGGGATAGAACTTGTGCCTCCTACAGTAGAAGCACAGAGTCTTAACTACTAGACTGCCAGGGCAGTCCCTCTTTTTTATGTTTCTGATTCACCATCTTGGCAGATGCCTCCAACACGAGTTGAGTTCTTGATATGCTTGCTGTGTTAAGGTGTTAAGGTTTGAGTCCACAGTCCTTAATTATGCAACCAAGTGGGATTATTCTGTTAGTGCAGAGGGTAAAACTGTAACTATTAGGTAATGGCTCGGCTGGTAAAGAATCCACCTGCAATTTTGGAGACCTGGGTTCGATCTCTGGGTTGGGAAGATCCCCTGGAGAAGGGAAAGGCTACCCACTCCAGTATTCTGGCCTGGAGAATTCCTTGGGGGTCACAAAGAGTCAGAATGACTGAGTGACTTTCGTTTTGGGGGCTTCCTGGGTAGCTCAAATGGTAAAAACTTACAGGTAAAACTATTTTTTGTTTAATAGGAGAGAAAATTTATTTTCTAACAATTAAAACTGTCCCCAAATGTAATGTCTGAGCAGAGATTAGGTCATCAGTCAAAAATAAGAGACAGAAATGTGTATTTAATAGAAGTTGGAAACTTTAAAAATATACTCTCTACCTCATTAGAACTGATTCATGTTGTTGTATGGCAAAACCAATACAATACTGTAAAGTAATTAGCCTCCAATTAAAATAAACAAATTTATATTCTTAAAAAAAATATATATATATATATATATTCTCTAGCACTCTGATTCTATACCCAGCAAAGGCCCCCCATGCTGATGAGACAAGAAACTGGTAAGTGTCTAAAAAGGACAAAAATTACAAGAAAACAATGTAATTGACTGGGTCTGTCTTTGGCCTGGTTTGGGCCCTTGAATAAGATTAAACAAATATAGAATTGAGTAGGATGAAGAAGCATACCATAGTCAAGAGAGAAAATCATTTCTCACATATTTTCCCTAAGGCCAGAGCTATTATGAAGGTTCCTTGGTCATGTGGAGTTTTTGTTTGTTTGGTCTTTGAATTTTTTTTTTTTGACAGCACAGCATGTGCAATCTTAGTTCTGCAACCAGGGATAGAACTTGCGCCTCCTACAGTAGAAGCACAGAGTCTTAACTACTGAAGTGCCAGGGAAGTCCCTCTTTTTTTCCCATGAGACACTAGATGACATGCTTTGTTCTACCCGGGTAGTTAAGCAATGCCCAAACTACCATATGAAATAAAGAACGATGTCCAAGAGTGTTTTGGCCAGAATATCACTCTCAACAAGTAGACCCACAATAAATTGTGTGTCCTGGAAAATAAACACAAGGGCAGCTATTCAGAACATCTTTCAGTCCTGCACTAAGTCACCCCAACAAAAAATTAATACAATGCAATTGGTGCATTTGCAGAGTTTACACTGTTACCCACAGATTAAGGACGCAGAGTTTCAATCTGCTTTGCAATTTCCTCCTTCCCTCATTGAAATGATCCTACCCTAGGATCTCTAGGTTGTGGGTTTTGCAAAAACTGCTTTCGCTTGCAATTGATAGGATTTTTCCCTTTTTTTCAAAGAAAAAAAATGCATTAAAGATTTTGTTCTTTATAGTTTCCCAAACAACATGAGCTCAGCAAACAGATTTCGTTTTAAAAGTAACTTATCAACATTGACAGCGTCCTCTTAAGAACAGCTGTTGCCTCATAGACTACAGTGTGAACATACCCCTGAATTTAGAAACAATTCTGCTTAGAAGGAATATTGCACATTTAGCACCCTCCCTTTAATTACCAAAGACATTTGCATGAAAGCCCCATCTTTGTTTGGCAACTTCACCTTATTATTTTTTCTAGGATTGAAAATTTCAGTCCTGAAAGGTGTCATTCTGTAATGATGAGTTTTGCTTGCAAAAGAAGAGCCATCTCCTCATGGCCTTCCTCATCTAACAGCCTGTTTTTGACTTTTAGAATTGCTCTTTTATTTCTCTTATGGAGTTGGCTGCCTGTCAAAGCGAGTTCTTTTGCAATCCTAATTGTGAGCTGCAAGGTCATATGAGTCTTGGCTCTGACAGTAGAAAATGAATTTATAAAGAAAGATACTATTCTTCATTCTTTTAATGTTTAAGATGCTGAGGAGGATTTGCATAATATGTGTTTTGCAATTTTTGTAAAATGCCATGCCATACTTTTACAACTGACATTAGTCTTAGGGTACTGGGTACATAAGCCTATGTATCATAATGTGTGAATAGAAATAGGTTGGTGAGAAAGTTAGAGGAAAGCAAAATAAAAGAAAATATTGATGCAATAAACACTAAAATCCTTTCACTGTTCTTTCACAGTAATCATTTATAATATAGAATGGTTTCTGTAAACTCTTTGTCTTCTATATGTGTCTCCAAAGAAATTTCTACTAATCTTCTAGAGTTCACTGTTCAGTGGAGCTAAGTTAATATTCACAAATGATTGGTTCAAAGCCTCACAAATGTTATCATTTAATCTATTAATGGACTGTATGTGCACACAAGAACTACACAAGCATCTTTTTTAAACTTTCGTTTAATCATGAAGTACTTTAGGAGTTCAATATTGTTCAAAGTGAAATAGAAATAATTAAGGACATAATTAAGAGAGGTATGAAGGATTCTTAAGGTCTCAGTGCATTAAATGTACTTATCTCCTGCTAACAGGAACCCAATAGCTTTTTCAGGAATAGCCATAAGTAGAGAAGCAAAATGGAAGTCAAAGAAGAGGGAGATGAAGGTAACAGGAAGGAGAGGCTTCGGGTGCCTCAGATCACTTACTTTTCCATCTGCTTGGAGTCAACCCTGAGTCGAAGTATTTCTGATGATGTGTCAATATTGATAAGGGATTCATGTGGCAGAAAAAGAGGAATATGGTTCTTCACAAGACAGTTCATTTTTGTGATCACTTACAGTTATCACAATTACTTGCAGTATTTTTTTAAAAGCAGGCAAATTGGCATAGTTTATGCAAAAACACAACTACTCCGAAAATGGACGATATATATACAGTGCAACATCATGAAGGAGTCTTCCTTTCTTCTTTTGTGCTTATCTGTGCTTTTTGGAAATTATAAAAGGAATATCAAGTCATTCAGGATGGGGTAGATGATGTTGAGGTAACAAAAAATCTCTCAAGTCTCTAGATGACCATTACAGAGTTTGCACCACACCTATCAGTCACTCAGAAACTAGGCGAATGGAAGCATCATTTGGGCAAGTGCTTCTACTCAGTTGCAACTAGAGTAGCAACTGGAGAGAAACACAAGTCTTGAGATAGCTCTTAAAGTACCATTTGGAAGTGACACATATATTCCACTCCCATTTCATAGGCCAAAGCAAGTCACGTGGTCACAATGTCAAAAGAAAAAGCCATGTACAACCCTACCATCTACCCAGAGAGCCAGAATATTTGCTAAAAGGCATTAATATTTGCTAAAAACACTTATTACCCAGTAATTATATTTGGTAACTATGCTTGTGCTTTTAAGAAAACACATGTATTCATAATATTTTTATAAAATGGAGACAATATTATAAACATTATTTTATCACCTGATTTTTCTTTTGGCATATCATAAACACTGGTTAAGTACTCTAAAACACATTATTAAATCCTATGAATGTTGTATATTTTATTTAAACAGTTCTCTCGTTTGGAATTTTAGCACTTTCTAATTGGGTTGAAAAGAAAACTAGAATAGAGAATTGGAAGACCTGAAAGAAAATACACGTAGGAGAGGAGGGACTTAATCATAAGGCTAAAGTCCCCAAAAGGAAGTCAGGAGGGAGCAAACCAGGTCTGGAAAGAGGATGTAGCCACATAAAAGCTTTTAATGGAGCCTTAGGTGGTAGATTCCACACATGTAGATTTAAGCTAGGAAGTTAACAGAGAAGAAACTTGAAAGGACTTCATACGGAGCCCAAACAACACTAGCAAAAGGAAATGTGGACTGATTATAATTTAGGTTGAGGATACTCCACACTGGAAATACATCTGAAGTTGGAGGCCAGCTACATTTACCCAGACTATGGCTAAAAGTCTTAATTTAATATCTATTCAGATCTAACCCCTAAAGTAGCAGTCAGCCAATCAGGGCAAATACAGGCTTGGAATCAGCCAATTAAGGCAAAGTACAGCCTGTTGTTATTGTTATTCAGTAGCTAAGTCATGTCCCACTCTTTGCAACCCCATGGGCTGCAGCATGTTAGGCTTCTCTGTCCTTGGATGAAATATTATTGAATTAGTTTATCACTTCCTGTAACATTCTTCACAGATGGGAAATTAAATTATAGTATGTTGACAAGAGATTCACAACAAACAATTTTTAAAGTTTCAGATAAACAGAAATACTTCCAAACATTGATGGGAAATGAAATAATTTTTATTCATTATATTTTTTCATTTGGAATACAAAGCCACTGCCCTTATGGCTTTCTCCCAATCATCAGCCTTTCTTATTTTTTCCATTTTCCTCCTTCAGTGGACAAGAGGATCACAGTTAGCATTTCAAAAGAAAAACAGGTAAATACTCCATAGTTAATCACCCATCTGTCTTTCTTCATATCAATCTAAGTAAACCCCCAATCTGGATGAAACTGAACATTTGCTGTCTCTAAGCCTGCACCAGGTCAGCTGGGTGCTGCTGGAGAAGGTCCCACAATGGAGCACACTGTACCATAACTTGAGTTGAAAGCTCCACAGTTACCAGAAATCCTCTCATGTTTCTCAGCTTAATTCCCACTCCGAGTTTAGGCTTTTCAACCCTCTCCTCTTCAAATCTCTGATCCTCACTGCTCTTCCAGTTCTAAAAGATGGCCATGCTTAATCATTCACATAAAATGCTGAGGTTATCAACCAACCTGAATGGAGCAACCTACCATAAATGTACACCTCTACCCCTTTCTCCTGCTTCAAAAGAACATCAGCCATGCCACCTTCATCTGATACATCACTCCCTCCCTCATTTTCAGGAACCTCATCCCCAGAGACTATCCACCTCTCTACGCTCATCTCTTCCTCTTAACAAGATCTTTATCATTAGGATTTAAACATGCACCTATATCATCAACCTTTTACAAAGAAGTGTTTCACATACATATAATTATTCACGATTAACCCAACTTGTAACAAAGAAGAACAAAAGATAATTCCGTGTTGATCTGTTTCTTTCACTTTAACCTTTGCTTTGGTTCTGTCTAGAGCTATAATCATACATAATGGCCTGCCTCAGGGAACTCTGTCCCTCTGCCTAAACGGTAAAGTAAAGTGCCTTTAGTTGGATGGCATCACTGATTCAATGGACATGAACTTTGGCAAACGCCAGGAGACGGTGAGGGACAGGGAAGCCTGGCATGCTGCAGTCCACGGGATCGCAAAGAGTCATACATGACTTGGCGACTGAACAACAACAAAAGTGCCTTTGTTCAGCTCACAGGGAGATATTCTGACCCTGGTCATTTGTGAATGGCTGCAAGAAAGAAGAAATGAACACATCCCCTCTCCAAAGCTCACCAACCCAGGAGACATTTTGTAAGACTTATGGCCTTTTTCCTTTACTTCCTCACCTCCTCCCTCTCTCTGCTCTATGAAAGAAACTAGCATCCAAATCCCAATTAGGTGGTACTCTAGGACTCTGGTACACCATCTTCTTGGACACTTAGCTTTCTGAATAAAATAACTATTCTTGCCTCAACACCTCATCTCCTGATTATTTGCCAACTGCAATGAGCAGACCGAGCTTGAACTTGGTAACAATCTTTTTCCAATGACACCTTATTTTTTAATGAGGGTATATTGTGTAGTTCTGGGATCTTTAATTGTGCTAAGAACTTTTGCTAAGAACTTTTTCTAAGGACTAATGGCATTTCGGGGCTTCCTTGGTGGCTCAGGCAGTAAAGAATCTGCCTGCAATAAGGGAGACCTGGGTTTAATCCCTGAGTTGGAAAGATCTCCTGGAAAAGGAAATGGCAACCCACTCCGGTATTCTTGCCTGGAAAATCTCATAGGCAGAGGAGCCTGGCGGGCTACAGTGCATAGGGCTGCAAAGAGTCGGACACGACTGAGTGACTAACATACACAATGACATTTCATCTCCAGCACTTCAGTCTTTGGCATGCCTGACAACTGTATTAAAAATGGCTGGAGGTATATAAGCTTGGAGATACTGTCAGGTAGCTGACCTCAAATTCTCCATATGAAAAGAAGACAGGGTGATGGCATCTGACAAGAAGCAAGATCTAGCAATGCAGAGAAACACTGGGTGCAAGGTCAAGGAGAGAGAACTTTGAAAAGAGACAGAAGACTTCCCTGAGAGAGTGGAAAAAAAGCCGAGATGGAAAGGAGTTAACCCTGGAAAGAAGAAAGAAAAGAATGTCCCAGTCAGAGAGAATATCATATGCAAAATCCTTGGACAGAAAAAAAGTGCCATGAAACTAGATTGCTGAGATTATGGGAGAAACAGTTGAAAAGGGAGACTGGGAAGGAATGGAGAAAATATGCAACACAGGGCTTGCAGGCAAAGTTTTAAAAAAAGCAAATAACAAAATCTCCTGACTTTATCCAAAAAGAGTTAAAAAATTATTAAAGAGTTTTGGCCAGAGAGATAGAGAGATGACAGATCCCATTTGCTACTGAGGGGAAAATACATCGTTTCAATGTGAAGAACAAATTGGAGAGAAACAAATTGCTGTCTGGGAGGAAAAAAGTGGATAGATTCAGAAGACACTGGGGAAGGACAGTAAGACTTGGTGAAGGACTGGCTATGGAGTTGATACAGGGAGATATAAAGTACAACTCTGGATTTCTGGCTTGCACAACTGAAGTTAAGGAGCTAGAAAAGAAAAACAGATTTGAAAGAAAGAATGGAACTTGGGTTTGGTTGGACATTAGGTGTTTTTAGTGTCTCTGGGTCATCAACAAACACATGTTAAGTATTCAGTTGGACAAAATAAAGCTTTGTATTTCAGAGGGGGTTTCTAGGCTACAGTTAAGATTTGTAAATTATCTGTATTGAGGATAAACTTGAAGCCATAAGCTTACAATAGATCGTCAAGGGAGAGTACAGCGTTAGAGGCAGAAATGACTGAGATTTAAGCATTAAATAACTCTAACATTTAGCAGCAGGAAAGAATATGATGAACTAAAAAGAGAAAGAGAAGTGACTGAGATGTGAAGAATAGAAGTTGAGACAAGAGATGGTTTTGAGAAACAGTTAACATACAAGGTCAAGTAAAATGAGAACTGGAACATGTCAATTCGATTTTACAACCTGTTTTTAAGGAATGTTCTGTTCTCAGAAAACTAAAAAAAAGATTATAAAAGCACTAATTACATTTTGTCTCTTGAACAGAGTCTTCTCACATATTGTTTATCTTCTTTAGTTGTATTCTTTTTCTTTAGCTGGTCTACTGGCATAAATCCATGAGCATGCTGTTAAGGCAAAAGAATCATCATTTTCAGCACAATTCTGCTGTTGTCTAAACTAAGTTTATGAGACCAAAGCATCTTGCCGATGTTAATAGCGTTTTTTTTCAAACTTACTTCTCATTTAAAAATACTAGTAGCAAAACTGCAATGAAGAATATATTGAAATAACTGCTTAAAATAAAGAAGATGGTGTGATGCAAACTGCTGCCTAGTAAGCCAAGTCATTGTTCAATAGCTTGAAATGTTTATCAATTCATGTATAAAAGTATTAATTTATTAATAATTATTGAAATACAGAGAGGTGGTCAATATCTAATACCTAAAATTTAGGTGGTTAAAAAGCCAAATATTTGAAAGTTGAAGTTTACTTGTATTCTATACAGGCTTCCCTGATAGCTCAGTTGGTAAAGAATCCACCTGCAATGCAGGAGACTCAGGTTTAATTACTGGGTTGGGAAGATCCACTGGAGAAGGGATAGGCTACCCACTCCAGTATGCTTGGGTTTCCCTTGTGGCTCAGCTGGTAAAGAATTCACCTGCAATGTAGGAGATGTGGGTTCGATCCCTGGGTTGGGAAGGTCCCCTGGAGAAGGGAAAGGCTACCCACTCCGGTATTCTGGCCTAGAGAATCCCATGGACAGTATAGTCCATGGGGTCGCAAAGAGTTGGACACAACTGAGCAACTTTCACTTTCACTTTGTATTCTATAGATAAAAATTTAATTCACTGAAACATCTTCAAAGAGGAATTTAAAGAAGAAAGGAATTCAAACATTTTCAATTCTAACTTTAATATGAAACTAATTAGCATGCACTTTTGAAAATCATCTTTTCTATACCACATTCTTTTTTATTACAGACAAGAAAATAATATTCAATGTATAAATATGGCTTGAGATACACTTATTGTGGTAATCACTTCACAATATATGTATGACAAATCATATTGTGGTATACCTTAAATTTATTCAGAGCTGTAGGCCAATTATATCTCAATAAAACTGAAAGCATAAATAAAAGTACACCATGGGCACTCAGGTGGACTGTACTAGCTATCTACTGCTGTGTAAGAAATCACCCAAAAACAATTACTGGAAACAGCAAACATTTATTATCTCACATTTTATTGGTGGCAGGCATTTAGGAGCATCTTAGCTGGGTGGTTCAAGCTCAGAGCATCCTATGATGTCATAGTCAAGGTGTCAGCCAGGGCTGCAGTCATTTCAAGGCTCAACTCAGAAAGAATCAGCTTCAGAGCTCATTCACGTGGCTATTGGCAAGGCCTGAGCAGTTCATCTCCCAAACTGACTCACATGGGCCTTTCCCTGGGGCCATCTCATGACATGAAAGCTGGCTCCCCCAGATTGGCAGGCCAAAGGAGAGTGAGAGATAGAACCCCATCTCAAAAGTAGCATCTCATCTCTTCTACTGTATTCTACTCATTAAGACTGAGTTAATCAATGCAGGTGACACTCAAGAGTAGGAAAAGCAGAAAGTGGGGATCTTTGAGAGCTATTTTAGGAACTGTCTTTCAACATGCACCAAAAGCAAAAGAAAAAAAGAAAAGGAAGTAAAGTTTGTATAAGAATGTTCATAGCAGCTTTATATGGAATAGCCCCAAACTGGAAAACAATCCAAATATCAATACGAAATGGATTAAAAATTGTGATCTACCTATACAGCAGTATAGGGAATCCCTGGTGGCTCAGAGGTTAGTCTGCCTGCAATGGGGGAGACCCGGGTTCGATCCCTGAGCTGGGAAGATCCCCCAGAGAAGGAAATGGCAACCCACTCCAGTATTGTTGCCTGGAGAATCCCATGGAGGGAAGAGCCTGGTAGGCTACAGTCCACAGGGTTGCAAAGAGCCGGACACGACTGAGCTACTTCACTTTCATACAGCAGTATATGATTCAGTGATAAAAGAAACAAACCTTTGATTTAGTCAATACCATGAATGAATCTCATGGATACTGAGCAAAAGAAGCTGGACTAAAAAGATTATACTGTATAAGTCCTTTTATATGAAATTCTAAATAGGAGTAAACAACTGATGGTGAAAAAAATTGGAAAAGTTGTTGCTTTGTGGAGGGAATATTAACTGAAAAGACTGATGAACAACATTTCAGGGTGGGGGGTGGAAATTTCTATATCCTGGTTAGGAGTATAAATTACACAGTTGCATGCATTTGTCAAAATTCAGCAAATTATGCACTTAAGATCTGCACACCTCTTTGTATATAAGTCATACTTTAAAGTGTAAATAAATATTAAACTCAAAAACAAAAAGAACAAAAACTGAAAGTTTGTTGAATATTGGGATGAGTTTAAAAGGAAGAGTAAATTATCACCTCCTTTGAAGTCTTCCAAAAAGAAGTGAAAATTCCAATCTGTCTGAAGACAGTGTTGAGTGTATCTACTGGGAAACAGCTGGATGAAGAGCAATTTTTCAACACAGGGAGTTAAATTTGGTTCAAGTGAAGGGCAAAGTAGAGGATCAAGGGATTTCTCCCTGCCTAGTGCCATGCTGAAAACAAGTCATTTTTGTGAAAAGAAATTTTGGCACAGGAGATGGGAGAAAAAAAGCAGAAAGAGAGAGAAGAAGGTCACCAATTGAGTTAAGAGACTGAAGTCAACAGATGAATGATATTCACTCCAAAGTCATTAAACAAATTACAGATGGGGTCAGAGCTCCTATTCTGATGTTCTAACTCGGTCCCATTGCTCTGGGAATTTGTTTATCTTATCTAAAAATACCACTATAACTAAAGTATTGCTTTCACTTGAAACCTACAAAGGAAATTTGGATTTTTTTTACCTTGCTTTCCACACACTGAATCTAAACTCTTAATGATATGATTCCTTCTGGTTTCAAGAGTTTCATCCCCAAACCAACTTTAATAAAGAAGAAAAAGATTTGTCTAAAGCTAGGGGGAAAGTTTTAATTGAAACCACTCTCCAGAGTCTGCATAGACTTGAAGTAATCAAGACCAGATTTTCTCTCCCATAAAGAAATCTGCAATGATACTGCAGCCTATCTGTTCCAGTTGTTGCTGCTTAAGCCTTGAATATGCATTCGAATAAAACCACATATTTTTGTTTTTTGAAAGCATCTTGTTTTAATTCCAATAATTTTCATTGTTTTTCCCCAGCAAAGAAGTGATATTCTGAGTATGATTCAGTCTCACTAGGAATGTTCCTAATGGAGTTACCAATGCCTTCACAGCCATAAAAATAAAACCCTCTATTAAAGGCTTCAGGGGAAGAAAACTAAAATGAAATCAACATCCTCCAAAAACAGTAGCAATAATTGAATGACCAGCTTCTGCCCAAGTTTCAGTACCTATTTCTCATGTCAGTAAATAATACAGGGCCATAAACACTGCAGACAAGCTATACATATGCACACATGCATGCATGTGTGTGTGCATACACACACACACACACACACTTTTCTCTACACTTTGTCTGGAAAATCTGGAAAATGTAGATTTTAAAAAGTACTGCTAAATTGAATCAGATAGTGTACCTTATTGAAGGTTTCCTCACTTCCAGTGTATCAAATAGTACTTACCATAGAGGATGGTTAGGAATGCAATCTGTCCAATGAAGGGGCCAGCCTGGATTGTCCCTACTGTCCCTTGCAGTTTGTACTCAATACATTTGGTCCATAAACCACCAATGGCCTTAAAATGTCCCCAACCCAAAACAGTCTCATCAACAGTTTTCCCATTCCACATAGCTTTCCCACTCTTTTTGTGCCATGCTAGTTGCCTTTCTATTTCCTTTAAATATGCTTTTTTTTTGGCCATACCCTGAGGCATCTTAAAAAGATGACAATACCAGACCACCTTACCTGCCTCCTGAGAAATCTATATGTGGGTCAACAAGCAATAGTTAAAATCACACATGGAATAATGAACTGTTTCCAAATTGGGAAAGGAGTATGTCTAGATATTGTTATCCTGCTTATTTAACTTATATGCAGAGTACATCATGTGAAATCCTGGGGTGGGTGAAGCACAGCTGGAATCAAGATTGTCTGGAGAAATACCAATAACCTCAGATATGCAGATGACAACATCCTTATGGCAAAAAGCGAAGAGGAACTAAAGAGCCTCTTGATGAAGGTGAAAGAGAAGAGTAGAAAAACTGACTTACAACTCAACATTCAAAAAACTAAGATCATGGCATCCAGTCCCACCACTTCATGGCAAATAAATGGGGAAGCAATGGAAACAGTGAAAGACTTTATTTTCTTGGGCTCCAAAATCACTGCAGATGGTGACTGCAGCCATGAAATTAAAAGATGCTTGCTTCTTAGAAGAAAAGCAATGACAAACCTAGACAGTCTATTAAAAAGCAGATAGGTTCGACACAGGATACAGGATGCTTGGGGCTGGTGCACTGGGATGACCCAGAGAGATGATGTGGGGAGGGTGGTGGGAGGGGAGTTCAGGGTTGGGAACTCATGTACACCTGTGGCAGATTCATGTCAATGTATGGCAAAACCAACACAGTATTGTAAAGTAAAAAAATAAATAAATAAGAAAAGAAAAAAAAAAAGATGGGGGAGGAGTAAGAGACATTCTACTAAGAGGTGACTTGTAGTCATTTTATAAAGAAAGATAGAAAAGCATTATTGTAGAATAAAAGAGTGCAAAATCAAAAAAATAAAATAAAAAAATAAAAAGCAGAGACATTACTTTGCTGACAAAGATCTGTGTAGTCAAAGCTATGGTTTTCCATAAAAAGGCACTTCCCATAAAAGACTCTAGGAAGAAAAACTATGACCAACCTAGACAGCATATTAAAAAGCAGAGACGTTACTTTGCCAACAGTCCATCTAGTCAAAGCTATGTTTTTTCCAGTAGTCATGTATGGATGTGAGAGTTGGACTATAAAGAAAGCTGGGCACTGAAGAACTGATGCTTTTGAACTGTGGTGTTGGAGAAGACTCTTGAGAGTCCCTTGGACTGTAAGAAGATCCAACCAGTCAATCCTAAAGGAAATCAGTCCTGAATATTCACTGGAGGGACTGAAGCTGAAGCTCCAATACTTTGGTGACTTGATGCAAAGTGACTCATTGGAAAAGACACTGATGGTGGGGAAGATTGAAGGCAGGAGAAGGGGACGACAGAGGATGAGATGGTTGGATGGCATCACTGACTCGATGGACATGAGCTTGAGCAAGCTCCAAAAGTTGGTGATGGACAGAGAAGCCTGGCGTGCTGCAGTACATGGGGTCACAAAGAGTTGGACACAACTGAGTGACTGAACTGAACTGATGGTTTTTCCAGTAGTCATGTACAGATGTGAGAGTTGGACCATAAAGAAAGCTGAGCACCGATACTTTTGAGCTGTGGTGTTGGAGAAGACTCTTGAGAGTCCCTTGGACTGCAAGGAGATTAAACCTGTCAATCCTAAAGGAAATCAGTCCTGAATATTCACTGGAAGGATTGATGCTGAAGCTGAATACTTTGGGCACTTTATGGGAAGAACTGATTCATTGGAAAAGACCCTGTTGCTGGGAAAGATTGAGGCAGGAGAAGGGGATGACAGAGGATGAGATGGTTGGATGGCATCACTGACTCAATGGACACAAGTTAGAGCAAGCTCTGGGAGATGGTAAAGGACAGGGAAGCCTGGCATGCTGCACTCCATGGGGTTGCAAAGAGTCAGACACAACTGAGCAACTGAACAACAACAATGTGGGATATTAGTCTCCCCCTGCCCCAGGAATAGAACTCATGCCCCTGCACTGGAAGGCAGAGTCTTAACCACTGAACCGCTGAGGATGTCCTTCCTCTAAATATTAATATCTTAGTTAAGCAAGTCCAGGTGAGGTTTTATACTAAAGATCAATATATTTTACACAGAGTACAGAACTATTGGACTAAACCAAGATTATAATACAATTAACTGGCAATGAAAGGCTTATTCATTCTGCCTTTTTACCTCTTTTCTCCCATGTGTCTCATTTTATTTTGTCTACCAGCTTTGACAATGGACAAATACTTTTTAGAGTTCAAAGGAAAAGTCCAGTCTGAATAACATCAAAAATACCAAGTGCGCCTCCATATACACACACCCAAGCATGCACAGATGGAAATTTTTCACTGACCTAGAAAGAAAGAAAAATATTCTGCAAAGTCTGTCTCCTATTAATTGGACTTAGTATTATTATAGGAAAAATAAGCATAGAGGACTTTGAATTCTCACTCACAATCAAGGGTGCTATAATGAATATTTCAACAGGCATACATTTGGAAGTTTTAATTAAAATCAGTAGTGCTATTGATATTGTAATGTCTTAGAGTAAGGCTCAGGCAAGTAATCACCTGCCTCCCAAGTGAATGGCAATACACATGCAATTAATTATAGAAGACTTTGCTACTGGAACCACCTTGGGATCGCCAAGATTTAGAGCAAGTGTTCACACATTTAACTACAGAAGGCAACTCTGCTGGCGATGGAATGAGCAGCTACTTAACCCAGATTCAGCATCTCTCCTTATTAGGCCCAGTACCTGAAAGCCTGCCATCAACTCTGCTCATCTTCTCTGGCACCACAAATAATCCTCCTGCTTTCCACAGTCAAGGCTTTTCTACTGCAGAAGTTTACCAATAGATGTTGGTAAAGCCATTTGGGGAGATCATCTTACTTTTGAAGATGTGCTCTCCCCCATCTTCCTGCCTTATGAGGGTTTCAATAGAGCCAAGTGTGAATTGTTACCATCTCTTCCATGAGACATCACTCTTAAGTTCTCACTCTCAAGATCTTTTCAAGCTCCCTTGTTTCCCCATCAGAAAAAAGGAAAAAAAAGGATTCTTGGGATAAAAGAATAGCAGAGAATTTGGGAAGCTGCCAGACCAAAACAGAGTGCTTTAAAATACATTTAGGGGGACTTCCCTGGTGGTCCAGTGGCTAAGACTCTGCACTCTCAATGCAAGGAGCCCCAGTTCGACCCCTGGTCAGGGAACTAAATTCCCACATGTCACAACTAAGAGTTTGCATGCCACAACTAAGACATGGCACAGTCAAATAAATAAAAAATAATAATTTTTTAAAAGTACATTC
Source organism: Capra hircus (assembly GCF_001704415.2). NCBI lineage: Eukaryota > Metazoa > Chordata > Mammalia > Artiodactyla > Bovidae > Capra > Capra hircus. Next base: position 44,545,198 of record NW_017189516.1, read on the forward strand.
AGCTGCCAGAAGTTTCCTTCAGGATTCTTCGGATACCAGGAAACCAAACCACATTCACAAATAAAAGAGCAAGAGGGTCACAGCTGACTTAATGACTGTTTTCTAAATGATCTTAATGAAAAGTATTTATACTTCATAAAATAAAAGCCAGAACAGAATGATTCTTGCCTAAGTTTTTATGGAAAATCTATACTTCAAATGGAAAGGAAGGGAGACAGATGGAAGGAAGGGAGGGAGAGAAAGAGAAAGAAAATTTAAAATTTCCCCAAGTTCTTAGGCTGTTTGGGGGCGGGGGACAACAAGGATTTTCTTGAGCTTTGGATAAGTCTGGTGCTAAGTTTGCTTCAGTATCCACAAATGCAAGTTTAAAAGGTTCCAGCCTCTCACAGTAAGGATTTGTTTCTGTAATATCTTAAGTCCGACCACCCTGAGAATGTGACCATAGTCCCTGGGGACTTGGACAGCCCCTCTTGCTGACCTCTCTGTGTTCCCCTAAAATTCACAAAAATACCTCACAATATCAAGGAAATGACAAGATTTCAGATGGTAACTACAGTGATTTTTCTGAGCAGAGTTAAGACAGTTTAGTAGTGTTGTATTCAAACCAGCCCTAATGTCATAAGCAGTCATTAGCAAGCTTATAAATAGCATCTTTCCCTTTTTACAAAAGGTCTCTGCTTAGTCTGGTCTGCAAGGAAGCCAGGTAACTGTGACACTGATAAAGGAAGTGAAGGTAGCTCAGTCCTGTCTTACTTTTTGCCACCCCATGGACTATAGCCCTCAGGGTTCCTCTGTCCATGGAATTCTCCAGGCAAGAATAGTGGAGTGGGTAGCCTTTCCCTTCTCCAGGGGATCTTCCCAACCCAGGGATCAAACCCTGATCTCCCACACTGAAGGTAGATTCTTTACTGTTTGAGCCACCAGGGAAGCCCACACAAGGAAACTGTACCACAAAACACTAATATTTAGAAATCTAAAAATAAGCAACATGAAGTTCACACACCTAAACAGAATGTTAACAAGGTTTAACTTTATTTCACAAAGTCCTGAGTCACAAAAAGATAGTTAGGCACAGTTAACTAATTTTTTCTTCAAAACGCATCTCCTTAGCAGATGGAAGGAATATGCTTTTAGCTTATTCTTCTAATTTTAATGCTTTCAATATGACATTTTTTAACAGTTTTAAACCATTTCCATGTTGAGAACATGAGCTGAATGTGGCATACATCTCCTGTGTGATGTAACACTGTTTTGATGGTGTTACATCAAGACACTCTAAATTATCTGGTTGGAAATTATTTAATCCTCTTAAACCAGCACTTACAATCCACAGATGAAGGTAACAGGTTTCAGTCCATATTGAAAACAAGAAAAAGGGCCATATCAACTGGATTCAATCCATGGTTCTGCTCTTGTCCTCGAATATCTTGGATACCAGCAACACCTCACCTTTACTGAACACTTATTAAGTTCCAGGCACTATGCTAGTCATTCTATGACCATTAAATCATTTAACATCCCCCAAACCAAAATTATTGTTATGCACATTTTGCTCTCTTTTCAACACCTTTCTTAAATGTGGAGACTGAAGGGTATCAATTTCCCTAACTTACACAGCAAGGAATGAGGGAGGCCACAATTTGAACTTCACTTTATTATGCTGCACTGTCCCACATACCTGCCCCCCCCACACACACTGATCAGAGCTCCTATGGTGTTTTCAAAGTCAGACGCTCCCTCTAACTTCCAATTAGTGAAATATGCCAATATTGGCCCCTCTTAAATTTTTCCTCCCTCGGTCCTAACTCTTTCATTCTGTAAATAGGCCTCACCTCCCTTTGCAATCCAGCCACGGCTGTCATGAGCCCACTGCATACCTTAGAAATAGACTTTATAATCTTTTCATTTTACCCAGTCATCTGAGAAATGAAAAGCTGCCCTAACATATGAAGTTTGTTACTATTCTTACTAAGTGTGCCTGAAGCCTGTTCTGGGTTCATGAGAATGTAGGACTAGGGGGCGATGACAAGGAGTGCATCAGAAGGAGCAACTGAGATGTGGAAAGCGCAGCATACAAGGGGCAGGTTTAATCAAGGAAAGCTTAGGTTCACTGAAGACCCTCCTGAGGGCACAAGGCATGGGCAGAGTGTACACACTGTGACCACTGAAGCCAAAGGGTGGCAATCCAGATGAAATGCATGCACTCTTATCTCAATGTCCTATAGTGAAAATTTAGATTTTATGGAAAAGGACAAAGAGGAAAGAATGAGGAAGGCCCAGACTTAGAGAATGAACTTATGGTTGCTGGGGGGGAATGATGGGGGAAAAGGATAGTTAGGGAGTTTGGGATGCACTTGTACACACTCTTATATTTAAAATGGATAATCAACAAGGACCTACTGTCTCGCACAGGGAACTGTGCTCAATGTTATGTGGCAGCCTGGATGAGAGAGAAGCTTGGGGGAGAATGAATACATGTATATGTATGGCTGAGTCCCTTTGCTGTCCACCTGAAACTATCACAACATTGTTTATTAATTGGCTATACACCAGTGCAAAATAAAAAGTTAAAAAAAATTGTGTGTGGCCATTGTGTGTGAGGCAGTGTTCTTTATTTCATGGACAGAGACATTAATCTCCATATTTTACAGGTGAGGAAACTGAGGTCCAGAGGTGTCTCATAACACAAATACCACAGCTAGCTAGTCGAATAACTGGATACAAACCCCAATTTTCCTCTTCTGAAGCCTGTCCCCCTTCCTTTATAGTGAGCCAGGATGACAAACAAAGATTAGATGAATGGCGTGCCTGTGGCTGGAGGCAGCCCAGAATTGTGACTTAGATAGCACCGAGGGGACTGGAGCAGGTGTGTCTACACTTGTTAATATGTCAGAGGGGAGTGTGTACTGCAGCAAAGTGTGTGTTGTCCATTTGATCCTTTGTCACAGTTGGGGCAGTTCCACCTCATTGGTTTTAGAGGCTGATTGGATCATCTGCCTGTTCATATGAGGTTATTTCCCTTGTATTCATTTTTCACCCCCATGGTTAGAATGTTGTCTTCCTGAATACCACTTTTAATTATTAAGTGAAAGTAACACAACAGTACCCCACAATCCTCCATGATATAGAAGGGGCTCAGGGGTCCTGTGTACTCAAAAAAAAAATGTTGATTTTTTTTTTACCCAATATAACAGGTATATGCTCCCTTGAACTGAATAAAACAAAAACTGATGTTTTAACTTATGCAAAATAAACTTTACAAGCAACTCACAACGGTGATATGGTCACTTGGATGTATTCTCCATAAACCAGCATTTGGATAAGGAGGTTAAACCTCAGATTAGGAAAATGAGTAGTGCAGAGCCTTTGGGTTGCCTGGCAGGACATCAGAGCCAACTGGCATGACCACAAAAACTCAAAATTGGCCAAACTGCACTTCTGCCCAATTGTCTTCAAGGACTGAATGTTTGGGATGGCCATTGTTGGCAAAAAACACACAGTTAAGAGATAATACCACAGTCTGGCAGCATAAAGTGGCACAAGAAGATTCCCTGCTTTAAATCTTTGACCATAATCAGACCTTGTTATTAAAACTCTAGCAATATGAAATCCATTCAGCTCAGCAGGCCTGTGAGAAAAATGAATTATTATTGTAATCCCTTACAATTCCCTTCTAACCCTTGTACTGTTCTCTGGCTGAGTTAATATCACCTACAGCAAGCAAAAGAAACACTTCTAGAGCATAACATAGGCAGCTCTGGAGTGAAGCCACATGGTTACACCAGGCAGAGAAGTTAGCCACATACACAGAAACAGCAGACACTTTATATCAGTAAGTGTGGTGTGGTCAACCTATAAAACCAATAAATATCATCTCAGTTCACAAAGCAAACCTTTAAGTAAAATCGCTACCCCAGGAAAAGGCAATAACTAAGATTAATCAATGCTTTTAAGGCACATATATTTGCAGATGGTAACCGTCAATGACCATCTTAACAAGAAATACGGCCTTGTTGCATGAAAGACCATAGTACTATTTGCTATTCAGAAGCCATAGAGAACAGACTTATGGACATGGGGGTGGGGTGGGGAGAAGAGGGTAGGACAAATGGAGAGAGTAGCATGGAAATATATACACTACCATATGTAAAACAGATAGCCAGTGGGAATTTGCTGTATGACTCATGGAAAAAAGAACTCAAATCAGGGCTCTGTGACAACCGAGAGGGGTGGGATGGGATAGGAGGGAGAAGGGAGGTTCAAGAGGGAGGGAACATATATATATACCTATGGTGATTCATGTTGATGTATGTCAGAAACCAACACAATATTGTAAAGCAATTATCCTTGAATTAAAAATAAATTTTTAAAAAAGAAATCAAATTCTTACAAAAGCAAAAATGCTATATTGTTGAAAAAGAAGTCAATGATCTAGAATTTTTTGTCTATTAGATTATCAAAGACCAATTTCAGAGTAATCAGCAGGATAAATTTGGAAAGATGAACTGATTTTGAATATCCTTGGGTCACATCCTACTAAATTTATCCTCCTTTAGTAGACTGGCAGTATAAAAGGTGGTTAGTTCAAATTAATGTATCAGGACACTCTACATTTTAAAACCCACACTGTATATTGTCAAAGTAGAACAAACACTTTGCATAGATGCTAATACACTGTGGTTTCTTTCAGTGAATTTGTTATGGTGGGAGTTGTTTTTTGACAGTGATCAGAGCCTATGGATCATAACTTGAAAGGAAAAAAAGTATTTGTCATAAATAAAGAGCAGTAGGTCTTTTATCTGGAAGGTTCTTTGCTTGCTTGTTGGCCATGGGCACGTTTAGAAGTAAAAGCTTGGACTGAACTACTCTCTCCATGATAAAGAGGAAAAGGCATATGAACATTCAAGGGAAAAGAGGCAAAGAATAAGGGCAAGGGGTGAATCTCAGTAAGATAATAAAGGACCCAGAAAGACTGTTCTCAAGAAGGGCAAAAAGAAGGAAATCTTGGCGTGCAGTAGGGGCTGGAAAATTCGGAGCTAAGGCATGATGGTTTCTTTTTAAGGTAAATGCTTGTGCTGTACAACATGAGGCGACTTCATGAGCCTCCAATCATTAAGCTATGCTTGTTGTGATCAGCTTTATTGTGGAAGGCAGGGAAGGGACCCAGTTATACATCAGGGTTGGCACAAAACCAAACAATGTCAGTCTTCTTGAACATAGGAACAAAATGTACAGGCAGCATAGATCTGAAGGCTCAGGCAGGATTTCTGAACTAAGGCCAGCACTCAGCAACATCTTTGATTAAATCATCAATCTAGAGCCAACAGACTTGAGCCAAAAGCCTACCCGAGATTGCCACAGTGTTGAGCAGACACAGGTGCCAGAAAGGAAAGGTTTATCAAAGGTGAGTTGTGATGGTACTGGGAATACCATTCCAAAGTCAGAATCACACGGGGAATTCTAAGTGCTAGAATTCTCTGAGCAAGAGGTGAAAAGTGTAAAATTGAAGGGAGATTTGAGGTGAGGTGAAAACTTAAGTTCTATTTCATTAACGACTCAATCAACTATGTTAATGCTGCTTTCATTTTAGTGTGACCAAGAAGCTCTAATGTCACAGTGACACAGCTCTCATATAGATGAGGAAAACTGAGCTTAATAAATAGACCAAGAGACTACTATTTATTTGTAAATACTAGTTTTTTTCCCCTAAATTAATTTATTATCCTGCCACATGTTCATTTCTACAAGTCTATTTTTATAAAAATACATTTTACAATACTCCAAATATGGTATTTATAGTCTTCATAAGAAGGCAACACCTGATTTGACCTTGACAGAAAAAGACAAAATAATAAGATGGTAGAAAATTCCCACTAAAAAACATCTTATATACTATACCAAAAAAGTTAAAATAATAAGTGAAAATGATTCTTGGGAAAAAGTTTTTGTTCCTGTTTAAAAAGACTTTGCTTCTTTTTTTAATTAGCACTTCATTTAAAAAACATGTCACATTTTTGTTCAATAACTCTTCCTGATAACTAAATCAAAATGGGAAATAGATCTCTATAAGCATCATTTTCAGAGTAAGTATCTACTCAGGATTAGAATCTCATTTGGCTTTAGACCACATGTACTTTCTTAGTGTGGTAATTCAAATTCTATTTCACACTACTTTTAATAAAAAATTAACAATAACAACAATAAAGGTCTGAATGTTATTAATCTTTTGATTTAGAATCTGTACTGGTTTCTTAGGTAAGGCTGTCATTAAAAGTAACCACAAACTGGGTGGTTTCAAGCTATAGAAATGTATGCTCACAGCTTTGGAGGCTACAAGTCTGAAATCGAGGTGTGGGCAGGGAGGTTCCTTCTGGGAATTCTGAGGAAGAAAGTGTGCCATGCATCTTCCTAACTTGGCTGGTAGATACAGGAGTCTAATCTCTGCTTCTGTTTTCACATGGCATTATCCTCTACATCTCTGTGAATCTGTGTGTCCTCTTCTTTTCTAATAAGGATATCAGTGACCTTCGATGAGGTCCCATCCCAATCCAGTAAGACTTAATCTAAATAATTTTATCTATAAAGACCTTATTTCCAGGAGTTCCCTGGTGGCCTAGGGGTTAGAATTCTAGGCTTTCCATGCAGAGGTTCCAGTTTAATCCCTGGTCGGGGAACTGAGATTTCACAAGCCATGTAGCACAGTTTAAAAAAAAAAAAAACCTATTTCCAAATGAGGTCATATTCTGAGGTTCAGAGTGGACATGAATTTGGGGGGCACTCATAACTTAGACTGTAAACTTTTGCAGGGTAGTCTCTATATGATTCAAATTTTAGCTTTGTCAGCACCTAGCCTGTATAGAATGAACACCAAGGAAAAAATGTAAAACCAATTACAAAGGCAAATACACTAAAATGTTTCAACTAAAGCAGCTCGTCCTGCAACTTTGAATACTTTATGGATATTTTCCACTATTTTAAGCATATAAATCATATATCAGTCTCTGGAAGCCCATTCCCCAAAAGTCAAGTTCTCCTGTGGGTCTTAGTTATTAATAGAATAACTAAGAACTTCAACTATTCCTCACAGCAAAGTTTATTCTCCCAATAGCTCTCTCAAGTTCATCAGGACTTTAAAAGCACAACTACAACTCATTGAGAGGTCACAAGTTTACTCTTACACTACAGAAGGCAATTTACAGATTCAATGCAATCCCTATCAAATTGCCAATGGCATTTTTCACAGAAAGAGAATAAATTATTTTTAAATTTGTATGGAACCACAAAAGACCTCAAATAATCAAAACAATCTTAAGAAAGAACACCAGAGCTGGAGGAATCATGATCCCTGGCTTCAGACTATACTACAAAGCTACAGTAATCAAAACAGCATGATATTGGCACAAATACAGACACATAGATCAATATGGTCAATTAATCTATGACAAAGCAGGCAAGAATATATAATGGAGAAAAGACAGTCTCTTCAATAGTGGTACTGAGAAAACTAGACGTCTACATGTAAAAGAATGAAATTAGAACATTCTCTAACACCATATACAAAAATAAACTTAAAATGGCTTAAAAACTTAAATGTAAGACCAACTACTGTAAAATTCCTACAGGTAAACATAAGCAGAACACTGTTTAATATAAATCACAGCAATACTTTTTTGTCCCTGTCTGAGAGTTAATGGAAACAAATGCAAGAATAAACAGATGGGACCTAATCAAACTTACAAGCTTTTGCACAGCAAAGGAAATCATAAACAAAATGAAAAGACAACCTATGGACAGGGAGAAAATATTTGCAATTATTAATCTTGTCAAGGGATTAACTTCCAAAATATGCAACTTGTATGGCTCAATATCAATGTTAAAAAACAATACAATAAAAAAATTGGCAGAAGACCTAAATAGTAGATATTTCTCCAAAGAAGACATATAGATGGCCAACAGGCACATGAAAAGATGTTCAATATCACTAACTATTAGAGAAGTGCAAATCAAAACTACAATGAGGTATTGCCTCATAACCAGTCAAAATGTTCATCATCAAAAAGTCTACAAATAAATCCTGGAAAGGGTTTGGAAAAGGAATCCTTCATACACTGTTAAGTGGGAATGTTAACTTGTATAGCCACTATGGAGAACAGTATGGAGGTTCCTTAAAATACAAAAAATAGAGTTATCATATGACCTAGCAATCCCACTCCTGGGCATGTATCTGGAAAAGACAAAAACTCTACTTTGAAAAGATACATGCACCCCAATGTTCACTGCAGCACTGTTTATAATAGGAAAGACATGGCAGCAATCAAACTGTCCATCTACAGATGAATGGATAAAGACGTGGTACATATATATATAATGGAATATTACCCAGCCATAAAAAAGAAAGAAATACTGCTATTAGCAGCAATGCGGATAGACCTAGAGATTATCATACTAAGTGAAATATGTCAGAGAAAGCCAAATATCATATGGTATCACTTATATGTATAATCTAAAAAATTATACAAGTGAACCTATTTACAAAACAGAAATAGACTCACAGACACAGAAAACAAATGCATGATTACCAAAGGAGAAAGAGTGCGAGAGGGATAAATTAGGAATTTGGGATTAACAGATACACACTATTATATATAAAACAGATAACCAAGAAGGACCTACTGATAGCACAGAGAACTATATTTAACATTTTGTAATAACCTAGAATGGAAAATAATCTGAAAAAGAATACACACATGTATAAACACATACTGTACTAAAATAATATCACCACTAGGTACAGATACGTATCAATCTAAAACACTGCTTTCTGCAGTGGGAAATGTGGTTATTAAAAAAAACAAAGGAGGTAGTCATAAAGCCTACCTCAGAACACAGTCTTGGCCTACCTTCCCAGTTCCCTAGGCCATATGACCCACATGGTCAGATGTCACCAAGGACCACTGGATATAACCATTAAATTTCTCCCCTGAAAATAAATCTCTGCTCCATTGTTCTTTTCATTCATCTTCCCCTTTTTAAGCTCTCAAAGTCTTCTTCTATCTATAAAATTTTACTCAATCTCTTCTATACTCTCTAATATTGTTTCTTACTTTGCTGCTGCTGCTGCTGCTGTTGCTGCTAAGTCACTTCAGTCGTGTCTGACTCTATGTGACCCCATATGCCTAAATCTAGTCTATATGTCAAAACACTCCAAACAATAAACACCTTATTTAAACATGGAAGCTATGTAGTAGGAGAAAAGAGTAGTAGATTTGACTGTCAGATAACTGATGCTCTGATACAGCTTTTACCACTAAGTGAAACACCCTAGGTCTTAATTTCCTTCAAAACTGAAGTTTATGTTCTTCGAAAATGCATGCTGAAGTATTTAGGAATGAATTTTTATTGCTCCTTCAAGTAATTTTCAAATAGTTCACTCGAAAATATAGGTAGGTAGGTAGATGGATGGATATAAAACTAATAAGGCAAAATAGAAGCTGTTGGATCTAGGATCTAGATGTATGGGATATATAGGTGTTAATTGTATTAGTCTTTCAACTTCTCTGTATATGTGAAAATGGTGATAAGGAAAATTGCAGGTGGGAGAATGAAGTTGAAATAAATTTAAATTCTTCTATTTACAAATTCCATAACTGTGTATATCTAAATTATACCTCATTAATAACCCTCCCAAACTATCTTCCATCTGGACTTCTCCATGTGTACTAATGTCACCTCATTATCTTACAACTGAGGTCTGACATGCCAGAATGATCTTGGATTCCTCTCCCTGCTTCTGGCTTCATGTACACTAGTCCAAAGCCTATTGAGTCTTCCTTTCAAATGTTTTGTATGTTTCACTAACTTTGCATTCCCACTAGTAACATCTTCAGTCTGTCTGGTCTTCTTCAGCATCCTACTTCCTGATTTGATTTCCATATCAACTGTGCTAACACCAGTCTTATCATGTCACTTCACTGTTCTATCAATATCTACTTCTTAAATGTTGTCTCTCACTATTCCTATATACAAGTCCTAGACACCAGACAAATAAGCTCACTCCTCATTATACCCTGCACTTGTGCTTTTGTTCACAAAGCTCTGCTATCTGAAATCATCTTTTCCTCCTTGTTGTAATTCTTCAAGCTCTATCAGCAGGCCCAGCTGTGTACTAAACCTATTAATGCTGCTCTGTACATAAACATCCTCTCATCCCCATCTCTAGTCTTGGCCCTTATTACACTCAAAGATTTCCTAAGAATATAACCTCCATGAGGGCAGAAGCCTTGCCTGTCTTGGTCACTGATTTCTTTCCAGCATATAATAAAGACAGAATGTTATTTGGGGGATAAAATAATACTGTGTTCCTGGAAATGTTCATTTAGTTAATTTTACATTTTGTGTTGTGGCATTTCCCAGATACACACACACACAATTGGTTCCCACACACAAACACACAAAAGCTGAAATGTTTTTTTAAAGACTTTGTATTAGGGATCTTCAGAGAAACAGAACCAAGAGGATACATAGAGATATCTGAAAGGAGATTTACTCTGAGAAATTGGCTCAGTGATTATGGAGGACAGAGCTTAGACAGCTATCTGCAAGCCAGAGTCCCAGGAAAGCTGGAAGCATATTTCCAGTCCAAACTTGAAGGCCTGACAACCAGGAGCACTGGTGTCCAAAAGCAGGAGAATATATGTCCCAACTCAAGCAGAGAGGGTAAATTTGCCCTTCTGCCATATATTTGTTCTATTGGGTTGGCCAAAAAAGCTTGTTTCGGTTTTTTTCCTGGGAAAACCTAAATGAACGTTTTTGGCCAACTCAATATTTAGGTCCTCAGTGGACAGGATGATGCCACTTGCACTGGTGAGGGCATCTTCTTTGCTCCTTCTACCAACTGACATCCTAATAACTTCCAGGAAACACCCTCACAGACTCACCCAGAAATGATGTTTTACTGGCTATCTGGGCATCCCTTAGCTGAGTCATGCTGACACATAAAATTAACCATCATACACCTCCACGACTGTCAGGAAAGCACAGGAAAGGGAAAGAATAACTGTTTGAGGTATGAGAGGTACTATAGATCCTCTCCCTTAAAAAGCAAATTCTGGGGCAACTCAGCCAAAATGCACACAGATATATAAACACATAGTGAGTTAAAGTATTGGGGAAAAGCCCCACTGTTAGTGCTGTAAAGACAAGGTCTGGGGGTTATTATCTGTTGGTAACTATGACAGTGAACTCCTCACCTGGACCCTCACATCTAACCTTCATCGCTGAGCGCCTCAAAGGCCACCTGTGCCAGCTCCCTCATGCCTGACTCAATCCCATTGCGTGGAGGGCGGGGGTGGGGGGACTGAAGAATGCCTACTTGAGGACCCCGCTGATTCAAAATCAAGCTGTTCTCACTGATGGCTCCACTCCTACCCTTTTCTTCACTTCGCAGAAAAATTTGTTCCTGTCTGCCCACTTTGCTTTGCTCACTCTTCTTTATCTCATCTGGACTTCCGACAATACAATGCTCAAAAGAAGTCTCTGTTTAATAGAAGAAAATCCAGATCAAGGTGAGGAAAGTCAATTTAACAACCCATCTCGGTGCCTGAAAGTCCTGGCCCTGAATATCAAAATTCCAGGAGTTCCTGAACTTGAAACTTTGACTAATTAAACAATGATATTCATAAATCTGCCCTCCTCTGTCTTCTCTATCCTCTTATTAACGTGTATGTGCACACATGCACACACACGTGCGCGCGCGATTTTCAGACCTCACAGTCATTCTAACTGACACTCAGGCTTATATCTTTCTGTAGCTCAGCACAAAGAAACAATACCCAGACCTGCCTTCACGGTTAGTCACCTGTTATCACCACAGCTTGGTCATTTCTCTCATGGTGACCACACTCGGGTCACATTCACTGAAGTTCCCTTCTTTCCATCCCCCCACCTCAAAGTGCTTTCAGTACTAGAGTCTCCCTTCTACCTCTTATGGGAGGAGGAATAAAAATCATTCTAGTAAACAGAATTTCTGCCTCGGTCCTATAAACATAATGCAAAAAATTGGCTCTAGGTTGACTTAATGTCATTTACACACAATAAATTTCTGCCTGCTCCTTTCTGTTCCAACTGCCAGGAGAGCCAATTTTGCTCAGGGAAATATTTCATCTCCATCAATTTATGTGTGGTCACTGGGCTGTCAAAATAAAAACATTGTTTCCTCTGGAGCCTTCACTTTGAGAAACTTTAGAAATACGCATGTAAGAATTAAAGATTTTAAAATTTAAAAAATAAAAAAATTAAAAAATTTAAAAAAAAAAAGAAATACACTTTCTCCCATGTATTATAATGTGCTCATTTCTTGGGCCTGATGTTATTTACTCTCTTGTTTTCTTCAGTAAGACTCTGTTTTAACCTTCTGTGTCCTACCTTTCATGGTGCTCCAGTTTGTAAACTCCATCGAGGAGATGGAGTATAAATATTAAACTCAAGATACCATGATAACCTCTCGAATTAACAAGCTGAAAGGTTATTCTAATTACATATTCATCATTGCTGCTAGATTAAGAGACTGAGGTACGGCTAAATATCTGAAAGCAACATCAACCCCAAACTGCCTATTACAAAAGAATGTGGAGGCCACAGAGAATGTGTGGGTCATGTCCCACTGAAATTGGCTGGGGAAAAATTAATGGTAAATAATTCAGAATAAATGCAGTCAGAAATGTACTTAAAATGTTTCCATAAAATTTCATTTATGTCTCAATCATAGCGCCTTCTGTAAACTCCTGGGGCTCTTGAAAAATAACTCAGACCAGCAAGAGATAGATACTTCAATAGCATATTATATTTTAAAACAAGGAGTTTGTGTTCACTTCATTTTCAATTCAGCTAGACAAAGAAATGGAAAATAAATTCATACAAATCCCTCAAAATGTAAAGAAAAAATCATCAAGCTACAATTTAGTACTAATCATGACACTTTTCTGTAGTCAATAGCACTGGTGATATTTGTATTATGCTTTCAATCCAGAGCCTAAAACTTGTCATGATCATTAGAAGCTCACTATTTCTATAGTGAGTACACTTGAAAGACAGAACTCATACATTGTTTCATGTAAAATATAATTCATGATGGGAAGATGGTTTCTGCAAACCTAGCCACTTACACTCCTACATTCCTTCCCAACCTTGCAAAATATTTACCACCCATTGGGGCTCCTGATTTCTTCTTCAGTGTTTATATTAAGGCATTTCAGTGTTTTAGAGCAGGTGATCTTTCAAAAGGAGACCAAGAAAACTAGAAAATCATAACAAGCTAAGCACACCCTTATGTCGCATGAAACAGGAGCAGGACCGAGATACAAGAGTTTTAGAACCACCAGCTTTTTCTGAGTTACCCGTACAGAAACAATTCAGGGGGTAGCAGAGTCTCTGCTAAACCTTTCAAGGTGCACCTCTCCTTGAGGTGACAGTGTCATGGGAATGCACAGGCTTGTTTGGAGTCCGAAGGGGTCTTGGGACACGCCAAACTATTAAAGAAATATTCTTTATTTCCAAATTAAATGAGACTCATTAAGAGTAGATCTCGGTTTCTTGATATTTATTGAAGTTGCTTACATTTTCTTTATATCTCCTGAGGTTGTTCGTCATATAGTTCAAAAGGTCATAGGTTTCTCTAAGTCACATTACAAAGAAACAACAGTCTTCTTTTCCCACAACATTTCATAGTACATAGAGACAAGCCCTTTCAACAACTGCAGCTGAATTTTGTAAAACCAGACATACAGAAAACTCTGTAAGCCTAAATAATATGCTTATTTTGCTACTTCTAGATATTTTCTTCATTTTAGATGTTGTTTACTCATAACTCCCCATGAAATCTAAGACTTTGGATCATTTGCACCCAATTTCTTCCAAGATGTAAAACAAACTAACACATCTACAGCACAATTTTGGTTGTATCAATCATCAGTATTTCCATGACTTTGACTTGTAAATGATTTCCATAGCTGAGACCGCACTAAGGTTAGTTTTCATTTCGTACACAACATTGTTTCTCCTTGGAGTTAAGGGGATTGTTCCTTTGCTTAGTTATCTACATACTAATTATCAATTTATCCCCCAAATTCTCCCTAAGTTGTATAAAATTCCTCTCAGTATGGCCAATCACTTCAGCTATTTATCAGTTATTTGGAGACATAGCTCTAGAAGGTTCTAACTGCCACGATGTGGATCAGTCTGGTTCTTCTGTTGTCTTAGGAAAAGTCTGGTTATTCTGTTGGGAATAAATTTTTAAGTTTCCCTTCTGGTAATGGTGCACAAGACAATTTAACAACATCCCCCCACCACCACCCACCCTCCACCACCAACACAACCTAGGCCCTCTGTTTTACTTCTCCTGAAAATAAAACCTCGCAACTATATCAGGGTAGAAGAGGGGCTTTGAGGATTTAATTGCTTCTCAAACTGCCTTCAAACCTCTAATTTTCAACCTTGCCTTCACCCTTCACTTTCAAGGTGTCACCATTCCCTGAGACCTTTGGGAGTCCCCAGGTATAAACTTGTTTCTCTGCCTCCCCCTCCATCAAGTTAAGGGTTCCATTCAGTTCTCAGATCAACTAAGTCAGTTACCAGGCAACCCGCTTCCTAACAGCCAACATTTTGTCATATTCATCTTTTAGGCTATTCTCTTTGTACTTGCCCTCTGATGCCCTCTCTCAGTGCCTACCGTCTTACTTGGTTTTCTCTTACCTTGGATGTGATGGAATTCCAGTTGAGCTATTTCAAATCCTGAAAGATGATGCTGTGAAAGTGCTGCACTCAATATGCCAACAAATTTGGAAAACTCAGCAGTGGCCACAGGACTGGAAAAGGTCAGTTTTCATTCCAATCCCAAAGAAAGGCAATGCCAAAGAATGCTCAAACTACCGCACAATTGCACTCATCTCACACGCTAGCAAAGTAATGCTCAAAATTCTCCAAGCCAGGCTTCAGCAATACGTGAACCGTGAACTTCCAGATGTTCAAGCTGGTTTTAGAAAAGGCAGAGGAACCAGAGATCAAATTGCCAACATCCACTGGATCATCGAAAAAGCAAGAGAGTTCCAGAAAAACATCTATTTCTGCTTTATTGACTATGTCAAGGCCTTTGTATGGATCATAATAAACTGTGGAAAATTCTGAAAGAGATGGGAATACCAGACCACCTAACCTGCCTCTTGAGAAATCTGTATGCAGGTCAGGAAGCAACAGTTAGAACTGGACATGGAAAAACAGACTGGTCCCAAATAGGAAAAGGAGTACATCAAGGCTGTATATTGTCACCCTGCTTATTTCACTTATATGCAGAGTACATCATGAGAAATGCTGGGCTGGAGGAAGCACAATCTGGAATCAAGATTGCTGGGAGAAATATCAATAACCTCAGATATGCAGATGACACCACCCTTATGGTAGAAAATGAAGAAGAACTAAAGAGCCTCTTGATTGAAAATTAAAGAAGAGAGTGAAAAAGTTGGCTTAAAGCTCAACATTCAAAAAACGAAGATCATGGCATCCAGTCCCATCACTTCATGGCAAATAGATGGGGAAACAGTGGAAACAGTGTCAGACTTTATTTTTTTGGGCTCCAAAATCACTGCAGATGGTGACTGCAGCCATGAAATTAAAAGACACATTCCTTGGAAGGAAAGTTATGACCAACCTAGACAGCATGCTAAAAAACAGAGACATTACTTTGCCAACAAAGGTCTGTCTAGTCAAGGCTATGGTTTTTCCAGTGGTCGTTATGGATGCAAGAGTTGGACTCTAAAGAAAGCTGAGTGCCAAAGAATTGATGCTTTTGAACTGTGGTGTTGGAGAAGACTCTTGAGAGTCCCTTCGACTGCAGGGAGCTCCAACCAGTCCATCCTAAAGGAGATCAGTCCTGGGTGTTCATTGGAAGGACTGATGTTGAAGCTGAAACTCCAATACTTTGGCCACCTGATGCAAAGAGCTGACTCATTTGAAAAGACCCTGATGCTGGAAAAGATTGAGGGTGGGGGAAGGGGACGACAGAGGATGAGATAGTTGGATGGCATCACAGACTCGATGGATATGGGTTTGAGTGAACTCTGGGAGTTGGTGATGGACAGGGAGGCCTGGCATGCTGCGATTCATGGGGTTGCGAAGAGTCAGACATGACTGAGCGACTGAACTGAACTTTGTATTGTGGTTTTATCTTATTGTTATCTCTTTACTTTCATTTTATAGGGATGTCAGGGGGACAAGAAAAGAAATGCATGTTCACTCTGGCATCTTAAATACAAGCTGAAATACAGCAATTCTGCTATATTTCCAAAAAGCCAAAATAAAGTAAGGGAGCAGATAAATATGAAGTCTCTGAACCCAGGACACCTGGTTTCAGAAATAGCTCCAGAGAAGTTATTTCACTTCTCTGTCCCTCAGTTTATTTTTAAGATAAAGAAAATAACAAACCTGCCTGAGATGTGCTGTGATCATAATATGAATTAATACATGCAAATTAGCTGACTGCCACATAAGTGCTCAATAAATCTTAGTTATTATTAGTGATTTCACTAAATCTGTGTGCATGCTTTCATAATAGCAAGGGGGAAATGGAAAATTTTTGCATGAGCTTTTGCAAAAATATTTGTTTCATATAAAAATCAATCCACTAAAATATATGTAATATAGTAAGAATTTATCTTCTAAATCTTCCTATTTATGTGCTCATTTTTTTTCTTTTTGTAAACATTTTTTTGACATGAACAGCTTTTGAAATTGTTATTGAATTTATTACAATATTGCTTTTTAATTATTATTTCTTCCAGCCCACTCCCCTCTAATTCACAATCCAGAAACAGGATTTTCCCTAAGGCTCCCTTTGCCCAAGAAACCAGTTGGGCATGAAGAAATGCTGCCCCCTTGTGGCCACGTCCCATAACAACTTTAAAACCGGTGTCATTCAGTTGCTACTTCATGTCTGATTCTTTGTGACACGAGGGACTGCAGCATGCCAGGATTTCCTGTTCTTCATCATCTCCCTGAGTGGCTCAAACTCATGTCTATCGAGTTGGTGATGCCATCCAACCATCTCATCCTCTGTCGTCCCCTTCTCCTGCCTTCAGTCTTGGTCTTTTCCAATGAGTTGGCTCTTTGCATCAGATGGCCAAAGTATCGGATCTTCAGCTTCAGTGTCAGTCCTTCCAATGAATATTCAGGACTGATTTCCTTTAGGATTGACTGGTTTGATCTCCTTGCAGTCCAAGAGACTCTCGGGAGTCTTCTCCAGAATCACAGTTCGAAAGCATCAGTTCTTCAGCACTCAGCCTTTTTTATGGTTCAACTCTCCCATTAGTATATATGACTACTGGAAAAACCATAGCTTTGACTATATGGACCTTTGTCGGCAAAGTGATGTCTTTGCTTTCGAATACACTGTCTAGGTTTGCCATAGCTTTCCTTCCAAGGAGCAAGCGTCTTTTAATTCCATGGCTGCAGTCACTGTCCACAGTGATTTGAGCACGAGAAAATTGTCATTGTTTCCATTGTTTCTCCATCTATTTGCCATGAAATGATGGGACCAGATGCCATGATCTTAGTTTTTTGAATGTTGAGTTTTAACTCAGCTTTTTCACTCTTCTCTTTCACCTTCATCAAGAGGCTCTTTAGTTCCTCTTTGCTCTCTGCCATTAGGGTGGTATTATTTGCATTTCTGAGGTTATTGATATTTCTCCTGGCAATCTTGATTCCAGCTTGTGATGCATCCAGCCCAGCATTTTCCATGATAAACTCTGCATAGAAATTAAATAAGCAGTGTCACAAAATACAACCTTGACATACTCCTTTCCCAATTTTGAACCAATCCACTGTTCTACGTCCAGTTCTAACTGTTGCTTCTTGACCAGCAAGCATACAGGTTTCTCAAGAGGCAGGTAAGGTGCCCTGGTATTACCGTCTCTTTAAGAATTTTTCAGTTTGCTGTGATCCATACAGTCAAAGGCTGTAGGGTAGTCAATGGAGAAGATTGATGCTGATGGGCTGTTTATATTCACAAGCCCTTAATCGGAGGTCTGGAATCTGAGACTGAGCTATGGGAGCTTTCTGCCGAGTTTGTTTTTGCTGTCCTGGTTTCCAGCACGTTGGGCTTTTCGTCACTTCCACTGTGCTGGGTTTCCTTCACATTCAGCCTCCACAGAGTGAGTTTTCACCGAGTTGGGCTTCTGCTGTGCTTGGTCCCCACATCACTGGGGCCGAGCCAAGGTTGCTTTGGGCAGGTTATATCCAGGTCACAGCACCAGATATGTTGGGAGGGTGTATAATTTCCTCAGTTCTGTCTTGCCACAACAAAGATTTGAAACTGCGGACTAGTGTTACAGCTTGGTTACAGCTCAGAGTTTTATTCAGCAAACAAAGGATAGTACACCCTCAAGACATGAGGGCGGGTTTGCCCCAAGGGAGAGGCCTGCTTCTGTTTTATGGTGTTTGGATTTTTGGCTGTGAGGCATGTGGGAAATTAGCCCCCCTACCAGGGATCAAACCCACATCCTGTGCACTGGAAGGCAAAGTCTTGACCACTGGACTGCCAGGAGAGTTCTCACTTTTTCTTCTTTTATTTGTTCCTGTTTGCTGACACCACATCCATTCTCAGTTCTCTTCTAATAACACATAAAGTAGTGAATGAATCTGTTACTCTGGCACCAGTTTGCCTCGCCTACTAGCCTCCTAATCCCATTCACTACAGGTTTCCCATCAACTAGTACCCAATCCCTTCTTTGGGTTTTCTTTTGTAGCTATACTTGGGTCTATATCAGAACATCAGCTGTAAGTTTTCGGCCCCCATTTCCTTACAGCTTGTTTTGTACTCTTTTTTACCTCTTATGGGTGCTTGCCATCAAAGGACATGCTTCCCTTCCTTATTAGCAGAAGTCAGTAACTAGAAACCATTCAATTTATATGTTCTGGAGGAAGTGATCAATTTTATACCATCATTTTGCTGATATTTGATAAAGAAAGAAGGCTATTAAGGTGGTTCCCACTTCCTCGGCCTGGCTGCCCATTTCTGGGACCGCAGCATCACTCTCTACACAGCCAGTGCTTCAGAGGCAGAAAAGGGCTTCAAAATCTTCCATAACCCTTGATTCATGCAAGTGTTTCAATAAATGAATGTTTTTGCCTTTCTCCACAGAAGTAAAACACTACACACTAGATTTTATTTGCTAACTACTCAATCAAATTTCTAACTATTCGTGTGTTATATAAGTATGGGTGTACTTAATTATATGTGTTTTTTTAAATGACTGGAAGGAAAAGTACTACATACAACATTTATCCTTACAAATCTGTGGTTTTCTATCTATTATATATTTGGATTGAGCTCTTGCCTTTCATCTTCCATGACTAACCCATTTGGAAACCCTCCCCCATCCCTGTGTCTTGTTTACTGTTTTATTGGTGGGTCCTTACACATTCTTTCCCCAGTTGTCTGCTTGGGCTTATTTTGGCAGCTTCTAAATTGGATTCCACTGAAAATAACTTCCTTCAGACACTTCAAGACCTCTTTTTCACAGGTCAGAGGTCGAATCCTGCTTAGATCAGAGCAACTTGCTAGAGTGGCAGAGCAGAGGCTTGTTGGCTGTGCCCTAAGCAAACCTTGTTCTTTTGCTTTAGAGCTAGAAAGCACCGGGGTTACTATACATTCTTTGGAGCGGATGAAAACACCATTGAGTGGGCAGTTTTTATTTCTTTTCTCTATTTGTATCAGTTTATCCAAATCTATAATCCTTTGGTGGGGCAGAGGGATATAAAAAATGCAGTGTCTTAGTGCATTTATGTAAAATCCTTTTGTAAACTTGAAAAATGCTACATGACTATCTATAAGCAATTATTATCTTCTCAGATATGGGGTAGTTTCTTCAACCAGCTGATACTTTTACCATTAACGTCCTTTAGAGAAGGAAAAACAATCATTAAGTATAAGCTTACTTGGTTTCAAGAAAGGTCAGAGATGCCTGCTCATGATGCCAGTCAAAAGCCTCAAAAATCTGGGTCATTGATCATTGAAGAATGATAAATATTAGAAAGTGACAGGATCCTCTTAGTCATTAAGTGTCCAGCATCACCAACAGTTGAGTTCAGTCACTCAGTTGTGTCTGACTTTTGCAACCCCATGGACTGCAGCACGCCAGGTTTCCCTATACATCACCAACTCACAGAGCCTACTCAAACATGTCCATCAAGTCAGTGATGCCATCCAATCATCTCATCCTCTGTCGACCCCATCTCCTCCTGCCTTCAATCTTTCCCAGCATCAGAGTCTTTTCCAATGAGTTGGTTCTTCGAATCAGGTGGCCAAAGTATTGGAGTTTCAGTTTCAACATCAGTCCTTCCAATGAATATTCAGGATTGATTTCCTTTAGGATTGACTGGTTTGATTCTCCTTGCAGTCCAAGGGACTCTTTAGCATCTTCTCCAACACGACAGTTCAAAAGCATCAATTCTTCAGTGCTCAGCTTTCTTTATAGTCCAACTTATATGCAGAGTGCATCATGCAAAATGCCGGACTGAATGAAGCACAAGCTGAGATCAAGATTGCTGATAGAAATATTAATAACCTCAGATATGCAGATGACACCACCCTTATGGCAGAAAGAGAAGAAGAGCTAAAGAGCCTCTTGATGAAAGTAATAGAAGAGAGTGAAAAAGTTGGCTTAAAATTCAACATTCAGAAAACTTAAGATCATGGAATCTGGTCCCATCACTTCATGGCAAATAGATGGAGAAACAATGGAAACAGTGACAGATTTTATTGTGGGGGTTGGGGGGGGGCTCCAAAATCACTGCAGATGGTGACCGCAGCCATGAAATTAAAAGACGCTTGCTCCTTGGAAGAAAAGTTATGACCAACCTAGACAGCATATTAAAAAGCAAAGACATTAGTTTGCCAACAAAGGTCCATCTAGTTAAAGCTATGGTTTTTCCAGTAGTCATGTATGGATGTGAGAGTTGGATCATAAAGAAAGCATCACCATACTGTCCTGTATATGAGACTGTCCCTGTACTTATTCCTTCAAACACACTTTGCAAACGTTTTATCCTCATGATATAATCAGAGTATCCCTAAATATTATCATGGGATGTGTATAAGCCATCTTTTGAAACTGATAAATCAAGTAGAGAGACTATTATCTGCTCTGTGTTAAAATGACTTAAGGATAACACAGGGTTGTCCAACGAAGGCCCATAGGTGAAATCTAGCCTGCCTTTAAATAAAATTTTATTGGAACAGTCATGCTCATTCATTTCCATATTATCTATGGCTGCTGTTATACCGCAACAGAAACGCTGAGTAGTTGCAACACACACTGTATAGCCCACAAAGCCAGAAATATTTAGTATGTGGCTCCCTCAAACAAGTATGCTTGCCCCTTGCTGCATTACAGTGGAATGCTTGCTGCATTCCAGAGTATCAGCATACCTACTAAAATCCCAATCCTATAAAGCTTTAGTAAAGAAACCTCTTTCATGGCATGGACCTTCCAGCAGGAATGAAACAGTTAATTAAGGTAATACTTAGCTCTTAAAAAATTACCTGTTTTCATTTTAGTTACCTTGAGAATACAGAGGTATTGTTTGTTTGCTTCAGTTTTGTGTTTCTGATCTTAAAAAGGAAGGAGACTAAAGTCTCCACAGGGAGTAAAAGTCATTTTGAAAACAGAATATATCTTTTTTTATACAGACAGATGAGCTTTTGTAGGTTGAATCTCATGTCACTAATAGAGTTTTAATAATTTATAATCTAAGTATATAAATAAAAAGTCTGAGTTTTACAAAACTCTGGCAAAGATTTTCTTGAAAACAGAAAGTAAAACTTTAGTAACTGCAATTTGTAGCTATTGGAGACTTACCACATGGTCTATGTTTTCTAAGTATACCAGTTTATATATCTTTGATCTAATTTCTGACTGTACATATTGATTATTGATTGTTGTATGACAAGTTACCCCCAAACTCTTCATACACATGCCTGACTGCTTCAGTATCCTCATGATACAATGGTTGGCTTCCCCAGAGCTAGTGATCCAAGAGAAAAGGGCAAGGCAGAAGCTAACAAGTCTCCTATAACAGAGCCTTGGAAGTCACACTTGGCCATTTCTACAATAGTCTCTTGGATACACACAGATCAAGCCTATTCTGTGTGGAGATGAGAATTCATGAAGGGCCATCTCAGAGGCTGGCCACCACACTATAATTCTTTGTTCATATATTCCTTATAGTAACTTTAAAGAGTAGTTTCATACATGTCTATATTTCCTTATCCGCAATTATAAAATCCGTCAGGCCCTGGAAACAAATGGTTCCCTTATAACTCTATTGCCAGACAAACTTTACCAACTTGCATTCATCTGCCAACTAAAACCTGGTCTAAAGTGCTAAGAGGCCAGTCACAGTCCCTATTTATCTCATTTGGTGTGAACATTTCTATATTTGATAGCATAAGTGCATTTGATTCATGTGGTGTGATCCCAGACTCTCCTGTAATGTTATGTAATATAAAATACTGAACCATATTATTTTTCTAAACTAAAAGAGTATGAAGTCTAAAAGATACTTGAAACTGTCCAGCCTCACTACTGAGTTTATGAGAACTCTTCTGATGCTAGAGGCCACATATAATTAGTTATAATTCTCCTGGAGAAATCAACACACAATAACAAAGAAAGTATCCAAGAAGAAACAAGTCATCTCCTAATTGGTAGCTGAAAAAACAATACCTCAAAAATGAGAACCAACACCCTTTCTCTCCAGTCTCTTCCCATCGCCACTGTCTACAGTCCTCTCTTTCTTTCTGCAGTTTTCTTTCTCCTCTTTCACCTACACAATTTTGTTCCTCCATGTTCGTCTTCCATTTTTTCATGACATTTCCAAAATAAAACAATTACTCCCCCCAAAGTGTTAACAAAACAAACAAAAAGGATCCGTAGTACCGACAACTACAGTATGCACATATCTGACTGTCTGATTCATAGCAGAGACTACGCCATGCTCATGGGTCCACCTCGGCCTTCAGCCAGAGCAGACAATTCACAGAAGTGACAGCTTCTCACTTATACCACCCTTGTTGCTCTGTTTCTACACCTGAGGGCTTATCCGGTGACGGCACTTCGGCAGTCCAGTAGCACCAGGCATTGAACATCTTCAACCAAGGAGGAAAAGAAGTTGGTCGATAAACATTCCAGCTTCCCCAACACCTCACAGAACCAATTCTTTTTTTCTCACTGACTTTTAAGTCACCTGCAGGTCCAGGCAACTCCTCAGGGTAGCTGCCCCCCACCATGTGACCTCCACCACACCTCCACATACCACGCACCTCCACAGTCACCAACTACACCTCCCTAGGTAGAGGTGAGTTCTGCACCAGCAAGCAGCGCTTAACGCTCCCACGAAGTGCCGGACGCCCCTGCTGCTCACATTTCATTAGCCAAAGTGTGTCATGTGTCCACGCCTAACTTCAAGGTAACAGGAGATGAAATCCTTCCATGTTCCCCACAGGAGAAGCGAACGAGGTGTTGGGGAATAAGGGTAACGCCAGCCATGTGTACGGTAAGCCTCCCTTTGCCAATTGCGTTTTCTTCCACATGGCTCTGAGACTGCTCCATGTCCTAGTGCATGTAGCTTTAGCCCCTTCGCATTGCTGTCCAGTATCGTACAACCATGACTCTATCATAATCTATTATTTTCTACCGATGGTTATTCCATTTAAGTTATTTCCAATTTTCTGTTCAAACAAACAAGCTTGCTATGAATATTTAATATGTGTAACACAAATTTCTCTAGGTTGCTATTCTAATTTAATTGCCTATTTTATGAGGAAGCCATGCTGCATCATAGGAAGGGGTCAAGAAAAGACTGAACCACTTGGTGTACAGGCTTATCATGGAAAGCTCAGAGATGTACAGAAATCTAAACCACCATCCCCATGCTGTCTATTCATGTTTGTGCTAAAGAAATAAAGTGATAGTATTTTCAGACTGCTTTTCTTTCCTCACTGAACAGAACAAAAAGCCAAGGTTATTCACAATGCAGCATTTGGCTAACAAGCACCCAAATCAGATAGTCTAGTAATTTTCTGCATCCTACTCAAACTCTATTGAAAATTATGAGAGCAATTGCAAGTTAATATTACTAATAGAAGACACACCTTTGAAGCCTTCTGCAAATGTCAAGATGAGTGAAGTGTTTGACAAGACAAAGAAGATGAATCGACTACAATGCTTTCCACTTGAGAGTGAAACAACCCAGTGCTAACGCCATAAACCATTTCCTCAGAACAAAATGTGCTAGGGGAAAAACTGATGAGATGGAGGGAAGGCAAAAAAATTCCTCTTTCTAAAAGTCGAGGACAGGGACAAAATAATAATAAAAATTCAATTGAGTGAGACTAACTTTGTAACAACTATCAAACAGGAAGGTCAGCAACATAATTGCTTATGTATAGCTGGACCTAAAGTTAGAACTGGGAGATTTTTCATAGCGCTTTCCATTCAAGGTGAGTGCAAAGCTTTATCTGAGTCATTTTTACTAAATGGCACCTCCTGCTTTGTTTTTCGCTTTCTCATTCTGTTTGTCTGAGCTATCATTCCTTACATCATTTTCAATATCACAGGTGAACTTTTGTTTAGTCACTAAGTTGTGTGTGACTCTTGTGATCCCATGGACTGTTGCCCGCCAGGCTCTTTTGTCCATGGAATTTTCCAGGCAAGAATACTGGAGTGGGAAGTTCCTTTTATGCAGTGCCAAAAACTCATTCTTTAGCATAGATACAAAATGCCAGTTAATTCAAATCACCTAAAAGACTTCTAAAAGTGCCTTATTGAAGAAATGATTTCTTTTTCCCAATCACTGTTCATAAACGATCAGATTACCATTGGACGCCATGCAAGTGTTCACTGTTTTCATTAAGTGATCCTGGGGTGAAGTCAAAAGACGATTTGTCTAAATACAGACTTAACAGACACCTGGGACACCGACACATCTCACTGAAGAAAAGCCTGGCTCACAGTGTCATCTCATTGTTTTCGAGCAGCAGTTTGTCATTGCCATTTAAGAAGAAAGAAAACCATAGGTAAATATTAATAAAAGGAAAAAAAAACAGAATTTTTGGATTATTGCTGACAGATTCTTCCCCAGCATTTGCAGGATTGGGACAAGAGTACCCACGAAGGCTCACTTATCACATGTCTTTGTAACAACCTGGAAACCCAGGTTTGAATGGAGAATTCTAAGAGTCTTTGAGAGGGAACATGGCCCCATGGGAAGCCTGGGGCCTGCTCCCTTCTATTCTTTTCCCTCACCTCTCTCTACTCCCCGTGGCAAATTTGTACACACGTGTGTAGACACCCTAGTCTGCACCTCAGGTCTGTCCCAATCCCCCACAGTCACCCTTCAGCTACTCTCTGGGTCTATGTGTTCACGCTAGTTTCATCATCTGCTCTCAAGATGACAGACTGGGGGAAGATGGCCTTGCAGGCCCTCAGTTCAAGTGTAAGCATGGGGCTCTTTAAACAAGCACACAACAGGGAACACAGGTCCTGATAGACACATGCCCATGGGCCCCAGACTCCTCTCCCCGTAGATAGGGCACAGTGGAGGAGGACCAGAGTAGAGCCTCTAGATTACAGGCCCAGTTTAGGGGGTCCTCTTAGCAAGCCTAAAGCCAGTACTGACCAATGAAACTGGTTTCTTTTCTTTGAAGAAAATCGGCTATCAAGAAAGGACTACACATTCAAAATCATCTCTGCCAGAGCTTCATTCAGGGTGATAGTTCCAGCCTGCATGGGATAGAAAAGTTAGAACAGGTGAAAAAAGATTCATATAAGGGGTGTTTGAAAAGGCAGAGATCGATCGTGGGAAGTTTCACAGGGGATGATGGGACAAAAGAAAGCTCTTGAATCTAAAGAAAGAAACAGAATGAAGGTGGGAGGACTCTTCCTTCATATCGTGTACTTCTTTGTATTATACCTCCTCTCCTCATTAATTCATATCACTCATAACGGAGTCTTAAAAGACCTGCTGTGTGGTGACACTTAGACAATGACAAGAAGGGGACAAAGAGAATGTCAGTGTAAGAGTTCCTATCCTCAGCAATTTTGGAATCTGCTTGAGAAAACCAGACACTTAAAAGCAAAAGCAATAGAGTGGAGAGAGGTGGTTTGTGCTCAAGCACCAAAACACAGAGCGTGTGAGTTCAGTAAAGGTAGAGAGCACCAGGGTGAAGTGGCTGGGGAAAGGCTGCTTCAATTCCAGGGCAGTCTTGTCAGAATTAATAAGATTTTACGGTTTCTGGAGAAGAAAAAAAAAAAAATCTTTGTTTCTCAAGAGCAATTTCTCAGTGTTCACTTTCTAGTTCTACTCTGAGTCATTTCTATTAAAATCAAAATAAATCAGCCAGACAATCTAAGTAGGCAAAGATAGAACCAAACGTCAGAAACTCTACTGCCAACTGTGCTCCATTTCCTCGTGTGGTAATTCAGACACACACCAAGAGAGGTAATAACCACACACACCATCCATCTCCTCCAGAGGGTTACATGCTTAAAATGAGGAATATTAATACTGACATGTACTTAACACATTATCTTTGAGTATTTCACAGTCAGGATAGAGGAGATACAAGGTAAGAATTGTTGCCATTAGATACAGTTTAAGTGTCACTTACTGCAGAACACAAAAGGTCATTTCTTTAGTTGTGTGACTCAGAAATTCATTTCTATTAGGCTCTGTATTAAACATAAAATAATCATGGAAGGAAGTTGGCACTCTAGGGTATAAAACTGAAAATTTTAGGGTTCAGATTAGAGACTCTGAGGGGAAAACACACCCCTATGTTTCTCTTCTACTCCCAGTCTTCTAGTACAGCACTGCTTTATTTCTGAACACATGCATTTTTTCACATATCAAGCAAGTCTTCCACACCAGCTAGCTGTTCAACAGTTTAACTCAATTTTGACACTATCTTAAGTGTTCAGTTCTAGAAGACTACCACACACTCCCCCTTCCTTCCCCACCACTTCAGATGCCAATTTCAAGCCCAGATTGTTACCTGTACTTCCAAGCAACTAGCTGTAAATCAGAGATAGCAATGACTGAGAATTCAGTAAAATAGTCTATGTACTAGCTTACTGGTTTATTACAAAGGATTTGAACAGCCAGATGAAGAGATACATAGGATGAGGTCTGGAAAAGTCTGGAGAACACACGTTTCTCTTTGTCCCCATGGAGTTTGGAATGCACCACTCTTGCAGCAAAGGGATGCATTCTTGTTCACCCACCTAGAAGCTCTCTGAACCCCACCTTTTTAGGTTCTATCAAGGCTTCATTATGTAGGGATGATTGATTGGTCATTGATTGCTAATAATCAATTCAAATTCCAGACTCTCTCCCCTCCCAGGAAATCAGATCAGAAGGTGGGGATCAAAGTTTCAGCGGTTACACAAACACACACACACACAAACACCAGTCTCCACCATCCTTTCCCAAAGTTACCTCATTAACATAAATTCAGGTGTGATTGAAAGGGGCTCATTATAAGTAACAAGATACCCTTTTCCCCTTTATCATTCTGAAGCTATTTTAGGAATTGGAACTATTTGAGGACAAAAGTCCAAGTGTTATAACAAAAGACTCTTCCATTGCTCTTTTGGCTTAGGAAATCACAAGCAATTTAAGAGATAGGAACAGAGATAAAGATCACATATACATTCCTCTTTATAAATCACAATATCACAGGGACCAATGGATTCATCAAGAATAGAATCCAGGGATTCCTCTGGTGGTATACTGGATAAGAATCCATCTGCCAATGCAGGGGACATGGGTTTGATACCTGGTTCGGGAAGATTACACATGCTGCGGGGAGACTGAGCCCATGCACCGTAACTGCTGAGACCGTGTGCTTCAACTACTGAAGCCCAGGTGCCTAGAGTCTGTGCTCCTCAACAAGAGAAGCCACCACACTGAGAAACCCAAGCACCACAACTAGAGAGTAGCCCCTGCTCACCGCAACTAGAGAAAGTCCAAGTGCAGCAACAAAGACCCAGTACAAGCAAAAATAAAATAAATTATTTTTTTAAAAAAAGAATTGAGTCCAGGGATTTCCCTGGTAGTCCAGTGGCTAAGACTCTGTACCCTCAATGCAGGGGGGCTGGGTTCCTTCCCTGCTCAGGGAAGTAGATCCCACATGCCACAACTAAAGATCTGGCATGCCACAACTAAGACCTGATGCAATCCAATAAATTAATTACAAAATAAAAAAAGAATAGAGTCCAGAGAGCAGGTGACACAAGTTTTACCTTATCACAAAGTAGCACACATGGCTAAGCAGCACCTATACCAGAGAAGTTGAAACAGCATTCTTTGGGAAAGACTCAGAGAAAGGATCATTAGCAGATGTACAGGTCCCCTGTTGCCCATCTATCCTAGGGCAGCCCACAGAAATCTAACAAGGCTGGAGGTCAGATTCGGAGCCTGATTACAGAAGCACCAGCCCCTGACTAAGTATAATCACAAGCCAGAATTTAATAGCAATATGACTTACCAAAATATTGCCCCCAACTGTATCCTGTCAATTCCACATGAGGGATTGGAAGAAGCACCAGGATCTCTACTAGTTGGGTCAAGGTACTGGGATCTAAGCCTCTGATTGCAGTTAAATGACAGCAAACAGCAACAGGATTCACTACATCAACCATCACAGCTGTGGAAGCAACTGTCACTCTTCTTACATGGGTAGGGGTCAGGGATGGCAGGAACCTACACCAGCTTTGTGGTTGACCTGTATCATATCTATTTTCCATAGAAGTTTGCAGACTATCTCTTTCCTCTTTTTCTTGGAGGCCAACTTACAGGGTATAAGTGTTGGATAAATGAACCCTTACCTTAAGGAAGGCTATTTAGATAAAAATCACTCTAGGTAACATGATTTGGAATTCATCTTAATAAAAACAGATGAACAATATACTGGAGTAGAGTCCAAACAGAAGGCAACTAGTTCTTTTCAGTTGCTTGGTCATGTCAGACTCTTTGCAACCCCATGGATGCCAGGAAGCACATCAGGCTTCCCTGTCCATCACCAACTCCCGGAGTTTGCTCAAACTCATCCTGTCCATCGAGTCGATGATGCCATCCAACCATCTTATCCCCTGTTGTCCCCTTCTCTCCCTGCCTTCAATCTTTCCCAGCATCAGGGTCTTTTCCAATGAGTCAGTTCTTCACATCAGATGGCCAAATTATTGGAGCTTCAGCTTCAGCATCAGTCTTTCCAGTGAATATTCAGGACTGATTTCCTTTAGGTTTGACTGGTTGGATCTCCTTACAGTCCAAGGGACTCTCAAGAGTCTTTCCCAACACAACAATTCAAAAGGATCAATTCTCTGGCACTCAGCTTTCTTTACAGTCCTACTCTCACATTCATACATGATTACTGGAAAAACCATAGGTTTGACTAGATGGGCCTTTTGTTGGCAATAATAGTGGATTTAATCAATGATGCTAATTTTTTCAGCCCTCCCTGTAACCACACACTTTGTCATGTGACTTGGCAGTTCTTCCTTAAGAAGTAGAGAATGTTTCCCTGCCACTCATTCCATGATTCAGCCATTTGATTGTTTTGATGTTAGGATATTTGCAAATGTTAACAAGCGGACACTCGTTAAAGTGCCTGGGAAGTCAGGTTTGCTCTCAAACTTCTGCATTGCCAAGAGAAGGATGTTGAGGAGGAAACATTTTCCCTTCTTGCCTTCTAGGTTCCGTGGTTGGTCTAATAAATTGAAATAAGACAGATTAACAAGAGAAAAACAAATTTAATTTTGTATGTATGGGAGCCCCGTAAAGCCATGAGACTCCCTGGCAGTCAGGCAACCGAGGCTTATGTATCGTCCTGAGCTAAGGAGAAGCGGGTAGGGGTGCAGGGCTTCAGAGGCAAGAAAGTTCATAGGAAGATGAAAAGAGCAAATGTTTGGTAAGCAAACAATTATTTCTGATATAAAATGTTATGTCTGGTAATAGCTCTCTCCCTGGTTCAAATATCCTATCTAAATTGTTTCAGGCAGTTAAGGTGGAAGTAAAAAAGCTCTACCTGAGTCTGCTGGGCACCAATTATCTTCAGTTTGAAATAATCCACATGCCAAAGTGGTACATTCTGGCACAGCCTGCCCTGAACTCCCTCAAGGACATGGCCAGCTATTCTACTCATCCCAGGAAGAGGACTAGATCAGAGCCCCCAGGCAAGCTCAGTCTGAATTGGCCAGACACCAGCAGAACCACTCAGCTGACCCCAGCTTAGATCAGCCAACTTCCAATCTGAACCACAGAGCTGAAATAATAATGATTTTTATTTTAAGCACTAAGTTCTAGGGTGACAGCAATAACTGAGTGGTACAATGTTCAAAACTACCTTAGGAAGTGTTTTCACTTTCAACACACTAAAAATGGTATAAGGGATGACACTGAAGGGCTAAGGGGAAATTCTCTAGCAATGGCATCAGTGCATATAAAGAAAGGTATCACAAAAGCAATTAAATCATCTGAAAAATGTCAGAAATACATAAGTATTGCTAATTAGGGGAAGTAAAAGAAGTAAAACAAAGCTCAAGAGCCTATCCATAGTCATATGTACCTTAATGCTAGTAATATGCCCAACAGAGCAGTCTTCATTTTGTCTTTACTAAATCTTTTTAAATTAACAAGGTTCTTCACTTTATATTATAAAATAATATATCTTTATCTTCCACAAAGATATATAATCATGAAAATATTATTAAGATGATTTATAAGCTAAAGGGAGTAGAAATAGATCAAATATGCTCATATTTCCATATCTCCAAATTTCCATCAAATTCATAACACAATTCCATCAAGCTGACGGCACTTAATATATATTAGTTGGTGAACATTTTCATAAGGTGGAAGAAACAAAATCTAATAAAAAGAATTCCACTTTGAGGCAAAATTGGTTTATTATTCAGGACACCATCAGTCTCAGAAATTAATTCAACAATTTTTAGGTCTAGTACATTCAGAGCTTCTTTCTTTGTTGATCAATGAAACTATTCTTTCTGGGAAAAACCTTTATCTTACTACCTCTATTTACACCATGGGATTAGAAGAGTCCAGGCAGATATCTAGAATCAGATCAAACAGATCAGATGTACCTGTGTGAGCTCTATCAGAAATGGGAATTATAAAAGAGAGAAACAGAGTTGATGGCTCTCACCAAGAAGCATATAGTCTAGTTGCATCTTTCAGTGAGATGAGTATTCAAGGAGTAGAATGGATGGGGTGGGGCAGGGATGAAGCTAGGGGGATACTGGATCATGTAGCAGTTAAAAGAAGAAAAGGTAACTTCTAGAGTCATTAAGAAAAGCTCCATGGAGGAAACAGTACATACATTAGGTTTCAGATAGGCTAACTGGCCAGCCAGAGGAAGACAATGATTCAAAGACTCACAACAACAAAAACAAGAAACATAACAGAAATAAATGTTATTGAATGAAGACTAATGAAAACTCTTATACTATCAGAATACCTTTAGACTATGAACAAATATTAATTTCAATCCAATCATGCATCTGAAAATAAATGCCCTCTGCATGATTTATAGTCTCTTATTTTAGAATCCCAAGGACTTCTTCCTATTATGAAACACTTATTGCCCCATCAATCAATAAGTAACAAAATTTTAAGGAATAAGTAACAAGAGAACTGAAACCCAGCAGGTGCCTATGGGGCCTTTCTGGGTACAAACAGTTTCTGACCACTCCCCCCTTACTTGTTTGTAGGAAATGGGCTTCATTCAGCTTCCCAGACTTTCCCTGAGTTCCAAAAGGTCAGATTCAAACAGTTGTTAAATAGGGAAAGAAGAGGATGTGGAGACAAGGGAGGCACAGTCAATAAGCAATAGTACAGCCTAGGGGTTCCTCCTCAGGCAATGAGTTCTTCTACAGTTAGTAAGCCCCTCACCCAGACTTTTTTTTCTTGGGCTCCAACATCACAGCAGACAGTGACTACAGCCATGAAACTAAAAGATGCTTGCTCCTTGGAAGAAAAGCTACGACAAACCTACATAATGTCTTAAAAAGCAGAGACATCACTTTGCCAACAAAAGTCTGTATAGTCAAAGCTATGGTTTTTCCAGTAGTCCTATATGGATGTGAGAGCTGGACTGTAAAGAAAGCTGAGCGTCGAAGAATTGATGCTTTTAAACTGTGGTGCTGGAAAAAACTCTTGAGAGTCCCTTGGACTGCAAAGAGATCAAACCAGTCGATCCTAAAGGAAATCAGTCCTGAATATTCATTGGAAGGACTGATGCTGAAGCTGAAACTTCAATACTTTGGCCACCTGATGTGAAGAGCCAACTCATTAGAAAAGACCCTGATGTTGGGAAAGATAGAAAGCAGGACGAGAAGGGGACAACAGAGGGACAAGATGGTTGGATGGCATCACGGACTCAATGGACATGAGTCTGAGCAAGCTCTGGGAGCTGATGAAGGATAGCAAAGCCTGGTGTGTTGCAGTCCATGGGGTCACAAAGTGTTGGACACAACGGAGCAATTAAACACCACCCAACTAGAGAATGTTAACTCCCAGCAAAGCACAAGATTCCTAGAGCACCATCTTGTTACCTCACCACCAACCAATCAGAAGGAACTCACATCCTGTAGCCCAAATTTTGCCTTTAAAACTTCTCCCTGAAAACCATTGGGGAATTCTGGTCTTTTGAGTATAAGCCACCCATTCTTCTTGCTTGGCCTTCCAATAAACCTTTCTCATTTCAAATTCCTACACTTCCATTTGTTTGACTTCACTGTGTCTTCAACACTAGAAGGCAATGGCACCCCACTCCAGTACTCTTGCTTGGAAAATCCCATGGACGGAGGAGCCTGGTGGGCTGCAGTCCATGAGGTCGCTAAGAGTCGGACACGACTGAGCAACTTCACTTTCATGCATTGGAGAAGGAAATGGCAGCCCACTCCAGTGTTCTTGCCTGGAGAATCCCAGGGACGGCGGAGCATGGTGGGCTGCCGTCTATGGGGTCGCACAGAGTTGGACACGACTGAAGCGACTTAGCAGCAGCAGCAGCAAGGTCACCTAACTTCTGTCTTCCCTTTTCCTATTCTCCTAGTACCTAGTTCTGCCATACCTCTGGTTCCAGAAAAGCAGGACTGCACACATTTGCTGCCTTTAAGAAGCAGAGCCACACAAATGAACTGAGAATACCAACTATTTAGGTTGGTGAAAAAGTAACTGTGGTTTCAGACCATGAATTTTAAATCATTATAACTAGGCTCAAACACAACTTTATTAATCAAAATAGGAACCATTACAGTCAACATATTTTTGCCAAATGAAAAATAAGCTGGTTTATTCTTGTAGGGTCAAAATCCATGCTTTGGGATTCAATGAGCTCTTGGAAAGAATTTTCTGCCTCCTGCTAGCTGTGGAAGCATTTTCCCTGCAAACAGTTATCAAGATGCTTCTAGAAGTGGTAGTCGGTTGCTGACAGGACAGGTGAATATGGCAAATAAGGCAAGACTTCATAGCCCAGTTTGTTCAAATTTTGAAGTATCGGTTGTGCAACATGCAGTTGGGCATTGTTGCGAAGAACTGGGCTCTTTCTGTTAGCCAGTAACAGCTAGGCACTGCAGTTTTCAGTGCATCTGATCGATTTGCTGAGCATACTTCTCAGCTGTAATAGTTTCACCAGGATTCAGAAAGCTGTAGTGGATCAGATTGCAGCAGACCACCAAACAGTGACCATGACCTTTCTCGGTGCAAGTTTGGCTTTGGGAAGTACTTTGGAGCTTCTTCTTGGTCCAATCACTGAACTGGCTGGTTGTCATACATAATTCACTTTTTGTCACATGTCACAATAGGATGGAGAAATGGTTCATTGTTGTTGTGTTGAATAAGAGAACATGACACTTCAAAATGATTTTTTTTTTCAGTCAGCTCATGAGGCATCCACTTATCAAGCTTTTTCATCTTTCCAGTTTGCTTCAAATGCTGAATGACTTCAGAATGGTTGACAGTGAGTTGTTTGGCAACTTCTCATGTAGTTTTAAAAGGATCAGCTTCAATGACGGTTCTCAGTTGTCGTTGTCAATTTCGGATGACTGGCCACTATGCTCCTCATCTTGAAGACTCTCATCTCCTTTGTAACTTCTTGAATCACCACTGCACTGTATGTCTGTTAGCAATTCCTGGGCCAAATGTGTTGCTGATGTTGCAAGTTGTCTCCACTGCTTTACAATCCATTCTGAATTCAAATTTTAAAAATTGCTTGAATTTGCTTTTTGTCTAACATCATTGCCCTAGTCTAAAATAAATATAAAATAAACAGCAAGCAATAAGTCATTAGCAAAAAAAAAAACCACAAAGTGAGAAATATGCATTAAAATCATGTATAACATAACCATGTTTATGTAAGAATATATTCCAATATTAAATGGCAAAGTTCAACAATGCAAAAGCACAATTAATCCTGTACCTGATAGCAAGAATTGACCCTCATACCAATAAAAGCCTTCATTAGACACCAAATAACCTGAAATTCCTTTTCTACCTTTGAAAAAAAAAATTAAGCAAAACCTAAACTTTTAGTTAAAACTGTGTCAATAGCTTTTTCTTTCTTACTTTCTTATCATATACAAAACATCTAAATCTTCACAATTAAGGATCCATCCCCTGAACATTCCTGCATTTTAAGCATATCATTATTAATTAGAGAAAGGCTATGGTCATGATGTAAATAAGCAGTAGGCTTTAAAGCACACTTCCCAACACCGGCTCATGGCTGCAAGGGCGGGCAAAGGCAGGTGGTATGGGCTGAACAGCATGGGACAGGGGAATAGAAGGAAAGAAGAAAATCTGAGGTCCTATTAACCAAAATGTCTCCTCTCTGTGTGACAGTCCCACACCTGACAGGGAGCAGAACTCCACTTTACAATCTTCTGAAAACCAAAGCTTTCAAGCTAATGCTGCTTCAAGGTACATCATTCTGCCAGAGGTGGCAATACCTTAATTTGTCACTGTCAAGCAGGCAAATTTCTTTAAGGTCTTGCTCACTGTTATTCCATTCTGCCATGTCTGGACACACGAGCTTCCTGATACAACACGCTGGAGATCAACTTCTGGGATATCAGACAGAGCACATTACTCTGAACTGCCTGCCATGTTAACTGTCCTGGAAAGAGTGATGTGACTCAGGTCAGGATATTTGATAGGGCACAGGCCGTCCAAATATTTCTGTGGTCTTAGCCGTGATGCCTTTAGGAGAGAATGCTGATGAGCAGATACATATTTTTCTGATACTGAACATTGATTTTGAAACACTAATTCATAACACGTGAACTGCTTCATCCTTCTTCCTATTAGAGGACACAAATCAATCTCTCAGTGCACAAGGAGAACTGAAGTATGAGCCCACAGGATTTCTCTCCAGAAGCATCCAGAGACTTCCTTCGAGGTTGGGTCAAAAGTCCCCTGTAGAAAATCCCACTAGAGGTTTCCAGGGTCCTTTCCCTGCATCTAATTCAAGGGACTCTGGATTGGTTAAGAGACAAGTACAACCCAAATCATTAGGCTCCACCCTCTCCCTGCCCTGCATATGCTTCCCCCGTGCACTTCACTAGCTCCTGTTTTGAGAGTTTTTCACTAAAGAACAGAACCAAGACAAGATTTTTTGTGTGTTATTTCCCAAAAGGCTCTGGGGAAAATAATACTTAACTCTGACACATGATGTAGGAGTGTGCAGTTAAAGGTTGACAGAAGCCAATATTTACAATGTTATTTAGAAATGATAGGACACTTAGTTACAAAATCTTTGAAACCTTTATAATAACTCTCTTCCAAGGGTCCTTGCTGTGGCATCAGCTTATGGTCAGAAACTGCCTTACAACCAAGACATTCAGTGCTTGGAAGATGGCAGCCAAATAAGACATTCAAAACTTCCCCTGCAACCATCCGAAGAAGCCGTCTCTGTGCCAAGGGGTAGGGAAGAAAACTGGCCCTTAAGGATCAGGGTAGACAAGTGAATGTTGCCAGATTATCAGATTCCATAGGAACCCCACCACCAGTATGAGGATAGACGTAAGTCAGATTGCATTTTTACAGGCCCCTATGTTTAAGGACTTCCCTGGTGGCTCAGACAATAAATAATCCACCTACCATGCGGGAGACCTGGGTTCGACCCCTGGGTTGGGAAGATCCCCTGGAGAAGCAAAAGGTTACCCACTCCAGTATTCTGGCCTGGAGAATTCCATGGACTGTATAGTCCATGGGGTCGCAAAGAGTCAGACACGACTGCAGGACTTTCACTTTCACTTTAGCTTTATAAGAAACTGCCAAAGTGAGTTGTAGCAATTTTAGTGTCTCACCAGCAATCTGTGAGAGTTCCTGTTGCTCCACATCCTTGCCACTTTTGGTGTTGTCTTTTTTTCTTAATATTTTAAAAAATATTTATTTATTTGCCTGTGTTGGGTCTTAGTTGCAGTATGTGAGCTTAGTTGCCTCATGGCGTATGGGAACTCAGTTCCCTTACCAGGTTATGAACCAGCATCCCCTGCATTGGAAGGCAGATTCTTCACCACTGGACCACCACGGAAGCCCCTGGTGTTGTTACTCTTTTTTATTTCAGTTGCTCTACTGGGTGTGTAGTCCAGGCATCAGTAGTTATTCAAGATTCCCAGGTGTTTCCAATGTGTGGCCAAGGGCATGTTCCCAATGTATGAGAATCAGAGCATGTCTGGGTCTAAACAGTTCCAAGTGTCTAAAGAGAAAGGGTTACTTTCTGAGCTAATAAGCTCTCCTTCACTAGAAGTAAGAAAACATTGCATACAAATCAGGAATGGTGTACAGGCAGTACTTCTTAACATTTAATGTCCACCCAAATCCCCTGAGGCTCTTGTTCAAGTGCAGGTTCTAATTCAGTGGGTCGGGGAGAGTCTTCATTTCTAACAGGTTCCCACATGATGTCAATGCTGCTGGTCTAGAAACCATACTTTGACAAGTAAAGGGATAGCAGCTGTTTCTATTATTAGGTAAGAGGTTGGAATAAAACTATGAGTCCCTCCCAAGCTATGATTCTAAATTCTAAAGACATTCACATCCTCCATCCTGACACTTTGCATGGGCTGCAGTCTCTGAACATTTCCATTTGGGTGCCCAGACACTCCATCAATGCCATATGTAGAAGTAAAATCATTACACTCCCAAATGGTTGCCTGTCCAAACTTCCCTGTTTATACTTAACATTAACACTAACCTTGAAACCCTGCTTCTCAGAGCTATCATTCTCCTTGTCATAGACACCTTTGAATACAATTTCTCCTTTCTCCTCCGTAACAAGTCATTGGCAAGACTTTTCAATCTCCTTTAATTCAGCCCACATTTACTGCACACCCACCTGTCTGTAAAAGGCACAACAGTAGGTACTGTGGAATCCAAAGGAACAGTGTCCACCCTCTAGTGCGGGGACGGGGGGGGGGGACATGCAAACAACCATGTAATACAAGAAAGAGACATGAAATACCCTTTCTATAAGGCTGGTCTAGTCTTCACTCCAACTGCTCCTGATGCAAGACACACTGGTGTGTCTACTACTGGGACAGCCTCTTGACATGAAGCAATGAGATCACATTTTTTACACCTTGACTGCCTACCTACTTCTTCTGGGCTTTTCTCCCCAAAAGCCTGAAATATTTTCCCATCCTAATGTTAACCACTTCCAGTCTAAATTCCTCCACCTCCATTTTCGGGCTTCTTTATAAGCTGTTACCAGCCTGCCAGTAACACAGAACTTTTTGCTGGAGAACTAATTAAATCTCAACTATTCGGAGAGGTCCTCCCTGACCACTAATGGCCCCCAGTGATCTCTTCTTCTTCTGGAACCCTCAAGTGCCAAAAAGTAAATATAAAAGTAATATCTTAGTCCATCCTCGCCACTACCATAAAATTCTACAGACTGGTTAGCTTATAAGCAACAGAAACTTATTTCTCAAAGTTCGAGACACTGGAAATCTGACATCAGGGTGCCAGCTTTGTCAAGTGAGGGCTGTCTTCCTGCTCTCAGACTTGTGGTTGTGTCCCTACATGGTGGAAATGGGCAAGGGAGCTCTCTGGAGCCTTGTTTATAAGGACATTCATCCCATTCATGAGAGCAGAGCCTTCCAAAGGCCCCACCTCCTAATACCATCACCTTAGGGAGAAGATTTCAACACAAACATTTTGGAGGACACATTCAGACCATAGCTAGGGATTTAGTAGTTGTTTAAGGATCTCCTTGTTTTTCTTTTTTTTTTTTCTCTTTTTAATTTTTTTCCTTCCTTGTTTTTCATAATAACATATGTTTTCATTTCTTTCTTATGTAATTAAAAGATACAAGAAGATAGGGTTCTTGTCCTACTCATCCATTATATGGAACATTTTGTTAATATTTATTGGAAGAAGAGGGGAGATAGAGAAGAAAGGAAACAAATATTAATTAAAATTTTCCTATTTGTCAGACACCTTGGAATTTGCTTCATAGAGAGCAACTCATTAGTACACATACCCATTCCAGGAGATATTATTATACTCCTCTGAAACTAACTTAGGAGACTGACTCTGAAAGTATGCTCCCAGGACCAGGATCATTGACATCAATTGGGAGCATGTTGGAAATGCAGATTTGGGGGCCCCACCAAACATCTATAAAAGAGAAACTCTGGGGTGGGGCCTAACAATGTGCATTTTAATAAGTCCTCCAAGGGATTCTGATGCATCCTAAACTGAATCAGAGTTTGAATTCAACAGTCAAAGTCAGAGAAATGTCAGCGACAGAGTTGGTCGGTCTGACCAAAAGCCATTCTCTTAATATTACATCATAGTGTCTCCTTGGCCAGTGAGTAGGCCCTTCTGGATAACATCTGAAGTGATCAGCATGAATAGATTTTCCATTTGAAGACTCCAGAGTAAAATCTTCATAAAAAAAGTGATTAAAAGAAAACTTAACTCTTCCCCCAAACGACTGTTGCTATAGAAATTATTACAAGACAAAGAAGTTCATACTGTTTCTGTTGATATAAATTTGAATTTCCAGAAGTACCCAATGACTAAGAAAATTGGAATTCAGTCTATTCTAAACCTTATGTTTTACAGGTAGTATATACAAATTGGCATCAAAATGATATAATACCAGCATTTAAAAGTAACAAATACTAAATGAGGACTTTGTTTCCATTTTAGTCAAATATTCCACAGAGTAAATGGTAAAAACTGAGTGAGTTTTTAAGGGATACAACAATCTCACTGGCCTTCATAATTAGATGAAGGAAAGCAATTTATATCCACTAATCAAGTCCTACTGCCTTACCACTCTCTTAGAGGAAAGAGTCCATAGTCTCTAAGGTCTCCTCAGAAAGTACACCAGAAAATCCAGAGCCTGTGAATCATCTTTCCAACATATGAAACCAGATAAGGGAGTCAGTGTCTTACAGTCATTTTCATACTTAAAAAAATATTATTGTTTATTTTACAGCAGTAAGATCAAGTTGATATTTTACTAGAATCTAAAAAAGACATTATGATAATACAAGAGTCCATCTTTTTTCTTTTTGTGAGGACTGTTATGTAAGTTTTTGTGTGTACATGTGAAAAATGTACAATTGCATTCCATATAAGTTGCTGCTATTAAAAATCATTTTAAGATCACAGCAGTGTGTCGGTCATGCTACTTGGACCATTCACTAGGCAAGGCTTTAAATAAATAAATAAATAAAATTAAGAACATCTCTTCATTAAAAGATACCATAAAGAAAGCAGAAAGGTAACCTACAAGTTTCATCAGTCTACAAGGACTGATATCCAGGATATGTAGGAAAAGAAAACTTCCATGAATCACTAAAACAAAACAAATGAAAAATGTGAAAACATCTTAAGGCATAGACACTGTAGAAAATAGGAAACCTAAATGACAAATAAATATAAGAAAAGACACTCAGCTTCAATACTATTAGGAAATGTAAATTAAAGCCACAATGAGAAGCTATTCAATACTTGTGCGTGTGCATGCTAAATCGCTTCAGTCATGTCTAACTCTTTGTGACCCCATGAACTGTAGCCCGCCAGGCTCCTCTGCCCATGGGATTCTCCAAGCAAGAATATTGGAGTGGGTTGTCATTTCCTTCTCCAGGGGATCTTCCCCACCCAAGGATCA
Organism: Capra hircus; assembly: GCF_001704415.2. Taxonomy (NCBI): domain Eukaryota; kingdom Metazoa; phylum Chordata; class Mammalia; order Artiodactyla; family Bovidae; genus Capra; species Capra hircus. The sequence continues at coordinate 44,585,447 of NW_017189516.1, forward strand.
AACCCACGTCTCTTATATCTCCTGCATTGGGATTGGCAGGCAGGTTCTTTACTACTAGCACCACCTGGCTAGTACTCAGCTAGTACCTTTGCTGAGTACCCATTCAGTACTCAGCAAACCAGCAAAATTTAGAAATCTAATTGCCAAGAGCTGGGAAGGAAATGGAGCAGTCAGAGTAGCTCTTGAAGAGCAGAGAGCACATGGAGAAAGAGGTCTGACTGACAGCCAGCACTGCTCGCCAGACTTATGAATGAGGCCATCTTGAACCATCACACTCTAGCTAAGGCGCTAGATGACTGTACCCACATGAATGGGCCCCAGACAGACAAGTAAAAGAACTGCCTAGCTGAACACACCCTAAATTGCAGAATTTATGAGCAAATAAAATGGTGGTTGTTTAAGTCACAATGTTGATAGTGGCTTGTTACACAGAAACAGATAACTGATTCACTAATCATATCCTTTGAAAGTCTACTCCTAGTTTTGTAACCTAGAGAAACTCATAAGAGAAACACAAATGTCCTCAGGATAGATATACACAAAAATGTTCACAGAGGCGTTCTTGATAAAAGTCCCAAACTGGGAAAACTCAGATATTCATCAGCAGAAGAAGAGCTCAATCAGTTGTGCTATATTCATAATTTAGAATACAGCTTCAGAATTAGTCTGTATCTGTACATGTATTTTATACACTTTCTTGTATTTATGAAATATTTCATAGTTTTTTTCAGAATGAAAATAGTCATCTTTATATTTGGTGAAATAGGTAAGCAATTTAATTTCTGAGAGCAACCAATACAGTGGACACAGGTGCCCAAATATCACCAATGCCTTGGAATGGCTCATAAATTAAATTCAGCAAAGATAGATGAGGCTGATTTCTCAGGAAGGGAAAAGGTTCTGATTTAATAGAATTTGTCATCTAACTTGACATCAGGCCAGGGAAGGCATCTCCCAGGTTTTTGACCTCTCGCACAATTCTTTACATCATTAATATACCTGGTGGCAGGGATAAGAGTCAGTTTTCCTTACATTGCAAATGCTTAAAGGCAAAGCAAGAAGATTTAATCTTGCCCCTTCTCTGCAGGTGAGAAGAGAAGGTAAAAATGAGATGCCATGTTCCTTTGCCATTCCCAAGAATCTAAAAGGAGTTTGTCCTCTGAGAACTAAACTATGAAATCAACATATAATGGATTAGAGTGTCTATCCAGAGTTACTATGGTGAATGGGATCATTGTTCCCAATTCTATACTCCTTCCTGTCTTTTCTTAGAGAGTTTACATTCATGTTCTTTTCAGTTCACCTTCCTCTTTGAGACTGATGCTGGGCTTGGCCCTGTGACTTTAGTCACCACAGTGTGGGGGACCTCACAGTCCCAAGCTGAGGCCTCATAAATCATCACATGTTTCTGCTTGCCTTCTAGTACTCCAGGTAGTCATGGCCCCTCCAGCCTTGGTCCCAGAAGACCTGAACCTAAATAGAAGCCTGGTGTCCATCCTGGCCCAGCCAACTTCAGCCTAATCAGCCAAATCATGGCTGACCTATAGACCTAAGAACTTGAAAACAAATGCTTGATGCCATAACCACAGAGATCATCCAGCTATTTGTTTCACAGTAAAAACTAATACAGTCATCTTAAAGAAACAATCTCTCCCAGGACAGTGCCTATCAAATGGGGTGGTCAGCCACAGAAACAAAGAAAAGAGAAAGCCTGCAAGGCAAGTGGACCTAGCCAATATGGACCTAGCCAATATCGATCCATTAATGTGGTGAACCACACCCAAGGACAGAACCTCTCTAATCTGTGTGTGCAGGCATGCATCTAATAAGCAGTTGTCACAAATATTAAACATTCATATTATGCAATCAACAATTTTTGTTTTGATTTCATGCTCACCAAAGAACCCTGTCATTTGTCTTCATGTGTAGCTTGCTTACAGGGACAGAATTTGCTAGTCTTTGAAATAAGTAAACAACATGACATGTAAATAAGGATGTTTAGAGCCTTGAACAGAGCAGAACGCGGTAAGTTTTAGTTCCCTTATGTTCTTTCCAAAGCTCTAGAGCCCTCTCCCAAAGGAAGGCAGTATTTACCATGCTCCACAGCAGGAACTAGTTCTTGCTTCAACTCAACATTTCAGGTTCTATCCTTCACCACAAGAGTCCTGTTTTGACAAAAGACAGGTCAAATGACTTTCTTGGAATCACATTTTTATTGTACGCTTTGCCTTTTAGAAAGAAGACGAAAGGGACATGGACATATTGTCTGTATCATATTCTAATGAGAGTCGCTGGAAATATAAATAGATCTGAAATCAAACCCACAGTTCCCAAATGCCTGATGAGAGGCTCCTTCCTTATTTAATGAAATGATTTCATTAAGGCTGAGTCTCCAGTCTCAAAGCATGTTAACTTCAACAATCTGCATATGACCAAAACCTTTTTCTGTCATTCAAATTTAATTTCTGTCAAAATAAATGAGTTGCAAAAAGTCATGAAGATATAGTGTACATTTTCTAGTTCTAAATTATGCAACAGTGTGGGTCACAGTTTTGTAATCTTCTGGTGCCCAAGTGAAGATATATATACTGATTAATAAAGCCCTAGCTTGATTTTATAAACGATTTTCATTTGGTTAGTCCTCATTATAATTCAAATCTGGGAAATGGCAAATACTTCCCTTTTATGTGTGTAGAACCTACAACCCAGGGGAGCTAAATGAATTCATCTATCAGAATTGCCATGATGTCATAGATAAAATCCAGAACTCAGACAGTCTTTAACATGACTAAATAACCTCTGTGTGCTTCTGAAATTCAGCTGCTTCGGGATCAGACTGTGCAGGAACACTGGTGAGTAACAGTTATTAAAGTGAAAGTTCCTACTACATGTACACTTTATATATCACTAAAGCTTACTGTAATCCATAGTGGCACATTAATAAGCTCTTGGGAGTGCACAGCAGCAAACACATTGAACATATTAACCAGGAGGGAGCTCACATCAAGTAAAGAGAGACCATGAGACAGTGGCCAAAGCAGAAATGTTATATGGAAAGGAGAGATGTGGCATTGCTCTGCTGAGGCATTATGATGAAACAGAGATTTAAATTGCTCACAGGGAATAAGTCAGTTTAGTCCCATGAAGCCCTGAGAAGCATACCACAACTACTGAGCCCACATGCTGCAACCACCGAAGCTTCCATGCCTAGAGTCTGTGCTCTGCAACAAGAGAAGCCACTGCAATGAGAAGCCCTGGCACCGCAATTAGAGAGTAGCCCCCAGTCGCTGCAATGAGACAACAGCTCATGTGCAGCAATAAACACTCAGCAGAGCCAAAATTAAAAACAAAAGAAACCACCCAGTTTGTCCTCTCGCTTACCATTCAGAACCTGATTGGAACATTTCAGATAAACTAAGAAAAGCAGATGTTTTCTCCAAAGTGACATGCTTTTAAGGTTTGCTGTAAGAGATGGCAAGAATACACAGAGGAACTACACAAAAAAGATCTTAATGACCCAGACAACCACGATGGTGTCATCACTCAGCTAGAGCCAGATATCCTGGAATGCGAAGTCAAGTAGGCCTTAGGAAGCATCACTATGAACAAAGCTAGTAGAGGTGATGGAATTCCAGCTGAGGTATTTCAAATCCTAAAAGATGATGGGTTAGAGTGCTGCACTCAATATGCTAGCAAATCTGGAAAACAGCAGTGGCCACAGGGCTGGAAAAGGTCAGCTGTCATTACAAACCCAAAGAAAGGGAATGCTGAAGAATGTTCAAACTACCACACTATTGCACTCATCTCACATGCTAGCAAAGTAATGCTGAAAATTTTCCAAGTTAGGCTTCAACAGTATGTGAGCCAAGAACTTCCAGATGTTCAAGCTGGATTTAGAAAAGGCAGAGGAACCAGAGATCAAATTGCCAACATATGCTGGATCACAGAAAAAGCAAGAGAATTCCAGAGAAACATCTACTTCTGCTTCACTGACTAAGCTAAAGCCTTTGACTGTGTGGATCACAACAAACTGGAAATTCTTAAAGAGATGGGAATACCAGGCCACCTTACCTGCCTCCTGAGAAATTTGTAAGCAGATCAAGAAGCAACAGTTAGAACCAGGCATGCAACAATGGAGTGGTTCAAAATTGCGAAAGGAGTATGTCAAAGCTGTATATTGTCACCCTGATTATTTACCTTATATGCCGAGTACATCATGCGAAATGCCAGGCTGGATGAAGCACAAGCTAGAATCAAGATTGCCAGATATTTCAATATTTTAATAAGATATTTCAATAACCTCAGATATACAGATGACACAATCCTTATGGAAGAAAGCAAAGAGGAACCAAAGAGCCTCTTGATGAAAGTGAAAGAACAGAGTGAAAAAGCTGGCTTAAAACTCAACATTCAAAAAACTAATATCATGGCATCTAGTTCCATCACTTCATGGCAAATAAATGGGAAAACAATGGAAACAGTGAGAGACTTTACTTTCTTGGGCTCCAAAATCACTGCAGATGGTGACTGCAGCCATAAAATTAAAAGATACTTGCTCCTTGGAAGAAAAGTTTTGACCAATCTACAGAGCATATTAAAAAACAGAGACATTACTTTGCCAACAAAGGTCTGTCTAGTCAAAGCTTTGGTTTATCTAGTGGTCATGTATGGATGTGAGAGTTGGACCATAAAGAAAGTTGAACACCAAATAATTGATATATTTGAACTGTGGTATTGGAGAGGACTCTTGAGAGTCCCTTGGACTGCAAGGAGATTAAACCAGTCCATCCTAAAGGAAATCAGTCCTGAACACTCATTGGAAGGACTGATGTTGAAGCTGAAGTTCCAATAATTTGGCCACCTGATGTGAAGAACTGACTCACTGGAAAAGACCCTGATGTTGGGAAAGATTGAAGGCAGGAGGAGAAGGGGACGACAGAGGATGAGATGGTTGGATGGCATCACTGACTTGATGGGCATGAGTTTGAGCAAGCTCCAGGAGCTGGTGATGGACAGAAAAGCCTGGCATGCTGCAGTCCACGAGGTCACAAAGAGTTGGACACAACTGAGCGACTGAACTAAACTGAACTCTGCACAGCAAACAAGTAAGGTTGCTATATCTTTCAATATATAATCATCAAATGCTCAGGGAAAGTAAAGATCATAATATAACTTTTATTTAGCACCCACTAAATACCATGGCAGATATGATCTCTGTTTCACAGATATAAAACAGAGTTTTTAAAGTTATATTTCTCAGGGACATATTAATCATGTGCCCAAGAAGTTCTGAACTAAAACTTGTTTTTTGTTGTTGTTTTTTTTTTCATTAGAATGTGCTCTTTGTCAATAACTGTTTATTAATAGATTAAATTTCATTTTAGAATCTGCAAATTCACCTTTCTCTTAGATTGCTTGTTTCAAATCAATTTTAATAGTAACTACATAGATTTGAGGAGTGGGACAATCATTTTTTGGACATCACCAGATGTGGTCAACACTGAAATCAGATTGATTATATTCTTTGCAGCCAAAGATAGAGAAGCTCTATACAGTCAACAACAAGGCTAGGAGCTGACTGTGGCTCAGATCATGAACTCCTTATTGCCAAATTCAGACTTAAATAGAAGAAAGTAGGGAAAACCACTAGACCATTCAGGTATTACCTAAATCAAATCCCTTATGATTCTACAGTGGAAGTGAGAAATAGATTTAAGGGACTAGATCTGATAGATAGAGTGCCTGATGAACTATGGACTGAGGTTTGTGACATTGTACAGGAGACAGGGATCAACACCATCCCCATGGAAAAGAAATGCAAAAAAGGAAAATGGCTGTCTGGGAAGGCCTTACAAATAGCTGTGAAAAGAAGAGAAGTGAAAAACAAAGGAGAAAAGGAAAGATATAAGCATCTGAATGAGGAGTTCCAAAGAATAGCAAGAAGAGATAATAAAGCCTTCTTCAGCAATCAATGCAAAGAAATAGAGGAAAACAACAGAATGGGAAAGACTAGAGATCTCTTCAAGAAAATTAGAGATACCAAGGGAACAATTCATGCAAAGATGGGCTCGATAAAGGACAGAAATGGTATGGACATAACAGAAGCAGAAGATATTAAGAAGAGGTGGCAAGAATACACAGAAGAACGATACAAAAAAAATCTTCATGACCAAGATAATCACAATGGTGTGATCACTCACCTAGAGCCAGACATCCTGGAATGCAAAGTCAAGTGGGCCTAAAGCATCACTATGAACAAAGCTAATAGAGGTGATGGCATTCCAGTTGAGCTATTTCAAATCCTGAAAGATGATGCTGTGAAAGTGCTGCACTCAATATGCCAGCATATTTGGAAAACTCAGTGGCCACAGGACCAGAAAAGGTCAGTTTTTATTCCAATTCCAAAGAAAGGCAATGCCAAAGAATGCTCAAACTACTGCACAATTGCACTCATCTCACATGCTAGTAAAGTAATGCTCAAAATTCTCCAAGCCAGGCTTCAGCAATACATGAACCATGAATTTCCAGATGTTCAAGCTGGTTTTAGAAAAGGCAGAGGACCAGAGATCAAATTTCCAACATCCGCTAGATCATGGAAAAAGCAAGAGAGTTCCAGAAAAACATCTATTTCTGCTTTATTGACTATGCCAAAGCCTTTGACTGTGTGGATCACAATAAAACGTGGAAAATTCTGAAAGAGATGGGAATACCAGACCACCTGACCTGCCTCTTGAGAAACCTATATGCAGGTCAGGAAGCAACAGTTAGAACTGGACATGGAACAACAGACTGGTTCCAAATAGGAAAAGGAATATGTCAAGGTTGTATCTTGTCATCCTGCTTATTTAACTTCTATGCAGATTACATCATGAGAAACGCTGGGCTGGAAGAAGCACAAGCTGGAATCAAGATTGCTGGGAGAAATATCAATAACCTCAGATATGCAGATGACACCACCCTTAAGGCAGAAAGTGAAGAGGAACTAAAAAGCCTCTTGATGAAAGTGGAGAGTGAAAAAGTTGGCTTAAAGCTCAACATTCAGAAAACGAAGATCGTGGCATCTGGTCCCATCACTTCATGGGAAATAGATGGGGAAACAGTGGAAACAGTGGCAGATTTTATTTTGGGGGGCTCCAAAATCACTGCAGATGGTGACTGCAGCCATGAAATTAAAAGACACTTACTCCTTGGAAGAAAAGTTATGACCAACCTAGATAGCATATTCAAAAGCAGAGACATTACTTTGCCAACAAAGGTCCATCTAGTCAAGGCTATGGTTTTTCCAGTAGTCATGCATGGATGTGAGAGTTGGACTGTGAAGAAAGCTGAGCGCCGAAGAATTGATGTTTTTGAACTGTGGTGTTGGAGAAGACTCTTAAGAGTCCCTTGGACTGCAAGGAGATCCAACCAGTCCATCCTAAAGGAGATCAGTCCTGGGTATTCTTTGGAAGGAGTGATGCTAAAGCTGAAACTCCAGTACTTTGGCCACCTCATGCAAAGAGTTGACTTATTGGAAAAGAGTCTGATACTGGGAGGGATTGGAGGCAGGAGGAGAAGGGGACGACCGAGGATGAGATAGCTGGATGGCATCACGGACTCGATGGACATGAGTTTGAGTGAACTCTGGGAGTTGGTGAGAGACAGGGAGGCCTGGCGTGCTGCGATTCATGGGGTCGCAAAGAATCGGACACGTCTGAGCGACTGAACTGAACTGAGTGCTACCAAGTTTCTAAGCTTGCTCTGCTCACCATAATGACAGGCCAATAAATTTACAGATGAGGTGTTGCGTCAAGAAGTAATTACTATCTGGAAAGCTGGTGGACTGAGAAGATGGCAGACTAATGTCTCAAAACAACAATCTTATGCCAGAGGGCAGGTGTCTGACAGTTTTTTCTAGGACAGAGTGGGAGAGAAAGTGAGGAAGTAAAGTGAAAAGGTCATTTATCTTGCAAAACAGGAGGGAATGTGCTAATTTCTTCTTTTCTGCAGCCATTCACAGGTGTGCAGGGTCAGACTGTCTCCCTGTGAGCTGAACAAAACCACTTTAGTTTAACATTCTGGCAGAGGGGCAAGGTTCCAGGGGGCAGGCCAGTATGTATGATTATAATAACAAAAGCAATGAAAAGCAAAGGTTAAAATCAAATAAACAGGTTCATTATGGAATCAGAATTGGCTTTTCCCTGTTACACTAGCACACAAGCTAATTTCAATTATTCTTTCATTCCTTTCCAAATAAAAGCACCAGAATATTTTTTACATAATTTTAACACCTCTGGTGACTGTTTCCTGTCTGGAAAAGTTCACTGTTCTTTGAATGTCACCTTTGATCAAATGGAAAATTCTGGACCACTCTCTAAGGGTCTTGGTAACAATCAATACATTTTTTCAACTATTGACTTTCTGAAATCTGTGGTATGCCTGATTGCCTTGAGTTGTAATCACAAAATCCAGGCACTATTTGCCATTATTTTCCTATGCAGAATTTAGCTGGCTCTTTCTTTTCTTCATAAGCATGTCACATAACACCCTCAAGGACAGAAAGCAACGTGGAAGTTTGAGAACCTTTCCTGTCTTCCAGGAAACCTTCAACCTTTTGGCAGTGATAGCACTGAGGTTCACAAAACTTCCTTAAAAGAAGCCAGTACAAAAAGGGTATTAGGGCTGTATTTTTAAAGACATTACACCAAAGAATGCACTTCTTTAGAGTTACATGTAAATTACATCTGTCTACATCACCCACATGATGGCATATCAGCATATATCTGTTGGGGAAAGACAGTTGTCAACGCCCAGCATAGTGCAGCCATCATCCCTACTAAAAGCAAACATGGGACTCATTCTCATTTTTCATATCCAAGCATTTAGTCATATTTGTCCCAATTCCTCTTGACAAACTGAAAAACAGCTAATCCGATTATCTCCAGACTCACAGGGCACTAGCCATATCTTGAAAGAAGTGGTCTCTGAGTCAATATCACCATTGGCAATTTTATTTATTATTATTTTAAAAACATTTACTTATTTGGCTGCACTGGGTCTTAGTTGTGACATGCCGGATCTTTGGTTGCAGTATGTGAACTTTTAGTTGCAGCGTGCAGGAACTGTCTTGATCAGGGATCAATTCCAGGCCCCCTGCATTGGGAGCACGGAGTCTTAGCCACTGGACCACCAAGGAGTCCACCATAAGCAATTTTAAAGAGAGAGGGTTGGGAATGAAAATATAGGCTAAAGGGTGATACAGGATGACAGAGAAGAGAGAGTGCAGAAGGAAGTGATGGAGGAAAATGTATAGAAAAGGAGAAACACAATGAAAGTGATTGATTTGATAGATGGCAGGTATATAGATAGGATGAAAGTTCCATTATTTTCCTATAATCATATCTTGAATGTATTTTGGCCCTTGGAAAGAATACCAATTATGCAGCTTTGAAGGAGGCTGTACATGCCTACAATCAGTTCTCCAACAAAACTCTTGCCACCTAATCAGAATAAATGAGAACAAAACTAATGGGAATGTCCCTTCTTTTGTCCATTTGTATTGCTACCCTTATGCTCTCAAGTTGCATATTTAATAACTTAGTTTCTGTTTCAAAACCCCATGATGTTCTTTTCAACATGATCTTACCCAGAAAAAGTTAGAAACAAGAAGAAACAAAAGCCACAATATCATTTATCCAAATTTTCATTAAGGGTACTCCTACATATGTAAATACATTGACATGTAGAGGAAGGACAAACATGCAAACAACCCAATAAAACCGTAACATCCAGAAGAAGAATATAACTCTAAAAATGAAAATAAATTGTCAGTATAATTTTCACATTTATAAGTGACACCATTCTTCTTATTTCTGAAATATTTGAAGGCTGTTCTATTCTTTTAAGAGTAAATACTGTGATTTTGTAGTCCATAAAGATTTAATATCATCATCCTCTTGGGTTTCCCGGATAGCTCAGTTGGTAAAGAATCCACCTGCAATGCAGGAGACCCCGGTTTGATTCCCTGGTCAGGAAGATCTGCTGGAGAAGGGATAGGCTACCCACTCCAGTATGCTTAGGCTTCCCTTGTGGCTCAGCTGGTAAAGAATCAACCCGCAATGTGGGAGACCTGGGTTCAATCCCTGGGTTGGGAAGATCCCCTGGAGAAGGGATAGGCTACCCACTCCAGTATTCTGGCCTGGAGAATTCCATGGACTGTATAGTCCATGGGGTCGCAAAGAGTTGGACATGACTGAGAAACTTTCACTTTCCTTTTGAGCATTTTATTAGGCTGGGAGTACTTTATATTCTATGATGGGTTTTCCCAATATGCTAATTTCTTTTAAGACAAAACAGACCTGTAGAACTTCCAGAGTTAGAAGAAGCTAGAAGACAGGTGTTTAACAGTAAGAAAGAAAGATGAATTTATTTGCTTGCCTTGCAAGGGACAGCCAGATCCTTTAGGCATGCATTCAGCAGGACTCTCTAAAAACTGAAAGAGTTAAACATTTAGGGAAAAGAGACTACAAGGGAGGAAAAATTATTATTTTTCTTCTGCTCTTCTAGGTTGTTGGCTGAAATGTAACCTGTAATTAAAAAAAAAAACAGATTAACAAGAGAAAAACAAGCATAAGTTTAATATCATGCATAAAGTGAAATGAAGTGAAGTGAAAGTGGCTAAGTCGTGTCAGACTCTTTGCAACCCCATGGACCATACAGTTCATGGAATTCTCTAGGGCAGAATACTGGAGTGGGTAACATTTCCCTTCTCCAGGGGATCTTCCCAACCCAGGGATCAAACCCAGGTCTCCCACATTGCAGGTGGATTCTTTACCAGCTGAGCCACAAGTGAAGCCTAAGCATACTGGAGTGGGTAGCCTATCCCTTCTCCAGCAGATCTTCCTGACCAAGAAATCAAACCGGGGTCTCCTGCATTGCAGGTGGATTCTTTACCAACTGAGCTATCAGGGAAGCCCAATAGCATGCATACCTCCTACATACATGGAGAGACCTAGGAAAACTGAGGAACTCTCTGAAATGGTCCAAGCCACCACCTTCAATACCATCTCTATCTAAAGACAAAAGGAGAAATTGGGGGTGGGGAGGCCAGTTATGGGAGGTGACCAGACAAAGCACAGTAAACTAGGGTAGGGTTGTCATGCAGATTTAAGCCCATATCTTTTCCACTGATAAGAGTTTCTAGAAACTACCATCCTTCACTTCTTTGGACAGGAGGGAGATGCCCTTTCAAGTGGAGATTTCCTTTATAAACTTACATGTGTCTTATAAATGGTAGCTTCTACTTGGTTCAGAGTTTCTCCTGTCTGCTGTCACTTGAAAATAACTGCTTCAAAATAATGCTTATGCCAAAGAGGCATATTTGAGGTGGCCAATTCTGCTCCCCTTCAGGAGAACATACTCTGAAGAAGGTAATATTCTGGATTTAGTCCTCTAGTTGTCTTACAAGGTATGTGGTGATAGATTGCTTGAGTTGGTACTTTCAGATTTCATATCACTGAAGCAAGGACATCTGGGATGGAGATGTCAAACTCAGTGAGGCCTGGGCCATTCTGTGCATTCTTGAAGCTTACCAAGGATGTTCTTAAACACAGAATAACAATTAGATTTTTTTTAAATACATGTTTTTACTGAGACTTTTTTGGATGTGGAGTTCTCCAAGCTTATTTTAATACTCCTCAGTTCAGTTAAGTTCAGTTCTCAGTCATGTCCAACTCTGCGATCCCATGGACTGCAGCATGACAGGCCTCCCTATCCATCACCAACTCCCGGAGCTTGCTCAAACTCATGTCCATCAAGTCAGTGATGCCATCCAACCATCTTATCCTCTGTTGTCTCCTCCTTCACCCGCCTTCAAACATTCACAGCATCAGAGGCTTTTCAAATGAGTCAGTTCTTCACATCAGATGGCCGAAGTATTTGAGTTTCAGCTTCAGCATCAGTCCTTCCAATGAATATTCAGGACTGATTTCCTTTAGGATGGACTGGTTGGATCTCCTTGCAGTCCAAGGGACTCTCAAGAGTCTTCTCCAATGCCACAGTTCAAAAGCATCAATTCTTCAGTGCTCAGCTTTCTTTATGGTCCAACTCTCACATCCATACATGACTACTGGAAAAACCATGGCTTTGACTAGATGGACCTTTGCTGGCAAAGTAATGTCTCTGCTTTTAAATATGCTGTGTAGGTTGGTCATAGCTTTTCTTCCAAATGAGCAAGCATCTTTTAATTTCATGGCTGCAGTAACCATCTGCAGTGATTTTGGAGCCCAAGAAATTAAAGTCTCTCACTGTTTCCACTGTTTTCCCATCTATTTACCATGAAGTGATGGGACCAGATGCCATGATATTGGTTTTCTGAATGTTGAGTTTTAAGCCAACTTTTTCACTCTGTTCTTTCACTTTCATCAAGAGTCTCTTTAGTTCCTATTCACTTTCTGCCATAAGGGTGGTATCATCTGCATATCTGAGGTTATTGAAATATCTCCTGGAAATCTTGATTCCAGCTTGTGCTTCATCTGGCCCAGCATTTTGCATGATGTGCTCTGCATATAAGTTAAATAAGCAGGGTGACAATATACAGCCTTGACATACTCCTTTCCCGACTTGGAACCAGTCTGTTGTTCCATGTCCAATTCTTACTGTTGCTTCTTGACCTGCATACAGATTTCTCAGGAGGTAGATAAGGTGGTCTGGTATTCCCATCTCTTTCAGAATTTTCTACAGTTTCTTGTGATCCACAGTCAAAGGCTTTGGCATAGTCAATAAAGCAGAAATAGATGTTTTTCTGGAACTCTCTGGCTTTTTTGATGATCCAGCAAATGTTGGCAATTTGATTTCTGGTTCCTCTGCCTTTTCTAAAACCAGCTTGAACATCAGGAAGTTAATAGTTCATGTATTGTTAAAGCCTGGCTTTGAGAATTTTGAGCATTACTTTACTAGCGTGTGAGATGAGTAGAATTGTGTGGTAGTTTGAGCATTCTTTGGCATTGCCTTCCTTTGGGATTGGAATGAAAACTGACCTTTTCCAGTCCTGTGGCCATTGCTCAGTTTTCCAAATTTGTTGGCATATTGAGTGCAGCACTTTCACAGCATCGTCTTTTAGGATTTGAGATAGCTCAACTGGAATTCCATCACCTCCACTAGCTTTGTTTGTAGTGATGCTTCCTAAGGCCCACTTGACTTCACATTCCAGGATGTCTGGCTCTAGGTGAGTGATCATACCATCATGATTGTCTGGGTCATGAAGATCTTTTTTGTATAGTTCTTCTGTGTATTCTTGCCACCTCTTCTTAATATCTTCTGCTTCTGTTAGATCCACACCATTTCTGTCCTTTATTGTGCCCATCTTTGCATAAAGTGTTCCCTTGGTATCTCAAATTTTTTTGAAGACATCTCTAGTCTTTCCTATTCTATTATTTTCCTCTATTTCTTTGCACTAGTGCCAAGCAAAAAAAATTTGGATACTTATTATATAAATGTGTTAAGACATATTTCATTTAATTCATACCATAATCCAGTAAGGTGTTATTAGTTCAGCAAGATGCATATTATTTCCCCAAAGTGAATTTGTTAGGTTAGCACAAATGTCTACTTACAAAGGTAAATCCACTAATATTAGCAATAGAAAACAATAACCTGGTGATTGGAGGCCCATTTACCTAGTGGTATTAGAGACTGAGTGACATTTCCATTCTGTCTCACTCACTTTAACAGAAGTCTGTTTTAGTGGGACAGGCCCGAGTTGCATTTTCTGTAGTCATTTGCTGACACTGAGCATAGGGAAGGTTTTTACTCTAGAAAGGATTAGTTTTACTCTTAAGTCTGAATTTCTACCTTGTATTACAGTTATTTATGACCTACAATCTATCTCTTCTGTTAGAACAGTGAATTCCTTGAAGCCAGAGTCTCTTATTTTCAATTATCCTCTCACAGTATCTTTCAGGAGAGTTCTTCAATAGGCATTTGTGAAATGACTAAATAAAACGTCTCCTGGTGATCCAGTGCTTAGGACTCAGTGACTTCACTGCCAAGGGCCTGGGTTTAATCTCTGGTCGGGGAACTAAGATCCCACAACCTTCACAGCACAGTAAAAAAATAAACAGTCTCAAACTATTTAACCACTCAGATAGACATTACAATCTTACTGTGTGATTATCACTGGACTTGTCTGTGTATATACGTAGGGCAAGCTCAGTTCTGCCCTTAACTGTCCTTCTATCCTGGTAGAGAGACATACATGCCAATAAACAAGAAGAAAATAAGATGCTTGCTATGATGGAGATCTTCATGTGCAACAGGAGCCCTTAGTTTGAAAGAAAGTGAGGGAAAGCTAGGCAGACTGAAGGGGAAAATAAGAAGAGCTGATACAGGGTCTATGCAGTCAAGACAGAAAAGCTCACACAATGGCAGGAATAACCCAGAAGGACCAGTTAATTTGGTGAGTAACATAATGGGATGAATAGTAAGGTACAGAATTTTATAATTAAAAGAATGCTCATCTCTGAGTCAAAAGACCTAATATGAGCTCCATTCTGTTACTAAATTACTGGATTATCTGAGGCAAATCATTTATACCCTCTAAACCTGTGAAAGTGTGACTAGTAAACATGCCTAACAGTGAGTATTCATTGTCCAAGTCAGGATTTAGTGTCCTGTATTAAAAACAAAAAGAAAGAAAACATGACAACAGGCCTAAAAGACTTGCTAATGCTAAAGAATCTATGTCCCCCTAAAACTGAGTTCCCCTATTGGGTTTATGGTTAACCTCTCTACCCAAAACTTTATTCCCTTTCTTATCCTCTCTGATCTCAATCCTATGCTAATTGAACTCTCATCAATCGGAGTCAGATGGCTTGTTCTTACAGGGTAAAACGAGATCAGAGACACACAAACCCTGGACCACCATAAGCCACACACATCTGACTCCCCAAAACCACAATTATCACAGAATCATGAGTAATCTCAGCTTCTATTTTCTTCCCCCTTAAAAACTCCAAACTCAAAAACCAAGTTGGAGTGGATCTGAGGCTTGTCTCTCACTCCCTCACTTAACGCTTTGCAATAAACCCCTACTTCACAGTCAACGTCCCCGGTCAAAGCCCTTGGGCTCAGTTACACTGCTGCTGCTGCCGCTAAGTAGCGTCAGTCGTGTCTGACTCTGTGCGACCCCATAGACAGCAGCCCACAGGCTCCCCCATCCCTGGGATTCTCCAGGCAAGAACACTGGAGTGGGTTGCCATTTCCTTCTCCAATGCATGAAAGTGAAAAGTGAAAGGGAAGTCGCTCAGTTGTGTCCAACTCGTAGCAACCCCATGGACTGCAGCCCACCAGGCTCCTCTACCCATGGGGTTTTCCAGGTAAGAGTACTGGAGTAGGTTGCCATTGCTAAACCAAAACTTAATTACAGCTTTAGCTCTCCCAGAAATGGAATCTTTAACCAGTCAGTCAGGAATCAGAACTACTTAGGTTATCAGCTTGATAGACTCCTGCCATCCCCAACAGGGAAGTAACTTTGCAATAACTCACCTTCCTTTTTCACCTGGTATGACTTTCTCGTTCCTGTCCCCTTCTGCCTAAAAAAGTCTTTCATTTTTACAGCTCCTCAGAGCTCCTTTCTAGCTGCCAGATTGGATGCTGCCTGATCTTTACTCATTTTTGCTCAAATAAACTCTTAAAAAATTTTAATATAGCTCGATTTATTTAACACCTGATACTGTATTCTCTGCTCAAAACAATATATATTCAGTTAGTTATATATATATACATATATGTGTGTGTGTATATATATATATGTAACTGAGTCCTTTGGCTGTACACTTGAATCTTTGGAAATCAATTACACTTCAATTTTTAAAAGACGCAATATCATATTATTCTAGGGAAAAATATACTGTATATGGGAAGTAGTTATTATTGTTACCATTATAATATCCTGATAATAACATTACACCCTTATAATGCTATACTATTCTTGATTGGCAACATCTAGTTGCTCTAAGCATTTATAATTCTTCATGTTTTGACTTTATTCTTCAGATATTATGACCCTTTTACTTCTCAACTCTAAATCTTCTAAGCCACAGTTAATCTAGTTATTCTCTATGCATGAAGAATTATGAATTTTCTTTTATAGGAACACAGTTACCTACATCTAGTGCCAACGAACATATTATTCAAGCATTTTGATATATAATGTGAAACTATTTTATCTTGAATTACTTGGATACTTACCTTAATTGTTTACCTTTTTTCTTGTGGTGGTTTAGTCACTCAGTCATGTCAGACTCTTGTGACCCCATGGACTGTAGCCCTCCAGTCTCCTCTGTCCACAGATTCTACAGGCAAGAATGAATTCTACAGGCAAGAATACTGGAGTGGGTTGCCATTTCCTTCTCCAGGGGTTCTTCCAACCTAGGGATTGAACCTGGGTCTCCTGCACTGCAGGCAGATTCTTTTACTGACTGAACTACAAGGGAAGTCCCATACACTCAGACGTGGATTAACTGGCTAAATGACTTGACTCTATTAGTTAATATGAATTTATGACATAAGTTTTAGATCTCTAATAATGTATCAGATACTTTGGGCCAAATAATAATAATCTTAACAATAGTAACTAACATTTAGGGATAATAAACTATGTTTAAGGTTTTAACATACATAATTTTTAAAAATTGAGATATAACTGACATATACTGCTTTCAGGTGTGCAACTTGATGATTAATATTTTCATATACTGCAAAACGATCTTCCCAGTAAGTCTAGTAAACATCCCTTACCATATATAGTCACAAAATAGTTTTCAAGATTTACTCTTAACAACTTTCAAATGTGCAATGCACATTATTAACTATAGTCACCATGCTGTACATTACATCCTAATGACTTATTTATTTCATAACCAGAAGTTTGTATATTTTGACTGCCTCAGATACTCAGATGATACCACACTAATGGCAGAAAGTAAAGATGAATTAAAATGCCTCTTGAGGAGGGTGAAAGAGGATAGTGAAAAAGCTGGCTTAAAACTCAGCATTCAAAAAACTAAGATCATGGCATCCAGTCCCATCACTTCATGGCAAATAGATGGGGAAAATGTGGAAGCAGTGACAGATTTTCTTTCTTGGGCTCTAAAATCACTGCAGACAGTGACTGCAGCTGGGAAATTAAAAGACACTTCCTCCTTGGAAGCAAAGCTTTGACAAACCTAGACAGCATATTAAAAAGCAGAGACATTACTTTGCCAACAAAGGTCCATCTAGTCAAAGTTTTTGACTTTTTGGTTTTTCCAGTAGTCATGTATGGATGTGAGAGTTGAATTATGAAGAAGGCTGAGCACCAAAGAACTGATGCTTTTGAATTGTGGTGCTGGAGAAGATTCTTCAGAGTCTCTTGGACTGCAAGGAGATCAAACCAGTCAATGCTAGAGGAAATCAGTCCTGAATATCCATTGGAAGAACTGATGCTGAAACTCTAATACTTTGGCCACCTGATGTGAAGAGCTGACTGACTGGAAAAGACCTTGATACTGGGAAAGATTGAAGGCAGCAGGATAAGATGACAACAGAAGATGAGATGGTTAGATGGCATCACTGACTCAATGGATATGAGTTTGAGCAAACTCTGTGAGATAGTGAAGGACAGGGAAGCCTGGCGTGCTGTACTCCATTGCAGAGTCAAGACACAGCTGAGTGACTGAACAATAACAACCACTCCTTGGCTCTGGCAACTCCGAATCTGTTCTATCTAGGAGCTCCTTTTCTTGTTTGGATTCCACATGCAAGTGAGATAATATGTTATATGTTCTTCTCTATCTAACTAATTTCACTTAGCATAATGCCCTCAAAGTTTGTCCATGTTGTCACAAATGACAAGATTTCTTTTCAATTACTGAAAAATAGTCCATTGTATATACACACTATATTTTCTTTATTCATCAATGGACATTAAGTTGTTGCCGTTTCTTGGTTATTGTAAATAATGATGCAGTGAACATGGGGTACAGTTATATTTTCAAGTTAGTACTTTCATTTTCTTCAGATAAATCCCCAAAAGTGGAATAGCTGGATCATATGGTAGTTTTACATCTTTTAGCTCTCCTTTTAATGTTAAAAAATTTTTAACTATAATGTGTTTGGAACACCATTTACAAACCTCACATTTCTCTAAGTAGGTTCCTTTCTTTGCCTAAGGGCCACAGGAACCATTGTAAATACCTATACAAATTAAAAATAATGAGTCTACTAATAGACATAGGGTAAAAGCTGAATCGGTGCTTTGACTTCTTATTTTCACTTTTTAAAATAGTTGGCTGTCTATCACTTGTAACGTTTAAGCTGCAACAAAAAAAAGTTTTTTTCACATTACAATATCCATGTTAAAAATTTATTTTCAAAAATTATTTCTCAATAGAAAATGAAAAAGTTCTTTATTTTTAAAATATTTACTTATTTGGCTGTGCTTATTTATTTATTTGGTCTTAGTTGTGGTACTCGGGATCTTCTATCTTCACTGCAGCATGTGAACTCCTAGTTGCAGCCTATAGGATCTTTAGTGGCAGCCTACGAACTCAGTTGTAGCATGTGGGCTAGTTCCCTGACCAGGGATTAACGCTGGGCTGAGAGCACAGAGTTATAGCCACTGGACCACCCAGGGAAGTCCCGACAAAGTTCTTTAAGTAAGTTTTCAGTGTACAATGGAGTTATTAATAAAATAACCACTCATCTCTACGGAATTCACCTTCTGTTAATGGTTCTCCAATTTTAGCCTGGATAATCACTTGGAGGACTTAGTACAACACAGACTGCTGGGCTTCCCCCCACCCCAGATTTTCTGATTCAGTAGATTTAGGGTAGATTTAACTGTGGAGGAGGCCAAGACTACTTTTCCAACAAGCTCTCAAATGATGCCAATGCTACTGGGCCAGGGACCACACTTTGAGAACCACTGTCTCACGTAATTAATTCTAAGGAAAAATTAGCCTAAGGAACACTAAGCTAAGAAATGTCAGCTTTACATTGTGACTTTATTTCGTGTTTAAAGGGCAAAAGCACATAGTTAAAAGCTAAGTTTTAAATGCCCTCTGTCCCACAATTTCTTTTGCCATTGCCTCCAAAATACATGCCTTTGTTTCTCCCGTGATTTCAACAGGATGCTTAAAAATCAGTATTTACTGGTTAAACAGGTCCAGAAGCAACAATTAGAACTGGACATGGAACAACAGACTGGTTCCAAATAGGAAAAGGAGTACGTCAAGGCTGTATATTATCACCCTGCTTATTTAACTTATATGCAGAGTACATCATGAGAAACGCTGGGCTGGAGGAAGCACAAGTTGGAATCAAGACTGCCGGGAGAAATTTCAGTAACCTCAGATATGCAGATGACACCACCCTTATGGCAGAAAGTGAAGAAATAAAGAGCCTCTTGTTGAAAGTGAAAGAGGAGAGTGAAAAAGTTGGCTTAAAACTCAACGTTCAGAAAACTAAGATCCTGACATCCGATCCCATCATTTCATGGCAAATAAATGGGAAAACAGTGATGGACTTTATTTTTGGGGGCTCCAAAATTACTGCAGATGGTGACTGCAGCCATGAAATTAAAAGACGCTTGCTCCTTGGGAGAAACTCTATGACCAACCTAGACAGCAGATTAAAAAGCAGAGACGTTACTTTGCCAACAAAGGTTTGTCTAGTCAAAGCTTTGGTTTTTCTAGTAGTCATGTATGGATGTGAGAGTTAGACTATAAAGAAAGCCGAGCGCCAAAGAATGATGCTTTTGAACTGTGGTGTTGGAGAAGACTCTTGAGAGTCCCTTCGACAGCAAGGAGATCCAACCAGTCAATCCTAAAGGAAATCACCCCTGAATATTCATTGGAAGGACTGACGCTGAAGCTGAAACCAGCATCAGTTTGGCCACCTGATGCGAAGAGCTGACTCATTGGAAAAGACCCTGATGCTGGGAATAATTGAAGGCTGAAGGAGAAGGGGACGACAGAGGATGAGATGGTTGGATGGCATCACTTACTTGATGGACATAAGTTTAAGTAAGCTCTGGGAGTTAGTGATGGACAGGGAAGCCTGGCATGTTGCAGTCCATGGGGTCTCAAAGAGTCAGACACGACTGAGTGACTGAACTGAACTAAAATCATTTATTGCTGATGATAGCATAAATAGCTTTTGAAGAGCAGTAAAGCAACACATAAAGATGCTCAGATCTTTTAAAAGAGTAATTCTACTCCTGGGAATATTAAATGGAAGGGAAAAAGTATGTAGACAAAGATGTTAAGGTTTTATCTATAGCAGCCACCAATTAGAAACTATATAAATGCCCAACTTTTGGGGAACAATTTAGTTAAATTATGGTACCACCAAACAGGGCACTATTATGCAATCATTAACATAGATTCCAGAAAAACATCTATTTCTGCTTTATTGACTATGCCAAAGACTTTGACTGTGTGTATCACAATAAACTGTGGAAAATTCTTCAAGAGATGGGAATATCAGACCACCTGACCTGCCTCTTGAGAAACCTATATGCAGGTCAGGAAGCAACAGTTAGAACTGGACATGGAACAACAGACTGGTTCCAAATAGGAAAAGGAATATGTCAAGGTTGTATATTGTCACCCTGCTTATTTAACTTATATGCAGAGTACATCATGAGAAATGCTGGGCTGGAAGAAGCACAATCTGGAATCAAGATTGCTGGGAGAAATATCAATAACCTCAGATATGCAGATGACACCACCCTTATGGTGGAAAGTGAAGAGGAACTAAAAAGCCTCTTGATGAAAGTGAAAGAGGAGAATGAAAAAGTTGGCTTAAAGCTCAACATTCAGAAAACGAAGATCGTGGCATCTGGTCCCATCACTTCATGGGAAATAGATGGGAAACAGTGGAAACAGTGTTAGACTTTATTTTGGGGGAGCTCCAAAATCACTGCAGATGGTGACTGCAGCCATGAAATTAAAAGACCCTTATTCCTTGGAAGGAAAGTTATGACCAACCCAGATAGCGTATTGAAAAGCAGAGACATTACTTTGCCAACAAAGGTCCGTCTAGTCAATGCTATGGTTTTTCCAGTGGTCATGTATGGATGTGAGAGTTGGACTGTGAAGAAAGCTGAAGGCCAAAGAATTGATGCTTTTGAACTGTGGTGTTGGAGAAGACTCTTGAGAGTCCCTTGGACTGCAAGGAGATCCAACCAGTCCATTCAAAAGGAGATCAAACAAAAACAAAAACAAAAATAATCAAAAAAAAATTTTTTTTAAATAAAAAAAAATTTAAAAAAAAACAAAAAATTTTAAAAAATCAAAAAAATAAAAAAGAAAAGAAAGGAGATCAGTCCTGGTGTTCTTTGGAAGGAGTGATGCTAAAGCTGAAACTCCAGTACTTTTGCCACCATATGCAAAGACCTGACTCATTGGAAAAGATTCTGATGCTGGGAGGGATTGGGGGCAGGAGGAGAAGGGGATGACAGAGGATGAGATGGCTGGATGGCATCACGGACTCGATGGACGTGAGTCCGGGTGAACTCCAGGAGTTGGTGATGGACAGGGAGGCCTGGTGTGTGGCGATTCATGGGGTCGCAAAGAGTCAGACACGACTGAGTGACTGAACTAAACTGAACTGAACATAAACATAATATAGAAACATGAAAAAATATTATGACAATATCAAATAAAATAGAAGAATGTGAAAACTATATAAAGATGAAGTCACATATGAAAGTTAAGCTGCAAAAATTTTAGAGACACAGAAGTAGAGAACAAATGTATGGATACCAAGAAGGAAGCGGAGTCGAGGGGAGGAACTGGGAGATTGGGATCGACACATATGCACGATTGGTCGTATGTATAAAATAGATAACTAATAAAAACCTACCGTATAGCACAGCGAGCTCTACTTAATTCACTGTAGTGACCTGAATGGGAAGGAAGTTCAAAAGGGAGGGCATGTATGTATATGCGGATATACGTATAGCTATGGTTGATATGAAAGTGAACGTCACTCAGTCACGTCCAACTCTTTGCGACCCCGTAGACTGTACAGTCCATGGAATTCTCCAGGCTTTATATATGGCTGATATATCTTGCTGCAGAATAGAAACTAATAGCACTGTAAAGCAACTATACTCCAATAAAAATTAATTAAAAATTAAAACAGATATTTTATGGTGGGTGGTGTGCTTTCTTATTATTTTCTACACTGGATATTAAGACATTATCTCTGAATGTCAAACCTGTTCTGCTCTGCTGGGACAGCGACTATAGGAATCCTACTTCGGCTAGGTCCGTTGCTCCCTGTTAGGCTCCACCACTAGGGGGTGCTGCATGCTTAGTCGCTCAGTTGTGTCCGACTCTGTTCCCTATGGACTGTAGCCCTCCAGACTCCTGTCCGGATTTCCTGGCAAGAACACTGGAGTAGGTTGTTATTTCCTTCTCCAGGGGATCTTCCTGACCCAGGGCTCGAATCCGAGTCTCCTGCATTGCAGGCAGATGCTTTACCACTAAGCCAGCAGTGAAGCCCAAGGGGGTGCTAGAGGAAGCCGGTAAGACTGAAACATGTAGGACTTCACTGTTTCTTGTTCTTTCGAGTTCATTTTAGCAATGATTCTTAATCCCAGCAGCAGCTTTTAGTTCTAGTCTCTTTTTTTCTCACGCACCCAGAACCAGCCCCATCCCTTCTTTCACAGATGTCATTATCAGATAGATGGTCCATAGCTCATCTTCATGGGTCTGAACTGAGTTTGAGAGGACTCCTTTAAGGTCTATGAGTTAATAATCCCAACCTCTTTCCTTTGTTCCCACAGTCCTAAGAGTATTGGCAGTTGATAAACCTCCATGTCCTCATTTTGCCTTTTTTGGTTCTCTAATACCTGATTAACAATTCTTTTTATTAAACTGCGTCAGTTAAAACAACTGGTGGTCTTTGCACTGGAACTTGATGGATAAACTTTTTTTTTAATATTGTATTCTACTGCCTTTCAAATAAAAAAAGAGAAAATACAACTCTCACTAGCTGTAGTCTGATGCATTAAAAATAATTCAAAGAAAGAATATTTAGCCAAAATGCTTTTATGTACTGGAGAAAAATTAAAACTCTGATACTCAGCCTTGCCTTATACCTGATAAGTAATATCAGATAAATAATAAATAAATTTTGATCTTACATAGGTTGACTTTAGTATTCACATTCACTCTTAAATTAATGCATAGACCTGATCTGGAACTCAGCTCTATCCCATAAGAAAATTAATAGTTAAAAAACCATGTGATAAATGCAGTGATAGAAATAGGCCCAGGTTGCCATGGGAACAAAAGGCATCTTTTGTTTGTTCAGACCACTTTCTCTGCTTCAACAATAGTAGGAAGATTTTAGCCAGAAGGAGAAGGGGTGAAAAAAGTATTCTAGGAAAGGGAACCCACTAGTAAAGGGCACAAAGGTGTGAAAAAGCATAACATAGTTGAAGATCTGAGAATAGCTTATGGCAATAGCAAGGTTGGCATGTAGCAAAGACATGGGCCTGGTTCAGCTGGTGAAAGAATCTGGACTCACTGATGGATTTTTAAACAATATCTTGATACTTTAAGGACATTTCCTGCCTGGCATGGGTTTTGACAATTGGCACACTGAGAGGATTCTGTGGCCTGCTGTCAGCGTAAGTGGGATATACCTCTGGTTGGTTCTTAAACTGCCTTTCATCTACCCATTCCTTGATTAACCTTCCCTTGCTCTATATTGATTGCTGCTTGATATCTCCAAATCCTTGTTTACTCTGGCCTTTATACTTTGACATCTTTATCGATTATATTTTCTTTGCCTGTAAATCTTCCTACTTCTTTCCTCTCACATCTTGCCTCCTATTTTATTATGCTAGGCTTGTTCTGGAGAAGCCAATGGCACCCCACTCCAGTACTCTTGCCTGGAAAATCCCATGGACAGAGGAGCTTGGTAGGCTGCAGTCCATGGGGTCGCTAACAGTCAGACACGACTGAGCGACTTCCCTTTCACTTTTCACTTTCATGCATTGGAAAAGGCAATGGCAACCCACTCCAGTGTTCTTGCCTGGAGAATCCCAGGGACAGGGGAGCCTGGTGGGCTGCCGTCAATGGGGTCGCACAGAGTCGGACACGACTGAAGCAACTTAGCAGCAGCAGCAGCAGCAAGCTTGTTCTAGGCATGACTGTTCCCGTTTCATCTATTTAATTTGGTCCTGTTAGACTCTCCTGGGGGCTTCCTGGGTGGCTCAGATGGTAAACAATCTGCCTGCAATGCATTCGGGTTCAATCCCTGGGGTGTGAAGATCCCCTGGAGAAGGGAATGGCTATCTACTCCAGTATTCTTGCCTGGAGAATTCAAAGGACAGAAGAGCCTGGCCAGCTACAGTCAGTCCATGGGGTCACAGAGTCGGACACAACTGAACGATTAACACTTTCACACTTTTCACATACTCTCTTGATGGTCGACCCCAACAAGCAGCCCTGATGAGTGAAATTCAGCATCCAAGACTCTCCCTGACACCTGACCTTGATTCCAGGAAACTTGTGGCAGAGGGTTATGTGTGAATGTGATACAGGATTTGAGATGAAACAGAACTCTCTCTGGCCCAAGGCTCACTAGTGTGATAAAGGCAGTACTCACCAAAAAGTCTAGTCGCAATCTCTTATTTCCAGCCTCCCTTCCAGTTAGACCGGGGTGACTAGTTCTGATCAATGAGATGGGGTTAAGAACAGTGTGT
This sequence comes from Capra hircus, assembly GCF_001704415.2. Classification (NCBI taxonomy): domain Eukaryota; kingdom Metazoa; phylum Chordata; class Mammalia; order Artiodactyla; family Bovidae; genus Capra; species Capra hircus. Next base: position 44,610,189 of record NW_017189516.1, read on the forward strand.
CCTGTCCATTACTTCTACCTTTGCTTTCATGGAAAGCTGTTCCAGGTGATGGAGATACAAGGTTGCAGAGCATCCGTCATCTTGGTTCTCTTAGTAAGTGAATGAAGTCGAGCCCCAGCTAACCCACATGGGATATGTACCATGAGGGAGAACAAACAAACACAATAAGTACAATAAGCCTTTGTTAAGTCATTTGGCTTTCAGGGTCAACTGTTACCACATAATCCTAGCTTAATAAATCCATTAATCATGTGGCTTTGAAAAAGATACATAAATTTTTTTTTTTTGACTGCACCACATGCCTTGCAAGATCTTAGTTTCCAGACCAGGGATCCAACTCATGCTCCCTGCAGTGGAAGTGCTGAGTCTCAAACACTGGACCACCAGTGAAGTCCTGAAAATACATTGCTTCTTTAGTCTTCATTTTTTTTTAAATCAGAGAAACAGGAGTAATACCTCGTTATGGGCTGAATGGATTCACCTCAAATTCGTCTGCTGAAACCTAATCCCATTTGAGAGGGCATTTGTAGGTGGGGCCTTTGGAAGGTGATTATAAGGATTAGTGTGCTCATAAAAGAGACCCCAAAGAAATCCCTCACCCCTTCTGCCATGTGAGGACACAGTGAAAAAAAAGGCTATCTATGAAGCGGGAAGTGGGTCCTCACCAGAGTCCAAATCTGCTAGCACTTCTATCTTGGACTTTCAGCATCCAGAACTGTGAGAAATTTCTGTCGTTCATAAGCCACCTAGTCTAGGGCATTCCATTACAGCAGCCCAAATGGACTAAGCTTCATTGGACCGGATAAAGATTAATAAGATAACAGATAACCAACTGTTCTATTACATGTGTTTCTGTAGCATGGATTAGTTCATATGCAGTTGGTAAACTGGGGAATAATATAGAATACAGAAGCCAGGTTGGCCCATGTACCGTTTTTCCCAGGACAGTAATAGTCTGTCTACTGAGTAACCAGACCTCAACACCCACTACACTACACAGAGAATGCTAGAGCTAGAACTAAGTCTTGGTCAAATCCTTCAACTGTCCTTTCACTTGCCAAGACCTGCATCTTCTTAGCTTATGACAATTTTCTTCTTCATTCTTCCAAAATCCTTTCCTACCTCTTTGCATTTGATATCCAAATGGTTTTGCTTGCTTAGGTTTCTGTTTGTCCTTGATACACACCTGGCCTTCCAGGTTCCAGCATAGGATTTCTTCTAGGGCATTCCCCTGGTAGCCACATTCTTGTGGCTGAGGAACTGAGGCCAGGTATCTTGATGATATTCATAACATAATATTAAATAAGAAATACAGGAGGAACAAGGTAAGGTAGAGCACAGGTGGTGTGAAGAGTTATTGGATGCAATTTTTAGTAAAGACAGTTGGTTATCAAGTAAGAAGCTCAAGGTGTGAACTGGATTTGGGAGACACTGCTTTATGGGAAGTAGTTGAACCCATGGGTGAAAAAGAATCTATTCTATGAGATAATGAATGCACAAGAGACCGAGACATAGGGAACATCAATATTTAAGGGGAAGTGTAAAAAGTGTTAGGTCATTTGAACATGATGGAACCCAGAAAGTATAACATTTAGGAAATCTGAGTTCTAAGTACTCTATCCATGTTAAAGCAAAGCAGACAACCCACTCTATTTCTTAGATTTTAATAATCTATAAATTTAGGCCAGCATAAATCAGCCTATAAATAAAAAACAGAGAATGTATTATGAGATGTAAAGCAAAATAATTCCAGAAGGTTCTTTATGAAAACTGATTCACAGCCAACTGAAGAAGGATTCAAAATGAGAGGCTAATAGAATGTGTACTTCCCTGGTCCTACCATCAGCTGGCATCCCACTGGGAACAGACCCACAAATCCCAAAAGATAAGCCCTCAGGCCTTCCCAGGACCTTGGGATTCTTTGACAACAAATGCCTCTAGGCTTGCATTGCCTTCAAACATCTTGAGGACAAAACAGGTGCAAAACTTTGGCACCACTGTCTTTCATACTTGAAAATTCTGGGACAAGAGGAATTTGCTACAGTACTTGAAATTCAAATGTCCCAATACTCAAAAGTGAGTATTGTGGCTATTGGGAGGGACAGGATAGCTAGTTTGATGTTAATCTGTGAAAAAGTACTAGAAGTGATTAGGAAAGATGAATTATAAATACTTAGGTCATGAAGTATCAACATGACTTCATTAACAAAGCAGAGCAAGCAAATCTCATTGCTTTTGACAGGAAACCAAAGTAATAACTCAGGGGATTGACATGGACATTATCTATGTAGCATTCAGAAAAATACCCCACGTCAGGGTAATATCAACTATCCTGATTTATTCAGGACAGAGGGTGTCTCAGACACAGGGCTTTCTGTTTTAAAACCAAGAACATCTCAGAGAAACCAAGGCAAGCTGGTTAGACTACCATGATGCTCTTGTGGATAAAATACTCAACTATGACCTAGAGGATTTTCTTGTTAGGGCAACTTACAGTTACTTAAATAAGTAAAGCCTATAAGTGTTGATTATTTGATCTAATTCAGTGGGGAAGGTTGTCTCTAGTGGTATGCCATAGAGCTCTTTCCTCCTCTTTATGCTGCTGAACAGTATCTATGATATGAAGTAAGAGAGGGAATTCTTATCAAAATAACAGATGATGCCAACATGGGGGATTCTGCGAATATTCATTTATTTAAGAAATGTTTACTGAGCATCTATTATGCTCTAAGAACTTTCTTAGGTCCTAGATGCAGCAGAGAACAAGGCAGACAAGGATCCTACCCTTGTTGTGAAGTGAAGTGAAGTCGCTCAGTTGTGTCCGACTCTTTGCGACCCCATGGACTGTAGCCTACCAGACTTCTCTGTCCATGGGATTCTCCAGGCAAGAATACTGGAGTGGGTTACCATTTCCTTCTCCAGGCGATCTTCCCAACCCAGGGATCGAACCCGGGTCTCCCACATTGGAGGCAGACGCTTTAACCTCTGAGCCACCAGGGACAAACACAAATCTAGCAGGTGAGTGACATCAGCATCATGGTGACTTGATATGTTCCCTCTCTCTCCTCTTCAGTCTACAACTAGTAAAACATCTATACCTCAACAAAGGGGACTCTATCCAACAGGCCAGGACACCAGAGAATGCCACACATCTGTACATCTAAAGATAGGTGAACTGGAGCACACAGAGCAGGCAGAACTGGGGGGACAGTGGAGGAAGTGCCTGTGACCGTGGACCCCCAGCCATGGCAGCTAAGCTCGTGGCCCCAGAAAACACAGCAGCACCAGAGGAGGTAGCACAGATGACAGCAGTCTCCTGGCCCCAGAGGCACTCACTGCCACAGGGAAGCAGACAGTGACAAGGCCTGTGGCCCTCTCTGTCCATCTGCGAGGGGCCCTGAGACTCTGCCTCTGCCCCACACTCAGCAGCAGTGCCTGGAAACCCCACAATCCTGGTTGCGGCAGAGACACCTGTGACCCCAGCTCTCTCCTTACCCTCCTCCTGCCCTCACCGCGGAACAGCCTACAACTGAGAAGACCCCAGACGTGGCAGAGGAGCCAGTATCCAGGTGGCAACACCAGCAATGCTAGCAGCAGCAAGGCACCAAGGACCCCAGAGGTACAAGCAGTGGCAAGAGGTAGAGGCGGACAGAAAGTGTTGGCTCTCAAATACAACCAGAGACAGCTCAGGAAAGAGAAGTGAAAACTTGTGCTCTGGGGGACTTCCCTGGCAGTCCAGTGGTTAAGACTCCATGCTTCTACTGTAGGGGGCATAGGTTCGATCCCTGGTCAGGGAACTAAGATCCCATATGCTGTGCAGGCTCACTGCGGGTGGGAGGGGGTAAGGAACTTGTGCTACAGAGCCATGTACTTGAAAAGAAAGTCTTCTAATTAACCAGTTGAATCATTATAGTCAAGTTTTTAAAAAAAAATAATAAAAGCTTTACCTAAAGAAGCATGGTGTTCACTATTTCAAATGTGCCAGCAGAAAAACAAGTCATCAAGCACCACGACGATATGCAGTAGCACATATCTTCAGTGTCACAAAAATAAAAAGACAATTCTCAAAAACCAACTTTAAAGTCAGGGAATACTGCATTCTAATGGATAGAGAATTAAAAATAGCTGTCATAAAGGAGCTACAAGAAAACTCAGAAAGGCTCAGGAAGAACACTTTACCAAAGAGACTGAAACTTTAAAGAAGAACCAAACAAAAATTTTGGAGCCAAAGAACTCAATAAACGAGATGAAAATGCATTAAAAGTACTGGAAATAGAGCAGATCATATGGAAGACAGAAACCTAGAAATGATACAGAGAAGAGAGAGAATTAAGGTCTAAAAGGAGGAGGAGGAAGCGGCAAAGGTGAGTGAGGAGGTGAGGGAGGAGAAGAAATTCTGTGAGAACTGACTCTATTAGGAAGGGTAGCATTAAGATAATGAGATATTAGAAGGAGAAGAGAGGTAGAGGAGAGCAGAAAGTTTATTTAAGTGAATAATAGCTGAGAACTTCCCCAAACTGGAGAAAGAACTGGATGTGCAAGTTCATGAAGCTGAAAGGACACCTACCTACGTCAACGCAAAAAGACCTCCTCCAAGATATATTATACAAAAACTGTCAAAAATCAACAATGAAAAAATTTTAGACAGCCAGGGAAACAAAAGATGGTAACCTACAAAGAAACCCCCATTTGATAATCAATAGATTTCACAGCAGAAACTCTATAAGCCAGGAGAGAATAGAATCATATTCTCAAAATATTGAAAGACCCAAAAAAATGTCAGCCAAGAATATTCTATGCAGCAGAGTTATCATTCAGATATGAAGGAGGAATATGGGTTTTCCCAGATAAGCAAAAGCTAAGAGAGTTTATGAACACAAGACTCATCTCACAAGAAATGTGGAAAGGAGCTCTTCTACCTGAAACAAAAAGGTCAAAGTATGAAAAACTTTGAGTTAGGTGATAACTAGAGTCAGAAAATTACAAGAGTATATCAAAATAGATTATTCAAGAATTACACCATAAATGTTAAAGGGGAAAAAAAGTAAAAGTAACTACAGCTACTTCAATTTGGCAACAAACTCACAACATTAGAAGGGAAAATTTGAGACCAATTTCCCTTTGGTGTTGGGAAAACTGGACAGCCACATGCAAAAGAATGAAGACTACTCTCTCACAACACACACAAAAATCAACTGAAAATGGACTAAAGGCTTGAGTGTAAGACCAAAAACCATAAAAGTTCTAGAAGAAAAGATAGGTAGTATGTTCTTTGACATTGAGGATATGTTGCCTCAGGCAAGGGAAACAAAAGCAAAACTAAACAAGTGGGACTACATCAAAGTGAAAAGCTTCTGCAGAGCAAAGGAAACTATCATCAAAATGAAAAGACATGTACCAATGGGAGGAGATATTTGTAAATTATATATCCAATAGGAAGTTAATACCCAAAATATATGAAGAATATAAATCAACCACAAAAAGCAAAACCAATTAAAAAATGGGTAGAGGATCTAAAGAGTTTTCTAGGTAGTTTTCCAAAGGAGACATACAGATGGCCAAGAGGCACATGAAAAGATGGTCAACATGACTAACAGGGAAATGCAAATCAAAACCACAATGAGACAGCATCTCATATCTGTCAGAGTGCTCATTATCAAAAAGGTAAGAAATAACTGTTGGTGAGGATGTAGAAAAAAGGGAACTCTCATATACTCCTGGTAGGAATGTAAGTCAATACAGCCACAATGAGAGAGAACATGGAGGTTTCTCAAAAAATTAAAAATAGAACTGCCATATGATCCAGCTATTCCACTTCTGGGTATTGATCCAAAGAACATGAAAACACTAGCTTCAAAAAATATACGTACCCCTATGTTCATCCCAGCATTATCTACAAGAGGTGAGATATGGAAACAATATAAGTGCTCACTGATGGATGAATGGATCAAGAAACTGTGGCATTTATTTATTTAAGGGAATACAATTCAGCCATGAAAAAAAAACATGAAAATTTTGCCATTTGTGATACATGGATAGGACCTTGAGAGTATTATGCTAAGTGAGATAAGTCAAACGGGAAAAGACAAATACCCTATGTGGAATACAAAAAACAAACAGAATACCCCCAAATAAAAGAACAAATCAAACCAAACAAAAACAGAGATACAGAGAAAACAGCAGTGGTTACCAGAGGGAAAGGGGATCAACTGCATACTGATGGACGGAAACTAAATTTTTGGTGTGAGCACACTACAGTGTATACAGAAGTTGAAACATATTATCGTACACATGAAACTGATATAAAATCACTGCAGATGGTGACTGCAGCCATGAAATTAAAAGACACTTACTCCTTGGAAGGAAAGTTATGACCAACCTAGCCAGCATATTAAAAAGCAGAGACATGACATTGCCAACAAAGATCCGTCTAGTGAAGGCTATGGTTTTTCCAGTGGCATGTATGGATGTGAGAGGTGGACTATAAAGAAAGCTGAGCGCCGAAGAATTGATGCTTTTGAACTGTGGTGTTGGAGAACACTCTTGAGAGTCCCTTGGACTGCAAGGAGATCCAACCAGTCTATCCTAAAGGAGATCAAGGGTGAGTGAAATCCCATTCTCTGGGATCCTCTCTCTCTCATCTCGTTTCCAAGTCCTAGCACTAGGTGGGAGAATCTGCACAGTCCTTGGGCCCTCAGCGTTGTGCCCCATCTGACTTTGAAATAGGAGATGCCCATTTCGCAGCAGACTATTATTACTCTCTGAGAAAGTCCTGAGAACAGGGATGTCTTTTCTCTCGGACCTTTCTCCTTGCTTTCTCTTGCCCTTGTCTAACCTCCCTATTCAGACACAATGGGAAATTCTCAATCCGATTCCTCAAAATCTACTCTTCTAGGATGCCTTTTCTGAAACCTAAAAGCCTTTGGCTCCCAAGGAGAGAAAAGACCAAAAAGACTGATGGTGGCTCAGAGGTTAAAGCATCTGCCTCCAATGCGGGAAACTCGGGTTCGATCCCTGGGTTGGGAAGATCCCCTGGAGAAGGAAATGGTAACCCACTCCAGTATTCTTGCCCAGAGAATCCCATGGATGGAGAAGGCTGGTAGGCTACAGTCCATGGGGTCGCAAAGAGTTGGACACGACTGAGCGACTTCACCTCACCTCACTATTCTAACACTGTCTGGCCACAACACAGACTTGATAATAGGTCCCAGTGGCCAGAAAACAGAACTCTTGATTACAGTACTCTATGGTATCTCAATAACTTCTGCTGCCACAACGGCAAGTGGTCAGAAATCCCTTCTGTCCAGGCTTTCTTCGCTCTTCACTCTCAACCCTCCCTCTGTGAATCCTGTTCTACTTCTCAAGTACTCTTAGCCCACTCTGGGCCACATCCTCCTAGTACAATGTCTCCTGATGCCTGTTCAGACTTTGCTTCTTCCTTCGACCCTTCTGACCACAGCCCACCCCCTATCACTCCCAATCCCGTTGCAGCCCCTCCAAATCCAGTTCCGCAACCTCCACCTTACGCCCCCTCCTTCTAAAGGGCAGGCCACTGCCACTGCTTCCAACCCTCCTGCCCTGCCTGTGCCAGAGGCAGGCTCTGAAACTTCAGCCCCACCTTCTAATCCGAGGGTCCCAAGGCTTTATCTCACCTCCCTAGACCCCCTCCCCATACCCGGTCTCAAACAACTTTAAAGCAGAAAACTTCACTGCAGGACCCTGCTCCTTTCCTGCTTCACTCCTCCCTTTATGGGAAGTAGCTGGAGCAGAAGGCATGGTTCAGGTTTATGTTCCATTCTCCCTCGCCGATCTGTCTCAAATTGAAAAGTGTCTGAGTTCCTTCTCTTCAGACCCTGATAATTATCTAAAAGAGTTCAAATCTCTTACCCAGTCTTATGACTTAACCTGGCATGATATTCACATTATACTTTCCTCTTCCTTTCTCCCAGAAGAGAAGGAACACGTACGGCGAGCCTCTCAGATACATACAGGAGATACACAGGACAGATGACACTAAGCCCGTACGGGCCACGGCTGTCCCCTGACATGATCCCAACTGGGATATCAGGCAGGGAGATCTGGGCAGGCAGCCCATAATCATATGGTTGCTTGCCTCATTGTGGGCCTTCAAAAGGTAGGACATAAAGCCGTCAACTTTGATAAGCTCTGGCTAATAACTCACGGACTAGACAAAAACCCAGCACAATTTTTAGCCAGGTTAACAGAAGCCCTACAAATATATACAAGATCAGACCCCACTTCAGCACAGTGCATCATTGTTCTTAACATCCATTTTCTCTCTCAATCATCCCCAGACATCCAAAAGAAACTAAAAAAGGCAGAAGACGGCCCTCAAACCCCTCAACGAGACCTTTTAAATTTAGCCTTTAAGATTTTCAATAACCAAGAAGAACAGGCAAAGCTAGAGAAGGCCCAACGAGACCAGGCCAAATACCACCTTTTAGCCACTGCCCTACATGGCTCCTAAACTCCATTAACCAACAAAGATAGGAAGTCACCTGGGCCCTGCTTCAAATGCAGCAAAGGAGGCCACTGGGTCCATTCATGCCTAAAGCAGAGGGCCCCTCCAGGTCTGTGTCCCAGCTGTGGCATGAAGGGACATTTTTAAGGTTGACTGCCCAAATCCCCCTCCAGGGATCCAGACATCCCCTCCTGGACCAGAGCAGGAATCTTCCAGCCCAGCTCTGCCAAGCCTCCTCTGACTCACCACTGAAGACTGAAGGTACCCAGGGTCCCAGGCCCCGACTCTCATCACCTCTATGGATCCCAGGGTAACTCTTACAGTGGCAGGTAAGCTGATTTCTTTTCTCATTGACATGGGGGCCACTTACTCTTCTGTGCCTGCCTACTCCAATGGTGTGATCACCAGTCTAGAGCCAGACGTCCTGGAATGCGAAGTCAAGTGGCCCTTAGGAAGCATCACTATGAACAAAGCTAGTGGAGGTGATGGCATTCCAGTTGAGCTATTTCAAATCCTGAAAGATGATGCTGTGAAAGTGCTGCACTCAATATGCCAGCAAATTTGGAAAACTCAGCAGTGGCCACAGGACTGGAAAAGGTCAGTTTTCATTCCAATCCCAAAGAAAGGCAATGCCAAAGAATGCTCAAACTACTGCACAATTGCACTCATCTCACACACTAGTAAAGTAATGCTCAAAATTCTCCAAGCCAGGCTTCAACAATACATGAACTATTAACTTCCTGATATTCAAGCTGGTTTTAGAAAAGGCAGAGGAACCAGAGATCAAATTGCCAACACCCGCTGGATCATCAAAAAAGCAAGAGAGTTCCAGAAAAACATCTATTTCTGCTTTATTGACTATGCCAAAGACTTTGACTGTGTGAATCACATCAAACTGTGGAAAATTCTTAAAGAGATGGGGATACCAGACCACCTGACCTGCCTCTTGAGAAATCTGTATGCAGGTCAGGAAGCAACAGTTAGAACTGGACATGGAACAACAGACTGGTTCCAAATAGGAAAAGAAGTACATCAAGGCTGTATATTGTCACCCTGCTTATTTAACTTATATGCAGAGTACATCATGAGAAACGCTGGCTGGAAGAAGCACAGGCTGGAATAAAGATTGCTGGGAGAAATATCAATAACCTCAGATATGCAGATGACACCACCCTTACGGCAGAAAGTGAAGAAGAACTGAAGAGCCTCTTGATGAAAGTGAAAAGAGGAGAGTGAAAAAGTTGGCTTAAAGCTCAACATTCAGAAAATGAAGATCATGGCATCCAGTCCCATCACTTCATGGCAAATAGATGGGGAAACAATGGAAAGTGGCAGATTTTATTTTCTTGGGCTCCAAAAATCACTGCAGATGGTGACTGCAGCCATGAAATTAAAAGACCCTTACTCCTTGGAAGAAAAGTTATGACCAACCTAGACAGCATATTAAAAAACAGAGACATTACTTTGCCAACAAAGGTCCATCTAGTCAAGGCTATGGTTTTTCCAGTGGTCATATATGGATGTGAGAGTTGGACTATAAAGAAAGCTGAGCGCCGAAGAATTGATGCTTTTGCACTGTGGTGTTGGAGAAGACTCTTGAGAGTCCCTCGGACTGCAAGGATATCCAACCAGTCCATCCTAAAGGAGATCAGTCCTGTGTGTTCACTGGAAGGACTGATGCTGAAGCTGAAACTCCAATACTTTGGCCACCTGATGCAAAGAGCTGACTCACTGGAAAAGACCCTGATGCTGGGCAAGGTTGAAGGCGGGAGGAGAAGGGGACGACAGAGGATGAGATGGTTGGATGATATCACCACCTCAATGGACATGGGTTTGGGTAAACTCTGGGAGTTGGTGATGGACAGGGAGGCCTGGCATGCTGCAGTCCATGAAGTCGCAAAGAGTTGGACATGACTGAACAGCTGAACTGAACTGACTCCAAAAAAAAAAAAAAAAGGTCTCTCAGGTCTCTGTTATGGGGGTTGACAGTTTAATATCTATGCCACGAATAATCGAGCCTCTATGTTGCACACTTCAGGATACCCCATTTTCCCATTCTTCTCTCATACTCCCAAAATGCTCCACTCATATTCTCGGGAGAGACCTTCTCTCAAAATTCAAAGCCTCTACTACTATCCCAAGCCCACCTTCTGATTTAGCCTGGCTACTGCTCCTCAACCCCACCTCATCTTCCCCCGCTCCATTGCCCTCCTCGTCCATAAACCCCATAGTTTGGGATATGGACAACCCATTTGTCACCTCTCACCATGCTCCAATTCATATCTGACTCAAAGACCCCTCTAAATTCCTCAGTCAACCACAATACCCTATCTCCCAGAAACATCAACAAGGGTTAAAACCTATCGTCACTTAACTCCTATGTCAGGGCCTCTTGCACCCAACCCACTCTCCCTATAAGACCCCTATCTTAGCTGTCAAAAAGCCAAATGGCTTCTATCACCTGGTCCAGGACCTGAGACTTATCAATGTGTCTATTATCCCCATACACCCAGTAGCTCCAAATCCCTATTCTCTTCTCTCTCTCATTCCCTCTTTGACTACCCACTTTACTGTTCTAGACCTCAAGGATGCCTTCTTTACCATCCCTTTACACCCAGACTCTAAAGACCTCTTTGCCTTTAACTGGACCGATCCAAACAATCATCACTCCCAACAGCTGACATGGACAGTCCTCCCACAAGGATTTTGTGATAGCCTTCATTTCTTTGGCCAAGCTCTAGCATCAGACCTAACCTCTCTTGACCTTACTCCGAGTACTGTCCTCCAGTATGTGGATGATCACCTCCTTTGTAATTCTTCCCTTTGTCGTTCTTCTCAACAACACGCTATACAACTACTCAATTTTCTAGCTGATTGAGGCTATCGAGTTTCTCCCACCAAAGTTCAGGTCTCTCTTCCTAGAGTCACCTATCTTGGAGTCATTTTATCACCAACCAAAAGATGTATCACTACTGATAGAAAGTCCCTTATGTCCACCCTACCATTCCCTTCATCAAAAACAGAGATGCTGTCCTTCTCGGGGTTAGCTGGATATCTACACCTCTGGATTTCTAATTTTGCCCTCTTGGCACAACCCCTATATCAAGCCACCCGAGGAGATCTTTCAGAACCTCTAGAGCTAAAATCAAATACCTGTTCAGCCTTTAACACCCTTAAGCAAGCCATTCTCTCAGCCCCAGCACTAAAACTTCCTGAGCGTTCTCACCCCTTTATACTCTACATTACTGAGAGACACAAAATTGCCCCAGGAGTTTTGGGACAAAATCTGGGCCCCTCCTTCACCCCTGCTGTTCAGCTATCAAAGCAATTAGATCCCACAATTCAAGGATGGCCAGCCTGCCTATGTGCCCTGGCAGCAGCTGCACTCCTCACTCAGGAAAAGTAAAAAACTTACTTTTGGAGAACCTGCTGTCATTCGCTTACCACATGACTTTAAGGACTTACTTTCTCACAAATCCATGACCCTTCTATCTCCTTCACACATCCAACTATTTCACGCCACCCTTCTTGAATTTCCCAAGTTCTCCTTTGAACTCTGTCTTACTCTCAACCCCGCCATCCTTATCCCTAGTTCTTCTGAGCCCCCATCCATACTTGCAAAGAGGCATTAGAAGATCTGATGCCCCATTTCTCCCACACTTCCTCAACCCCTTTAAATGACCCCAACTTTACTTGGTATATTGATGGCAGCTCCTCTACGACATCAGAAGGAAAAGAGATAGCTGGATATGCAATTGTCTCTGACACTGAAATTAGAGTCCCAATCTCTCCCCTCAGGAACCTCTTCCCAAAAGGCAAAACTCATTGCACTAACTAGAGCTCTTACCCTTGCAGGTAACATGAGAGCAAACATATACACTGATTCTAAATATGCTTTCCACATCATACACTCATATGCTGCCATCTGGAAGGAACAAGGGCTCCTATCTATTAAAGGCTCTTTCATAACTAACACCTCACTTATACTCCAACTTTTAAAGGCAGCTATCATGCCAACTGAAGTAGGCATCATACATTGCCGAGGTCACCAGGTGGTCTCAGACACGATTTTATGGGGAAACAATGCCACAGACAGGGAAGCAAAACAAGCCTCACTCTAGTCACCTGCTCAACAACTTATAATAATTCCCAACATATAGACCCTTTACTTCCCCAAAGAAAACACGTGATTATTATAAGAGGGGGGCTTCCCTGGTAGCTCAGAGGGTTAAGCGTTCGCCTGCAATGCGGGAGACCCGTGTTCGATCCCTGGGTCGGGAAGATCCCCTGGAGAAGGAAATGGCAACCCACTCCAGTATTCTTGCCTGGAGAATCCCATGGATGAAGGAGCCTGGTAGGCTACAGTCCACGGGGTCGCAAAGAGTCAGACACAACTGAACAACTTCACTCACTCACTCACTCACTTATTACAAGAGGGAGCACAAGGAGATTGGTAACCACAAGTAGATTGATTACAAAAACAGGGCTGCTATGTCCTTCCCCAATCTCAGGTCACACAGATTCTTAAGCACTAAAACTCTTTATCACCTCTTAAGACCTCTTATCACCTATCCTAACCTTCCTTCACTCCTTCAAAATCACTCACTCTTGCATTATCTGCTCCTCAGTCTCACCACGGGGAACCCTAAAGCCTGTTCCCTCATTCCCAACATCAGGCTGGAGGACATATCCCAGGAGAGGACCAGCAAATTGACTTCACTCATGTGCTTCCAACAGGAAAAATAAAACTTATGCTCACTCTAGTAGACACTTTTTCAGGGTGGATTGAGGCTTTTCCTAGGAGATCAGAAACTGCCTCAGAGGTAACACAATTTCTCATATGAAAAATCCCTTGCTTTGGCCTCCCACTCTCCCTCCAATCCGATAATGAGCCAGGTTTTATCTCCCAAATCACCCAACAAGTAGCCCGATCTCTTGGCATAACCCAAAAACTACATATTCCTTACAGACCTCAATCTTTAGGAAAAGTAGAAAAGGCAAATTCTATTCTCAAAACACACCTAACCCAACTCTCTCTAGAACTACAAAGGCCACGGACTGAACTCCTTCCCACGGCTTTGGCTCGCATTAGGGCCACTCCACAGGCCCCGTCTTTCCTCAGTCCTTTTGAGCTTATGTATGGATGCCCTTCTCTGTTTGGTCATTTCCCTACTGTGAGCCCCTTGCTGGGAGATTATCTCCCTACTCTTAACCTTATTAGAGACTTCATGAGAGAACATGCAGATCACTCTCTCCCAATCCTCATCAAATGAATCCAGCTGACTTAACACTCATACCCAGGGATCAAGTCCTGCTTAAGATCTCACACTATAAGGATCTCCAGTCTTGATGGACTGGTCCATTTGAGGTAGTTCTAAACATACCAACAGCCACTAAACTGGCAGGTCATTCTTCTTGGTTTCATATCTCTAGATTAAAGCGGGCCCTAGGAGACTCTCCATCTCTGCCAAGAAACATTCCCTGCTCAGACGCTCCTTGCTACACCTGCACTGTTCTGGGACCCACCAGGCTTTGACTGGATCGAATTCCTGAAGAAACAGAAGAGCCAAATAAGTAAAACAAAAACAGATATATTCATTACTAATTGGACTGGGATTTCCCCTACTTATTCTATTCACAATAGGGCTTTACTCTGTCTCCCCCTGAGTGGATTATCATTCAAAAGTTTTCTCACTGTTTTACGTACTTCTCCATAGTTCTTGTTTTGGGGGGCATGGCCCTCCTCTTACTGTGATCAGCCTAGATGAACTTATTATCCACTTTCCTTCACATAGTAACACAAGCCCTTACCTTTCCTGGAAACACCACTGTTACTGACCTCCCTCTACACCTTGACTTTATAACCGATTTTTGGCTCCAGGGAGATTTCATAGAGCTCACACCAAGCCAAATTTATTTCTACACCTGGATTCTTATTCTTATCATTTGCTCGCCTTAGATGTGAGATGTCACATCATGATTTTACTCTTTACTCCCTCTTCTTTTACAGGCCAAACTTCACATTAATACCATCCCTATAACTACTCTGCCCCAAACCTTGCCTACTTATTCAGAACTCTAAATCTGACCCATTATTACTCAATACCTCAAACCTGACCCTAGCCAGTGATTGTTGGATCTGCTTATCCATCTCCTCACCCAGAGGATTAGTTCAGTTCAGTTCAGTTCAATTCAGTCACTCAGTCATGTCTGACTCTTTGCGACCCCATGAACCACAGCACACCAGGTCTCCCTGTCCATCACCAACTCTTGGAGTTTACCCAAATCCATGTCCATTGAGTCAGTGATTCCATCCAACCATCTCATCCTCTGTCGTCCCCTTCTCCTCCTGTCCTCAATCCCTCCCAGCATCAGGGTCTTTTCAAATGAGTCAGCTCTTTGCATCAGGTAGCCAAAGTATTGGAGTTGCAGCTTCAAAATCAGTCCTACCAATGAACACCCAGGACTGATCTCCTTTAGGATGGACTAGTTGGAGCTCCTTGCAGTCCAAGGGACTCTCAAGAGTCTTTTCCAACACCACAGTTCAAAAGCATCAATTCTTTGGTGCTCAGCTCTCTTTATAGTCCAACTCTCACATCCATACACGACCACTAGAAAAACCATAGCCTTGACTAGATAGACCTTTGTGGAAAAAAATAATGTTTCTGCTTTTTAATATGCCGTCTAGATTGGTCCTAACTTTCCTTCCAAGGAGTAAGTGTCTTTTAATTTCATGGCTGCAATGACCATTTGCAATGACTTTGGAGCCTAGAAAAATAAAGTCAGCCACTGTTTCTACTGTTTCCCCATCTATTTGCCATGAAGTGATGGGACCAGATGCCATGATCTTCATTTTCTGAATGTTGAGCTTTAAGCCAACTTTTTCACTCTCCTCTTTCACTTTCATCCAGAGGATCAGTGCTCCCCATTTCCACAGATCAATGGACTCACATAAACACTTCTCTTTATCACACATTTAGAGGAGAATCTATTGTCATATATATGTTATTTATATTCAATTGATCAAATTCACAATCCTGACAAGATACTGACCTCCCTCCTCACAGATTTCACTTCTACTCATAAAAGATCAGCTATAGGAGGACCCCCCCCCAACACCTCTGATGTTCATCTACAACAGGCTCCTTTCTGTTTTTTCCAGACAAAACTCTATAAAACTCTATAAACAACTCTTACCCCCAACTAGGAACTATACCTCCACACCTCTGTAATCACACTTCACATCTCTCCTTCCCATCAGGCCAATCTGTCTACCATGTCTCAGGAACTGCAGGACATTCATTACTTTCTTAGGGAGACTCCCTTCTGCATATGGCATAAATAATCCTCTTGTAGAGGCTAAACTGGCGAGCTCACTGTCAGTTTCAGAGACTACTAGCATGTTCCCAGAAAGACTCCTATTTGCCACAGATTTCAGCTGTTGTCTTCTTACTCCTGGAATATTTTTCTTATGTGAAACCACTACCCATTTATGTCTTCTCACTAACTGAACAGGAACATGCACCCTGGTATATCTGGCCCCAGATATTTCTATTGCTCCTAACATTCAGACTCTCCCTATCCCACTAACTCATAACCAACCCAGATGGGCAGTTCAATTGTATTAATCAGTTAAGGAATAGTGGCTGGGATTAGGACAGGAACTGCAGGACACACAACCTCTTTAAATTATTACCAAAGCCAACTAACTCATAAGCAGCCCAGAGAGGCAATTCAACTCTATTAATTAGTTCAGGAATAGTGGCTGGCATTAGGACAGGGACTGCAGGACACACAACCTCTTTAAATTATTACCAAAGCCTTTCTAAAGACCTCAATGAGAGCCTAGAAGAAATAGCTACCCACCTTACTACTATCCAAAACCAGGTAGATTTCCTAGCAGCCATGGTCCTCCAAAACAGAAGAGGATTAGACCTCCTCATGGCAGAAAAAGGGGGCCTATGTCTATTTTTGGAGGAAGCCTGATGCTTCTATGCCAATAAATTGGGTGTTATAAAGGAATAGCAAGAAATCGAAAACAGGGCCTTGAGAATATGTCAGCACCGCAGTAATTCATGGGAAAACTGGCTAAGCAATTGGATTTGGATGCCCTGGGTCCTACCTTTTCTAGGCCCTCTCCTACTTATGTTTATTCTAACTTTCGGCCCATGTTTAATGGGTCTCTTTTCAAAATGTCTTTAGGACTGCTTATAAGACTTCACCAACTGAACTATCCATGTTCAGTTCAGTCGCTCAGTCGTGTCTGACTCTTTGCAACCCCATGGACTGTGGCACGCCAGGTTTCCCTGTCCACGACCAACTCCTGGAGCTTGCTCAAACTCATGTCCATCAAGTCAGTGATGCCATCCAACCATCTCATCCTCCGTCATCCCCTTCTCTTCCCACCTTTAATCTTTCCCAGCATCAGGGTCTCTTCCAATGAGTCAGTTCTTCACATCAGGTGGCCAAAGTATTGGAGTTTCAGCTTCAGCATCAGTCCTTCCAATGAATATTCAGGACTGATCTGCTTTAGGATGGACTGGTTGGATCTCCTTGCTGTCCAAGGGACTCTCAAGAGTCTTCTCCAAAATCACAGTTCAAAAGCATCAATTCTTTGGCATTCAGTTTTCTTCATCCATGAGCTACTTCTAACTCACTCAAATTATCAAACAATTCGACCCCACACAAATCCCCTTGACCCACATTCCAGCCTTTTTTATCTCACCCCAGTCTCACAGGAAGCAGTTAAGAAGATTGACCTTCAGCCCTTACCTGAAATAAAAAAGGCTGAAATGATAGGGGCCACATGGGGGCTCACTGTTAAAATGGTTCATTATCTTGACCTCACAAATAAAGAATAAAATCACAGTGACCCTTGAGACTGACCAAATTGTGCAAGTGACATTCTCTTTTCGCGCTGGCGCCTACCTTCTCAAGGCTATGAGACCACCAGATTCCAGACCTCCGGCTAAGTGACTGCAGGACTCAGCTACAGGCTAAAAATAAATCGTCCCTTCAGATAATTTTTCATTGGCAGGGTACAAGAAAGACCTCGTCAGAAAGGGAGGACACTCCTTAAGGGCCAGTAACCCTCTCGTTTTCCCTCTAATAAATTTCCTCTTCTTGCCTCACTGCCTGGCTCACTCTCTTTTCTCTCCATGCTTGCCATACAATCTGCTGCAGCAAAACAGGCCAGCTCAAAAAATGCCACTCAGGAGTCTCTGGCTCAGGTGGATGGGATGGCCCATTATGGCTTCACTCACCTGCCTGGCATGCACTGCCGCCTGTCAGCTAGGTCTCTCTCCTCGACGTGGTCCGTCATCCACAAGGAGTTTCACCTGACCCCTTCACATGACAGTTTTTGGGCTCCAAGAAGGGAGAAGAAACTACAAAGCCTCCAGAGGTCTTGGGTCCAGAGAGCACACACTGCATTTCTGCTACATTGTATTGGTCAAAGCAAGTCAGGCTGGCCCAGAGGCAAGAGCTGGGGAAATAAACTCCACTTCTGGATGCAATGGGTGGCAAAGTCATGCTAAACAGGGTGGGACCCCTATGAACAACTTTGCAAATAATCAACTGCAGAGTGAGAGGTCACTTATCTCAACGTGGTCTTCCTGTCTACTTCCTCCATCCCAGGGGCCAAGTAAGATGATCTGATCCCAGGCTCCTTCCTCTCTCCCATGCCCCTCTGGCACTCCCCTGCAGGAAAACCCTCTTACAGCCCCACTGTTGGGAGAATTGAGGGTTTCTCCTTCTCCTACGGGAGCACCAGTATAATCAAGAGAGCCCACCTATTTAGAAAGTCTGGAGACCTGAGATTTCAGGGGTAAATCACAGGTGCATCCTCCACTACTTAAAGAAGCCAGCTTTGCGGGTGGAAAACATGTATCCAATGGGGGAAAAAAAAGATACTTGCATAGTCTTCTTTGTTCTCCGGAGCATAGCCTCCTTAGGAACCTCAGGGAGGAAGGAACTGTCCAATTATGAATGAAGGCAGAATTCTAGTTTTGCCAGTCTCCTTGGCTGTAATGCCATCTAATGGAAACCAGGTCTCATCCTTACTCTTCAAAAATAAAATGAGGCCTCCTTTGTGAAGACCACCCTAAGCATCTCCCTTCCCACTAAAGCCTACACCCTACCTACTCCCTGCCTGCTCCCTTGGACCTTGTGCACATCTTATACTCCAATGTACTTCTTTCTTTTACATGACTATCTCCCCCCAATAGACTGCAAGGCCCCCCAGAGGGGGCTACACTGTGATTGGCATAGGTAGCAGCACTATAATCTCTGTGAAATATTAACAGAATTGAATTGAATTGATTGTAGTCGTGAATAAAATTTCCAGATTTTCAGGTCTTCACTGGTGGCTCAGTGGTAAAGAATCCTCCGGCAAATGCAGGAAGCATGGGTTCGATCCCTGGTCCAGGAAGATCCCACCTACTGTAGAACAAGCCTGTATGCCACAACTATTGAGCCTGTGCTCTAGAGCTTGGAAGCCACAACAAGAGAAGGCACCACAATGAGAAGCACATACACTACAACTAGAGAAAAGCCTGCTGCTGCTGCTGCTGCTGCTGCTAAGTTGCTTCAGTCGTGTCCAACTCTGTGCGACCCCATAGACGGCAGCCCACCAGGCTCCCCCATCCCTGGGATTCTCCAGGCAAGAACACTGGAGTGGGTTGCCATTTCCTTCTCCAAAGAAAAGCCTACTCAGCAATAAAGACCTGGCACAGCCAAAAATAAATAAAATCAGGTTTTAAAAATTCTAAATCTTCAAAACTACAAACAGATATGCTAGTGCAGCTTAGAGCATCTCCACAGGTGAAGGGAATTTGGGCAATATCTCTGGTGCTGCATAGACTACCCAAGAGAAGACGACTTTCTGGGATGTTCCACAGAGACTACAATTCCCCCTCACCTTTCATTTTACTAGAACAAGTTTCTCAGAGAGCCAGAGAATGTGAATGAATGAATGGGAGTGTTTGTGTATAAGGAAATGGATAAACTTTGTGATTAATAAACTCTTAAGGGATTTCCCTGGAAGTCTAGTGGTTAGGACTCTATGCTTCCACTGCAGGGGGGTTTGGGTTCAATCCCTGGTCAGGAAACTAAGATCCCACATGCCGCGTGGCATGGCCAAATAAATAAATAAAGCCTTAAAAGAAGCCAGATGTCAATGTCCATTAGTGATTTGTCTTAGAAATGTTCCTTTCTGATATCTGGGTTATAAGAGATGTGTTATTTAACTGTGCAAAGGGCATTCCCTGAATAACTTCGATTTTAAAAGTTCATATACTTAAAATTTAAAGAGAAGAATGCAGCTGTTGAGAATTGCCAGGAACAGAATAGATTCAGGAATATCAGCAGCAAAAACTCAAGTTTGCAATGACTAAGGCATGAGAAAAAGGGCAAGAAAGAGACAAGCTACGTCCTTAGCATAGAATTGAAACGAGTAAGGAAAATCTCTCAATTCTTAACATTAGTTGCAGCTTTTCCATCATAAAAACCACCATCAAATTGGAAAGAGTCGAACAAACTTCATTTAAAGGGAACTGAAGGCCAGATAAGAAGTAAGAACAACTGTAAATCGATGTGTGTCTCCAGGCCATAAATAATTGAATGCAGTACAGGGGAGAATGTGGATAAACACTTATTAGGCATGTCCTTCATTCTGGGATCTCATCACTCTAAATGTGGCCCATGGACCAATAGCATCAATACCACCTGGAAGCTTTATAGAAACAGAATTCTGGGCCCCATCTCAGACTTGCTGTATCAGAATCTGCATTTCAACATGACTCTCAGGTGATTTTTCATGTACATTAGATTTTAAAATACTGGTTGAGAAACCATGTTGGACGATTTATATATACCATCTCATTTAAAACTTTATAAAAACCCTGAGGCAGATTTTAATTCCTTTTATTATAGATAAGGAAATTCAAGCTCAAATAAAATAAGTAATTTGCTTTAGTGTCAGAGTCAGTAAATAATGAAACTAGGATTCAAACCCTTGTGGAGTCTGGCATTTCCAAAGTTCACGTTACAACCAGGACTTTGTAACATAATGCTTTCCACCAAAATTAAGGCGTAGATATAGACATGTAACACTCCCACCTTCAGTTACAGTTACTCCTGGAAAACATGAAGAAAAGTCCAAATGTGCCCCAAGATGCACTTCGGATTTTCAAGAAGAAAAATGAAGATCAGTTCCTAAAATCCTACAGAATGACAAGTGCAATATCCATTAAGACAGGGCTGAGAAGAATTATAAAACATTTCTAAGTTCATTCAAAGCTTACTGATCATGTGCCCACCAGGCATGAATCTAGGTACTTGGGCTACACTAGTGAACAAAATAGGTGAATAGTCCCGTCCTCACTGAGCTCACACTCTATCGGGTTGTCGTCGGAGGGGGAAGGGCAATAGACAATGAATAAGCAAATTAAAGCGTAAAGTGTTAAAGGGAGAAGTCTATGGCAGGTGGGGGCAAAGGGAACTGAAGCACAGGAAACAAGGCAGTGGGCAGTTTGCAATAGGAAATAGGATAGAAAAGGGTGGGCATCATTGAAAGGGTGAGATTAAGGGAAAGTGAGGGTGGAAACCAAGGAGACCCCTGGGAAAGAACATAGCTTCAGGCAGAGAGACAGCTCAAATAAGGACCCTCGGGGGATGGCGTGTCCCAGAGACTGCAAGGCAGCCAGTGTGGAAGGAGCAGGGGCCTGGCGAGGGGGACACAGGAAGAGAAAAAGTCAGACAGGTAACAGGGGATAGATCACGTAGGGCTTAGGGGTCACGGTGAGGACTTTGTATTGCATTCTGTGTAAAATGCAGAACCACTGACAGGTTTTCAGCAGAGGAAATGACATGATCTGCCTTCATTTTTTAAAAGTTAATAGAATAACTGGAAATTAGTGCCTTTTGACCCCATTATATACATCACTTACACCTCAATAAAAATTTTTACATTAGAATTAGCTGTAATATAAAACAAATTAATTTTAAAAATTAAGTTAATTGTAGTACCTAGGTTGAAACTATTCTGTATGGAGCATAAACAGAAGCAAGAGGATGTAAGTTATAGAGAGAAGAGTCACATCTTATTGGGCTTCCCTGGTGGCTCAGCTGGTAAAGAATCCGCCTGCAATGTGGGAGACCTGGGTTCGGTTCTTGGGTTGGGAAGATCCCCTGGAGGAGGGCATGGCAACCCACTCCAGTATTCTTGCTTGGAGAATCCCCATGGACACAGGAGCCTGGTGGGCTACAGTCCATGGGGTTCCAAAGAGTGGGACACAACTGAGCGACTAAGCACAGCTAAGCACAGCACAGGTTTGAAAGGTAAAAGTTTCAGATCTTTTCACTTGTTTCATCACAACAGAACAGACGCACCGAATGACTTGTGTTTAGGAATCACACTGTATGAAAAATTTAAAGAACCATTCTTTGAGAGATTTGACTGCTTCATTACGACTCCAAAGGATGCATTGTTGATGTTGTTGAGTCACTAAGTCACATGCCATTCTCTGCAAACCCATGGACTGCAGCCCGCCAGGCTCCACTGTCCATGGGATTCTCCAGGCAAAAATACTGGAATGGGTTGCCATGCCCTCCTCCAGGGGATCTTCCTGACCCAGAGATTGAACCCACATCTCCTGGACTGGCAGGTAGATTCTTTACCGCTGAGCCACCAGGGAAGCCTGGAATAGGACCCATAGAAGACGCTATAGGATGAGAGAGCTCAGTTCAGTATATGGCAGGACTTCGTGCAGTAAAAGTTTCCTGTCACTAAGAATCTTGCACAAGATTGGACTTAACTCTGTGACAGAGGGTGCTTTATTTATTTATTATTATTATTATTGGCCATAAAAGGATTTTACTTCCCTGACCAGGGGTCAAACCCACATCTCCTGATTCGCAAGGTGAATTCTTAACCATGGACCGCCAGGGGAAGTCCCAGAGGCTGCTTTAAAAAGGGAATTCAGACCCGAGTTATACAAGATGCCCTTTTAGTTTCCTTCCAACCTGCCAAGTGCACCATCCTAATCCACAGCTAACTGAGTTCATTTCCAGAGTTCTAACGAGGGCAGGGACACAGGCGATTTCTCACAGAACACTGTGCAGTAGTTTCAGGGGATTATTTGAAAGCCATCTCCTCCTTAGAAAATGTACCTTCGCTTCTAGTCCCATGGTAACAAGCTTCTCCCAGGACAACCATTCAAGATAAATAGAAGGAGACAGAGACCCAAGATCAAAGAGAGAGAGCTCACAGTCCCTGGCGCCCCTTTGTGTGAGAAGTCATTATCTCTGTGCCTCTCCCCTTTGTACTTTTCTTCTCACTCCATCTTGGTTTTCTTGACAAGTATTATAATATGCTCATGGCTCAGAGGGAAGAAATCAGGCTTATGGGTATATTAGATGGGTTCACAGTTGAATTAATGGGTAGTTGATTAATGGCTCCTGGCCACATAAAGTCCCCAGTGGCATGCTTATGGTTCCTAGATCTGATCAGATCTTTCACAACAGTCGAAGCACATACATAGGACATTCCAACCTTTGCTTGCTGCGAGCGACAAAACTGTTCTTCCTCGGCATATAAGTGTAAATAGGAGCCCTAACTAACAGATTCAAACTGGCCTCTGAACAAGTGAAACACATTCTCTGCTTTCCTCTGTAGCATGATAGTCATTCATCCAAGAGAGGGGCTTTGGGAACCAGTGTGACAGCTGTTTCTCAGTTTCAGAATCCACGATTCTCAGGGGATATCCATTTCTCCCTGAGATCTGTCACCATCCCATTCAGGTAGTAGTTATTAGCACTCTACATCCATAAACCAAATGATATAATTAACCCTATATATAAGTGTGGGCTTCCCAGGTGGCTCAGCAGTAAAGAATCCACCTGCAATGCAGGAGACATGGGTTCAATCCCTGGGTCAGGAAGATCCCCTGGAGGAGGAAATGGCACCCTACTCCAGTATTCTTGCCTGGAGAATCCCATGGACAGAGGAGCCTGGTGGGCTGCAGTCTATGGGGTTGCAAAAAGTTGAACATGACTGAGCGACCGTAGCAAATACACAAGAGTGAATAAAAGCCAGAACAGTATTAACCTAGCAATAACTAATGATACTAAAATCCAAATATTCCAACTAGTTAAGTGGGAAAAATAACTCCAGGCCTTCATATCTCCAAAGCTCATTCACTGGTCCTCATGCCTGCAACCAGTATCACAGGTGGGAGTGAGGAGGAGTGTTTTAAAGGAAGGGGATTCAACTCAACCAAGAGGCCTGGGAATGTGGTAGCATGTTTGCTCCTTTCTGTGGAGACGCTGCTACCCCACTGCAGTCTGAGATTCTGTCTCAGCTTCCCGTTACACTGGCAGCTTCTCTCTCCTGCTTTTTCACTTTTGCCAAATCAAGTACAGAACCATCCAGCTAAGCTCCTTCCACATCCCTAAGCCACAGAAAACTGTGAGATAACAAATGTATTTTTTTGGTTTGTTTGTTTGAAGCTGCTAAATTTGTGGGTTATTTGTTATATAACAAAATGTAACTATTGGATTAGGGTTTCAGATGGCCCTATTTGGTCAGAGTTGAAGGAATCACTTCAGATTATAATAAAGCATTAGGGGGACTCCCCTGGTGGTCCAGTGGCTAAAACTTCAGGCTCCCAATGCAGGGGGTCTGGGTTCAATCCCTGATCAGGGAACTAGATTCCCTGAAAGTGAAAGTACTCAGTCGTGAGCAGCTCCCTCGCTGCGATCTATTTAAAGTCTGCCCTCCCTGGAACCACCGGTTTGTTGCGCAGCTGCCAAGGCCGGGGAGCCCCGCCGGTGGGCTGGGCCGTCCATTCCACCCTTCTTCCCTCTGCAGACTCTGCCTCTCTGTGGGCGGCAGTGTCCTTGGGCCCAGTTTCGCTGGCCGCACCGCGGACCCCAACCTGGTCAAGTGACTTTGCAACCCCATGGACTATACAAGCCACGGAAAACTCTAGGCCAGAATACTGGAGTGGGTAGCCTTTCCCTTCTCCAGGGGATCTTCCCAACCCAGGTCTCCCGCATTGCAGGCAGATTCTTTACCAGCTGAGCCACAAGGGAAGCCCAATACTGGAGTGGGTAGCCTCTCCCTTCTCCAGGGGATATTCCTGACTCAGGAATCGAACCGGGGTCTCCTGCATTGCAGGCGGATTCTTTACCAATTGACCTACCAGGAAAGCCCAAAGTGAAAGTGAAAGCTGCTCAGTCATGTCCGACTCTTTGTGACCCCATGGACTGTAGCCCCCCAAGCTCCTCTGTCCATGGACTTCCCCAGGCCAGAGTACTGGAATGGGTTGCCATTCCCTTCACCAGGGGATCTTCCCAACCCAGGGATTGAACCCAGGTCTCCTGCATTGCAGCCCTATTCTTTACCAGCAGAGCCACAAGTGAAGCTCCACATGCTGAAACTAAAACTCGGCCCAGCCAAATAAATAAACAATTAGATAAAACAGCATTAGGTTAACAATAAAGGCTAAAAGCCTTATTCCAGGGTATCGACTGCCAGGCCAAGGGAGTTTAGACTTTATCTGAAGAGGTGGTGAGGATCCTATGAGTATTTTTGAATAAGGGAGTTATCAAAATAGTGCATTAAAAAGATAAGTTTAGCAGACCTGCATGGGATAGATTAGAAAAAGAAAACACAAAGGTGGGAAAGATGGATCATTCACATAAATATTCCATCCTGGTCCCATGTGCCACCTAATCATATCAAACTCATCCTGCTCTGTATATGTTTTTCATAGACTGAGTTAACTTGTGATAGATGGCAGGATTCATGGCCAATTCATTTTTGAATCCTCTGAAACATTTAGCACTTCCTGGCACATAGTAAGTACTTGTTAAGATGGGAATCATGGAGAAAGCCTTCCTAAATTTGTTCCTCTTCCCTGCAGACAGAATAATGCCATCCCCTTAATATCTTGTTTATATAGCTAGTAGACCACTTTTTAAATCTCAGTATTCCATTTCTGATTAGACTTTATTCCTCTGTCTCTCCCCTACAGTGTAAACCCTTTCAAGGCAGTCAGGACCAACTATATAATTTGCCAGGCCAAAGCGAAATGAAAATGCAGTTTCAAAAGTATTAGAAATTTCAACACAGTGATGGGGGGTGAGGAGATAATTCTGAGCTGAGAACCCTGTGTACACAGGTCACAACCCAAGAAACTGGCCTTGATGGCAATAATTCTGCCTTATGCATTGTTTTAACCATGACTACCATCATAAGAATGTTTGCTAAATCTTGATTCAATACATCAAGTAAACAGTCAAGGTCAGGAGGGTTAGATGGAAAAGAGAGGTTTACTTAGAAGTTTAACATGAGCAGAGAACATGTATGATGGATTGTTTAAGACATACCAGGAGGGCCATTGGCTGCCACTCCTCCCACTCCCCGCCTGGGCTGCTACCCCGGGGGTCTACACTGCAGGGCTTGCTCATACATATCCTCCAATGGAAAAACCATGGCTCTGAATATTCACTGGAAGGACTGATGCTGAAGCTCAAGTTCTAATACTTTGGCCACCTGATGAGAAGAACTGACTCACTGGAAATAAAGATTGGGGGCAGGAGGAGAAGGGGGCAACAGAGGATGAGATGGCCGGATGGCATCACTGACTCAATGGGTATGAGTGTGAGCAAACACTGGGAGATGGTGAAGGACAGGAAAGCCTGGCATGCTGCAGTCCATGGGGTCGCAAAGAGCCAGACACGACTTAGCAGCTGAACAACAACCCTCCTATGGCCCCAAAGTCTGGTTTGTCCTATGTTAAGTCCCACTCTTGGGTTTGGTTATTTCTTAGATTTCCCTTATGTAATGACAGTGGCAGTGATTTAATACGTAAGGAGCAAGCAGCAGAAGGAATTCTCTAGGCAGAAACAACATATTGACTAATAACATAAGGCAGTAAGGGTTGGTACTCATAAAATCAAGAAAACAAGGCTGAGTGATTTAAAACATGCTGCAGACAAATCCTAGTTAAATTTTGGAAAAATAAGAAGGGCAGAAAAATGCATATTGATCACTCTCTCTGAGGAATGGCACAGACCTCAGAGATGCTATAACCATGAAGAACTGTCTTATCTATGAAACAGACAACACAATTTATTGAATCCCTTCTTACCACAGGTGAGTATCCTACCCACAAAACATAAATATTTATCTTTGTATCTGAACAATGCCTCTCTGAGATACTGAGGAAAAGAAGCTACTGGAAAGAGATTAGTCCTTCTCCCATCCTCCCCCTCATTTGAGGCAAGTCGCCATCAAGGGCGCCTGAGCTGCTGGCAAAGCTTAGCTATTGTAATGGTGACCCCCAGTGGCAGCTGTTTGCAAGTGAAAGACTGGCACCGTTTCTCTGCCAAGGATGTCAATTTTATTAAAATGCTTTCTTTAAGAAGGATATTGGCAATTTTGTGGAACTGTAATAAAAACTAATTGTGTGTTGGTTCCAAAAAATCAATATCCTCTCCTCTGCTTTATTGTCACTAGTTAAACCCATGAGTTTTCCTTTCAAAACAGACTCTTATGTAAAGTAAGAAGTACAGTTTATGCTCAGCAATGGCGAGCTGGCAATTTTCTCCAAGAAAGAGGTGAAAAGGAGGCCTAAATCAGACCTGGGTTCACTCTGAAGGGGTTCAGAAGGAGTCTCCTCCAGTGTGCCATGCTGGCTTGTGGATTATTTTGAGCTGAAGACAATCAAGGCCCAGGGACTTTCCTGGTGGTCCAATGGCTAAGACTCTGCACTCTCAATGCAGGGGGCCTGAGTTTGATCCCTGGTCAGGGAACTAGATCCCACATGCCACAACAAAGTCAGAAGATCCCATGTGCTACAAGTAAGACCTGGCACAGACAGATAAATAAATAAGACAATCAAGGCCCCAAAGACTCAGAACAGCCTTTTACCTGTAGCACAGGGCCTGGCTCAGAGAGAGAGAGAGCTATTAGCAAGAGAGAACTCTTATCTGAATGACCTATCTGTATGGCAGGACAAACATCTGATTACCAATATCTACCCTTTTTATCATCCTGTGATTTACCCTCTTCCTCTTTGGAACCCCAGGTCCCAATCCCATTCCTTAAGTAAGGATGGCATATAAGCCTCAAATGCCTGACTTACTTTTGGTCTCCTATCTTTGGGGAGCCCAAAGATGTACATAATTACATTTGCTTTTTTTTCCCATTAATCAGTCTTTTGTCAATTTAATTGTTAACCAGCCAAAGAACCTCGAAGGGTAGAAGAAAAAATTTTCCTTCCTTCCCTATAACCCATACCCCTGCAGTGGCCAGTGCGTTCTGAGAGTCAATCTTCGTGAGAATTTAACCAGCAAATGTTTATGTAAGTCGAACTGAAATTTGAAAAGATAAGTCACCAAGGGCTCTATTAGATGAAATTCACATTAGAGTACCCTTAAGAACTTTCATGTGATGTATAACTATTGAAATTGACTAAATAGATGTATTTGGTAGACAAACTGGTTATCAATCTTTGCTGCATATCAGAACCACCAGGAAAGCCTTTGAGAGTCTTGAAGTCCAGGCTATAACACAGACTAATTACATCATAATTACTAGGGCAAGGGCACAGGCATCAGTATCTTTCTTTAAAGCTCCCTGATACCCAGCTACTCCCACATGCAGCGAAGGTTGACTGGCTGCCAGTGACATTGCTGGGGTTTTGGCCAAATTCCATGGACAGAGAAGCCTGGCGGGCTGCAGTCCATGGGGTCACAGAGTCAGACACTACTGAGTGACTGATCATGCATGCATTACCTAACAGGTAATTTACTGATCTTGAAAATACTGGGGACTTCCCTGGTTGTCCAGTGGCTAAGACTCTGAGCTCCCAATACAGGGGGCCTGGGTTCAATTTCCAGTCAGGGAACTAGATCCCACATGCTGCAATTAAGATGTCAGCACAGCCAAACAAACAAATAAATATTTTCAAAAAGAAAATACAAGAGTTTTTTGGGGGTTTTTTTGTTTGTTTGTTTGTGTTTTTTTTTTACTAAGGGTCTACTACACTATCACTTGGTGAGTTTCTTTACGAATTCCAATGTCCAGGCTGCACCCTGACTGATTTGATTAGAATTTCTAGGGACTGAACTCTACCAGGACATCAATGTTTCTTAAAGTTTCCCAGGCCCAGTCAAGCACAGACAAATGAAGTCAGGGTTGAGAAATACTGCATACTCAAATACTGAGAAAGAGCAATAAAAATCCCTAACTTGGCAACATTAAATCATTTTAAAGTATTCTTGTTGTTTAGCTGCTCAGTGGTGTCTGATTTTTTGGGACCCCATGGACTGCAGCACATCAGGTTTCCCTGTCCTTCACTATCTCCCGGAGTTTGCTCAAACTCATGGCCATTGAGTCAATGATGCCATCCAACCATCTGGTACTGGAGAAGGGAATGGCAAACCACTTCAGCATTCCTGCCTTGAGAACCCCATGAACAGTATTTTAAAGTGTAGCATTTGTCTATTACTGACTGTTCTTTGAGGCTACAAAGAGATACCCCCAAGGACTTGGAAACACAGAAAGACTGTCTTCTGAAAATAAACACAGAAAGGTGATAAGGAGAGTTTTAAGTTAGTTAAATCTGGGGGCGAGGGCGGGAGACAGTCTTCTCCAATGCTCTAGCCCAGTGCTTCCAACTCTGGCTACACATTAGAATCACCTAGGGAGTTTTTGAGATGTGCCAATGCCTGAGTCCCAATCCCAAGGCTTTTGATTTAATTGATTAAATTGATATATTTAAAAACTCCCCAGGTGATTCTAACGTGCAGCCAGCATTGAGAACCACTGCCCCAGGCAAACCAGGAATATGTCAACGTTCCAAAACTGCAATGCAGACTACAGCACCAGTGCTGAGAGCAGGAAGAGAACGTGGCTATTTACAGAACATCACAATGAAGCATAAATAAAGACGATGGATAAACATGAGATACCAAGAATAGGTACACAGTCCTGTCAGAGCAAGTGTTTGTTCAAGTATCCTGATTCCTGTAGTATATAAGTAAGAAGATTTGTTTCTCTGTTTTAGTTGAGGGACTTTCCACGACATCATCTTTGGCAAAGAAAACTTGGGATGATGACCTGAAATGATCACAGTTGTGGATGCAGACACTGGGTATTCCTAGGGCTAGGACAGTTATTTCTCATGGGCTCTTAATTAACTGGAATCCTGCAGTGCCTGTCTCCATTTTTTTGTGCATTTACCCAAAAAATACTCCTGACCAAGGTCATGGCTAAACCCAGTCAACATTCCTTCCTAAACACTTGGCCACTTCCACGTACAAATTTCAACATTTATAACAGCAGGCTTTTAAATAATGGCTCATGTATTATTCATTAGTTTTGAAAAAATATAAATACTAAAGATTCTTATTAAATAAGTCCTTAATTTTATTCCCACAAACACGAATAATTGTTATCAGAAATTAAGTTGCAGGCAACTGATAATCTCTGCCCTTAATTATTTTCTATTATCTTTTTCATGCTTTTATGAATTTTTATAAACTCAAAACTTCTTATTTTGTGGAGGGAGTTTCTTTCCTTTCTACTGGTACTCTGATTAATTTTCAGTTTTCAAAATTAAAATTTCCCACCTGCAGATCTGATAATGGTAGCCATGCACAGCTTTCCTCTCAAAAGCATAAACTGGTTGTTTTGAGGGCTCTCATCAAAGCGCTCAATCTTACACTCAATGTTGTCCATCTGCTAGTTGAAACAATGGATATAAATGCAGAATATTTCTTCATATTTAAAAAAAAACAATTTCTATAATCTTAGTCACTATCCTTATAATGTTTCAAAGCAATCACTTCTTTTTAAAATTTAGGTATAGGATCTTTTTCTCTTGTTGAACAGAGATTTCTTTCTAACAGTCATTGAAAACAGTGTCCCTGTTTCTACTGTCTTGTCTTCATTACTGGGAAACACAGAACCCTAGGAACAACTTTTAATGTTTCAGTGATTTGAGGAGTTAATGGTATATAAGGGAGTGAAGCAATCAGATATCAGAAATGGCATTATGAAGTTTGGCTCTGAAAGGAAGGAGAGATTATAGTGACAGAAAGGGAACAAATGGTCAAGAAAGGGTTTGGGGGTTTTATTGAGTTTCTAAGATAGGGCACAGGAGAGCAGACAAATATTAGAAAATGTACTTCCTAAGAGGTCAGGAGTCACTGGCATCCAGAGGATGGGTGAAAGCATAGTTTCAGCTACAAGAAGGTATACCCTCCATTCAGAAAGGCCACAAGTTTTCATCCAACTCGGTGTGAAGCAGAAGCTGAAGAATTTTCCCCTATGAGATGCACAGCAGTAGGCAGAATTATATACAAAGTGAGTGAAGAGATGATGGAGTAGTAAGTTTGAGCAGAGTGCTGATGTACACAGATGCTGAAATGCTGAATGGGAAAGAGTCAACATGGACAGCCAGCTAAGGATGGAAATTCTGAATCTGTAGCAGCACCAAGCTTAAGGGAATGAAAGCAGCTCTAGGGGAGACCAGAGGTCCAGATTTAAAGTTCCAATGGCATACAGGGACTTCCCAGGTGGTCCAGTGGTTAGGACTCTGTGCTTCCACTGCAGAGGGCATGGTCTGGGAAGTAAGATCTCTGGTCTGGGAAGTAAGATCTTACATGCTTCACAGTTCAGTTCAGTTGAGTCACTCAGTCGTGTCCGACTCTTTGCAACCCCATGGACTGCAGCATGCCAGGCCTCCCTGTCCATCACCAACTCCCAGAGTTTACTCAAACTCATGTCCATTGAGTCAGTGATACCATCCAGCCATCTCATCCTCTGTCATTCCCCATCTCCTCCTGCCTTCAATCTTTCCCATGCCTCACAGCGCAGCCCCCTCGCCAAAAAAAAGGAAAAATAGTTCCAGTGACCATAGAGAATGCTTTTGGGCTTTTGCTTGATTAGTGTGCTTGTTTCATCTTGGTGAATACAATGGGACAATGGTACCAGAAGATCAAGAATATTGGCAAGAGAGTGGAGGAAGTGATAGTCTATGAATCAGGAGCTCTATCACAAGAGGGACGGGAATAAACTAGAAAGGTTTGTGAATCTCAGTGAGGTCAAAGAAAAGGGGAGGTGGGAACATGAAAGCAGAGAACTGGAAGAACTATACAGGGTAGGATGGTAAGTTGAGGTATGCAAATTTTTAAGATTTCAGAGGAGAAACAATTCTAAGTGGCGACAGGTTACCTTCATGAGAGTAGGTAGCTGAGTGGGATGGAAGTGAAGTACAGGAGATCAAGATAGGAAGAGACCTATTTATCGTGTAGTTCATCCTTGTTCACACAATGAAGGCAGGGTAGAAAATAATGCTGTGAGCCAGCTATGAAATAGTCAGTGGAAGACAGCATGGACACAGGTCCAGGAGAGCAACAAGAAAAGCATCAAGTGAGGCAGCAAGTAACACAAGCTCCAGAGGAAAAGGCACAAAAGAATGCAAAAGCCCAGCAACAAAGATCAGAATCTCCACTTAGGAAGCCAATCTCAACACCCAACCCTTAGTGAGTAGGTAGTTGGCAAAGATACATCCACTAGGGACAAGCAATAGCTCTGGAGGGAAAAATGGATTTGCCAAGCAAGTGCTACCACTTGCCTATGATGGGGGTGAAGAAATCCCAGTACTTATGCCCACTGCATCTTGATATCAGAGTTATAAGGAAAACCATCTAGTCCAGTACTTGATAAAGCCACATCTTGCTCACATAGAGCAGAGACAGCAAGGTCAGCTTCAGTAGTGGGTGCCAGTTTCCCACAGCCAGCAGATTCCTCTTGGCTTACAAGTGCCCTCCTTGTGCTGAAGAATGAAGATACAGGAGTGGGGGTGGCTGGGGGGCCATGTGATGCCCAAGGTTAAACCCAACAAAGAGGCACACTCCGAGTCGGAAACAGAGAAAGATATGCCCAAACAAGGTGATAAGGCCATCGCAAACAACGAGGATGCCTTATCTCCTGGTAAGGAGGTGTTCAAGCCCCAAGGTCCATTATTATGCAGCTGAATGGACGCCAAAAGACTGCATGTGGGAAAACTGTATGTACTTGTCGTTTTCCCAGCAAGAAGAAGCATTCTGTGAGGAGATGAGAGGATGCGATGAAACGGTGTTTGGAGGGCTTGGAAGGCCAAGTGGAAAGGTTTAGACTGAATAGGAGGGATGAGAGCCAAGGGAGAAGACAGCAGTGTGAAAGTCACAACAGAGGGAAGGATGGAGCAGAGCAACAGAGGGAAGGATGGAGCAGAGCAACAGAGGGTACTCGAGGAGCACCGTCCAGTTCCCCCGACAGTAACTTCACGCTCTCTTCTGATGAAAAAGTGGTTTCTATACCTATGATAAGAGTCAGCTGCAGCCATGATCATGTTTCTGAGGCAGCTGACTTGGTCAAACTTTTAATTTTCATTCCTATTATTGACCCTTACTTTTAATATGCCTTTAATGGTAAGCCTTTTCAAGTTCTTTTTGGAAGTATGGTCGAAATTTTTCTTTAAAAAAAGCAATTAACACTGGAGCAAAATAAAACTTTAGGTGGCTTAAGATTGGGCTTATTTTATAACATTATTGAATATTAATATTAAGAACAATAAGAGCTGGCATTCCCTGAGTCACGCATTGGACTAACAGCTTTACGACTATTGTCTTATTTATTTCTGACAACAGTAGGAGATCATATTTTTATTCCTAGTTTTCAGAAAAGGAAACTAATACATAAAGAAGTTCTCTAATTTATGGTAAGTAGTGCCCAGGGCAAGATCTACTTATAGGCAATGGGAGAACTTTACAAGGACAGAAAAGAACAGAACAGTAAGTAAGTTCAAAGTGGAATGAGTAATTTCAAGAACAGAGGAGGAGGCTGATGAATAATGACAGCAAATTGGGTAAGTGGTTAAGAATTGGGACCTACTCTCAGAATACTTTAAAGAGTAATAATCATGACAACTATTAAGCTAACCATGAAAAGTTAGGTTTATGTGCCTCCTTCCACAGAGCTCAAAATCCTTGAAGAAATAGCTCTTCTGGAAAGCCCACACTATAGAGCTATGTACCCTGCAGAAGTCTGTTTTGAGACTGGTGGTGTCTCCTTACTTAACAGTTAGAAATGCAAGCATAAAGAATTGATATTACTGCATCTGTTTCGAGGCTGCAAAAATGAGGTCACCTTATCCAACTGGATGGGCTTCCCTGATAGCTTCATTGGTAAAGAATCTGCCTGCAATGGAGGAAACTCTGGTTCGATTCCTGGGTCAGGAAGATCCACTGGAGAGGGGATAGGCTACTCACTCCAGTATTCTTGGGCTTCCTTTGTAGCCCAGCTGGTAAAGAATCTGCCTGCAATGCAGGAGACCTGGGTTCAATCCCCGGGTTGGAAAGATCCCCTGGAGAAGGGAAAGGCTATGCAGTCCAGTATTCTGGCCTAGAGAATTCCATGGACTGTATAGTCCATGGGGTTGCAGAGTCGGACACGACTGAGCAACTTTCAGTAAGCAGACTAAGCAGAATATCCAACCGCATATCTTGGTAAAACAGCTGTCTCAATGGACAAAGGAACAAATGGTGACCATATTGCTGATGTGGAGGGTCTTCCCCTAATATCCTCCACAGCCATGTTTCTTTGTTTTCCCTACTTATCCCTCAGCTATTTCAAGGAAAAATTAAAATGGAGAGGAATTTTCTTTATAAAATAAGTGATATAAAATACAAACAGTAGTTGCAGCAATGTGGTCTTCTCCCTACAGTTAATGGGTGTGTTCTCTATAGGCTCTGAGTTGGCAGCTTCTAAAGAAACATGAAAAGAATGGCCTTCAAAGACAGAAATACCTGAGGCTTGAATCTCAGTTGTTCAACCTTCTAGATCTTTAATCTTAGGGGAATTTTCCCTCAACTGTCTTGAGTCTTGGTTTCTTCATCTATGAAATGCGAGGCAAAAAGCAACTTCCAAAGTTCCTGAAAGATACAGAGGGCCAGAAACAGAGGAGGCATCCATGCATGTGAGAGTCTCAGGTAAGAGTCTTTCTTCCATCTCCTAACTGGTTTGAGAATAACAATTATTGTTCACAGTTGATTCAAACTTATTTTTGTTTTCGTTTTAAATTTGATTTTGCTTGTGGCTTTGCTCACCTCCCTGTCTCAAATTTCTATTATATATTATAAATATGTATTTATCTGATTACCCCAGAAACTTTGCAAATGTAGTTTCTGTCTCTCATTCATTCAGAGCAATTTGACATGTATCATTCCTTATACACATGTGTGCCTAATTTGCTTCAGTCATATCTGACTCTTTGCAACCCTAAGGACTGTAGCCTACCAGGCTCCTCTGTCCGTGGGATTCTCCAGGCAAGAATACTGGAGTGGGTTGCCATACCTTCCTCCAGAGGATCTTTACAACCCAGGGATCAAACCTGTGTCTCTTACATCTCCTGAACTGGCACATAGGTTCTTTACCACTACCACCACCACAGAAGCCCCCCCTTGTACATAGTGGTATTAAATAATCATTGAAAGCTTGACAGCATTTATTTACTTTTACCCATCATTCTTTTTCTACTGGCAAATAATTAACAAGATTTCTTCCAAGGAGTAGCCTACATTTTAAAGCTTAAAGGTCAAAAAGGCAAGACTTATTAGCTAAGGAGCAAGGATGATGTATTCTAAAATTAAACTGGTGCAATGTCTAGGCTCTGGCTGGACATTGTGGATTCTGGATCCAGAAATCTTAAGATGTTCAGTTTCAGTATATACTGTTACTCATTCTAAGGGTCTCTATCACTCATTTTTTATGTGCCATCCAGACAGCTGAAACATGCCTGGAACATTCACTAATATTTAGAACACTGGGCAGGGTTCTCCCCAACAATCTGAGATTCATTCATTCACACATGACAGACAATATGTTCCCTGGTTTCCTAGGAGAGGCCATGTAGCTCCTGAAGAGCAAAAATTCCACCAATTCTGCATCCCCCAAATTGAAAAACATTAAAAATGCTTATTTATGAATAAATCCATTTTAAACGACTTACTTGTGTTTATTGTTGGTTTAATAAACATCAAGAACCATGACAATGTAAGATGCATTAATACATCACCCCAGATCTATTCTTCCATTCCATTGACCTCTACTCCTCCATGTATAGGGGTCAGGAGGGAGGGCAGAACTTCTAAGCTTCTAGAAATTTCCCCCATGCCTCTTCCTTCTTCCTAACCTCTCCATCATTCTCTGTTTCAAGATCATTAACTGTAATCCTGTCACACCCTATACTTTGGTTTGTGTCCATTATCGACCCAGATTTCTTGGTTTATCCTCTGACCTCTAAAAATAGTTGCAAGCTTTTTTTCGCCACAGGATCCTACAAACTCTTAAAAACAACTGAGGACCTCCAAAGAGCTGTGGTTTATGTGGGTTATGTTCACTAATATTTGTTGTATTCGAAACTAAAGGGAATTTTTAAAATATTAATTCACTTACTAAGCCCATGTTAACAGAAATTACATATTTTTATGAAGAAAAAACTTAGTGAAAAGAGCGGCATAATTTACACTTTTGTAAATCTCTTTAATGCCTAGTTTAATAGAAGACAGCTGGATTCTTATACGTGCTCCTGTATTCAATCTTTTTTTTAAACTTTTTATTTTATATTAGGGTATAGCCAATTATGGGCTTTCTTGGTGTCTTGGATGGTAAAGAATCTGCTTGTACTGCAGGAGACCCGGCTTCAATCCCTGGGTTGGGAAGATCCCTTAGAGAGAGAATGGCAATCCACTCCAGTATTCTTGTCTGGAGAATTCCATGGACAGAGGAGCCTGGCAGGCTACAGCCCACAGGGCCACAAAGAGTTGGAGATGACTGAGCAACTAACATAGCCTATTAATAATACTGCATTCAATCTTTCATGATATCTATATTAGTTGAAGTATACAAAGAAAATACAGCCTCACCCAGATATGTGGTTAGAAAAGGGAGGATTATTTTCAGAATATTTTCATATAACTATGGATATTATTCTTTAACACTATACCAAAACTATACGAAAACTCAACAGATAGTAGTTTCTTAGACATCAGTTGCAATATGAAACATAAAACTATACAGCTAAACTTATTTTCACTCTGTTATATTAAAATCCATTAGTCTATCTTGCACTTTGAATGGATATTTTACCCATGTATGATCCTATAATATGTATCATTCATTTGAAAAACCCTGCATCAGTGAATTATACAGATTTTTCAAATGCTGACACATTTTATGATACAATATTTAAAAATTACTGATCTAAAGAGTCTTTAAGTGTTGGAAAACTATCACCTTAGTGGATAGAAGTTTTCCAAAAATCAAAATCATACTTGAAAGCTCAAAGTGTTTCATTGGCAACAAATCTGTCAGTCATTTTCCTTGAAGTAACATGTTAAGTTCATTCATTTATGAGAAA
The DNA here is from genome assembly GCF_001704415.2 of Capra hircus. Taxonomy (NCBI): domain Eukaryota; kingdom Metazoa; phylum Chordata; class Mammalia; order Artiodactyla; family Bovidae; genus Capra; species Capra hircus. The sequence continues at coordinate 44,647,149 of NW_017189516.1, forward strand.
TGGCCAAATACCCAAGTCTGGGTAACCATCATTTTTTCTGTCCACCTTTCTTTCAAGTAAGAACAGTCTTCAGAGTTAAAAAAAAAAAAAAGTTGTTAGTTCAGATGGCAGCTCAACCAATAGCACCCATGCTTTTTTTCAAGACAACCACTGGACCTCAGTGTGCAGAAAAAGTGTTTTATGCATTCTTCCCAGTTAATGACAATACACTGAATAGACAAGCAATCAAATGGTGAGACGGAATACACTGCTGTTCTAGAACTTACAATCGATCATCAACAAAACCTACTGAATATTGTCTGTACAATAAAAGTGGTGTAAGGGCTGTTACAAAGGCAGCTAGAATTGTTACAACATATTGACACACTCTTATAAGCGCTCAATAAACCTCCCTGTAAACTTCAAAAATGAGCTTTGAGGGTCTTCCTAGGGGTCCAGTGGTTAAGAATCCACCTGTTTCTAATGAGGTGGATAAACCTAGAGTCTATTACACAGAGTGAAGTAAGTCAGAAAGAGAAAAACAAATGTTGTATATTAATGCATATATGTGGAAAGATGGTATTGATAAACCTATTTGCAGGGCAGAAATGGAGATGCAGACAGAGAACAGACGTGTAGACACAGGGAGGGGAGGAGAGGGTGGGACAAATGGAGAGTAGCAGGGAAACATATACACTACCACATATAAAATAGATATCCAGTGGGAATTTGCTGTATGACTCAGGGAACTCAAACCAGGGCTCTGTGACAACCTGGGGGTGGGGGGTGGGATGGGGTGGGAGGTGGGAGGGAGGTTTAAGAGAGGGGACATATGTACACCTATGGCTGATTCATGTTGATGTATGGCAGAAACCAACACAATATTGTAAAGCAATTATCCTTCAATTAAAAAAACAGCAAAAAAGAAAAAAAAAATCCACCTACCAATGCAGGGGACACGGGTTCGATCCTTGGTCCAAGAAGAACCTACAGGCTGTGAGGCAATCAAGCCCACAAGCCACAATTGCTGAAGCACACCCACTCTGGATCCTGTACTCCACAACAAGAGAAGCCAAGGCAAGGCAAGCCTGTGCAGCACAACTAGAGAAAAGCCCTCATACAGCAAGGAAGACCCAGCGGAGCCAAACAACGATTAAAAAAAATGTAAAAAAATGTCTTTATCCTTGTACCAATTAGGAGGTCTTTGGCTGCAGGTAAAAATAAACCTTATTCAAAATGATTCAGATAATCAGGAAAAGTTGTCCTCTCCCAAACTGAGAAATCTCAAGGGAGAGCATCTTTAGGGTTGGTTAATTCAGGGTCTATGGTCCCAAGATAGGTGTCACATTACCAAAGGATTCATGACTATGCGACAAGTTCAGTGTACAATACAATGCTGCCTTTTCCTATGTGGTAGTCACTCAGTTGTGTCTGACTCTTTGCCACCCCATGGATCGTAGCCTGCCAGGTTCCTCCATCCATGGAATTCTCCAGGTAAGAATACTGGAGTCGGTTGCCATTCCCTTCTCCAGGGACCTTTTCCCATGAGTCTCTTTATAAGAAGGAAGAAACCTGTCCCAGAACCGGTCTAGCAGACCTCATCTCACATTTCATACCGCCTTGCACCACATGTGCACATCTACGCCAAAGAGCAGACACAAGAAATGGGATCTCCATAAACAGCTAAGATTAATCCAAATTTTTTTTAAAAAGAATGTCAATATGTGTATCACTGAGTCACTTTGCTGTATAGCAGAGATTGGCACAACATTGTAAATCAACTATACTTCAATAAAAATATGCAAAGTGAATAATCAAAAGCTTAAATAAGAATGCTTCTCTTCTGAATGCCTATGGTGACTTGAACCAGCTCACAAATTGGGAGGAGGAGTAATGAGCAATGAACACAGAGGGGCCTCAGTGAATTTTTCTCTGCGATTAAGATGGATTCTTCTTGAAAAACACAAGTGATCAATCTTGAAGATCAATGTTGAACGGTCCAACATAGTGTATTAAATAAATAATTTATCGAAATAAAACTGCTGATAAAAAAGAACAAAAGATTAATCCAAAATTACCCTTGAGCTCCAGATAAGGCAAACTTCCCTAAGGGATGAATACCTGAATAAAGTCAGGTTTCATTCAAGAAAGGAAAAAACAGGAGGGGGACTAGGGGTGTCCAGCCCATGGGCTCTCTGCCCTTACATGTTAAAGGCTGCTGCTGGCAAACCTTATAACTCCTGGCTTGAGGGCTTTTTACTGGACCTGGAGATATAAACCCCACACAGGGCAGGCCAGAAGAGTCAGAGGATTCACAGTCCAGGAGCAGCCCTCAACCAGTGATTCACAGGAGCTGGTGGATAAATAGTTGGCTTCCTGGGCAGCCGTCTGAGATGACTTTGATATGCACTGTGCATTCCCCACAACTAACCAGTGGAATCATTTCTACTGGCTTCCCTGGTGGCTCAGTGGTAAAGAATCCACCTGCAGGAGACCTGCGCTCAATCCCTGGATTGGGAAAATCCCCTGGAGAAGGAAATGGCAGCCCACTCCAGTATTCTTGCCTGGGAAATCCCATGGACAGAGGAGCCTGGTGGGCTACAGTCCATGAGGTCGCAAGAGTCAGACACAACTTAGTGACTAAACCACCACCAACCAGTGGAATAAGCCACAGTGGTAAACATTTAAAATACTCCACTTTTTATTGGATGCCTCCTGCGCCTCTCTCATTTCTTCTCTTCCCTTAGCAATGTTTCATGTCATCACCTTCCTAATAGACTAATTGCAATAGCATTCTTGTCTCGGGGTCTGCTGCTGAGGGAACCCAAACCAGGAAAAGAGTCCCTCCCTCAAAAAAATCCTCTACAATTAGAAACTCAGAAGCCCTTTCTCAATTCTTTGTTCTTAGAGGGTCTTTATTAGCATCCTTCTCCTATAAGAGTTCCTGCTTTCTGTCAAATGCTCAAAAATCAATAAAGAAATACTTATTCTTGTGAAGCATGCAAACAAAATATCTGTATTAAGTACATAAAATTGATCATGTTGCCTGCTATACCCAGGGCACCTTCTCAGGAACCACCTTCCCCCAGTCTCTGCTCAAAGGGCAGCCATCTGTAGCCCCATTTTGACCCACATATAGCCAATCCTTTGGCTGACAGTGCCCACGTGGTATGAAAAGGTAAAAGAAGATAATCTAATTTCCTCTCTTGAAACTTTAAATTAGGAAATACCAATACCAAGAGAATGAGGAATTTCATAGTGTGAGGATGAGTTGGACTTATGAACAGTTTGTCAGAGCCATAAGGCAAGAAATAGAAATTACTGTATGATGAACCAGAAACTATGAGGAAACCCAAACTCTGATGGGTAAAGAAACAATACATGAAGGAGAGGAAAATAGTAAGCAGACAGCAGCAGTTCCAAAAGAAGTAGGCAGACTAGGAATACTCGCACTGTGTTAATAGGGAGCTGTGGGATGGAGGAGACGCGTGAAGCTGTGTCAAGAGTTGTTTCTGCACCTCTGTCTCCTTGCAATGACAATCTCCATGAGGCTGGGCACTGTTACAGCTACTGAACTGAACATTCAGGAGATTCTGTCTCCTTATGGGCCATGTCTGTCCTGATACCAGTTCCCCGAACAGAAAGAAGCTTGAGTAAGCATCTAACAACCAATATAATCAAAATGCTTTTTTAAAAAAAAGCTTAATCACAGAAAAAGTAGGATTGCTTTCAACATACAGTGAGATGTTTCAAACGTGGTCCATGGCATACAGCAACGTGAATATCCTTAACCACTGAACTGTACATTTACAAATTGTTATGAAGGTAAGGTTACGTCATGTGCTTTTTACCACAGTATTTATATATCTCAATGAGATAATATAAAGAAAAAATGGGACTTGGTACACAGTTATAGAAGAGTTAAAATAAAGCATCTTGTCATGTGATACACCCACATAATAACGGTATTTTCCAGAAAAATAGAATGTTACCCCTGAGTTAAGAGTCAAAGAAAAATAACCTATTTACCTCTTCTTAACACCACAACAAAACTGAGGATATAAAAAGATTAAAAGTAGTGAGAGGAATTTGGGGAAAAAAAACTGACTTGCTGTGATGGCTTTTCCCAAACTTAGAGAAAGAAATACATTGAGACCACCTGAAAAGTTTCACCTATTTCTCACAGAGGTGCAGCAACAACTAGATAAGAGAGACTCCTCCCTAAGTGATGTTCGGGTCCAGCATCTGGCTAGTGCGCTGCTTTAAAACAGGAGTAAAAGAAAGGTCGTTTCACTGGGGGTCACATACCTTCCTGGAATAATTTGGGAGAAACATGTCTATAGATGAGCAACTTAGTGTAGCTTCATCTCCCGTCTTACCCAAGAGAGTCCACTGAAGGAACAAATAGAAGCTGAAAGTGCCAGCAGATGACTAGGTGCTAAGGAAGGAGTTTGCCAGTCAGCCAAGGGTAATCAGATATACATTTGCCCTCTCAAAGGAACTGAAAGTGAGACAGAGCCCCTTCAATGAGATGAAGAGAGGCAAAGGGCCCCAGGGTGTCTGATGAACCCAAGAAGGTGCCCCTCAAAGACTCAGCTTTAAACGCCTGCCAGATTTAGAGAGCTTGGAGGCTAGATCACCAAAGAGTAGCAGGCAAGCAAAAATATTCCTGTCCTCATTACCCTCTGCCTCTTCAAGCTGTCAACTTAGATGGGTCTGAATTTCTTTGGGGGAAGTGGGATTAACACACAAGAGAAAAAGACAGAACAAATCAACCAGAATCCCCACCCACCCATCCACTGGCAACCAGCCTGCAGCAAGCAAACTAGAAGAAAAGAGAAGCCGTACTTTCAAATGTAATGTAGTATTTTGACAGGAAAAATTAATTAGTGACAAAAGGTTGTTTTATTACCTAAAAGTGGACATCAAAATCATTGGACTTCTCTAAAGTTTTCTCAAAGGCTAATGAAAGAAGCAGCCCCAGAGAATAAGTTTAAAGAGATACTGGTAGACAAAAATAAAGTTGCTTTATAATTACACCCCATGAACCCTGCTTATTCAATGGAAAGGTTACAGATATTTAATTTTAGGAAACAGGCTGGATAAAAGTAAAAAGGGCTCAGTCTGATCATATAAACTTTACATTTTAAAAATAACCAAGGAAAATACCACAGACTTATTTGGCTAGGGACAATATATTTTTTTTTTTTTTAGCACAAGCAAAGGTACAAGAAGAATGAAAGAACATATGAGAAAATATCTTGACTTGGTATCTAGACAGTTCAAGCAACTGAACAGCATTAGAATATCACACGTTATTCCTCACAGAAAATGTTGTAAATTTCTATTTTCCAAATTGCAGACCCATAATTTTGCAACGTATACCATCACATTTCAAGGCCTAAGCCTATTCTCTTCTCAATACTATTTAAGTTTGGGTATCTCTTTCTAACATGTATAATGAAGCAGACATAGCTTTTAAGCATAACAATAAAAATATTAATAAGTGTCATTTATTGAGCATTCACTCCACATAGGCTTGGTGCTGGATGACTGCAATATATCATCTTATCTGAGCTTCAAACTGCTATTGTAGGTAGGTAGTTGCTACTGTTACTGCCATTCTTACAGATAAAGATACTGAGGCAGAGAAAAGTGAAGCACTTTGTCCAGGACCATGGAATAAATAACTGCCAGAGCCAAACCCAGGGTCTTCACCGCTAGAGTGTTTTTCACTTTGCTAAGAAAGCATTCAGAATGATGAGAGGTGTTTTACAGTATTGATCTGTCTCCAGGCTTTGATTTCTGACCTTGCAGGGGTCCTAGGTTCTTTTGAACCCCTATGCCACTCGGACAGGCACAGAGGGTGTGTTTTTTTCCTAACCGATAAAATCCCAGTTTCCCAGGGGCCAGCTAGTGAACTTGCTGGAAGTACTTAATCCTCTCAGCTCCCAGCTATGTCCTTTTAATAAGTCCTAAAACTATTAAAACAAATTCTGTTTATAATTCCCATCAGCAATGAAATTGTTAACAACTGAAAATGATTTCTGTATGTTCTTGGCTTCCCTTGAGACAAAATTCAGCAATCTATTACAATTACTTCTGGCCATCAAGTAGAAAAACATGCTTTCTGCAATTCCTTCATTATTATTATTATTATGTTTTGGCTGTACCTCACAGCTTGTGGGATCTAAGTTCCCTGACCAGAGATCAAACCCACACTCTCAGCAATGAAAGTGCAGAGTCTTAACCACTGGACCCACCAGGGAATTCCCTGTAATTCCTTTTTATTAGCACTGGACCAGTTTACCAAGCACCAAGACCTGCAAACAACTACACAGTTCTCCCCAGTGACAGCATGCTGGCACCATTCGGTCTGCTTTAAAAATAAAGAAAAAAAAAAGCATCTTCCTCATTACAACCTTGAGGCTTTCCACGTTGGTAGACTCTAATATGTTAAAAGTGAACACTCATACCTGTAGAAAGTGTGTGAGGCTTGTGCTACATCTATAAATAAATAAGATATTCTTCTCCACAGCAAGGAAATAACATACCCAAACCATGTAATCATTCCTATACACATATTATCTTCAGAATAACATTGTTGCTTCCACTGAGATTTTTGCCACAAAATCCAATTGGCTGATGTGATCGGCTGCATCCTAATGAGCTGAGGGTCACAGGGAGAAGCTTTCACTTCTCCCCTCACTTCCAGGCTCCAGGCTGCCCCTCCCAGAGGTCACAGCCTGCCCCCTTTCCCTGCGCTTCTCAGTCTTGTGCTGTTTTCCTTCTCATCATCCTTCCCTGCTTCTCTTCCTTTTCATGTCCTCATTAACTTCACTGTCCTCATCAGATGACTCAGAGTGATCACAGAGGGATGATTGGGAAATGAATTGCATTAGCAATCAGTTTACTGAAGGCTGACTCTGCCTCCTCGTATGTGTGAATTAGGGAATTATAGAGTCAAGGGAATGGAGGTGGGGGGGAGGGGTGGGGAAGGAGAGAGAAGGGTGGGTGGGAACATGACATCTCAGATATTTGTAGCAGGCACTTACAAGAGATGTTATATAATGAAACGTGTTATGTCATTCTCACTGTGATAATAGAGTTTTAGAAAATAAAAACATATTTTTAAATATACATTATTTATATTTTATATGTATAATGTATATATAAATAATACATATTATATATGTATATATATACATGTATGTATATATGTGTATATATGTATGTATATATGTATATATACATGTATGTATATATGTATATATACATATGTGTGTATATGTATATATGTGAGTGTGTGTGTATACATATATATAAAATGATGCTTTAGATGAAAGCCTGGAAGAGTTTTAGGAAGAGAAATCTGGAGTTTCTCCTTGATTCTTCTACTCATAATTTTTTCCCCAAGTAATTCTGTCTCAGTTGGTACTGGGTGGAGAGTGGGAAAAAAAACATATCTGGCCTTTATTTAATGTGGGTATAGATTAGAAATTCAGGCTGGCTGTCCAGTAGGATTGGACTACCTACCAAATGCGTTGGAGTATCTAAAACACTTTTTTAAATCTCTGAGGCACTTCTGGCTTGCCAACTGTATGTTGAACCACAAATACTTACATCAATGTGATTCAGGAAAAACAAAATGACTTGAAACAGATATTCTTTCTCTACAGTTAAAGCGGCCTAGAGAGTCTTGCACCATGTTGGTGAAAGGTGTGTGTGTCACAGACTGAACTGTGCCCTCCCAAAATTCGTATGCTGAAGTCTTAATTCCCCAAATAGGACCTCAGTAACTGGATTGGAGCCAGAGCCTTTGAAGAGGTGATTATGGTAAGACTGTATGGTTAATATGACCAGTGTCCTTATAAGAGATTACAACACAGACAACCATACAGGAACACACCAAGTAAAGGCTCAGTGAGAAATCAGTCATCTACAGACCAAGGGGAGAAGCCTCAGTAGAAATGAACCCCACCAACACCTTTATCTCCAACTTCTAGCCTCCAGAACTCTGGGACGATAAATCGACTCACATAGCATGCTACACAGATACCAATCCTCTACCAAGTTCCTCAATCTCAAAGGTCAGAGACTGGGCTTGTTTAACCATGGATATGGTAAGGGTATGAAGAAGCTCTGAAACTGTAACAGGTCAATGAGAACAAAGGGTAAATTGATGCACAAATATCACATTTTACTATTCTTTACCAACTCTGATAATGGGTGGTGAGTTACAGGTTGGGGTCAACAATATTACGAATATTAGAGACAGAGAAAAGCAAAAAGCATAGCCTTTTTGTAATTTTGATCTATTTTTCTAGAACACAGAACATGAATTCTGGAGTTCCTTTGGGATTTGGGGGACAAGAAGGATAGATAAAACATGGAGATGTCCATAGGCAAATAAACTGCCTGGTCTTAGATCATGGCCTTCTTGTTCCATACTGAATAAATGCCTTCATAAAGAGCAAGTGTAGTAGGATTCCCTGATGGTACAGTGGTAAGGACCCCAGGCTTTCACTTCCATGGGCCCTTGTGGGGAACTAAGATCCTGCAAGCTGGTGGCCAAAAATAAATTTTAAAAACCATAAGGGTATTTTTTAAAAAGAGCAAATATGTTGCCTGATAAGTCACTGAAAACTGAGAGGGAATGAGGAACAAAACTCTCATCAAAACATCTAGATTTCAGTCAAAGAAAGCATAATGCATTATTTTCCAAATCATAAGAGGATGTTTCAATATTCATAGTTAGAACTCTCCTATTTGGATACAAGTATCTTACTATAAGAATCAGCTTTCTTCATTATAGCCACCTTTGTTTTTTCACTACAACTATAAGTAATTTTATAATTACTTACACTAATTCACATTTTATGGAATTAGCTATCCTTTCAACTTGACAATGTGTTTCATTATAGAAGTCAAAGGCCCAGTGTGTGTGTGTGTGAGTGATTGAGCCTGTTGAAGTGAAAAAGACACTCACAGGAGTTTAGACATTGTGCAAAACAAAAATGATCTATTTGGAGGAATGTGTAACTATCTCAATGAAATTTTAGAAATTTTTCACTAGGGAACAAAGACAAAATAGCTATCCTAAACATTTAGTGGTTTCTTGATGTTTTTTCTTTTCACTTTTCTTTTTCTCCAAGCTGCTTATCTATTTTTAGCTCTTGGCCTCCATTGATCTTTACAGATTCTTAACCTTCTGTAATGCTACTTCATTTCTCTAGAGGCAGATTTGTCTACAGGCCTCATTTCTATGATTCTGTTGTTATTAGCCTAATAAGTATTCTCCCTCACGCTCACTGCAAAGTAGTTTTCTAAAACCACAAACAAATAAATGAAACAAAAAAAAATGAGACTTCATTTGCAGCACACAAGATTTGTACTTACAAATAAGCAGCAGTTTTTATTTTCTATGCTGGTAAGAAATTTGCAAATCCAACAGGTCAAAATAACCAACACATGGAAAATGCCTGTTACTTACCATCAATTTTATTTTTAAGTGACATTCGAATAGCTGGAAGAATTGTCAATCTGTACATTTTCCTTTGATTATATAGGAGACAGCCTGCCATTATACCAGAAATAGTTAATATTACAACAGTAGGCAGCCCCAAACATACAACTCCTTCTGCTTTCCAATTTGTATTTATTTGAAAAAGGTCTAGGCAGTGTAGTTTATGCCAAATTCTTTAAGAAGGTGTTGTATGCTTAAAGCCAACTTTTATTAGAATCTTCGATTAAGATCTCAGCAATTATAAGATTTCTTTATTGCTAGGAAATGTTTCTTATGTGACTTCTACAAATACATTTAGAAACAGATAATGAAAAGCTCGGAAAGGAGGTTAATGGAACCTAATCTTCGGATCCACTGACTGATGACTTTCTTTCAGAGGACATTATAATTCACATTTTCTAAATTCATCAATTGTCATTCTCAGCCATGCTTCCATTATTTATATGTCACTGGAAATAACTGAAATAAAACTAATGTATTGAGCACATACTATGTGCCAGGTATGATATAAAGTCTTTTACACGGATTTTCTCATTTAATTCTCAGAATAACTCTTATGTTATATTGCCATCCTTTTTCATAAATTTTTTTTAATTGGTACTTACACAGGATTAAGTCCCCACTAAAAGAAACTGGAGTTCTTGGAGGAAATGGCTGATCCAGGGTAGGGGAAGGTAAAGTAAAGAGTGTACCTGGAATATTTTGTGGGGCAAGAAAGTAAGGAAGCACACAAAACCTGAAAAGAACATGGGAACCAGATTAAATGGGCTCCTCCTGGAAAAACTGGGAATAATTTTGGCATCAAAATAGTGTTAGAAATGGTTGATAAAACAACTGAACTTTTCTGTTTGCTTTGAAAAGTCATTTTTTAAAAACTTATCATTTTGTGTTGTGGTATAGCCAGTTAACAAACAATGTTGTGATAGTTTTAGGTGGACAGTGAAGGGACTCAGCCTGTATGTATCCATTCTCCCCCAAACTCCCCTCTCATCCAGGCTGCCACATAACATTCAGCTGAGTTCCCTGTGCTATACATTTGGTCCTTGATAACACAACTGAACTTTTAAATAAAGAATCCATGAGTCCATATTGAGAAAAGTAACAGCCAGGCAGATGAGGTGGGCAGATAGGTAGGTAGACAGCTACATAGATGGATACAGCCATACATATACACACAGAGGTCCTTCTCTATAACAGAATCCCAAGTAATAAATATTAAAGTAGTGACAGTTAGGTGGCGCTAGTGGTAAAGAACACATCTGCCAACGCAGGAGACCATAAGAGATCACAGGTTCTATTCCTGGGTCGGGAAGATCCCCTGGAGAAGGGCATGGCAACTCCAGTATTCTTGCCTAGAGAATCCCATGGACAGAGGAGCCTGGCTGGCTATGGTCCATAGGGTCACAAAGAGTCAGACAAGACTGAAATGACTTAGCAAGCACTCATGACCTTTACAGAAATAATAAATTCAGATGAGAATTACTAATGGATGGGAAAAAATCATTGGATAAAAGTTTGTTGGAGAAAAGGCTATTTTACATGGTATTTCTCCACTGCTGCTGCTGCTGCAAAGTTACTTCAGTCGTGTCTGACTCTGTGCGACCCCACAGATGGCAGCCCACCAGGCTCCCCCATCCCTGAGATTCTCCAGGCAAGAACACTGGAGTGGGTTGCCATTGCCTTTTCCAATGCATGAAAGTGAAAAGTGAAAGTGAAGTCGCTCAGTCATGTCCGACTCTTAGCGACCCCATGGACTGCAGCCCACCAGGCTCCTCCCATGGGATTTTCTAGGCAAGAGTACTGGAGTGGGGTGCCATTGCCTTCTCCACTGATAGCTTGTTAACTACATAGGAAAGTGAGTATCTTTACATTGGAGAAATCTGCTGGTAATGATGCTGTGAAAGTGCTGCACTCAATATGCCAACAAATTTGGAAAACTCAGCAGTGGCCACAGGACTGGAAAAGGTTAGTTTTCATTCCAATCCCAAAGAAAGGCAATGCCAAAGAATGCTCAAACTACCGCACAATCGCACTCATCTCACATGCTAGTAAAGTAATGCTCAAAATTCTCCAAGCCAGGCTTCAGCAGTACGTGAAGGCCTTTGCACTTGCTATGTCTCCTGCCAGATACAAACTTTTAGTTTGTATCTACCTGGCTCAGGTGTCCTAATTCCTTTAGGATTCTTCTCAATTATCAATGAGCTTCTCCTGATATAAAAATCTCAATATTGCCCTAAAACTCTGCATTCCCCTAGAATTCCTGTTCTATCTGCTTTGCTTCTTCTCCAAAGCCCTTATCAACTTTCTGGCATACTGTGTTTTTGCCTGTTAATCTGTTTATTGTTCTTGTTCTGCTCTACCCTGTAAGTTCCAGGAAAGCTGGAGATTTTGTCTGCTTTATTCTTTGCTTTATGCCTAGTTCCTAGAATAGTAGCAGCTTCATATTAGTTATATAACAAATATTCATTAAATGAATCTATGAGAAAATTCTAATTCTAATTCTGAGTATTGTAATTGTCTACGATTAAGAGAAAAAGAGATTTAAACAAGTCAAAGAACTTGCCCAAGGCCACTCAGCTAGTAAGAAGTGTAACCACAGTTAGTTACACTTGGTATCTGTGTCCAAATTCTATACTCGCTGCCACTGTTGTACCACTGACAATACCCTGAAGAAAAGCTCACCCTACAGAGTGAGTGCACTGGAGGAGGAAGATGGATCTTTACCATTGACATGGCTCCTCACAGATAGAAAGGAAGACTGTCACTTATGAATTCATTCTTTCTTATTCTTATTTTATTCCACAAGGAGGACTATACTGCCTTATCAGAACCTCTCAGCACCCATGCATCACAAGCTAGCACAGTCTGATTCGCTTGTTGCCCAGCTAAGGTTCTCCCCTTGATCAAGGAAGAGGAAGTTGAATGCCAGTGACTACCTCACACCTGCTGTAATGGCACTGTGAGGTCATTTATTGTTCCTAAATGTGTCTCAGTGGCTGTGACCTGAGCACTAGCTTTCTTTGGTCAGGACTGTGCTATCTGAGACAGCAGCTACTTCTGTATACAAGTTCCCTTCATGTCCCTACTGTTCTATCACCTAGAAATGTATTTCATTTGATTTTAAACTCAATGACCTGAACTCTGGAAATGCATCTTGGTTAATGACTTCATTTAAAGCATCTGACAGAAATGTGTGCATACAAATCAAGGCATTCATGCTCTCATAAGAGCTCGGTAGATCCAAAATTCACTGAACTTTAGAGGCCCTGAAGAAACTTTAAAAAAAAAATGTATACTGGTATCTGGGCCTCAGCACAGAAATTTTTATCTAAATAATTTCAGGTGAGTCCCAAGCACCTGTATTTTGTAAAGACCCCAAGTAATTATAATGATTTGCTAGGTTTAAGAACCATTCGAAGACCTCAATAAAATATGCATGTGTGTGTGTATGTGCGCAGACACACACACACAGACACACACACACAGACACACACACACACAGACACACACACAGACACACACACACACACACACACAGACACACACACACACACACACACGCATCTCAGTCTGTAGCAGCTTGGCCCCAATAGAGAGAAATACCGAGCAGATGATAAAACGAAGAACAAACAGAACAGTGTGGACCTGACTCAATGACCAGTGAAAGTCAATGAGGTGCCAAGAGTCCATTTACACCACTGATTTAACGGCTCACTGAGCTATATTTCTTTATTTGCTTTTAGTCCTTTTATAGGATCAGGAAGGTCCCTTAGAGAGGGGTCAAGCAACCTTGGATATACCCATAACTTTGACTCACCTTCAAGGAACACTTTTTAAGAGATGCTGTAATACGTAGCTGTGTACATAGGGCCCAGTGACCCCAAGTCATCTCCTTCACTGCAGAAGAAATGGGGTTGATATCAACAACGGGCATTATTACATTATAGTCCTCTTATTTCTCAATACTGAAGGAAGTTATATTTGTTTCTTCTGTTTGCAATAGTGAAGCATCATGAAAATGAAAAATTAATACCTTGGGGACTAGCGTTTTCTTCACAAAGATGCTATCTGGAGGGATAGGAAGCCTTGTTCTCAATAACATAGCAAGATCTTTCCTGAAAGGAAAGTCTCACACTACTTCTTAATGATTTAGGTATGTATTTTGATTGTGGCAAAAACAAAATCAAGTTATGAGAACCCTATTCAGTATCATGGTATGAAGAAGGAAGAGGAAGAAAGACCACAACAAGTATTTGATGTGTGACTGCTCCCCAAAACTCCTGCTCATTACCACAAACCCCACCAGCCTCTGGTCGCTTAGTTCTCCCTTCAAATTCCAAGTTCATTTCCTTCCAGAAGCCACTCTGAGCACGGTGGTTTGTCAGCTACCTTGCCTTCCTCATGATCACTCATGATTCATTTGGACTTGGTGTGACACTGTGTCGTTAGTTATCTTTTTGTGGGCTTATACCTCTTCTCAGTATTTCAGATCATCTTGAAGATAAAAGTTCTATCTTATGTGACTACATTTTTCTCATAGAGACTATACACAATACACACAGCACCTAGTAGGTGCTCAGTATATAGAAGTTGCTTGATTTATTGCTAAGCTTCTTATTTAATTAGTGAAAATTAAATTTTCTCCCTAGTTATTTGAAATGTGTTTAACATTTCCAAAGTCCTAATCAGATTAGAATTTTTATTAGTGAACTTTTAATATACAAGCACACTGAGATCATTTAATAGCATGAGTTTATAATTTTTTAATGTCAAATTAAATATCATTTTAGGCTTTTCTCTAACTGCATTTGACCATCCCTTGCTTACCTTGAACATAAACTGTGCTCCCACCTCAGGGCTTTTGCACATGCTTTTCAGTTCAGCTAGAACATTCTGTTGTCTCAACTATTCATACCTGCCTCTTACCTGCCATTCAAGCCTCAGCTTAAATATTCCCTTCAGAAAGGGCCTCTAAGACCACTCAATTTAAAACAGCTCAGGGACTTCCCTGGTAGTCCAGGGCCCAGGACTCTGCACTCCCAATGCAGGGGGCCCAGGCTTGACTCCTGGTTAGGAAACTAGATTCCACATGCCACAACTAAGAGTCTGCATGCCCTAACTAAAGATCCTGCACGCCGCAAGGAAGACTGAAGGTCCAGAATGCTGCAACTAAGATCTGGAACAGTTAAAATAAATAATTAATAATAATAATAATAAATAAAAGAGCTCAAACACATGCTAGCACACTACCTTACTGTTTTCTTCATTACACTTGATTAATTAAGATTACACACTTATCAGTATGCTTCTTCTTTTATTGCAATGAAAGAATCTCATGCATCTATTTGTTTATAACCTAGTTTCTGACATTCAGGCGCATGCTCTCTGAGGGTAAGAAACTTCTCAGTAATGTTCACCCTCTATTCCTGGTGCTCATAAAGTAGTACATAGTAAACACTTGATAAATACTTACTGCAGATACAGATTCTGAATAGACTGAAAGTTGAAGGGCAAGCACTCTTTTACTCAGAAACAGGGTAAACATTTGAAGCTTAAAATCAATTCTTATTTACATGTCTATTTCCTATGGGATGCCTAAGTTCTTAGAAGATAGAGATCTAAAACCAGTTACAAGGAGCTGATTGAGGACAGAACTTGCTTGAGAAAAGAAATGGCAACCCAGATTGTTAAGAAAACCTGGGACCCTCCTCTCTCTTCTCATTCATGTATCAGTTGACTGCAGGTAATAGAAAAATAATCATTATTTGTTGAAATGAAATCAATAAATATTTAAATCAGCCTACCTTATCAATTATCATTTCTCCTTCTACTAGCTTGGGATAATTCACTCATGTTTGACAACTCCCTGCCAAGGAATATCAAGTTCATATATTAAATTAAAATAATCCAGAGTATAAATAACACTTATGTGTCTATGAGCAAGTGAATAACATTTACAGTGCATCACTCAACTTTGAATTTAATACCATCTCTAGCTTTAGTAACCTGGAGAATTTTTTTAATAAGTTTTAGCATCCTAAGGTCAAAGGATATACATATCTTAGGACATGCAACCTCTTTTCTTCCTTCCTTATCTCTAGCAAAGCATTTTTTTTTTCACTTAACCACAGGATGAAATCATCAGGTTTTCTTTATATTCTCTCAAAGCAATTGACACTTCAAGTGACTTTGATGTTCAATAGCATTTGCTCAAATATCTTTCTGACACTGATCCACAGTGTTGTAGTACCTTTCAATCCCAAAGCTTTTTACCAACAGAAAATTGTTTTCTTTACTATTATATATGTCAACAGACTTTAATTCAAATCAATTCCATTTGAACCTTCACTAAAACATTTTCTTGGCTTTGCTACCTTAGATATGCCCTGATATATACTTTGTCACAACTAGGTGAAGAGCTAGAGTGCTGGAAGGAATCTTTGCATGGGGGAGGGAAGGTTAGTAGCACTAACTGAAATTTAAAAGACAAGGAATATGAAAATAAAACTACAACATTTTTCTAGAGACAAGCAAAATTTCTAAACCATAGGATGCCTTTCCAAAGGAGTAATTGAAATGCAAAAAGCTGTAAAACTGGTTTCAGATGAAACAGTGAATCATCCTAGTCAGATCTTGCCACGTGCCAGCCACTTATCAAGCCTGCTACGTCCTCAAAAGTCCTATTCCTCGCATTCTTGAATGATGATGTTTCTAATGATAGTTCTATATTTGGTTAGCTGTAACCAAAAATTTTGATGAATAATCAGAGTACTATTCAGTAGGATCTGCATGGAAAAATCCATGAAGATCCTCTCTGGTGAGTGACTAGGGCAATGATGTGCAATATTTGGTGCTTACGGCCCTGCCATTTTGGTTTTCCAAATTCCTAGCACAGGAAACTGAGAGATGCCAAGAAGTGGACTCAATGGTATGATGCTTGCACTCATCATCACTTGTGACCACTGCTTGTCACCTTTCCAGATGCACTCTCCAACATCCTGCATTTTACTCTGTGCCCTGGAAAGGTGATACACATGAATCACATCGATGGCTTCACTCATCTCCTGGCTTCTGGATGGGTTTAGCCATTAAGAAGTATCAGCAAGCAGTGAAATGGCAAGAGGTGAGACAAGTGTTTGTTTCCTGAAGGCTGTCTGTGCACAGCACGACTCTTGTCATGTGGCCCTCTCCACATTGCTCTCTCTGCCTCTGGGTTGTGGTGACCACTCTCCTCACTCACCATCTGGGGCCTAGAGGAGAGAATGCTGTTTCTAACACTAAGGATACGGCATCACAGTTTCCTTCTATCTTCACACAGTTGTAAATCGTCCTTCATTAAACTCTTCTAAAATGACCCTCCTTAAGCTTCCATGGAATTTCTCATGAGCCCTTCAAAGTTCACGTGCTTGTCTTCGACGGATTTCCCAAGTGGTAGGAAAGAAAAAGAGAATACGTTAAGATAGTGATAGAATCAAATTACTCAAGAAAATGACAAAATCAAATATGAAACTATGACATCTCCATGAAATGTTACTGGGATTAAGAGAAATGACAAACTAAAGATGGACCCGAGGAGATTTTCACCTAATGATGGAACTTCAAATGGAGTGGCAAGACAAGAGAATATTTGGACAGTGGAAAAAGAGAGTAGATCTTAAACATTTTCACCACATGAAAAAGTTGATAATTATGTAAAGCAGTGGATATGTTAACTAACTTTACTGTAGTAATGATTTCATTCAATATATACATATATCAAATCATGTTGTAATCTATAACTTACACAAGGTTATATATCAACATATCTCAATAAAGCTTGGGGGTTGGGCTTCCCTAGTGGTCTAGGGGTTAAGATTCCATGCTTCTACTGAAGGGGGCACAGGTTTGATCCCTGGTTGGGGAAGTTCTGTATGCCTCACAGTGTGGCCAAAAAAAATAAATAAAATAAATAAAAAATAAAGCTGGGGTGGGTAAGAAAAGAAGGGGTAAAGAATCTCTGCTAGGAGAGTGACTTTGGCAATAGGACAAAAAGTATTACATACATACACATATTTTTTACTTCTATAACAATGTGAGAGGACAATTAACTGAATGGGTAACTGGTTCATATGATCTCAAAAACCTCCAGTGGAGAGGTAAATTTATGATCTATTAAAATACTGGCATAAACCATCCACTCTGCATCAGGCAACATGTGGGTGAATTCCACCCACAGGAATCAAGGTGCCCCGGTGATGATGAACAGAGCAGCTACAGCGCCTGACATGGACACACTGAAGAGGGGCCTCAGCTGTGAGCTACTATATTATCCAAAAGAACAAACTGAGATACAAAATAATTCTTCCTGAGGCTTACACTGTTGTTTTTTTTTAAAGATAGCTTCTGATCAAAGGTTTTTCTGAACTGTCATCACATCAGACATCTCTGCAATGTGAATGGACGGTTAACATCTTTTACATAATCTAGAGGCCCCAGATACACCAGACTTTAGATTGGCAAGTAGCAGCATGAGCTAAAGACCCATGTGCTACTTTCCCGTGGTGATCATTGTAACAAGAGCAGCATTTGGTGCTAAGACTCTGAGCCAACACACCCTCAGGTTTTAGTCTATCCTTGTGCACTGTCCAGAAGCTCTGAGTTTCTGGTTTCCGATGGTGGCTAAAATTGCCATGAGGAATAATGTAGGTAATGTCCATGACAGCACTAGATAAGCTGAATAAAAGGCCATTCAAGTGAGAAATGTTGCTTAGGAGGATGGAGATGGTGGGAAAGGCAAGGTAAAAATATCTCCTGCAGGGGCTTCCCTGGTGGTCCAGTGGTGAAGACACTGCACTTCTCCCACAGGGGGCACAGGTTTGATCCTTGGTCAGGGAACTAACATCCCACATGCCGCATGGTATGGCCAAAAAATAGAATAAAATAAAAATATCTTCCTCAAATTCTTAGCAATATAAATGCATAACTTTGGTGTTCCTCCCATAAAATGATTTAATAGGATACTAAAGGATTTAAATGTCTCAAATCTATTGGCTCCCCAATTTGCTTTACCACCAATATTATTAAGAACTATATTAAAACATAACATTGCCTTTTGTACACTGTTTCACAGTTCCTTTCACATCAACTAAGAGAATGTTTCCCATACTTTGTAAAAACTCTTCTGTCTATCATTTACTTCAGAGAAGCTTTTGAAGACAACTCAGCCATATTAAAATGTGAATCAAGTTTCTCTTGCTTGCCAAAGCAATGTCTGTTAGAAGATGTCACTGAATCGCATCAGGAAAATTTCCCTGATCTACTATGGAAACTCACAACGGTAACCTTGATTGTGACCTTCTTTCCCCTGAAGCAACTCCAGCGCCTGCATCTGTGCATCAGAATAATTATAATTATAAAAAAGTTTGTAATCTGTGGGAAAAATGACCCCCAAAATGAATGTGCCTTTCCCATCACACCAGTTCTCAGGAATGGGAGAAATGAATGAGTCGGACAGACAGAAGAGATGCAAAAGAGAAGCATAAGGACAGGATTTTACAACTTTTATCGCACAGGGAACCTGACTCAGTGCTCTGTGGTGACCTAAATGGGAAGGAAATCAGAAAAAGAGAGGATGTTTGTGTATGTATAGCTGGTCCATTTTGCTGTATAGCAGAAACTAACACAACACTGTAAAGCAACTATATGCCAAAAAAAAATTTTTTTTGAAGATTTAACTTCTCAAAAAAAAAAGTTTTGATGTCCAAAAGCAAAGCTCAAAAATGACACTTATTGCAGAAGCACTGTATTTACCTAATATTAACTAGTTAACTACTAGTTATATCAGCAAAGAAACATTAACCACAATTAATGATGCCCTACCTTATGTTACAACAATTATTCACAGAGTGGCTTTTATACAAAAATATCATGTGGGTCACTCTTGAAAGAAGGCAGCATCCATGGCATTTCACATCTGTTTGTGCATATTCTAATGCGGGGAATTGGAAGGTATTTTCCCTATAAAAGAATGCATTTATGGCAATTTTTCAAGCCTATGCTTAAGTTACAGCTTCTTCTATTACAGCTTCTGTAGCAGCAGCTCTTTCATTCCAGAATCCTGGCCATACATTTTATTGCAGTTATAAAGTAGTAAGAGCCTAATCTCTTTGGAAAGGGCTTACAGAAAGGATGAGTGCAAAATTGGCACAGGACAGAATTTTTGACCTTTCCCCAGCAAAGTACAGACAAAGTAGGTCACAGACCATCTGATTTTTTTTCCTAAATGGTCTTGATTCCAACATGTCCTTCCACGGTATGCAGAGATCACCAATATTCATGATGATTTCGTAATAAGACACAGTTCATACAATACTGGCGTCAGTTCCACAAGGTTGCTGAATGAATTCTAAGTCTCTTCAGGAGTCCTCAGCTGGATCCGACAAGGCTGCAGCTTCTGGCACACCACAGCTTGTGAAAAATACTTTTCATCAAAGAGAACACAGCCAATGGATGCAGACAGATTTTTCAGAGACCTCAGGAACCTGTGCCTTTGAGTGAAGGACAGGACCCACATGAAAGGCAGTCAAGTACAGAGCTCCTCCTGGCTCCCCACTGCCTTGTCCAGGACATGTTTCCATGTCCAGATGATGTTTCCATGCCTTGTTCAGATGATGTTTCCACTTGACCAAATCTATAACTACATTACCTGATTATAGTACCCTTATCTCTGTTCTTGTTATATTTTAACCAACTGATTGCCAGAATATTGCTTATTTTGGAACCTAAAAAGTCTTCCTCTTGAGTAAAAGCTCTGATCTGGTACTGAAGGTAGAGTCGTGTAGTAGATATGAGTGGATTCTGAAACCAGACTCAAACCGTGTTGAAACTAAACCCTGAATAGCTGTACAATTTTAAAGAAGTCAGCTAAACTCACCAAGCTTTTGTTTCCTTATCTATATACCAATGGGCACAATAATGAGGAGTGGGGGGAGGCTGTATAAACCCACATAAACTGTTTAATTCAGTGACTATCATGTGGTAAATGCCCAATAAAGATTTGATGTAATCATGACTGGAGATAGCAAAATCCACCTTAAGAAGCCATCCCCAAAACCTCAGCTAAAAGAGGGTATAGTGAAAGCAAGTTTACTCTATACCTCCTTTTGAAAATCCTCAAACAGAATAAATGGGAAAATATCCATCTACACGAACCTAGGAAAGAGCAAAGAACCCCAACCTGAAGTTCATAAACAAAAGTCACTGAATCATGGGCTTCAGTGAAGAAGGATGCTGAAAGCCAACACTCTCTTCTCCTCTTCTTGAGCACTGTGAAAAGACCCTCAAAGTTATGGGATCTTGAGAGGCTACACTGAGACTCCTATACTTGAACCAATGAAGACTGTGGATATATGTAGGCTATGAAAGAACTGGAGGGTCCAGTTCTGAGTCACAAAATGTCATGGGAGGCGGGTTGATGAAGGGGGCATGCAATTCCACTCTATTCTTTTCTGCCCCCAAAGTCCAAATTGAAAGAAGTGAGACCAGAAGAAAAGGAAGAACATCAGTTGGTTCTGCAGCAAAACTCTTATAAACAAAGGTGAATCAATACCAACCAGTAAAATAAAAGACTTAGGAGCTCAGAGGCTCCACTTTGGTCCATATTGATCTCTTACACAGTTTCTGAGTTCTCTCTCAGAGGAGATGTGCTTTCAAAGCAGGAGACACATGTGGATACAGTGAAAAAGCACCCTGTAGAAGAATACTAAAATAATATTCCTGTTCAAGGATGTCCGAAACAGTGCATGGCTTATACTTGTAATAATAAAAACATATTCATTATCTATTTCAAATGTAACTTTAACCGGATGTGTTGTGTTTTTATTTGCTAGATTTGGCAATCATACCTCACTCACAGATAATAAAGAAATAAATAATTCAACAGGACCGGTATACATAAACACTAAAAGCACAGGGAAATTAGCACAGCAAGCAAAAGATATGAAAGATGTACTTCAGATGCACTATTTTCAAGAAACTGAAGAAAAGTTCAGATAAGCATCTTTATAATCTCAAAGTAAAGAGACAAGGACTATTGGGAAAATATTTCAAATAATAAAGTAATAGGAGATGAAGTGATTTGACAAAACTGAGAAAAGGAATTGAAGATAATAAAGCTACTCCAAAATAAAAACAATGAGAAGGAAAATAAATTCTGCTAAGAAAGAGCTAACTATGTGGAAAAGAGACGCGAGAAAATAACAAAGCCCAGAAGATAAGGGCAAATGAATGAAAAGCAGAAGGAAAAAAAAAAAAAAGAAATCCAATGGCCAGATGGTGATGGTGAACTCAGGTCTTAATCCCTAAGCAACACTGTCTACCTGGCAGGGACATACTCACTCCATGAAACGCCAGTGCTCAACAATCCTATCAGGCATTTCTTCTTTCTCAAATGGCCCACATGCTGGGAATCCAACCCTTCTGATTTTTATTAAATAAAATAACTAATCAGTGTCCCTATAACAAAGAGCATTTGATAATCAGGTTGTGATGGAAACTTTGTATCTGCAAATATAGAAAAATAAGTTACAAGATAGTTCTAAACTATGTCTGCTTCAAACTTCATAAAAATGAAAACATGATGAACACTTAGGAAGATCTGACCAACTTATAAAAATCACTCTGCTGAAAAAGAAGCTTTATAACCAAAAACTGTAAAATGTAGTCAAAACACAAACTATTCTCTTTGCTGAATTTTATACATTTAAAACAGAGAATGTTTAATCCCATCAAAACATAGAACTCTACATTGTTTTTTGCATATTTTTGTATATTTTCCTGTGCAGTGAAGATGTGAATTAGAGATTTGTGAATCCTATCGATCAATAAATAACACCTTCCTAGAGGTTTGCCACATTTGACGTGGGTAGTTCATATAGCCTCTCTGTCCAAACAGAACCCAGCATTGCTGTTTTCTTTCCCCACATTCAGTATAGAGATACGCCCTTAGTTTTGTTGGTTGGCAGCAACCTTATCCTGAAGGTCTTAGTGTCGTTCAATCAAAACATTATGTGAACTGTTCTCCTGAGTCAGCTTTGATTAGGAATTAATTTGAATTTTCTAGGACCTCTATCTAGAGGATAATTCTCTCTTTTGGTGATGTTATTTTTCTCAAATGAAATATTCTAGACTTAAAGAAACAATAATATTTCATTCACAAGCCTAG
Source organism: Capra hircus (assembly GCF_001704415.2). Classification (NCBI taxonomy): domain Eukaryota; kingdom Metazoa; phylum Chordata; class Mammalia; order Artiodactyla; family Bovidae; genus Capra; species Capra hircus. The sequence goes on from NW_017189516.1 coordinate 44,669,855, forward strand.
ACCTTGGTATATAAACATGTAGAACTTAATTCTTGGGAATTATGTGGTACCTACATAAAGGGAAATGTGAACCGGGGACTAACAAAGGTGGCAAACAAGCTTCGAAGAAACTAAGGAAAAACACTGTGCTTTTTCTTCCCTTCTCCTCCTCATCATTCAATTAGTATTGCTCTTGTCTCCCAGGTACTCTGAGCAGTTTAGTGTTAGTGATAAGGTTGCTGTCAGATTTTGCAGGTGAGTTGAGATGGATTAGGTATTAAGCAACATAAAGTTCTTTGAAAAAAACAGGGCATGATCTTTGTACTCTTGGGAGAACATAGGCAGAACCTTATAATCGTTTGCTAATTACCCTGAGTAAAGTAATTTGTTTTATCTGTCTGCCATTTGGTTTCCTGCAAAGTGCGAAAAAAACTATTATGGGATTTTGCTCAAACTAATTACTACTGTTTTATCATGAAGACTGTTCAAGCGTAATCCTCTTTCCTTGGCTTGCTTTCTCCGTGAATTGAAAGTCTTACGGTAAGCCAAGAAGTAGTTTAAGCATCCTAGACTGTAATAGATATTCCTGATTTTTAGCCTCCCACTATAATAATGTGCAATGATATCTCAGTACTCAAAGTCAACAGCGGCTAACAAGTGTTGTATGTGGCTTTTTTTGGTAGAAGGTTATGGAATGGATAGCAGGTCAATATCAAATGAAATCTTATTATAATTTATACCAATGGAGAATTTATAAAAGTCATAGTTACACAGCGCCTTATAGTTAACAAAGAGCTGTCATATACATACATAACTGCATAGACTCCTCCAATCATCATGTGAGGTAGTAAAGTAGATTAAATGACTGTTCATAAAGGATTCACTCCCTACTCTTTTCCACATCACAGAAAGAGCAATTCCTCACACCTCAATTCCTCAATATCAACATGTGTTGATATCAAGCTTGTTACTTTCTTTGGTCACTGAGATAGTAACAGACATGACAAAACCAAAAGTTTGAAACATGCTTGCACAATTAGGCTCTTCCCACTGCTGTGAGAAGAAAATGTCCCAGGAAGCTGGACTTGGAAGAGTGAAGGACATATGTGTGGAGCAGACATGGACCCAACATGGAGCCTGGAGGCAAGCCCAGCTGAGCCCAGTCTAGATCAGCTTCACCTCAGCTGACCTGTTGACAAGTAAGCCAGAATAAATGTGTACTGTTGTAAACCTTGGAGATACTGTGGCTGTCTGTTACACAATGAAAGCTGACTGATAAATCGATGCTATTATTCCTACTTTGCAAAGAATGAGAAAATAAGATTCAGAGAAGTAAAGTAATTACTCAGAATTTTCCAGAAATTAAGTAAGAGCTATAATTGCCTATCTGAAAAACAAAAGAAAAAAGGTCAATGACATTTATGAGGCTGTGTGTGATATGTGTTTTAGGACTATGAAAGATAAATTGACATGTTGTTAGATAAAAAATAACATATATAAATCCTGTTTTCCCTTTTGTCTTAGCTATTCAGGATGAGTTCTAAACATTGCGGCTCTGAGAATGGATACTGACAGTCTCAGTCACAATATTAATGAAATATATTGGCTAATAGAAACCCTGAAGTTTTATATTCTTTATCAAGCCCCATTAAGATGAAATCCAGCTCCGGCAGTATTTTCTCATTTGAATGGCTGGTGTGGTTTCCTTGATTGAAATGACTGCTCTGTTGAGTTGAATGAATAGCACTGCTAAAAAGTACACTGTCAAATATTATAGCTAATTAGATGGATTTTATCATAATAGTCAACTGCACTCACACACACAAAAAGAAGAGCTATTAAAGATCTTGACAAGAAAATAAACTGAGCCCCAGAACCTCACTGTTTATTCAAAGCTCACTGCTAAGTTGAGCACTCAGAGGAGGAAGATTTGTACAAAACCAGTGAATGATAATCCTGGGGATTAGGTACATATTTTAAGAAAAATCAGTACTAAGGTTAAGTCTACTATAGACTTTCTAAGATTCTTCACCAACCGGATTTTTAGAGGCTCTGGATTCTTCTACTAGTTAGGCTGTTAAAAAAAATTTCCAGGAATAACTTGAGGAAGTTTTTCTAATAAGGAAGTGGTCCAATGACAAAGAAAAAAATTGCTGATACTTGAGGCTAAACAAAACACTATTGGTAACCTTTAAGCCTCGATAGACAAAGATGTCCATATCAGGTGATGTTTGAGAAAACAATGCGGAGATAAAGAGTAAAACTGAGCACAAATAGGGCATAAACTAAATTAGTCTGAACACAAGAAGGAGAAAAAAAGGACAACACTAAAGAACTTCAGTGGTTTCAGGAAGAAATGACCATGGTGCATTCAGGGCAAGTCCCCCCCAGAACTAAAGTTATTAAGTCTGTGATGGCCTGGATGTGTGGAGTCGGGGGGAGGAGGGAGGGGGAGGTCCAAGAGGGAGAGGATATATGTACACATATGGCTGATTCACTTGATTGTTTGGCAGAACTAACACAATACTGTAAAGCAATTATCCTCCAATTAAAAGACAGACAAAAACCAAGTCCCAGGGACAGTAAAGGAGGATGGGCCAGGAGCAGGGATACCAGCTCTATGGGGGTAGGAAAGGGGGTTGGTAGATATTCAGACTATTAAATAAATTTTTGTTCTCATAAAATTTGATTTGAGTTAGCATCAATAATTGGAGAAGGCAATGGCAACCCACTCCAGTACTCTTGCCTGGAAAATCCCATGGACGGGGGAGCCTGGTGGGCTGCCGTCTATGGGGTCACACAGAGTCGAACACGACTGAAGTGACTTAGCAGCAGCAGCATAAATAATAATAGCATCAATAGCTATTACATTGCCCACTACACTAGACTGAGAGGAATTAAAAGCAGCAATTCCCCCAAAATATATCAACTCATGAAGACATTGAGATGGCTCAGGTTGATACTGTTGCTTCCTCAAAGATTCATGAATTAGTTTTGGCAGGTGTTCATGGGTTATTTAGCTAATTTGCAAGATTCCTTTCAACATTCCTTTGTTCACCTTGTTTCTCTCTACCCTCTGGACTTCCTACAGGCTGATACTTTTCCAAAGAATAAACAGAGGAATGAAAACAATATAATTTAACAAAAAGTTCATGACTGCTTAGACCATGTGATGACAGTAAGAGTAACAACATTAGCTACTATATGTTGAATATTAGTATGCTCCATGAAAACTTTTGCTTTATAGTCAAGGAAGAGCAAAATATAGCATTGTCCCTGCCCTCAGAAAGCTTACAAGAGACTCTGTGCTGTGCTTAGTCAGTCATGTCCAACTCTTTGCTACCCCATGGACTAGCCTGCCAGGCTCCTCTGTCTATGGGGATATTCCAGGCAAGAATACTGGAGTGAGTTGTCATGCCCTTCTCCAGGGGATCTTCCCAACCCAGGGCTCAAACCCAGGTCTCCCGCACTGCAGGCAGATTCTTTTACCATGTGAGTCACCAGGGAAGCCCTACAAGAGACTCCAATGATAATAATTAATGAATCAATACTTGTGTGTATTAATTCATGTTATCCTCATAAAAAAACTCTGAGATGGGAGCTATTATCATCTCCATTTATTAGCTGAGGAAAGTGAAACCTATAGAGGTGTAAGTAACACATAGAGTCCATACAAGTTCACCGAGTCTGGGTTTACAACCCATGCTCTTAACTTCTATGCTACAATGCTCCTTGTCGTATCATAAATAGGGATGAAACAAAATATAATGCCAAGAATGCAGGCATTCTTTTCAACTGAAAGACTGCAGAAAGTGTCACAGAGAAACTAGCATTTGAGATGAATAGAAAGAAAGTGAATTTAAGTCAGTCCACTTGGCTACCCTTAATTAACTGATGTCAAAAAGAAGGGTAATTAAAATGACAGTTGAACATTTTTTCAAGTAGCACCCCAATATGCACCTTCAAGGCACCAAACACCCAATAATGTATTAGAAGAAAGCTCTTAAAATGTTGAAAATACATGGACCAAGTTACTTCTGGCCTTTAAAAAAATCTGTAGAACTTCTATCTTTCAGATCGTGGTAACCACATATGCTATTCTTCTACTGTAACATACTGATCCCCCAAATGATTACATTTATAAAATACTCTGCATCATAGATTAGACCAGCAGTCAGCAATTATAGTCCATGAGCCAAATCCAGCCTGCAGCCTATTTTTGTAAATAAAGTTTTATTGGAACACAGATATCCTCATCATTTACATATTGTCTATGGCTGTTTTTATACTACACTGGCAGAGTAACTGCTGGCAGAAACCTCATGATATACAAAGCTAAAATATTTATTATGTGTCCCTTTACAGAAAAAAATTTCTGACCCCCAGATTATAAGAGGACTTAAGAATGACTCCCAATTTCATAAAAAAAATGTTCCTACCCATATCAAAAACTGTCCCCATGACTCTATTCAAAAGCTTCTGTAACTTTTAAAGTGACCAGAACATTAATATTATCTTTTCACAAATAAAGTAAGACCCAGTCAAACCAGATTCATAGCTTCTTGTTCTTTCATAGTTTCTTTAATTTTTTGAAAACAGTTCTAATTTACTGATGCCACAAGAGTTATTCACCATTTTCAAGTAGTAAGTACCTACAAGTAGAAGGTACTCTCCTGTGAACTATAAAATTGGCTTTATAGGACCGTTCTCTAAAACTTTATACTCTGACGTGGACAATATGAGCACAAACAGGTACTATGATAGGTTAAACAAAAAACATCCATGAAGGACATAATATATGTTCCTTTTTCCCATATCCCCCTTGAAAACTCCTCTCACATCCCCATCTCCACCCTGTTGCTGATCTAGCCAGCATTTTTCCAGGCTCTCTTCTCTGCAAACCAAAGCTGTGGATTGAATGATGGTGTGCCCCCAGAATTCACATGCTGAAGCTCTATGAGGTCATAAGGGTGAGGCCCTAATCAGATCAGACTGTTGTCCTTTATAAGGAGAAGAGAGATCAAGGAACGCCCTCTCAGCCCAGTGTGCACATAAAAGTGCTATGTGAGAATAAAGCACCCAGGCCACCATCTGCAGACCAGGAAGAGAGCCCTTACCAGGAAGCAAATCAGCCAGCACCTTGATCTTCCAGCTTCCAGAAGAGTGAAAAACAGAAATTTCTATTATTGAAGCCATGTAGTCTGTGACAGTTTGTTACAGTAGCCTGCGTAGACTAATACCACACCAACCCTAAACATCACCTAGAGATTACATTTCAAAAGGGCATTTTAGGCCTGCCACCTTCTTCTCAAGAATACACATTTTGTTCATGTGATTGTCCCTGTGTAAATACAGTGCTGTCCAAATTATAGCCCTTAGCCAGCATCCAAAGTTTTCCATAATCTCAGGACCTCTAACTTTATCTCCAACACTAACAAAAGTTAGTGCTTTGCTCACTATGCCTGAATACACCTTTTTCATCCCTACAACTCTACCCTGTAATGCCAGACACATCCTCATCTTTTTTGTCCAGTTTTAAAATTCCTCTTCTTCCTTATAACTTCAGTCTCTGACAACCTATATTGATTCTTCCCCTGAATTAAGCCTACTGCTTTTACTATTTGTTTTGCACTAAACATACATATATTTTAAAAAGACCAAGTATGTCTTTACATACTTTTTCAATTCACTGGCAATAGTTAATTAAAACACAAAACAGAAAAGTAAATTAAGTTGATTTTTGCTCTAGTAACAGCAAAAAAATGCCTAATTTGTCTAGAAATAGCCTCAACCAAAATATATAGGATCTATAGAAAAAACAAATAATGAAAAAATTCTGAGAGATGGCATATTTTTTTATGAATACTGAATAAATATATACAAATATTATAATAAGTACATTTCACATATATGCCAACTGTCTCCAAATTAACTTAGACTAATAAAACAATATCAGAACACCAATATGATCATTTGAATCTTAATAAAAATTAGTCCAAAATTTATCAAGTATAGAAGAGATAAATTTGGGACAAAGGTTATAGGGGAAATACTTATAAATGTTAGGTATACAAGTTACAATAATACAGTATTGTATTGGCACAAGAATAAATCATAGGATTTACCTGGTGGTCCAGTGGTTAAGAATCTGCCTGCCAATGCAGGGGACACGGGTTCAATCCCTGGTCCAGGAAGACTACACATTCCAACTTAGTTGCTCTAGTTGTTGTATAGCAACTAAGCCCATGTGCCACAACTACTGAGCCCACCACACACCACAGCCGCTGAAGCCTGCTCGCCTAGAGCCTATGCTCTGTAACAAGAGAAGCCATGCAAAGAGAAACCTGGGCACCTCAACAAAGGAAGTCCCTGCTAGCTGCAACTAGAGAAAGCCCAGTCAGTTCACTTGCTCAGTTGTGTCCGACTCTTTGCAACCCCATGAACCACAGCACGCCAGGCCTCCCTGTCCACCACCAACTGCCAAAGTCTACCCAAACCCATGTCCATTGAGTTGGTGATGCCATCCAACCATCTCATCCTCTGTCATCCCCTTCTCCTTCCACCTTCAAGTTTTTTCAACATCAGGGTCTTTTCAAATGAGTCAGCTCTTCGCATGAGGTGACCAAAGTACTGGAGTTTCAGTTTCAACATCAATCCTTCCAGTGAACACCCAGGACTGATCTCCTTTTGGATGGACTGGTTGGATCTCCTTGCAGTCCAAGGGACTCTCAAGAGTCGTCCCCAACACCACAGTTCAAAAGCATCAATTCTTCACTGTTCAGCTATCTTTATACTCCAACTCTCACATCCATATATGACCACTGGAAAAACCTTGACTAGACGGACCTTTGTTGACAAAGTAATGTCTCTGCTTTTTTATATCTGGCTAGGTTGGTCATAGCTTTCCTTCCAAGGAGTAAGCGTCTTTTAATTTCATGGCTGCAGTCACCATCTGCAGTGATTTTGGAGCCCAGAAAAATAAAGTCAGCTACTGTTTCCACTGTTTCCCCATCTATTTCCCATGAAGTGATGGGACTGGATGCCATGATCTTCGTTTTCTGAATGTTGAGCTTTAAGCCAACTTTTTCACTCTCCTCTTTCACTTTCATCAAGAGGCTCTTTAGTTCTTCTTCACTTTCTGCCATAAGGGTGGTATCATCTGCATATCTGAAGTTATTGTTATTTCTCCCAGCAATCTTGATTCCAGCTTGTGCTTCCTCCAGCCCAGCATTTCTCATGATGTCCTCCGCATATAAGTTAAATAAAGCAGGGTGACAATATATAGCCTTGACGTACTCCTTTTCCCACTGGAACCAGTCTGTTGTTCCATGTCCAGTTCCAACTGTTGCTTCCTGACCTGCATACAGGTTTCTCGAGAGGCAGGTCAGGTGGTCTGGTATTCCCATCTCCTTCAGAATTTTCCACAGAGAAAGCCCATGCAGCAACAAAGACCCACTGCAGCCAAAAATAAAGAAATAAAATAATAAATAACATTTGTGTTAAAAAAAGAAAAATCACATTAACATAGAATAGCTTACAAACATGCTAGTCTACAAAAGCCTTTAATATGTTTAGAGAAACAGTCTAAGCTAATGGAAAAGATGGACAAAATTGAATAAAATTTTAAAATACTGACTACTTAGAAATAATCAACATACTCATAAAATTAAATTACATATGAACTACATGCTGCTAAGTCACTTCAGTCATGTCTGACGCTGTGTGACCCCATAGACGGTAGCCCACCAGGCTCCCCCGTCCCTGGGATTCTCCAGGCAAGAACACTGGAGTGGGTTGCCATTTCCTTCTCCAATGCATGAAAGTAAAAAGTGAAAGTGAAGCCGCTCAGTCGTGTCCAAGCCTCAGCAACCCCACAGACCACAGCTTTCCAGGCTCCTCCGTCCATGGGATTTTCCAGGCAAGAATACTGGAGTGGGGTGCCATTGCCTTCTCCGACGAACTACATAGTTAAGTCTAAAAACTGAAACTTTAAAAAAAATAAATGAATAGAAAGTAAATATATGTACTCTGTGTGAAAAAGTCACTTTAAAAAAATAATTAATTTATTTTAATTGGAGGCTAATTACTTTACAATATTGTGGTGGTTTTTGCCATACATTGACATGAATCAGCCATGGCTGTACATGAGTTCCCCATCCTGAACCCCCCTGCCACCTCCCTGCCCATCCAACCCCTCTGGGTCATCCCAGTGCACCACCCCTGAACACTCTATCTCATGCATCGAACCTGGACTGGTGATCTGTTTCACATATGATAATATATATGTTTCAATGCTGTTCTCTCAAATCATCCCACCCTTGCCTTCTCTCACAGAGTTCAAAAGTCTGTTCTGTATATCTGTGTCTCTTTTGCTGTCTCGCATATAGGGTCATCGTTATCATCTTCCTAAGTTCCATATATATGTGTTAGTATACTGTATTGGTGTTATTCTTTCTGGCTTACTTCACTCTATAATTGGCTCAAGTTTCATCCACCTCATTAGAACTGATTCAAATGTATTCATTTTAATGGCTGAGTAATACTCCATTGTGTATATGTACCACAGCTTTCTTATCCATTCGTCTGCCGATGGACATCTAGGTTGCTTCCATGTCCTGGCTATTATAAACAGTGCTGCGATGAACATTGGGGTACACGTGTCTCTTTCAATTCTGGCTTCCTTGATGCGTATGCCCAGCAGTGGGATTGCTGGGTCATATGGCAGTTCTATTTGCAGTTTTTTGAGGAATCTCCACACTGTTCTCCAAAGTGGCTGTACTAGTCTGCATTCCCACCAACAGTGTAAGAGGGTTCCCTTTTCTTCACACCCTCTCCAGCATTTATTGCTTGTAGACTTTTGGATAGCAGCCATTCTGACTGGCGTGAAATGGACCTCATTGTGGTTTTGATTTGCATTTCTCTGATAATGAGTGATATTGAGCATCTTTTCATGTGTTTGTTAGCCATCTGTATATCTTCTTTGGAGAAATGTCTGTTTAGTTCTTTGGCCCATTTTTTGATTGGGACATTTATGAAAAAGTCACTTTTAAGCCTAAAAGCAGTGAAACAAATGCAACAACAGATTTGATTGCACAAAAAGGAAAAGTCTCTATATTTAAAATATTAAAACCAAAGTTTAAAGGCAAGTATTAAAAACAAATCAGTTTGAGCTCCCCTGGCCACCTAGTAGTTAAGAATTCACGGTTCTACTATAGGGGGGAACAGGTTTGCTACATGGTCAGGAAACTAAGATCTCACACACTGCACAGTGTAACAAAAAAAAAAAATGAAAAGCAAATGAGTGAAAAATCTGTGAAGCAAAGAAATAATAGTCTTACTCTATGGGCACTCAAACAATAGGCAGTATGGTGGTATGAAAACACACTCAAATGTTAATAGGGCTTCATCTCTGCATGTTTATCTTTCTCTCCTCTCAGTATATTTAAAAAAATAATAATAATAACAGGACTTCCCTGGTGACTCAGTCGGTAAAGAGCCTGCCTGCAATGCAGGAGACCTGGGTTTGATTCCTGGGTCGGGAAGATCCCCTGGAGAAGGAAATGGCAACCCACTCCAGTATTCTTGCCTGGAGAATCCCACGGACAGAGGAGGCTGGCAGGCTACAAGTCCTTGGGGCCACAAGAGTTGGACATGACTTAGCAACTAAACCAAAACAAAAAATAACAAAATGACTGAAAAAAAGAATTTTGAAAAATGATTAGACAAAAGAAGAAGGAAAATAAAAATGAAAGAAAGAAAAATGGCCAAGAAAATTCTAATTAGCAGAGACAGGTTGTTTTGGGTTAAAAATTCATAGATTTTTAAAGTAGAAGACAAGTTATCTAAGAATCAATGTATAAATGATAGCAAAGGAATCTGCTGGAATGTATTTAGTATCTGATTTTAGAAGGAGCTTTGGTCGAAAGGACAAGGCCAAAGGATCTTGGGAAAATACTAAAAGCAAAAGCAGTTTCATAAAATATAATATACTGCTCAATCAATTATGTACTCTTAGACTGAATAAAATGCTATAATCCAATTGAAAGCCCTCTACTTTCATCCCATGGTTTATGGATAGTCACAAAATTCTACAAGTGAATTACGGTGTCAGTATTCACTTTTGGATAATAGCTTGATAATGTTAACACATATAAACTCAGGATAGTTTGAAAGGGAGATCATATTTTTAATATGAAACATGTATCAGCAGACAATCAGAAGCTGCAAAAAGAAACTGTACCCTGCTTAAAATAATCTGTGTCAAAAATTAAGTGCTGAATGTGAGATTTGAACAGTGACATTTAATTAACCAATCTAATAATTATTTATAAATAGACTACCATGTGCCCCTGTCATGAGGAAGGGTCACAAGGAGCAAAATAATTATTTCCCATCTTGAAGAGCTTTCAGCCCACTGAAGGTTACAGAAAAGTAAACAGTGGGCAGTGATTACACAGTGTGATAAGGGCTGCTCAGGTGAAGGGATGTAGGGAGCTCACACAGTGTAAAAGGAGCATTTATCTCCAATATGAGAAATCCAAAAATAATTTCTGAAAGAATATACTTTTATTAAGCTAAGACCAGGAAGCCAAGCCAAGTATCATTAAGTCAATACTTTTATTAAGCCAATACTAGACCATTCAGGTATGACCTAATCAAATCCCTTAAAGTTCTACAGTGCAAGTGACAAATAGATTCAAGGGATTAGACCTGGTAGACAGAGTGCCTGAATAACTATGGATGGAGGATTGTGACATTGTGCAGGAGGCGGTGATCAAAACCATCCTCAAGAAAAGGAAATGCAAAAAGGCAAAATGGTTGTCTGAGGAGGCCTTACAAATGGCTGAGAAAAGAAAAGAAGTGAAAGGCAAAGGAGAAAAAGAAGGATATATCCATCTGAATGCAGAGTTCCAAACAATAGCAAGGAGAGATAAGAAAGCCCTCCTCAGTGATCAGTGCAAAGAAATAGAGTAAAACAATAGAATGGGAAAGAGTAGAGATCTCTTCAAGAAAATTAGAAATAACAAGGGAACATTTCATGCAAAGATGGGCTCAGTCAAGGACAGAAATGGTATGGACCTAACAGAAGCAGAAGATATTAAGAAGAGGTGGCAAGAATACACAGAAGAACTGTACAAAAAAGATCTTCATGACCCAGATAACCACGATGGTGTGATCACCCACCTAGAGCAGAGATCCTGGAATGTGAAGTCAAGTGGGCCTTAGGAAGCATCACTATGAACATAGCTAGTGGAGGTGATGGAATTCCAGTTGAGCTATTTCAAATCCTAAAAGATGATGTTGTTAAAGTGCTGCACTCAATATGCCAACAAATTTGGAAAACTGAACAGTGGCCACAGGACTGGAAAACAGTTTTCATTCTAATCCCAAAGAAAGGCAATGCCAAAAGAATGTTAAAACTAGCGCCCAATTGCACTCATCTCACACGCTAGTGAAGTAATGCTCAAAATTCTCCAAGCCAGGCTTCAACAGTACGTGAACCAAGAACCTCCAGATGTTCAAGCTGGATTGAGAAAAGGAGAGGAACCAGAGATCAAATTGCCAACATCCGGTGGATCATGGAAAAAGCGAGAGAGTTCCAGAGAAACATCTATTTCTGCTTTATTGACTACACCAAATCCTTTGATTGTGTGGATCACAACAAACTGTGGAAAATTCTTAAAGAGAGGGGAATATCAGACCACCTGACCTGCCTCCTAAGAAACCTGCATCCAGGTCAAGAAGCAACAGTTAGAACCGGACATGAAACAACAGAATTGTTCCAAATTGGGAAAGGAATACATCAAGGCTGTATATTGTCACCTTGTTAACTTATATGCAGGGTACATCATCAGAAACGCTGGGCTGGAAGAAGCACAAGCTGGAATCAAGATTGCCAGGAGAAATATCAATAACCTCAGATATGCAGATGACACCACCTTTAAGGCAGAAAGCAAAGAGGAATTAAAGAGCCTCTTGATGAAACTGAAAGAGGAGAGTGAAAAAGTTGACTTAAAACTCAACATTCAAAAAACGAAGATCATGGCATCCAGTCCCATCACTTTATGGCAAATAGATGGGGAAACAATGGAAACAGTGAGAGACTTTATTTTCTTGGGCTCCAAAATCACTGCAGATGGTGACTGCAGCCATGAAATTTAAAGACGCTTGCTCCTTGGAAGAAAAGTTATGACCAACCTAGACAACATATTAAAAAGCAGAGACATTACTTTGTGGACAAATCTAGTCCATCTAGTCAAAGCTATGGTTTTTCCAGTAGTCACGTATGGATGGGAGAGTTGAGCCATAAAGAAAACTGAGCACCAAAGAATTGATGCTTTTGAACTATGGTGTTGGAGAAGACTGTTGAGAGTACTTTGGACTACAAGGAGATCAAGTCGGTCAATCCTAAAGGAAATCAGTCCTGAATAGTCATTGGAAGCAGTGATGCTGAAGCTGAAACTCCAATATTTTGGCCACCTGATGCGAAGAACTGACTCATTGGAAAAGACCCTGATGCTGGGAAAGATTGAAGGCAGGAGGAGAAGGGGACGACAGAGGATGAGATGGTTGGTTGCCATCATCAACTTTATCAACATGAGTTTGAGCAAGCTCTGGGAGTTGGTGATGGACAGGGAAGCCTGCTGTGCTGCAGTCCATGGCATCACAAAGAGTCAGACACAACTGAGTGATTGAACTGAACTGAAGCCAAGACCTGAAAGAGGGTGAAAGCTGACCAAATTTATATGGAAAAGAAAAAAAAATTAAAGGCAGAGAGGACAGGTATGTGCCCAGATGCAATAGAAAGCACATACGGCTGCTGAGCATAGAAAGTGAAGGAAAAGTGAAGAAATACCCAGAAGGGTTGAACCAGGCTTCAACCTGGTTGAAGGACCAGCTGAAGGACTGGTTGGGACTTCTCCTGAGGGCAATGGAAAACCATTTACACAGGAGTGAGAGAGGTGATATAATCAGGCTTCTACGTTTCACAAATGCTCTTGCTGCTATATAGAGAAAAAGAACAGAGAGGGGCAAGGAGAGTCAGTGGGTTCAGCTAAGGGTTTCATACAATGAGATAAGATGGTGACCTAAGCCAGAATATGATACAGAAAGATGGTGAGACATTAACACATTTCAGAAATATTCAGGGGCCAGGTCTTTAAGACTTAGTGATTATATGTGGGGAGAGTAAAGCCTTTAAATATCTGTAAATTCTTAGGTCATCAAATTTATTGATATATTTTTTCATAAAATTCCTTTCTCCCTTTGTTATCTGTAGTATCTGTACGTGTCTCATCCTGGTGATCAGCGATTTCTCTTTTTGTCTCGTGAGTCTGGCTAGCGGTGTATCAATTTTACTGATCTTCTCAAAAAATTACCTTTTGGTTTCATTCATTTTCTCTACTTTTGTTTTCTGTCATTGATTTCTACTCAGATCTTTGCTTCTTCTGCTTGTTTTTGGCTTCATTTGCTCCTTTCTTCCCCTATCATTCTCTGTTTTCTGTATCAGATGACTTGCTTTTTATTTATTTATTTATTTTTATTTATTTTTTAACTTTTTATTTTCACTTTATTTTACTTTATAATACTGTATTGGTTTTGCCATACATTGACATGAATCCACCACGGGTGCACATGCGATCCCAAACATGAACCCCCCTCCCACCTCCCTCCCCACAACATCCCTCTGGGTCACCCCCGTGCACCAGCCCCAAGCATGCTGTATCCAGCATCGGACATAGACTGGCGATTCGATTCTTACATGATAGTATACATGTTTCAATGCCATTCTCCCAAATCATCCCACCCTCTCCCTCTCCCTCTGAGTCCAAAAGTCTGCTATACACATCTGTGTATTTTTTGCTGTCTTGCATACAGGGTCATCATTGCCCAGATGACTTGCTTTTAACCTTTATTCCTGGGGATTGGAGCATAATCTAGGGTTCATTTTTTTCCGCTTCTGAGCGCTCTACCCAACATCTTGTGAATGATGAGGTTTCTTACTCTGGCTGGTGGGAATAGTAACTATTCCTGGCCCACTGTGAGCACTGAGGGCTGTCCTCTTTAAACTCCTCCAGTAACTCCTTCCACAGCTTCCAGGAATTCCCTCACAAGTCAACTGAAGAGTCAAAGGGAACCGTCTGCAGACTCTCTGGAGCTTGCTCTCTCTGCACTGCTCTCTCCTCTTCCTTACTCTACTCTACACCCTTCAGCCTCTTGGAGGAGAGAAATGGGAAAGGCTGGAGTGACCATCTCTTAGCAAGTCCTCCATAAATACGCCCCCTTCTTCAGCATGGATGGGTATGCATCATCCCCACTGGGCTGACTTCTCCAACAAAAAAAAGAGAAACATTCTGATTTTCTTCCTGAGTCAACTGCCTTTGGGGTCAGGAAGGTCCACTTTTGGCAGGATGCAGGGAGAGAAGTTAAGAATCCATATCTCAGCATCACTATTGATAAGACCTGCATTAGTCTGGGGGTTAAGTGAGATAAGATCCAAAGTTCTCTCCAAGTCTAATATTCTATGACTTTAGGCAAGATGTTAAAGGAGTTATTTTGAAGTGCAGTGGGAGAAAAAAAGTATGCACAAGGGACAAAAACAAAAACAAAGGTAATTTCATCATATTAAAATGAATGGCTACATGACAGAAATGAGTGAAGGAGGATGGCAACTTCTTCCTTAGTGTAAGAGGAGTAAAAGTCATTATGTCACTGATGTACTGTAAAGTTTTCACACTTAAGGAACATCTCAGAAAAGCTAGCAACCTCGACTCTGGTTCATTCTGTGTATCCTCAGTGGGCCATAGCACAATCAACATTAATTATAGTCATTAGGGAAGAAGTCTCTAAAATGCCTTCAACTTAGGGTCTCTCCCAATGAAGGCTAGAAAACAAGATCAGATGAACATTTACAATCCTCTGCTCCAGAGTCAGCTTTTGTCCTAATAAGAAGGAAAAAATTAAAGGGCTGCAACACGTTACCCTTTTGAAGAGTTACTGACAGGACAGTATCAATACCTATTCCCACCTAAGCCGGTCTTTCTCCTAGGAGATGGATTTGCAATCCCCATGTATAAAACAGAGTGAAGGCTATTATTCTGGAGTTTCTCCAAACTGTGAGAAAATACAGGTCAATCCTTCCAGTATGATGTTTCAGAACATCAACCCATTTCATCACTTGAGGTAAAGGAATGGCCCAATAGGTAGGTAATTTCCAACTTATCTTGGAAATGTGGTTTCTACAAAATCAGAAGTGAGTTTGACTGCTTTCCCCTAACATCTTTGCTTTTGCCTAGTTTAATTCACACCTGCTTCCAGCTGAGAGGTTTCAAGACATAATACAGTCATCAGTACTGCCCTTAGAGCATCCAACCAGAACCCCTGCCCTGGGTTCTTTAGAGGGACCAGCTCTGGAATTTCTCCAGCCATGATCCTCTGTGCAGCATGAGAAATCTGAAGGTCCAAGGGGACAGGTTCACTTGGAACCCATTCCCTCCCTTGACCTGGGATAGAGAATACCTGGAATTCCCCAAGTCACTTCTCTGAATCTAGTCTCCAGAGCACTGGCAGGGCTACATCACTAAGCCTCAGGGCTTCATAAGATGTGGAAGGGGTCTAGATGGAATGTGCATGGACCTGCTTCCTAAGAGACAAGCAGGGGTGATGGGCAAAGACCTCAAGTTTTACTCTCTCCTCGGGTGAAGCATGCCCTCCCAGAAACCCTAGGCTAGAAGCACGCCAGCCACCAGAAGAAATCAGTTAAGCTGGTGAAGTCTGAAAGTTAAATCACATATGCACTGGTGAAGGGAAAACTGGGGGGACCATCAGCCTTTACCCTTTTGTGCTACCCTTCCTTCTTCCCCATCCTCTCTCCCCCAGGTAGGAGGCTGACGAATATGGTGCCTCCATCTTCACAAAATCAGGAAGAGGGAACAGCAGCACTAGGGGATCCCAGGTCCTTCTTCCCCTCAAGTCACAGTGGCTGAAGCCTCAAACCTCAAAGGAAAATGCAATAAACTCTCAAATTGAAATCTATCATCCTCTTTTCCATCACATCTTCCCATCTCCCCTTCTTAGTCAAAAAGACATCAGACTCATTGAGCACTTTTGTGCTTAACACAGAATAATGGCTGCAGACGGGGACATGGGAGGCTGCTGGATTCCAATTAACTTTGCCACTTAACTTTGACTGCTGTGCTACTCTGGATGAACTCACTGTTTTTTTACTAAATGGGGGTGAGGATCTCAAAGATTAATGGTGGCACTGAGTGTAGCTATACAACAGGACCCAGATGTTCCTATACTTATTGCTTCCTCTTCTTGACTCTCTTTCCTGTAGTTACTAGAGAGAAAACGCAGATATGGCATTTAGGAAACCTGACACCAGCCTAAACTACTGATGGTACAGGGCGAAACCTTGAATAACACATTGTCTTATACTCAGATTTCTTAAGACATAATACCATAACGGAGATACTAAAAGAGGAAAAAAAAAGTGCCACACTACATACTGGAAAGTGAGAATAGAGAAAAAGTTGAAGACACATTGAACATGTGTAATTGATATCAAAACCAAATTTTGATGTAAAAGATCCACTCTGCTATATATCAAGTTCCTTTATCACAAAGTGAGTCATAGAAAATAATCCATACTGAGTGCTCTGCAAAGAACAAACTACATATGTGTATTATCCATTTGGGAGCTAATCTTACTGGTCAGTCATTTCTTTCACAGTATAGAAATTTAATCAATCACTTCCATTGCTCTTAATTAATTTCCTACCTACCATAGAATTTTCATTGGGAAATCTTAGAAGAACGTTGGCCTATTCTAGAATTGTAACCTGATCAAATTCTTGCAAAACTAACAGATCAAAGACCAATTACCATGTAAACCTCACAGTACACTCTCAGGATGAGGAGGAGAGATGACTAGTTCTCAAAAAATCTGATCCCTTTCTTCTTCCTGTGGACCTGGCTCTCTCATAATTAGGCAAGACTGTGATTAATTCTGGCCAAGGGGCTGAGTGAAAGGGAGTGGAAGGGACGGGACCCTTTCACACTAAAGCAAGGAGAAAGCCTGACATCACCCTGCTTCGCTTGTACCCATCTTCAGCAAGTGTGGAGCCATGGGTGCTGAAAGTGGCATCACAGGATGGTACCCACCTGGATTTCTGAGTCGCTTACTGCCTTGGAAGGAGGTGTCCCTGGAGCATCTCTAGAACTGCAACAGACTTATGTGAGTAAAAATGAAGCCGCGGGCAGTGGTTCTTACTATAGCATCCCCTACTCTATCATAATTAGGATAGGTATATTCTCAAAGTGAAGACATTTAATATATTAAAGGTGATTTCATAAATGTAATCATTAGACCAAGAAAGAGATCACTGTGTTGATTTGACAGCACATCTAATATTAACATATATATCTGATTTTTTATATTCCTAGTCCCAAAAAACTTTCTAAATTTATGATCAAATCTATGTAATATTTACTTTGTCTGAAACTTAATTTGAGGGCGTACTAGCTACAATTACCCTGAGGAATTTCTGGCATCAGACATCAAATCACTGAATCACTGAATCATGAAGATGGGGAAAAAAGAGGAAAAACCAAAGACAATCTTATTTTTCCTAGCCCAGGCCCACAAATAATCCTTACCTCTTCTCACTCACACACACACACACACACACACACACACACACAGAGGCACAGAAACAGATACTTAATCCACTCTATGCCTGAGCTCTGTTAAGTATCAAGAATAGCTAATAAGACATGATCGTTACCCTGCAGGAGGAAGCAAGGGGGGAGAAAATCACACAAATAATTCTGGTAGAGTGTAATAAGATTCATGATCCAGGCTATGTTGGGAATTCAGCGGAAGGAGAAACCACTTCTACCCAGAGGAAGGTGACAATGTCATCATAGAAAAGGTGACACAAGGTGGTCCAGTGGTTAAGACTGCCTCCCAATGCAGGGGTGTGGATTTGATCCCTGGTCAGCAAGGTGAGATTCCCACATGCCTCGTGGCCAAAAAACCAGTACATAAAACAGAAGCAATATTATAACAAATTCAATAAATACTTTAAAATGGTCCAATCAAAAAAAGTCTTAAAAAATAAAAGGTGGCACAAAGTAAAGCATGAGGGGAAAAAGAATTTTCTAGGTGGATAACAGGTAGAAAGGTAGAAAGGCATCCACAGAAAAGCACAGCACACGCCAACAATCGAGTTACAACAGAGTTCACCAAGTATTTAGAGTCTTTCTGGAATATACTGTGCTTGCAGGATGAACATCAGCTGTAAGTTTAGAAAAGCCAGGCAAAACAGCATCGCAAAGCACATTTTAAGTCAAGCTCATAAAGTGATCTATTGGCTGCATAAAATAAGCCACTTCAAAACTCAGCAACTTAAAATAACAGTTTACTAATACCTCTCCTGCTTCTTGATGGTTACTGGGCTTACTCTGTGCTTCTTATTTGAGGTCTAGGCTTTGTAGGCAAGTGTTGGCTGGGGATGCAATCTATCTGAAACATCAGTTGGGCTGGAAGTTCAACAGAGCTCACTCTCATGGTTGGTAATGGATGCTGAGAGCGCAGATGGGAGTCATCCACAGGAGCACCACACTTGGCCTCTCCATAAGGCTTGGACTTGTCATGGGTGGCAGCTGGTTTCAAGAGAAAGTGTCCTGAGAGTGGTCCAAGAAAGAGGAAGTACCCACAGCCAATCTCTTAACTACTGGTTCCAAAAACTGCAATAGTATTACTTTAATCATATATATAGAGAGAGTCAAAACAGTGGCAAAGCCCATCCATATTAAATAGGAGTTAACAAAGATCCCATTTCTTAAGGGGAGGAGAAAAAAGACATAGCTACCTTTAATCTGTCACATGGTGCAGTAGCTTGAACTGAAGCCAATGAATGGAAAGCTAACATACTTTTGAACAGGAGATGGATGGGACAGCATTATGTTTGACGCTGATGGTAAAGATGTATCAGATTGTGGAGGTGACAAGAGTAGAATGTGGAAGCTCAACTAAAAAGAAATGAGCCCACATAATTAAGATTAAGGGTTTAAAATACTGATAGCCTCTAAAAGGCTGTGGGGCAGGGAAGGGGGAAAGAATCAAGGAAACTGTAGGAGGCATAAATGACAGGATGGCTAGTTTGACAAAGGGATAAAAGAGGAAAGGAGAGGAGACAAAAGTCAGTCTCAGGCATCTAGGTTCATATCTAAGTTACAGTATATGAAAAAAATAATAAAAATTTCCATCATAGGAAAAAGAAAACTTCAGAAAAAGAAAGAAGAATGGAGAAGGGCACGAAGAAGATAAATCATGAATACAATTTTTAAAGCTATACATAAATTTCTTCTAATGGACAAAAAACAAGTTTGTTGTTCAGGGAATAAACATTAGATAATCCATCTTTCTAGCTTTCAGAGTTCTCTTCCTGATCTTTCCTCTAGTCAAAGAAGTAAGTATGCGCTGTGAAAGGAAGAAATACTTTTCCTTCTCCTTTTAAATTTTATCTACAGAGTATCCCTTGGCAAATTTCTCAAGAGTTTGGCAGAAATGAAATTTAATATGCCTGCCTATATTATAAGAAATACGTCATTTTGGACACTTCTAAGTTTGTCATTCAAGATTCAAAACATTCACGTTCTACAAAGCAGTTTTCCACCACCTTCCATTTTTCAGAATCATATTTCAGGATCTAATTAGTATGCATTTTGATCCCCTAGAAGTGACTGGCTTTAGCCATTTCAAGGGAGCCCCTACTTGAATTCCCTGGCAGCACTGAATTGAGATTAATAGTGTCCATAAACATCTACTCAGAGGACCCAGTAATCTCCACTGTGCATATAAAATAGAATGTTAGCTACAGATGCTCCCTCACCAAGCACAAAAACAACATCAGTGTTCCTACTGCTAAGCATTACTGCTGCCCAAAAAAGACTAATGGTAGATAGGAACCAAGCCCAGGCCTCACAGCAAGTACACACTGTTGAGGAAACTCTCAGTGATCCAGTGTGTCACAGAACTGATCTATTGACTCTGGGATTATACCCACCCTATGAGATAGAAAACAATTTAAAAAATGTTTTCATAGGATCTTTATTTTTTTTAATTAATTTTATTATCACACAGTATCCTCAGACTTCACCTGAGTCTGGAAAATCCCACTAACGTTAGAGAAGCAAATTGCTCTGGATCTCACTGCGCCTCTAAGATTTCTAGCCCCATACAGGTATAGACTAGTCGCTGAATCCATTCCTTCCTACAAAATTCATCACATTCCAGGTACAATTCCTAAATTCTTTACCTGTGTTACTTCACGTAATCCTCTCAACTGTATGAGGTAAGTACTATCATTTCGTTCTCAAAATGAAGAAATTCAAACATGAGATTATGTAACTTGTTGCATGTCCAACAGCTAAGTGAGGCAGAACCAGGATTTGAGACCTAATCAGTTCAGTCACTCAGTCATGTCTCTTTGCAAACCCATGGACTGCATCACGCCAGGCTTCCCTGTCCATCACCAACTCCTGGAGCTTGATCAAACTCACGTTTATCGAGTCGGTGATGCCATCCAACCATCTCATCCACTGTCGTCCCCTTCTCTTCCTGCCTTCAATCTTTCCTGGAATCAGGGTCTTTTCAAATGAGTCAGTTCTTCACATCAGGTGGCCAAAGTATTGGAGTTTCAGCTTTAGCATCAGTCCTTCCAATGAATATTCAGGACTCATTTCCTTTAGGACTGACTGGTTGGATCTCCTTACAGTCCAAGGGACTCTCAAGAATCTTCTCCAACATCACAGTTCAAAAATATCAATTTTTAGGCACTCAGCCTTCTTTATGCTCCAACTCTCACATCCATACATGACTACTGGAAAAAAACATGACTTTGTTGGCAAAGTAATGTCTCTGCTTTTTAAAATGCTGTCTAGGTTGGTCACAGCTTTTCTTCCAAGGAACAGGCATCTTTTAATTTCAAGTCTTCAGTCACCATCTGCAGCGATTTTGGAGCCTAAGAGCTCAAAGATAAATTTTATGCATATTCCTTGAGGAGGAACCAGGACCATGCCCCAGGGCTGCACTATTATTTCTTTCTTTTTTTTTTTTTTTTTTGCACTGTTTTTTTTTTCTTGACTGCTCCTCCTTTATTTCTACATTCTCTCCCTTTCCTGATTAGCAACTGTTTCAATCTGCCCTTTGAAACTCAAGGAACATCTAGGAGGCTGAAGTCTTTTTGCTACAAACAAGAAATGACGGACACAGAAAGGCTTTTGTGCCCAGGAGGGCCCCACAGTGTCCCACTAGGTTTCACAATCAGACCAGAGAGCAAGCTTTAAACTGTAGGTTATAGAGTCATCAATACAGAGATGATTGCTTCAAGCTGTGGGAGATGATGAGCTGTGCAAGAGAAAAAACAGAAAGAGAAGAGCAAAAGGCCAGGACTGTGAAGAGAACAAAGATCTACATTTAACAACCAAACGTGACACTTTCAGTCATTCACCAAATGCAGATATTGTTAAATATAAAAGATTATTCCCTGTATCATTTTCCAACAATGTAAATTCATTCTCAATTTATATGCTCTTTTAAAAATCTTAAAAAAAAAATAAAATAAAATAAAATAAAAATCTTTATTAATGCCTAACAGGTACAAAGCATGTGTCAGGTAGTCGGAACAGAAAAGTACCTGGTTCCTGTGCTCGAGTGTTTCTAAATTATTGGGAAAGGGCATGAATATGAAAAGAATTGTGACACTGAATGACAATTGGGGATGAATGAGGATGAAGTAGGTCTACGAAGTAACCAAGCTCAAAGTTACATGTTAAAATAGAGAAGTTACATATATAATGCATATGCTGCTGCTGCTAAGTCGCTTCAGTCGTCAACTCTGTGAGACTCCATAGACGGCAGCCCACCAGGCTCCCCCATCCCTGGGATTCTCCAGGCAAGAACACTGGAGTGGGTTGCCATTTCCTTCTCCAATGCATGAAAGTGAAAAGTGAAAGTGAAGTCATTCAGCTGTGTCCGACTCTTTGCAACCCCATGGGACTGCAACCCACCAGGCTTCTCCGTCCATGGGATTTTCCAGGCAAGAGTAACGGAGTGGGGTGCCATTGCCTTCTCTGGGATACTTTAAAATCTCATTTTATTACTCTATAGTAGCTATAGAGAGTATTCTCAAGCCTGCAGGATGGAAGTGACAGCTCCTAAATCTTATTCATCTATTTTCCACCATTGAATAATGCAAGCATTAAGTATGTCCAAAGGGGTGCCATGGTAAAATCAATACACTTGGCTTTGACTTATGATTACTCCACTCTCTACAACATGAGTTGTAATTTTTTCAATGCTACTCCACTGGACAAAATCAGCTATCCATTGTGCTACTTATACATGGAGAAAAGTAAATTTATCAGTAACATCTCCTAGACAAATTTCTTCACATCTATCAGAAAATTTATTCTCATCTATCAGATGTCCTTTTCATCATAGGGGACTGGAATGCAAAAGTAGGAAGCCAAGAGATACCTGGAGTAACAGGCCAACTTGGCCTTAGAGTACAGAATGAAGCAGGGCAAAGGCTAACAGAGTCTTGCAAGAGAACACACTTGTCATAGCAAACACCCTCTTCCAACAACACAAGAGAAGACTCTAAACAAGGAAATCACCAGATGGTCAATTCTGAAATTAAATTGATTCTATTCTTTGCAGGCAAAGATGGAAAAGCTCTATATGGTCAGCAAAAAAAAAAAAAAGAAAAAAGACCAGGAGCTAACTGTGGCTCAGATCATGAACTCCTTATTGCCATATTCAGACTTAAATTGAAGAAAGTAGGGAAAACCACTAGACCATTCAGGTATAACCTAAATCAAATCCCTTACAATTATACTGTGGAAGTAACAAATAGATTCAAGGGATTAGATCTGATAGAGTCCCTAAAGAAGTATGGACGGAGGTTCATGACGTTGTACAGGAGGCAGTGATCAAGAAAAAGAAAAAGAAATACAAAATCCCCAAGAAAAAGAAATATAAAAAGGCAAAATGGTTGTCTGAGGAGGCCTTACAAATGGCTGAGAAAAGAAGAGAAGTGAAAGGCAAAGGAGAGAAGGAAAGATATAGGCAGAGTTCCAAAGAAAATCAAGGAGAGATAAGAAAGCCTTCCTCAACGATCAGTGCAAAGAAATAGGAAAACAATAGAATGGGAAAGACTAGAGATTTCTTCAAGAAAATTAGAGATACAAGGGAACATTTCACGCAAAGATGGGCACAATCAAGGACAGAAATGGTATGGACCTAACAGAGGCAGAAGATATTAAGAAGAGGTGGCAAGAATACACAGAAGAACTATATAAAAAAGATCTTCATGACCCAGATAATCATGATGGTATGATCACTCATGAAGAGCCAGACATCCTGGAATGTGAAGTCAAGTGGGCCTTAAGAAGCATCACTATGAACAAAGCTAGTGGAGGCAAAGGAATTCCAGTTGAGCTATTTGAAATCCTAAAAGATGATGCTGTTAAAGTGCTGCACTCAATAGGCTAGCAAATTTGGAAAACTCAGCAGTGGCCACAGGACTGGAAAAGGTCAGTTTTCAATCCAATCCCAAAGAAAGGCAATGCCAAAAAATGTTCAGTCTACCACACAATTGCACTCATCTCACATGCTAGCAAAGTAATGCTCAAAATTCTCCAAGCCAGGCTTCAGCAATACATGAACCGTGAAATTCCAGATGTTCAAGCTGGATTGAGAAAAGGCAGAGGAACCAGAGATCAAATTGCCAACATCTGCTGGATCATCAAAAAAGCAAGAGAGTTCCAGAAAAATATCTACTTCTGCTTTATTGACTACACCAAAGCCTTTGACTGTGTGGATAACAACAAACTGTGGAAAATTCTTAAAGAGATAGGACCACCTGACCTGCCTCTTAAGAAACCTGTATGCAGGTCAGGAAACAACAGTTAGAACTGGAACATGGAACAACAGACTGGTTCCAAATCAGGAAAGGAATATGTCAAGGCTGTATACTGTCACCAAATACAGATATTGTTAAATATAAAAGATTATCCCCTGTATTGTCACTGTGCTTATTTAACTTATATGCAGAGTACATCATGTAAAATGTCAGGCTGGAATCAAGATTGCCAGGAGAAATATCAATAACCTCAGATACACAGATGACACCACTCTTATGGCAGAAAGCGAAGAAGAACTAAAGAGCCTCTTGATGAAAGTGAAAGAGGAGACCGAAAAAGTTGACTTAAAACTCAACATTCAGAAAACTAAGATCATGGGATCTGGTTCCATCACTTCATGGCAAATAGATGGGGAAACAATGGAAATTGTGACAGACTTTATTTTCCTTGGCTCCAAAATCACTGCAGATGGTGACTGCAGCCATGAAATTAAAAGACGCTTGCTCCTTGGAAGAAAAGCTATGACCAACCTACACAGCATATTAACAAGCAGAAACATTACTTTGCCAACAAAGGTCCATCTAGTCAAAGCTATTGTTTTTTCCAGTAGTCATGTATGGATGTGAGAGTTGGACTATAAAGAAAGCTGAGCAGAGAATAATCAATGCTTTTGAACTGTGGTGTTGGAGAAGACTCTTGAGAGTCCCTTGGACTGCAAGGACATCCAACCAGTCCATCCTAAAGGAAATCAGTCCTAAATATTCATTGGAAGGACTGACGCTGAAGCTGAAGCTCCAATACTGTGGCCACCTGATGCAAAGAACTGACTCATTTGAAAAGGCTCAAATGCTGGGAAAGATTGAAGGCAGGCAGAGAAGGGGACGACAGAGGATGAGATGGTTGGATGACTGACTCAATGGACATGAGTTTGTGTAAACTCTGGAAGTTGGTGATGGACAGGGAGGCCTGGAGTGCTGCAGTCCATGGGGTCGCAAAGAGTCAGATACGACTGAGTGACTGAACTGAACTGATAAAAAAAATCAGCGCCTGAAGGCAACAAAGTTCACCCCAGCTGTGTTCTCTTTCTGCAAGGTAATAGTAAACTTCAACACAATCAGGGAAGTATTTTTTCCCTCTAACTGGCTATTAATCACCTCGTTTTACAATGTAAATAGCAAAAACGGCTTACAGTGACTCTGAGGCCATGGAATTCTCCTGGAGCCTCCATATTTCTACTGGCTAAAGTCTAACAACTAAGGGTAAGGAAGAATTGTGCTAAGGCAAAATTCACACTGCAAAAGTAAAAAAATAAAACAAAACTGTTTTTAGACAAATCCCCTGATCCAAAAAAAATTCTGATAGAACAGTTAGGAAAAATCTCTGCTTCTGAAGAGAACAACCTTGGGGGAAGCTTTCACAGATGATAAAGTTAGCAGTCACCGTGATTGAAAAGGGACATTATACTTTAAAATGTAATGCTGTTAGGACAGATGTGGTTAGGAAAAGAAAAAAAAAAAGACCATACTGCATAGATCTAGAAAACTAAAATAGAAATAAAAATGCCTACTTAGCCATATTTTTCTAAGAGTTAGTCTATTTATCCCCTTTCAGTTAAGCAGGGAAAGAAGGATTGAGTTGAAGATGTCCTCCCTGTCAGCAGGTTAAAAAGTGATCAACAGTCAGACGAACTCTCATAAGCTGGTAGGGTTTTATTCCACTCAATTATTTACTGCTCCTTGAAGGTCCCTTCTCCCCATTGCCTTTCTTAGAAATGAAAAACATCCACCAAGCTACACAAGTTTTATCATACACATAAAAAGCCAGATTTTATTCCCAGCCAGTGTTTCACAGGGTCACAAGACTGTCTTAATAGCAGTCGAATTTAAGAATTAAGAAGGTATTGAGTGTTTGTATAACAAAAAGCTTCATGCACTTATTTTCAATTCACCAGCTAACAAATGAGAGTTACCTATGGAATCCAGGTACAAGCAAGCCTTGGTTTTCCAATTCCTTTAAGACTAAACATTTTCTTCCTCAGAGTACGTTAGAGTTGACCAGGTTTTTATAGGGTAGGGACTGGATTTGCAGTGATCATCAAGGAAAGTGCTTTCCCTGGGTTTAGATAACTGCTGCTTCATAATCAAGACTAGTGCCATGAAGTAAGAGATATCTAAAAAGAGGATTATTTAAAAATCAGAATTTTAAGGAAAGAGAACACATATTTGAAATTCTGCAAAACCTGAAGAAAGGAGCAGTTGAAGACAGCATATAAGTGATTAGACAAGTCCTTCATTTGTCCATGAAACATTTATAGCACAAAATCATATAAATTCTAGTCCACATAACCAACGTGACTGAGTCCCTAAACCATCCAGCTGGATTTGGGCATAATTTGGCTGCCCTAGAAGCCATACCATGGATCATAAGGGTTGATTTAGTGAATCGGATGCTTTGCAATTATTTCATTCTTTCATGTGAATTTCCCTAGAAGCTGTGTAATTGACAAAAAGTGTAACTGACTCTGATAGGAGGCATGCACTCTTCAGCCAAAGATACACAAGTATTAAGCTTCAGGCCAGACATTTTCACTGTGCTTACCAACCCTCCTTGCAATCTACCAATATCTCACCTTTCAAAACTCATCAGCAAGAAATTTATCATCATTTTCTTGACACTATTAATTAAATGGATTACAGTGATTTATACCTGCAACTACTTTGAGAGGATTATTTTTATAATTTTCTATCATGCTATCCACAGGACTTCTAAAACAACAACCACCATAAGGAGCACTATGTAAATATGTAAGTGGCCATCAACTTTGGACACCTCTGTAATAATTAAGTTCTCATTGTAAATGCAGACTTTTTCTAATCAAAATTATAAATAAAAAAAAATATAAATAAATCCTCCCATAGTCACCTTCAAGCCTTCCAAGCTTTAAGTTTATACTGGCTCTGTTCCATCATGTCCAATGTTAGATATTAAATATTTAATACTAAGATTTCTTCTATTTTCATGAGCAGAAAATATGTTTCCTGGCTCCTAGAACCCAAGCTATTAACCTTATTAAATAACTAAGCAATTTGTTCTCTTCAAATACTGACATAACATGAACTGACAGCTTAACAATTCCACCTTAAAGACTGTCTTATTTTTTAATTTGCCTGGACTCCATGCTTTTCAGGTTTACCTCACTGAGTAGAACATGAGTCAACAACTGCTGTTCAGAGCAATTGAGCATTTCTGAGTGTTTGCTGTCGAGACAGAGGTTTTACTCGGAAGTTAACCTAAAACCGTATTTAGTGAACGAGAGAAATCTTTTATTCAAAAACTAAACTACACTTTAAAAGTCCATAATTATCATTACACATTACATTACACATCTTATGACTCCAGAAGCCACAAGGTTGATAACTGTCACTTTATTGCCTCAGAAGCAAGATATCTCAAAGCAAATAGGAAAACAGCATTCAATAATCCAACCAAGACATCAAATTTAATTTGGCACATCTTTAGGGTCAAGCATCCAGCAGGACAACATTGATTAAACTCTCTCAGTGAAAATCAGTCAAAGAGATGTCAGCAGAGTTACCACAAGAGAGAACAATCCAATTCTAAAATGTCAACAAACAGAATTCTTAAGGATGTCTAGAGATTGAGAGCCATCCTTCTCTCCCACCACACAGAGAGGGAGTAACTTTTGAAATGGTGATTTTCCTTATAAATGTAAATATCACTTAGAAAAGGGTAACTTCTGGTGGGTCTTCTGAACTTTTCCTGTGTCTGCAGTTTCTTGATCATCAGCTCAAAATAGTCTACACTGAAGAGACATATTTTAGGGTAGCAAATTCTGCTCCCTTTCAATGCCAAACTCTATGTTCCCACTGAATGAAACAACATCTTAGACTTACTGTTTATTTTAGCCAGGGTACCTACAATATTTCCTTCATTCTTCCTTTTTCTCTCAGGATATCAAACTCTTTCAGTTCAAGAAATTTCCCTATAAAACTTAAATTCCATGAAGAGTCATTTCAGTCACTTTCTTGCTAGCACTTCCAACTCATTTAATCTGTTATCCCTCACTGATATTGACCCTGACTTCTCGCCACCACCCATGAGTACTGACAGCCACCTTCTCTCCTCCTATAGCTAATCTACTGAGCCTGCAGACAGCAAGAGGAAGAACACTGTACAGATAGCTTCCATAACAGAATCATGGTCTCCAACTGCAGGTGGCCTCCAAGTGCCTCTCAGCAATCCTT
The DNA here is from genome assembly GCF_001704415.2 of Capra hircus. NCBI lineage: Eukaryota > Metazoa > Chordata > Mammalia > Artiodactyla > Bovidae > Capra > Capra hircus. The sequence continues at coordinate 44,698,036 of NW_017189516.1, forward strand.
CTATAAATACCTAATCTGCTCTTGCTTCATTAAAATTTTTTTATTGTGGTAAAGTATACATAATATTTATCATTTCAACCACCTGTGTCTTACTTTGATTTTTACAAAAGCTCTTCTGAACATTTAGTACTCTGCTAGAAATCCCTACCCTTTCAGGGGACAAACTTCTCCCAAATTACAGCTATAAATAAGGTTCTTATGTAAGGCCACCACTAAAATGCACAGAGTCCAGAGGAAGAATACACATGGAGGCCTTAAGGTACAGCGTGTACATCCTTTTTCTCCCCTAGCTGGCTCCTGCCTATACCATGGGGAACAACAAACCTATGGACAACCCAACCAGCATGGTTATGCTCCATTCACATGCCCCAGACAGACGCCTCTTGGCCACTCCTCAGACCCAAAGTTACCAATACCAGTTTCACAGCCCTCGCTCAGGAAGACAGCCTTTGGAAATAAAACTGTGCAGACCCTGAAAGTGGGCGGAGGTATCTGAGAAGAAAATTCCAAAGTCTCAGGTACCTAGAATATGGTTGAAAATGGGAATCTCAGACTCGAGGTGAGCATATCCCACTAGCTGCATGGACTTCTCACCTCATAAAGAAGGTATGTTTGTGTGGGCTTAGTCACTCAGTTGTGTCCAACTCTTTGTGACCCCCATGGACTGTAGCCAACAAGGCTCCTCTGTCCATGGGATTCTCCAGGCCAGAATACTGGAGTGGGTTGCCATGCCCTCCTCCAGGGGATCTTCCCAACCCAGGGATCAAACCCAGGTCTCCCACATTGCAGGTGGATTCTTTACCAACTGAGCCATCAGGGAAGCCCAAAGAGAGTATAGGGGAGCGGTACTTGCCACCCCAGAATGTGTCTCTTGGGCCTGAATTTTATTCTGGGCTGGATGTTTTTAAGAAATGAATGGCTCAGGAAGAGCTTTTACCTCCTCCCCCTTAAGTGCCTGGGCTTCCCAGGTGGCACTAGTGGTAAAAGAACCTGTCTGCCAAAGCAGGAGACACAAGAGATGCCATGGGTTCGATCCCCTGCAGGAGTCTAAAAGAATTTAGATACAGGGCCCAACCTAGGAACTATCGCCAGAAGTAACTACAAAGAATAAGAGCTAAGTGTGGATGAAGGGGGACACTTGGAAAGGCCTGTTTGATCAAAGTCCTCTCTGTATCCCATTGTCTCTGCAGAGCATGGCAAAATTTGCTTAATGACATCCGTTTTTCCCATCTTGCTACAAATTGTCCTTCTCCCCTGTGGAGTCCGGCTTCCCTGATGGCTCAGACGGTAAAGCGTCTGCCTGCAATGCGGGAGACCTGGGTTCGTTCCCTGGGTCGGGAAGATCCCCTGGAGAAGGAAATGGTAACCCACTCCAGCACTCTTGCCTGGAAAATCCCATGGATGGAGGAGCTTGGTAAGCTATAGTCCATGGGGTCGCAAAGAGTCGGACACGACTGAGCGACTTCACTTTCACTTTCCTGTGAAGTCTCAAGCCCATAACCCCCTTTCCTTCTCTCAGATGGCACATTAGCCTCAGCTGCTTAGTCTGTCTCTGGGTGTCGTGTTGCATATGTTTCACATGGCGCCCATATGTGCTCAGTCCTTCAGTCGTGTCCAACTCTTTGCAACCCTATGGACTGTAGCCTGCCCGGCTCCTCTGTCCATGGGATTCTCCAGGCAAGAATACTGGAGTGGGTATCAGATATGGGGTCCCCATATATAATGGGGCCCTTATATGTACATAATCAAATTTGCTTCTCTCATATTAATCTGTTTCATGTCAACTTAATTCTTAGATCAACCAATAAGGGTATAACCATAAAAAGACCAGAACAGGCCACTTTAAGCATAGGGCCCAAGGCAAGGTTTCTAGCTGCCTGGGTTCTCCTTATTTCTTTATACTGTACCATATATATATACCCTATGCTTCAATCATACCAAAATTTTTGCTATTTCCAAATGCTTCATGGTCTTACAAATTTTGACCATTCCATTCTCCCTCTCTGTAACTTCTTTCCACATTAGGTAGTCTGTCAAGCTAACACCTCTCAGATTCAGTTTACTCATCATTTCCTTTGGGAAAACTGAGTTAGTTACACGTTCCCTGTGCTTCTTAGCTCAGAATGGCATAGAAGCCTCAATTGCCCAGCTGGCCCTTGGTTCTCACGTTCTTATGGGGCTCCCAGACATGTGTAATTAAACTTGTTTTTCTCTTGTTAATCTGGTGTCACTTTGATTATTGGATCAGACAAAGAACCAACAAGGGTAGAGGAAAAAATTTTACTCCTCAACATGTCCTTCACTGATCGTAAAACTTTTTTCATTATGTAATGAACACTGGGAATATACACTCAAAGTGGTAAACAGTGGTGGATTATTGCTTATTTCTGATATTTCTTCAGTATTTTATATTAAAATATGACTATTCTTTCTTAACAGAGAAGGCAATGGCACCCCACTCCAGTACTCTTGCCTGGCAAATCCCATAGACAGAGGAGCCTAGTAGGCTGCAGTCCATGGGGTCGCTAAGAGTTGGACACGACTGAGCGACTTCCCTTTCACTTTTCACTTTCACGCATTGGAGAAGGAAATGGCAACCCACTCCAGTGCTCTTGCCTGGAGAATCCCTGGGATGGGGGAGCCTGGTGGGCTGCCTTCTATGGGGTCGCACAGAGTGGGACACAACTGAAGCGACTTAGCAGCAGCAGTATTCTGCCTTAAAATTTACTAAGAGATTCTTCTATTCAGTCTTTTTTATAATAAATTTCAATTACAAAACAAAGACTACATTCTTCTCTATTTGATAGGATTCCTATATCAATCAGGAAAAAAAAGTCAGAGTGCAAATTAGAATTTTGGGTCCCCTCAAATGCAGACCCTAGGACAAGGATCTGGGTGCAATTAGTTTAGGAAGTGATCCCAAAAATCACTGTGAGAGAGTAAAAAACAGCAGAAAGAGAAAAGATAATAAAAGGTGTGCTAATAAACAGTTTCTGCTATGGGTATCTGCACCAAGAGTGTCTGCTATATTACCTCTGTGCTCTCTCAGAGGGAAACAAGAAAAGCTGTTTATCTTTTGAGGAAAAATTAACTCAAAAAAAAAAAAAAAAGCTCAAAGATGCTCTGGTTTCATTCTTCTAACCTTCAGATTCACCTGCTTCAAATTTCTGGTTCCTCTACTGCATAACCAGGTCTTTGAAGCTCTCCATGTGACTCCTTGTTTTATACAGGCACACTTCATCATTTACATCAATGAAGAAAAATTAGGCAAGGAGACCTTCTAATCTGCTATGCCATACGGAGGGTATACAGTTAAATAATATAAATTGCAGATTCTCTACTCTAAAGTTAAGTGTATGGTAAACCTTAGATATCTGTAAAAGTTAAGACCAAATATTTAATTCTCAAATGTGTGCTTAGTCACTCAGTCATGTCCAACTCTTTGCAACCCAATGGACTGCAACAGAGGCCAGGCTCTTCTGTTCTTGAGGATTCACCAGGCAAGAATACTGGAGGGGGTTGCCATGCCCTCCTCCAAGAGATCTTCTTAATCCAGGGATCAAACCCAGGTCTCCCGCATTGCAGGCAGATTCTTTACTGTCTGAGCCACCAGGGAAGCCCACAATACTGGAGTGGGTAGCCTATCCCTTTTCCAGGGTATCTTCCCGACCCAGGAATCAAACCAGGGTCTTTTGCATTATAGGCGGATTCTTTACCAACTGAGCTACCAGGGAAGCCCAGCTCTCAAACACTACTTCAGAACAACATTCCCCTCCCCCATAAAATATGCATGCAATGAATAGAAAACAAAATTACACTGGAAAGGAAGTACCGGCCTCACTTGCTAGATGAATGCTCAAAACTCAATTCCAGGCTGTAGCAAAATTCAAGTTTTTCAATTCCATGGACATGTGTGAGGAGAGCTGAAATTTGTCAATGTTAAAATTGCTAATGCCAAGTGTCTCCGTTAGCTTTTCCTGTATAACAAATCACTCCCAACTCACAAATTATAACAATAGTCATTCATTTCTTGCTCATACATCTGTGAGATCAGCTGTGAATGCTAATGATCTAGACTGAACTCGGGCTTAATTCTAAGCTGCATGTTGCGTTCAAGTCTGTTTCATATTAGTAGCATCTTCCTTGGACTGGAAGAGAGCTAGCCAGGAGCATGTATATTTCACAGCAGAGGCACAGCACAATAGGGCAAGCACAACTGCACTGGTATATTTCAAGCTTTTATGTACATTACATTCACCAGCATCCCATTTGCCAAAGCAAGTCTGCATGACCAGGCCAATATCAATGGGATAGAGTGGTATGCAATCTTCCCATGAAAATAGAAAGGAAAAGGATGATTGTTTGCTGAATAATAATCTAATCTACCACACAAAGTCAAGTTGGTCTCATGTTCAATTTTTCCTAGGAATAGAAACATCAAAGTAAGGCTGCTAATAATGTACCAAAATCAGATTGTATTCAACAGTTACAAGTTCAAGGTAGAGTTTTTCCTACTTTGGTCCATGAATATTTTGTAAACAACATTTAATGCATCTTCACATTTCTATGTTTTATAAACAGTTCAACAAATTAGACATCAAAGAATCCTAAGGGTGGAAGCTTCCTGATAAGAGGAATATCATAAAGAAATTATGGTATATTTAGAAACCAGAATGACATTTCCATTCTTTATTTGTTTACCACTTGAACTTTAGCAACTATATGGCAATGCATTAAAAGTCTCCTTAGTCATTTTCTTGGTGATTTTCCATCCTCCTGAAAAATTATAGACCCAACAATAGTTCAAGGACTTCATAATTCACCAAAATTGTCTAAACTTCTGGAAAAGCTCTTTTTTTCTGCAATGCTCAGGACTTACAGCCTATGAAGCTAAAGCTGGCCTGCTTTCAGCTTGAGGTTTTTTTCAATCTGGGGAATTTATGAATAAATCCATTTGGCTATAGAATCTGTTCATGGTAAAGAGATAAAAAGTGATTCTCATTTTTGAGATACCAACAATAACAGCAGTACTAGCAGCAACAGCTATTCCAATTACAGCTCTGATCAGTGGCTATAAAAGTACCACTTTATACAGAAGCCTCATGAAAGTACCCCAGCATGGCAGCATGATTCAAGGAGCTGTTTTTCTCCTCCTGATGTGTACTCTTACATTTGGGGGGATTTTTTATGTTTTTCTTTTCCCAGATGCTCTTTAGGTTTCTGGTCAGTGATATTTTATCATAGATAGGGGAAAAAACAATACTTAGTTAGGTTTTTAAAAGGTCTGACTTTAGCTTTAACCATAGTGATTTTATCACAGCATGGGCAGAGAGAGGAGAGAAGCCAACACAAAGTAGTGAAAAGGAAGTCTCAGCAGGCAAGACGGCAGTTTTTCAGTGAGAAAATTAGGTTGGACAGGATACACACAAAGCACCCTCTAGCAAGCAATTGATAATGTAAAACTTGGTATTTATAGGCTATCTTTTATTCTAAGAATGCAAGGAACTTTCCAGGCCTGGAGTAATCACTCAGAACAACATCCACATGTGTTAAGAAGCAAATACTGATGGGTCCAACTTGCAAAGGAGAAAACAAGAAGGTAGGGCTATCTGGTCACATTGAAATATTGTCAACCAGGGTCTGTAAAACTAGATCTAGACATATATAAACAAGATATATGAAACTGATAAAATCAGGTCGTCCTATAATGTCAGAGAATGACAGATGAAGGGGCTGAGAGCACATTAACAGGCAATGGGCTTATACCCAATGGCTATGGTTTGTACTAACAGAAAGCACACATAACACAATATTTTCCCAAGGGTGTTGGTTTGATATTTGTGGATACTAAAATCCAAGGTAAAAGAAGACTTCATTTTGGGTACTATTTCTGACAGGAAACCCCCAATGCACACATGTGCATCCCAATGCACAAACATACATGCATACACACACACACACAGTCACCTAAGTGTATTACCTTTAGAATAAAAAAAAAAAAACTTTCTTTTAGCCATGCTACACTGCTTGTGGGATTTTAGTTTTTTGGCCAGGGATTGAACCCGGGCCCCAGCAGTGAAAGCACCAAGTCCTAACCACTGGACCGCCAGGAAATCCCATAGAATAAAATATTTAAACATTCAAAATTACAAAGTCTAAAAAGAAATTAAACATCAACAAAAAATGTAGACATATAATATATAAGCAAGGATCCTCACAAAAATAATGAAATAAACTTATTATCTACTGTAAGATATTAGCTTTAGTTATTGCAATATTTAGACTTATTTGATAAGTTCTATGATAAATGAAAACAAACTTGACAGTTGATTTAAAAACATAAAATATATCTAATAATGTTATTTCCCATTCTGGTCTTATTAGAACTTAAAATATATGTTAACAACTATGAGAGTAGAAAAATACTTTCCCCTCTACCCTTCTAGGTCTTTTGGCAGAACCCCCTCCCTGACTCAGAATAAATGACAAATTAACAGGAGACAATAGAGCGGATACCTCCTGTATACATGGGAGATATCCAGGAAAATAGAATAATTTGCTGAAATGGCCCAAGTAAGTTAAGTAGAGTAAATTAAAGTCACTCAGTTGTGTCCGACTCCTTGCGACCCCATGGACTGTAGCCTACCAGGCTCCTCTGTCCATGGGATTTTCCAGGCAATAGTACTGGAGTGGATTGCCATTTCCTTCTCCAGGGGATCTTCCTGACCCAACGATCGAACCCAGGTCTCCCACATTGGAGACAGACGCTTAACCATCTGAGCCAACAGGGAAGCTGAAATGGCCCAAGCTACCCCTTAAATGTTTCTCCCTCTCTATACCAGGAAGACAAGGATGACTCTGAATCATCCTCTGAGAGGAAACATGGTTGGGGAGGGAGAGCCAGTTATGGGAGGTCACTCAGAAAAGCACAGTAAACTAGGATAAGGTTTTTATGCAGACTTAAGTCACTGTCAGATCCAGTGATAAAAATTTCTAGAGATTCAGAGTCATCCTTTTCTTCCTGGTATAGAGAGGGAGAAACTCATATAAATAGGAGATTTTCTTTTTCAGTTGCTCTGTTTGCTATTATCTTCTCCCATTCTGAAGGCCATCTTTTCACCTTGCTTATAGTTTCCTTCATTGTACAAAAACTTTTAATTAGGTCCCATTTGTTTATTTTTGCTTTTATTTCCATTACTCTGGGAGGTGGGTCATAGAGGATCCTGCTGTGATTTATGTCAGAGAGTATTTTACCTATGTTTTCCTCTAGGAGTTTTATAGTTTCTGGTCTTACATTTACATCTTTAACCCATTTTGAGTTTATTTTTGTGTATGGTGTTAGAAAATGTTCTAGTTTCAGTCTTTCACAGGTGTTTGACCAGTTTTCCCAGCACCATTTGTTAAAGAGATTGTCTTTTCTCCATTGTATATTCTTGCCTCCTTTGTCAAAGATAAGGTGTCCATAGGTGTGTGGATTTATCTCTGGGCTTTCTGTTTTGTTCCATTGATCTATATTTCTGTCTTTGTGCCAGTACCATACTGTCTTGATGATTGTAGTTTTGTAGTATAGTCTGAAGTCAGGCAGGTGGATTCCTCCAGTTACATTCTTTGTTCTCAAGATTGCTTTGGCTATTTGAGGCTTTTTGTATTTCCATACAAATTGTGAAATTATTTGTTCTAGTTCTGTGAAAAATACTGTTGGTAGCTTGATAGGGATTGCATTGAATCTTCAAGCAGCTCATGCAGCTCAATATCAGAAAATTAAATGACCTAATCAAATAAATGGGCCAAAGAACTAAACAGATATTTCTCCCAAGAAGACATACAGATGGCTAACAAACACGTGAAAAGATGCTCAACATCACTCATTACCAGAGAAATGCAAGTCAAAACCACAATGAGGTATCATCTCATGCTAGTCAGAATGGCCATCATCACAAAGTCTACAAACAATAAATGCTAGAGAGGGTGTGGAAAAAGGGGAGCCCTTTTACACTGTTAGTGGGAATGCAACTAGTACAGTCACTATGAAGAACAGTGTCGAGATTCCTTTAAAAACTAGAAATAGAACTGCCATATGATCCAGCAATCCCACTGCTGAGCATACACACCAAGGAAACCAGAATTGAAACAGACATGTGTACCCCAATGTTCATCGCAGCACTGTTTACAATAGCTAGGACATGGAAGCAACCTAGATGTCCATCAGCAGATGAATGGATTAAGAAAGTTGTGGTACATATACACAATGGAATATTACTCAACTATTAAAAAGAACACACTTGAATCAGTTCTAATGAGGTGGATGAAAACAGAAAACAGAGCCTATTATACAGAGTGAAGTAAGTCAGAAAGAATAACACCAATACAGTATATTAACGCATATATGTGGAATTTAGAAAGATGGTAATGACAACCCTATACACGAGACAGCAAAAGAGACACAGATATAATGAACAGACTTTTGAACTCTGGGAGAAACCAAGGGTGGGATGAGTTAAGGAAGCAGCATTGAAACAAATATATTACCATATGTGAAATAGATGATCAGTTCAAGTTCAGTGCATGAAACAGGGCACTCAAAGCCAGTGTACTGGGACAACCCAGAGGGATGGGGTGGGGAGGGAGGTGGGGGGGTTCAGGATGGGGGACACATGTACACCCGTGGCTGATTCATGTCAATGTATGCCAAAACCCACAATAAAGTAATTAGCCTCCAATTAAAATACAATAATTAATCTTTAAAAAATAGGAGATTTTCCTTGTAAATGTCTCTGACAAAAGACAACTTCTACTGGGTTTTCAGAGCTTTTTTTAATCTGCTGTTTCTTAAAAAAAATAATTAGCCTAAAACAAAGGCTCATACCAAAGGACATACTTTAGGGTGACAAATTCTGCTCCCCTTCACATCTAAACAAGTAAATGTCCACTCATCATTCTCCTCCAAAAGCAATAAAACCTCATCTCATCATGAATCATAGTAAATATATAAATTCTTTTAGAAATAATTCCCTTGGGTCATTTAAAAGCAAATGGCTCCTTACCTTTAGAATATGCAAATTCTGCCATTTTTGCTAATGATATAGATTGGAGCAACTGATCCCACAAGAGAATGTTTTGAAGACCACTATTTCATGTATTGATTAAATTTCTTCAGAATTTATTTCAAAGAGCTAAAATTATTTACAAACACTCACCACTTATTAACATTTTGTTGTTTAATATTGAGAACTCAAAAATTATCAGATTTGTTTTTTAGGGTTAAATTGTGAAATCCCTATAACCTGTCCAACACAGTTCAGTTCAGTTCAGTTCAGTCGCTCAGTCGTGTCTGACTCTTTGCGACACGCCAGGCCTCCCTGTTCATCACCATCTCCCGGAGTTCACCCAGACTCACGTCCATAGAGTCCGTGATGCCATCCAGCCATCTCATCCTCTGTTGTCCCCTTTTCCTCCTGCCCCCAATCCCTCCCACCATCAAAGTCTTTTCCAATGAGTCAACTCTTCACATGAGGTGGCCAAAGTACTGGAGTTTCAGCTTTAGCATCATTCCTTCCAAAGAATACCCAGGGCTGATCTCCTTCAGAATGGACTGGTTGGATCTCCTTGCAGTCCAAGGGACTCTCAAGAGTCTTCTCCAACATCACAGTTCAAAAGCATCAATTCTTCGGCACTCAGCCTTCTTCACAGTCCAACTCTCACATCCATACATGACCACAGAAAAAACCATAGCCTTGACTAGACAGACCTTAGTCAGCAAAGTAATGTCTCTGCTTTTGAATATGCTATCTAGGTTGGTCATAACTTTTCTTCCAAGCAGTAAGCGTCTTTTAATTTCATGGCTGCAGTCACCATCTGCAGTGATTCTGGAGCCCAAAAAAATAAAGTCAGCCACTGTTTCCACTGTTTCCCTATCTATTTCCCATGAAGTGATGGGACCAGATGCCATGATCTTCGTTTTCTGAATGTTGAGCTTTAAGCCAACTTTTTCACTCTCCTCTTTCACTTTCATCAAGAGGCTTTTTAGCTCCTCTTCACTTTCTGCCATAAGGGTGGTGTCATCTGCATATCTGAGGTTATTGATATTTCTCCTGGCAATCTTGATTCCAGCTTGTGTTTCTTCCAGTCCAGCGTTTCTCATGATGTACTCTGCATAGAAGTTAAATAAACAGGGTGACAATATACAGCCTTGACGTACTCCTTTTCCTATTTGGAACCAGTCTGTTGTTCCATGTCCAGTTCTAACTGTTGCTTCCTGACCTGCATACAGATTTCTCAAGAGGCAGGTCAGGTGGTCTGGTATTCCCATCTCTTTCAGAATTTTCCACAATTTATTGTGATCCACACAGTCAAAAGCTTTGGCATAGTCAATAAAGCAGAAATAGATGTTTTTCTGCAACTCTCTTGCTTTTTTCATGATCCAGCGGATGTTGGCAATTTGATCTCTGGTTCCTCTGCCTTTTCTAAAACCAGCTTGAACGTCAGGGAGTTCATGGTTCACGTATTGCTGAAGCCTGGCTTGGAGAATTTTGAGCATTACTTTACTAGCGTGTGAGATGAGTGCAATTGTGCGGTAGTTTGAGCATTCTTTGGCATTGCTTTTCTTTGGAATTGGAATGAAAATTGACCTTCTCCAGTCTTGACAGTGACTTAACCCTTTTGCTAGCTACAGAAAACCATGGATAAAATCAAACCTAGAGGACTTCCCTGATGGGCCGATGGATAGGAGACTGCCTGCCAATGCAGGGAACAGGGGTTCTATCTCTGGTCTGGGAAGATCCCACATGTCATGGAGCAACTAAATCTGGGCGAGCCACAACTGCTGAACCCATGTGCCACAACTAGTGAAGCCTATGCACCCTAGAGCAAGAGAAGCCACTGCAATTCGAGGCCTGCACACCGCAACTAGAGAGCAGTCCCCGCTTGCCACAACTGGAAAAAGCCTGCGCAGCAATGAAGACCCAGCACAGCCAAAAATGAGTAAGTGAATAAGTAAAATTTTAAAAATCAAACTTAGGAAAACATTAGATATGCCAATAGAAATATGAAGAACCATTTTTTTAACCCTAGGGAAAAGGAAGGATATTGCAGCTATTGTTGGAATTTTGTGTTCTAAAACACACAGAGAGAGAATTTTGAAAAAGAACTTACAATGCTGCTGTGGTGTCCACAGAAGTACATTAGCAAAATAAAGACAGATGGCAATGAATTAATCTAACAGCCAACTCTAACACTTAACAGCTATGTTGCCATCACACACTTCTCTACTGTACTAATTCAGACTTCAACTTGACATAGACCACAAAATATATGCATGTATTCAACACCATCTGCTGCATAAGTACAATTCAAGGGAAAGGAGCTTGCCACCATGGGATGTCAGTAGTAAAAGCTCATTCTAGGGTAACACTCTTCTAATGGGAAGAAGTAAAGAGCTTGGGTGGCCCAGTTGCTGACCCAGGCATATTTGCCAAAAGCCAACTGACACCTCTCCCAAAATATTTTCCCGAAAACAGAGTGGCACAATGCATGGACCTTCACATGAAGTAACCCTGTTGTGAACCCTGTTGTGAAAATTTTAAATAAATTTTCAAAACGAATTAAAAATCAGGCTGTATAAATAGACTTTTCATTTGCTCCTGTCAGTAAAGTCCTAAACTAACAAAAATGGGATGTTCAATGTACCCAGTGTGGAAAGGAGAATTTAATGTTCTGTATCAGTTCAGTTCAGTTTAGTTCAGTTCAGTTCAGTCGCTCAGTCGTGTCTGACCCTTTGTGACCCCATGAATCACAGCACGCCAGGCCTTCTTGTCCATCACTAACTCCTGGAGTTCACTCAGACTCACGTCCATCGAGTCCGTGATGCCATCCAGCCATCTCATCCTCGGTCGTCCCCTTCTCCTCCTGGCCCTAATCCCTCCTAGCATCAGAGTCTTTTCCAATGAGTCAGCTCTGTGCATGAGGTGGCCAAAGTACTGGAGTTTCAGCTTTAGCATCATTCCTTCCAAAGAACACCCAGGGTTGATCTCCTTCAGAATGGACTGGTTGGATCTCCTTGCAGTCCAAGGGACTCTCAAGAGTCTTCTCCAACATCACAGTTCAAAAGCATTGATTCTTTGGCACTCAGCTTTCTTCACAGTCCAACTCTCACATCCATACATGACTACTGGAATATAGACATAGCTAAAAAGATACAGGGAAATCAAATGTCATGCTACTGTAAGGAAGCAAAATTCACCACTCTAAAATGTGCCTCTTTGACATGAAGATTAGTTCTGGCTGATTATTTTTAAGAAACAGTAGACTCAATAAAATTTTCTTGTTACCTGATCCTTAACAGCATAAAAGAATTTAGATAAAGGTCCTGTTTCTGGAATAGAAGCGTCACCACTCAACTTCTTCACCTCTTAACCCTAGATAAACAGGCTTGAGATCTCTCCTAGTTGGGATGTAAGGAGGGGGTCACAGGCATGTCACCAGCATCCAACCATCACGAATTTCAGGAAGGCCATCATGGGGAAAAGAAAACAAAACACTGGATCATGATGATTCAGATGTTAAATTAGTGCACTGTTCTGACAGACTTCAAACTCTTAAAAGTGAAAGAAAACCTCTTAATAATAAGTCAGAAACAAAGGTGACTAAGCAACCAAGAATGTAACAGAGGATATTTGATGGTATTTTGACATATTCCCCGAAACAGTACACTCTGGGTAAATTTGTAAACTAAACCAAATATATTTATGAGGAGAGGAGAGAAAATAAAAACGTTTTAGAGAATAAGTTGTTTTAAAATTACACCAAGCAGGGCTTCCCTGGCGGCTCAGTGGTAAAGAATCCACGTGCCAGTGCAGGAGACGCAGGTTTGATCCCTGGTCCAGGAAGATCCCACAGGCTGCAGAGCAGCTAAGACCATGAGCCCATCTGCTAGAGCCTGGGAACCACAACTCCTGAGCCTATGGGCCCCAGCTACTGAAGCCCACACATCTAGAGCCTGTGTTCCACAACAAGAGACGACACTGCAGTGAGAAGTCTGCACACTGCAACTAGAGAGTAGCCCCCACTCACCACAACTAGAGAAAAGCCCTCACAGCAATGAAGCCCCAGCATGGCCAAAAATAAATTTTAAAAAATCATATCAAGCAGTTTATTTCTAACATCAGCCCTAAGACTTCAATTAAAAATACAACAAAACGAAATAAAAAGCAACACGAACATAATGCGGTTTGCCCCTACGATAGCTGTGAATGTTCAAAAACCTCAAAAAGGCCCTTAAAAAGAAGAAAAACCGCCATAAATGATGATTCAAGCCTTTAATTTCCTGATAATATAATGGAAGTTAAAGATAATTAATGCAATTTACCAACATCAAAGGAAAATAAACTTTGAGATAGCTGCACCTATAGTTATGCAACCCTGCTTCCCAAATGCTCCAGGACATTCCAAAATCACGAAAGGAGGTAACAGACAATGGGTTCTCACTTTTACATGGAATATATGAGATGCTGTGAGATTTAAATACAGAGTGCTTAGGAGTGTTTTCACTCTATGAGATGCTACATTCACTATCACGGTAATCTGAGTCTATGCCCTGACCAGTAACACTGAAGAAGCTAAAGTTGAATGACCACCAAATGGTCATTACTTAAATCAGACTGATTATATTCTTTGCACCCAAAAATGGAGAGGCTCTGTACAGTCATCAAAAACAAAACCAGGAGCTGACTGTGGCTAAGATCATGAACTCCTTATTACCAAATTCAGACTTAAATTGAAGAAAGTAGGGATAACCACTCGGCCATTCAGGTATGACCTAAATCAAATCCCTTATGATTATACAGTGGAAGTGAGAAATAGATTTAAGGGACTAGATCTGATAGACAGAGTGCCTGATGAACTATGGACGGAGGTTGGTGACACTGTACAGGAGACAAGGAGCAAGACCATCCCCATGGAAAAGAAATGCAAAAAGGCAAAATGGCTGTCTGAGGAGGCCTTACAAATAGCTGTGAAAAGAAGAGAAGCAAAAGGCAAAGGAGAAAAGGAAAAATATACCCATTTGAATGCAGATTTCCAAACAATAGAAAGGAGAGATAAGAAAGCTTCCTCAGTGATCAATGCAAAGAAATAGAGGAAAACGACAGAATGGGAAAGACTAGAGATGTCTTCAAGAAAATTAGAAATACCAAGGGAACATTTCATGCAAAGATGGGCTCAATAAAGGACAGAAATGGTATGGACCTAATAGAAGCATAAGATATTAAGAAGAGGTGGCAAGAATACACAGAAGAACTATACAAAAAAGATCTTCATGATCCAGATAATCACAATGGTGTGATCACTCACCTAGAGCCAGACATCCTGGAATGTGAAGTCAAGTGGACCTTAGGAAGCATCACTATGAACAAAGCTAGTGGAGGTGATGGAATTCCAGTTGAGCTATTTCAAATCCTAAAAGATGATGCTGGGAAAGTGCTGCACTCAATATGCCAGCAAATTTGGAAAACTCAGCAGTGGCCACAGGACTGGAAAAGGTCAGTTTTCATTCCAATCCCAAAGAAAGGCAATGCCAAAGAATGCTCAAACTACTGCACAATTGCACTCATCTCACATGCTAGCAAAGTAATGCTCAAAATTCTCCAAGCCAGGCTTCAGCAGTACGTGAACCGTGACCTTCCAGATGTTCAAGCTGGTTTTAGAAAAGGCAGAGGAACCAGAGATCAAATTGCCAACATCCGGTGGATCATGGAAAAAGCAAGAGAGTTCCAGAAAAACATCTATTTCTGCTTTATTGACTATGCCAAAGCCTTTGACTGTGTGGATCACAGTAAACTGGAAAATTCTGAAAGAAATGGGAATACCAGACCACCTGTCCTGCCTCTTGAGAAATCTGTATGCAGGTCAGGAAGCAACAGTTAGAACTGGACATGGAACAACAGACTGGTTCCAAATAGGAAAAGGAGTACGTCAAGGCTGTATATTGTCACCCTGTTTATTTAACTTATATGCAGAGTACATCATGAGAAACACTGGGCTGGAAGAAGCACAAGCTGGAATCAAGATTGCCGGAGAAATATCAATAACTTCAGATATGCAGATGACACCACCCTTATGGCAGAAAGTGAAGAGGAACTGAAGAGCCTCTGGATGAAAGTGAAAGAGGAGGGTGAAAACGTTCACTTAAAGCTCAACATTCAGAAAACTAAGATCATGGCATCTGTTCCCATCACTTCATGGCAAATAGATGGGGAAAAAGTGGAAACAGTGGCTGACTTTATTTTGGGGGGCTCCAAAATCACTGCAGATGTTGATTGCAGCCATGAAATTAAAAGACTCCTTGGAAGGAAAGCTATGGCCAACCCAGATAGCATATTAAAAAGCAGAGACATTACTTTGCCAACAAAGGTCCGTCTAGTCAAGGCTATGGTTTTTCCAGGAGTCACATATGGATGTGAGAGTTGGACTGTGAAGAAAGCTGAGCGCCAAAGAATTGATGCTTTTGAACTATGGTGTTGGAGAAGACTCTTGAGAGTCCCTTGGACTGCAAGGAGATCCAACCAGTCCATCCTAAAGGAGATCAGTCCTGGCTGTTCATTGGAAGGACTGATGCTAAAGCTGAAACTCCAGTACTTTGGCCATCTGATGTGAAGAACTGACTCATTTGAAAAGACCCTGATACTGGGAAAGATTGAAGGCAGGAGGAGAAGGGGACGACAGAGGATGAGATTGTTGGATGGCATCACTGACTCAATGGACAGGAGTTTGGGTAGGCTCCGGGAGTTGGTGATGGACAGGGAGGCCTGGTGTGGTGTAGTTCATGGGGTTGCAAAGAGTCGGACACAACTGAGCAACTGAACTAAACAGTATGGAAAATATAAAATGAAAATAAAATATGAAAAACTTTTAACCCATGGTCTTATAATTCTTTTTTCTTCTTTTTTTATTATTATTATTTTTTTTTACTTTACAATATTGGATTGGTTTTGCCATACATCAACATGAATCCACCACAGGTGTACACGTGTTCCCCATCCTGGACCCCCCTCCCACCTCCCTCCCCATACCATCCCTTTGGGTCATTCTGGAATCAATTTACAATTTTGGGCCTGATGGATAGCATTAACCAGTTTTATAACAGATGCTCAACCAAAGAAATTCAAATCATGTTAATAAAAAACCTACTTTAGATGTTTCCTTTTCATCACATGGAGCCAGATTGAAGAGCTAAGAAGAATGTCCCATTTCTATATAATAGCCACTAATGGTAAAGTTTGCAAGTATTTGGGTAAATGTTGTTAAAAACATGGCTTGGCTTTAAGACAAGTTTAGATTCATCACCTACATGCACAATTCACAAAGGTTATGCAAAAGACTAAAGGACAGTTGTAGTAGTTTGGGATGAGAAACTGGACAGGTAACTTATGACTCCCTCGATAAAGGAGGGGAATTAATGGTTTCCCTGGGTATCTCCATGTATACAGGAAGTATAAACTCTATTAAACTTGTTTGTTTTTCTCCTATTAATCTGTCTTTTCATCCCAGCCAAGAACACAGAAGGGTAGAGGGAAAATTCATTTTTCTCCCTGACAACAGAAACTCATAATGAAAGAAAATGTACAGTGCTATTCAAGTGCAAAATTCTTGGTCAGCCTCCCTGCTTCTTCAGCAAAGGGCACTCTGCAGTGAAAAGTGGCCACCTTCCCACTATAGTACCCAAGACTACAGTTGAAGTGAAGTGAAGTTTCCCACCTTCACTGGCCTATCAGTGTGAAGCTCCAAAGGCCGGGCTATAGTGGTCAGTGGTGGTGAATATACATCTATTCAGGGTTTGCCTGATGCTCAGCTTCCACCCACACTGTCTTCTTGATCTGTTGTAAGCAGGTATATGTAGCAAAACGATCAATCCTAGGAAAGCTGAGAAGTTACTACAAATTGCTAAAAATATCAGTGTTATGGCCTTCACACCCCTTACTTAAAAACTGATGGTTTCATAGGGAAAACACCATAGAAATTCAACCTTCCTTTCTGTTCCAAGATAACACTGAAAGTCAGATAGCCCTTCCTTCTACTTTCTCAGCACCATAATGGGATCATGGTTACCAGATTCCAGGAGCCTTAGTTGCCTAAACAGGCATCTCAGGAAGCTGGGGAAAAGAAGTGCAGCTTAGCAGCTACCAGCACAGACTGTGGAGTCCGACCTGGGTCCTGCCACTTAGCTGTGTGTGAGCTGTGTCATCTGGTACAAGTTACTCAACCGTGCAATGCCCCGGCTCTCTAGTCTGAAATCAGTACACAGGTGTGAGAAATTAAAGGAGATAATGTATGTTCAGTGTTCAGCTTGTGACTTAGTAAACACTCGGCACACTTCCATTAAATCATCATTAATAAGAGTAGTTTCTCTTTGTTAATGCCATCTGCTTCTCATTATTTCATTACTCTCTAACTCTCAGAACACAGTCACTTGTTTCGATATTTTAGACGCACAAAAATCAGTTATGTAAACAACTTAACAGTAAAGACTCTAAAATAAGAATAAATGGTTCCACTTCTCTCTGTTCCTACAGTCCTACTTTACTGAGATAATATTGCTAAAATAAGCAGTAAAAATTTATAGCTTATTGTTCCATAAATTCTCCCTGCATTAGTGCATATAGCATGCATACACACACACACACACACACACACACACACACACACAATATACATCTTTTCTTTAACTTAAAAAAAAAACTTCTAACTGACCTCTTTCACGTCTTGCCATGCCCTCCTCCAGGGGATCTTCCTGACCCCAGGAATGAACCCAGGTCTCCTGCATTGCAGGCAGATTCATTACTGACTGAGCCACCAGGGGGGCCCCCAGTTACCTATAGTGCTATCTTATTTTTTCCAATATAGTATTCTGAACTGGACTATGATTTAACTGGCCCCGCATTAATGAATACTCAGGTTGCTCCTGTTTGTATTACAAATAATGCTGCAAAGAACCACCTCTCACATACATCTTTGCTTATGTATGTAAATATATGCATACAGTAAATTCCTAACAATGGCAATGCTCAGTCAAAAATCATGTACTTTTTAAAAACTTTTTCTCTATACTGCCAAATGGACACACAAACAGGTTATAACTCTCATACTTGTCAATCACTTAAGAGGATGACTACACATTCACTTTGCTAATACTCTTATTGAATTATTATTTGGGAAATACAAGCTATGTCTCAAATTAAAATGCACAGCTGAACAAGAGCAAGGACACTGCCTTTCCTGTCTTGAGGTAAGGTGAAGTCGCTCAGTCGTGTCCGACTCTTTGCAACCCCGTGGACTGTAACCTACTAGGCTTCTCCGTCCATGGGATTCTCCAGGCAAGAATACTGGAGTGGATTGCCATTTCCTTCTCCAGGGTATCTTCCCGACCCAGGGATCAAACCCGGGTCTCCCGCATTGGAGGCAGACGCTTTAACCTCTGAGCTACCACACACACAACGACTGACAGACTGTTTGACCCATAGGAGCCTTTTAGAACATGTGGATTTAGTGAGTGGTAACACTGGAGACATGAGAGGGGAGAGTGGGTTCTATGGGTCATCTAGGAAAATTCCATACTTATCGCAAGCTTTCCTCCTGTTTTCTCACATTTTCCATCTATCCATGGGAGGAGTATTTGCCAGCAATTTCAGAGAACTGTTGTCACAAAAGCTATGGTTTATAAATAAACCCCCTTTTCAAACTCAGAGTTCTAGTGTGCATTTTTTATGTCACTGTAGCGCACTAAGTCTTCAGGTGGTGGCACCTTAGTGGCTTCAGAAGTCTTACCAAGACTAAATTACTTCCCCAAAATTTTAGATGGGGAAATTACAATCAATTAATGCAATTAAGATCAATCTGAAAGCTAGCATGGGGTAGCACTTGAATAGTTCAAACCCCAGTAATTCAGATTTGGCAAAAAGTTAAATGGAGCACCAAAAATAGGCCAGAGAACTGTCTGTGGGTCTTACAGAACATTTCAGCAATACTGGGCATAGTACAGTACTGTCCCACCAATTACACAAGGTGGCAGCTAATGGATTAGGGAGCTGTGGTATTTGGTGACAAGTCACAGCACTTAAAATGCCAGCTATTAATTTTGTTGTCTATTATTTATTTTAAATGTTAGTCATAGAGTGTCAACTGGACTTCAGGCTATTAGAAATCCCCTAGATAGTATAATTTCTGTGAAGGGAAATGTACCTATCAGTTTATCCTTTAATGACATTTGTCATTTCTGAATGATGGGAAGGGGTGAAATGTTTTGACTCTTAAAAGAGCACTTATTTGTGCTCTTTCTTCAGGTAGAAAATGCTGCAAGGCATTCTTTGAGGCATTTTCATATAGAACCAGTGACATTTAATACACATTAAAACCAAGAATGGAAGTAAACATTTCTGAGCACCTCCTATGTCCCTGACACCATCCCAGGCTTTGTGTATGTGTAATTTCATTTAACCCTTATGTATATACTATTTTGTGTGTATTTTTTTTTACATATATGGAAGTGGACACAGAGAGCTTGAGTAACTTGGTCAGGGATTCAAAGCTCGTTATCTGCCTCCAAAGCTTATGCTCTTTCTACTGTATGGCTGCTTTGTCTACATCTGTCAAGACGCCAAGAAAATATTTTCAGATAAGAGCCTAAGCAAAAAAAAAAACAAAACAAAACAGCATTTTCATCCCTGGGAATTTTTAGCATTGAAATGAGCCAGCTTTTCCAATCAAGAATGAATGATAAGGAATGATGAACACATGCAAATGTCCGACTTATAAACAGACAGAAGAACACTGTACATCATTAGTCAATTCTGGATTGCTTATACTAACAGCCGAGAGTGGGCGTGAAGACAATCTGGAATAGAGAACTTTAAAAAATTATATTTGACTTCAGACTGCATTTTTGGCCTATGAATTATTAAAAATAGTAAATTATCACTGCCTTATTATTATGAGATGGTATTTCCTGGACATCAGCTTCCAAATCATAAAACACCAAAACATTAAAGTTAAAGACAAAGAATTCCACAGGAAAAATTTTACACGAAACCACAGAGCAGATAATTGAAGTTTGGACTATATGACTATATAAATTGGCAGCATATGAAAGATTTCACACTCTGGTGTGCTACACTCAGTTCTCTGACCCATGCTTCTTATGAACACAGACTCAATTTATCTTCTTCAGGCACTGGAATTACTTTATTCAAAGATAAAATAACAAATCTATATATAACTTGCATGGCTTTTTTAAGTTGCCCTATCAGGCTCTTAAACTTTTTACTTTTAAATCTGTGTATAATAATAGAAAAACTTCTTTAAAAAGAATTTTAAGTAGAGATACAAACTGCAGTGCCAATATGAGTACAATTAGCAATATTTTCTTCATTCCTAACTTATTCCTTTACAAATAGAAAGTGATTATTAACTCAGGTACTATTCGTGCTAAGTCACTTTAGTCATGTCTGACTCTTTGAGACCCAATGGACTGTAGCCCACCAGGCTCCTCTGTCCACCGGATTCTCCAGGCAAGAACACTGGGATGAGTTGCCATGCCCTCCTCCAGGGGATCTTTCCAACTCAGGGATCGAACCTGGGTCTCTTATGTCTCCTGCATTGGCTGGCAGGTTCTTTACCACTGAGCCACCTGAGAAGCCCCAGGTACTATTAGTTACACAATTAAATGAAACAATAATTTCATGTGGACAAAGGGCTTTGAAAGAAAGAACATATTTGTTGAGTACTGTGGAGAAATTAATGAACAACACGGCATCAGTCAGGCTCTCCTGTCCCACTCTCTCACAGCCTCATACCTTATGTTCTGCAAACAGTGATATTGCTAACCTTGGTAGCACTGCGCCTGAGTGCCCACTTGGCCATGGGCCACTTTTGTGTATCCTAGTATATCAGTAGTCTTTGAAGACTCACTGCTGCTGCTGCTGCTGCTGCTGCTGCCCAGAGAAAATAAACATGTCTGCAGTCCCCACAGCTCCTTGAGTCTTCTTCCATTTTCCCTGGCTGCACCTTATCTATTATGGGTGCAGTGAACAGTGTGAGTGGCAAGGCAATTGGTGTAGCCAGCAGCATACCTAGCAGGTCAGGGGAGCCTCAGGCAGGGAGGAAGCCAGTGGCCACCACGGAACATGTGGTATCTGGTGGCCGCTGTCCTCTCAGGGTGGGCCCTGATGGAAGACTGGGAGGCAGTGAATGGGTCACTGGATAATATTGAAAAGACACTATAGGCAGTGAGTTCTCACTTGCTGGACAAATCTGCATATACTGCTGCTAACACCATGAGGTGGATTTTGTTGACTGCCTTGAAGGCAAACATGGGGAATGCTCTCCCTGATGCTGCGCGAGTGCACAGAGAGTATTATAAAGACATTAGAAGTGGTGAGCTTTTGGAAAAAAAGCAGTGCATGCTGCTGCTGACACCATGGGGTGGACTTTATTGACTGCCTTGAAGGAAAACATGGAGAATGCTCTCTGTGATGCTGCACCAGTGTGTGAACTACAGAGATGGGCAAAGGAAGTAGAGTAACAGATGTAGATGCTACGACAAGAGCTGCATGGCCTTGGGGACCATGGTGTCTCGGACTATGAGATTACAGAATGCTAGGCAACTCACACAGGGTGCACCTAATCAAACACACGGCCTGATGAAATGGATCAATGCCACCATCTGCACCATGCAGACCAACGCAGGAGTGTTCCCAAATACCATAAGTAAATGGCATACTTGTGCCAAGCTAACCCAAGTGGTGAGAGAATTGGGCATGAGACAGGCGATGTTTAACCTAAATGCCTGGAGCCCAAATGATAAGCCTCTTACCGGCGGTATGCGAGACACCATTTTAACCAGTGCTCCATCTGCCTATTTTGGATCACTACCTGCTATACTTACACCCTATGTGGGGCACCTCATCTGGCCAGCTTGAGAAACACAAAAGGGCAGCAGCAGCAGGCTAAAGGGATTAGAACAGTGAAAGCCTCCAAGCGGGGTTGAGCTGGTAAAGGCCCCACCTGGTTAACAGCGGTACAAGTGAGGGCTGATTCACTAGCAGCAGGTCTTGACAGAAACAAAATTGATAAGCAACCTAATGCTGTACTCCTAGAGCTGTGGAAGCAATTGAGCCCAGAGCAGCAGTTTACCAAGTGTGGAAAGCACCCACAGCATGAGGTACAGGCAGTTTGGATAGAGGACTTTATGCCAAGTGGAGATGTCTCTGCTGATGCCCTGTTCTGTTTTGAATAGGGCTCAGGCCAAGGTACCCACCCAGAAAGCCCAAGCAGGGACTGGAGGCCCCATGTGGAACATGTAATTCACTGGTCGCTGACTAGCGTACAAAGAGTAATGGCCCTGGTTGACCCTGGTGCTGAATGCAGCCTGGTACATGGCAAACCAGAACAGTTTCCTGGCCGCAGTACATATATCAATTGCTACGGTGCCCAAAGCATTGAAGTAGAGGCTGTGTCTTTACCACTGGAAATTGGGCAGCTTCCTCTGCGAGTATACACTGTATGCTAAGTCGCCTCAGTCGTGTCCGACTCTGTGCAACCCCAGAGACGGCCGCCCACCAGGCTCCCCCGTCCCTGGGATTCTCCAGGCAAGAACACTGGAGTGGGGTGCCATTGCCTTCTCCGATACACTATATATGTGTTCCCAATTCTGGAATATATTTTGGGGATAGATGTCTTGCAAGGTCTTGTGTTGCAGACCTCTGTGGAGGAATTCTGTCTCCAAGTGTGTGTTGTGAAGGCAGTCGTGAGGGGATATGCAAAGCATCCCCCACAGATGTTGCTGACACCCTGGAGGGCAGTAACTGTGAGACAATATCATCTACCTGGTGGCCACAAAGAAATAGGCACCACCATTGCTGAGCTGGTGAAAGTGGACATGTACGTCCTGCAAGAGCCCATTCAACTCCCCGTGTGGTCCATCCAGAAGCCCAATGGCTCTTGGCAGTTGACTGCAGACTACAGGGAACTGGATAAAGTGAGGCTGCCTGTGCATGCCACTGTGCCATCCATCCACGACTTGATGGACCAGTTACCTACAGCGCTGGGCACTTATCACTAAGTGGCAGACTTAGCAAATGCTTTTTCCCCCAATAGCTATAGCTGTTAAAAGTCAAGACCAGTTTGCATCCACTTGGGAAGGGTGTCAGTGGATGTTCCAAGTCCTTCCCCCAGGATATCTACATAGCCCAACAATCTGTCATGGGCTGGCTGCAGGAGATTTGGGAAAATGGAACTGCCCTGCATCAATGAAACTCTTTCATTATATTGATGATGTGCTACTAACCTCTGATTCTTTTGCAGGTATAAAACAGCGTACTGTGAAGGCTGTGTCCCATGATGTACATTGTACTGTAAAGGCTATGTACTATGATATAGACAGCGAACTGTGAAGGCTGTGCCCTCCTAATGAGGTAGTGGCTTGGCTATACCAGCACCTGCATCACACAGGGACAAAAACTATGTGGGCAATTGCCAAAGGGTGGGATCTTCCTATTTCTTGGAGAGAAATAGAAGATGCCTGCCATGACTGTTCCACATGTGCCTGGGAAGCTCTTCACCCCCACAGGCTGGCAGCCACTGATGGACAGGTGGTGAGGGGGAGAATTTCTTTGACTCGGTGGCAAGTGAACTTTGTAGGGCCTCTGCCACTAGCAGAGAACGCCAGCTTTGCTTTAACAGCTATAGATGCAGCTACAGGTTTGCTATTTGCCTGGCCATGTAAGGCCGCTGACTAACGCTGTACACTTAAGGCGCCTGACTGCCTGACAGCCATGTATGGCCATCCTCTGATTATAGCGGGTGACTGGGGTACCCATTTCACTGGAAAAGAAGTCCAGCACTGGGCAAAGAGGCTGGAAATTCAATGGGTATTTCATATCCCTTATCACCCACAGGCAGGGATCTGACTGAGCCATATAATGGTTTGTTAAAACAAGGCTTGAGGCTGTCTATTGATTCCCCCCTTCTTGAAGAGGTAGACCTGACACATATGGAGGCTTTTACAGGTTCTCAATGAAAAACCACACAGGGGTGGAATCACCCCAGAGGAGGCTCTTCTGCATCCTGCTGCTGCACCAATACAACTGCAGGTGGCAACAACAGATATTTGCCTAAAACCTGGCTATGGTACCCAAGGTAATATCCTGTTGCCAGCCCCAACAGAGACTGCACAAGGACAGATGGTGGACTGGACTTGGCCATGGAAGATAAAGACACCCCACATGTGGTGGGAAGCTTTCCTAGCCCCATGTGGGCAAGGGCTGCAACATGACTTTCAGGTTGTACCCTGGGTGACAAGCACCTGGTCCCCTCATGTGCATGTCACCTGGCCAGGACCACAGGGAACTGCCTCAGTGTTGAAAGGTGTATTTGTACTCTCCCTGAGGTCTATCATGAGTTCCCCTGTTATGCTCCGTGTGGAGCCACAGGATGTGAGAAACCCATGATGTGCAACGCCTAACCAGAGACCCACTGCAAGAACGGTGGGCAGCCTGTCCAGTACCTGGCATTGGAGTTTGCTCTGTATTGGGTGTGTAGCCTGCACTCTAGTGGTTTGTTGTTGTAGCTTTCACTGTTGTTGTGGAATATGGGTACAAGCAGCAGCGGCGTTCGCCAGAAAGAAGCCACAGAGGGCCGAGCCTATGTAAACAGTGGGACAGAAGACCCTGAGGGGTGGATTGTGGAGAAGTTAACTGACAACACAGAGTCAGTCAGGCTCTCCTGTCCCACTCTCTCACGGCCTCATACCTTATGTTCTATCAACAACGATATTGCTGACCTTGGTAGCACTGGGCCTGCGCACCCACTTGGCCATGGGCCACTTTTGTCTGTCCTAGCATATCAGTAGTCTTTGAAGACTCCCTGCGGCGGCTGCTGCTGCCCAGAGAGAATAAACATGTCTGCAGTCCCCACAGCTCTTCAAGTCTTCTTCCATCTTCCCCGGTCACGCCTTATCTACTCCGGGTTCAGTGAACAGTGTGAGCGGCAAGACAACTACTTACCATGAACACGGGATTCTGAAAGTACTTTATATCCATGATTTTCTCCAACTCTCAAGACAGTTTCTGTGAGGAGAGCATTATTATCCGCCATTGTTGGAATGAGAAAGCCGAGTCCACAAGAAGCGCCAGGTTCCAGTGATTATAACCAGCCACCTGGGTTCTATCTTCTAAACCACGCAGCTGCTGCTTCTAAACTTCAGGAATCCTGAGAAGCACCAGCTGAGAGTGACAGAGGTGAGTTTCAGCCCCTAGTTCACCACTTCATATTTGGGGGACCTTTAGGAAGATGAATCACCTGACTCTTCATTCTCTCATCTGTAAAATGGGAAAAATAATGAATTTAAAACTTAGAGTGGAATGAAAAAGATTTATATATATAAATATATTAAAAATATATATTGGAATCACTTTGCTGTACATAGGAAACTAACACAATATTGTAAATTAACTATATTTCAATGAAAAAAAATTTTTTAACTTAGGGAGGATGCAAAGTTTAAATGATTAAGTGCCTACTGCTGGGAGGGATTGGGGGCAGGAGGAGAAGGGGACGACAGAGGATGGCATCACTGACTTGATGGATATGAGTTTGAGTGAACTCCGGGAGTTGGTGATGGACAGGGAGGCCTGGCATGCTGCGGTTCATGGGGTCGCAAAGAGTCGGACATGACTGAGCAACTGAACTGAACTGAACATGCTGATTAATATTATTAATTTCCAGAAATGTACAGTACAAATACAAAAATAATTTTGTAAAACGGAGCAGGGTCCATCCTATGAAGGAATAAATGTAGGAACACAAGGAGTCAGTACAGTTGTGTTAATCGAGACTATAAGCCTTCCAGAAGCCAAAACAACATACCATACCACTCTCTTTCTCCCAGAACGGATCTTACATCAGTTTCTTAGTGAAAACAGGGTTTTCAGAGTGGAGGAATTCAACTGGGGCCTTATGTAGAGGAAACTATGGCAAATAGCAGAGTCCATAAAATGAGAGTCACAGAAAAGCCTGAAGCAAATATCAAAGGTTGTTCTTGTAGCAATCCTAACTGAAAGATAAAGGCCTAACAGAAACTGTAATTTTGAGGCAGCAGTTGAACAGAGAATTAAGCTAATGCCGCTAAAGTGTTTTGAATCTATGGGCACTCCAGCCAATATCAATGTGCTCAGCCTTGTCTGATTCTATGACCCCATGGACTGTAGCCAGCCAGCCTCCTCTGTCCACGGGATTTTCCAGACAAGAATACTGGAGTGGCTTGTCATTTCCTTCTCGCAGAGATCAACCAGTCTCTAGCGTCTCCTGAATTGGCAGGCAGATTCTTTACCACTGTGCTACCTGGGTGATTGTTGTTTTTCAGTCACTCAGTTGTGACTTTTTGCGAACCCATGGAATGCAGCACACCAGGCTTCCCTGTCCTTTAGCATCTCCTGGAGCTTACTCAAACTCATGTCCATCAAGCAGGTGATGCCATCCAACCATCTCATCCTCTGTTGTCCCCTTCTCCACTTGCCTTCAATCTTTCCCAGCATCAAGGTATTTTCCAATGAGTTAACTCTTCGAATCAGGTGGCCAAAGTATTAGAGCTTCAGCTTCAGCATCAGTCCTTCCAATGAATATTCAAGACTGATTTCCTTTAGGACGGACTGGTTTGATCTCCTTGCAGTCCAAGACACTATTAAGAGTGTTCTCCAATACCATAGCTCAAAAGCATCAATTCTTCAGCACTCAGCCTTCTTTATGGTCCAAGTCTCACATTCATACATGACTACTGGAAAAACTATAGCTTTGATTAGGCGGACCTTTGTTGGCAAAGTAATGTCTCTGCTTTTTAATATGCTGTTTAGGTTTGTCATAGCTTTTCTTCCAAGTAGCAAACATCTTTTTATTTTAGGGCTGCAGTCAACATCTGCAGTAATTTTGGAACCCAAGAATACAAAGTCAGTCACTGTTTCCATTGCTTCCCCATTTATTTTCCATGAAGTGATGGGACTGGATGCCATGATCTTCTTTTTTTGAATGTTGGGTTTTCAGCCAGATTTTTCACTCTTCTCTTTCGCCTTCATCAAGACGCTCTTCAGTTCCTCTTTGCTTTCTGCCATAAGGGTGGTGTCATCAGCATATCTGAGGTTACTGATATTTCTCCTGGCAATCTTGATTCTAGCTTATGCTTCATCCAGCCCAGCATTTCACATGATGTACTCTGCATATAAGTTAATTAAGCAGGGTGACATATACAGCCTTGATGTACTCCCTTCACGATTTGGAACCAGTCCGCTGTTCCGTGTCCAGTTCTAACTGTTGCTTCTAGGCATGCATATAGGTTTCGCAGGAGGCAGGTAAGGTGGTCTGGGTTTCCCATATCTTTAAAATTTTTCCACAGTTTGTTGTGATCCACACAGTCAAAAGCTTTAGGGTATTCAATGAAATAGATGCTTTTCTGGAATTCTTTTGCTTTTCTATAACCCAACATATTGGAAATTTGATATCTGCTTCCTCTGCCTTTTCTAAATCGAGCTTGGACATCTGGAAGCTCTTGTTCATGTCCTGTTGAAGCCTAGCTTGGAGAATTTTGAGTATTACTTACGTAGTGTGTGAAATGAGAGCAATTGCGCACCTCCTGCATTGGTAGGTGGATTCTTTGCCACTGACCCCTGCTGCTGCTAAGTCGCTTCAGTCGTGTCCAACTCTGTACGACCCCAGAGACGGCAGCCCACCAGGCTCCCCCGTCCCTGGGATTCTCCAGGCAAGAACACTGGAGTGGGTTGCCATTTCCTTCTCCAATGCATGAAAGTAAAAAGGGAAAGTGAAGTCGCTCAGTCATGTCCGACTCTTAGCGACCTCATGGACTGCAGACTACCAGGCTCCTCCGTCCATGGGATTTTCCAGGCAAAAGTACTGGTGTGGGGTGCCATTGCCTTCTCTAACCCCTAGGGAATTCCAAATCACCTCGAGGGTTTGTTAAAACTCTGAATTCAGAGCTCCACCTGCAATGTTTCTGATTCAGTTATCTCCAGTGGGGCTGTAGGATTTGCATTCTAACAAGTCCTGGGGGAGGAAGATACCCTGGAGAAGGAAATGGCAACCCACTCCAGTATTCTTGCCTATGAAATCCCATGGACAGAAGACGCCTGGCAGGCTACAGCCCACGGGATCACAAAAGTCTTGGAAATGACTAGGTGAGTAAACAACAACGAGGTGATTTGGATGTTTGCTCACATGTGACACAAGAGTGCGTTAAGACCTGAAATATCTCTGAGAAGTGGTGGGAGCTTGTGTGCTTCAGTCATGTCTGACTCTGTACAACCCTATGGACTGTAACCCACCACTGGTAGCAGTGGTAAATTAAAATTTCAGCGCCTGTAATTCTGGCCATCTCCCAAGACAAAGAAATTCCCCTAAAGAAGAGTCTAGTTCTAAGAAATAGGGCCTCCCATTTTGCCTACTAATATGTTAGCCACAAAATACACATCTCTAAGTTTACCGGTCAAAGGAGCCTGCCAAATGCGCTTATGATATTAATCAATTTCCGATTAGAATGTTTGCCAGTGATGATGATTTTTTCTATTACAGTTAAAATTCAGTCTTTCCTCCCTACACCGTAAGTGTGGAGTCACTTTCTTCCAAAGACCACAGTATAGAAAGGGGTAGAAAGGGCAACTTTACAATGAGAAAACAAAAATGGCATTTTACTTCTGTGGTCTTCTTCCCAAGGATACACAACCTCAGTCTATCCCTAAGATAAACGTCAAACACATCCCAAGTAAGGGACATTCTACAAAACACCTGAATAGTATTCCTCAAAACTGTCAAAAGTCATGAAAAACAAGAAAAGTTTGAGAACCTATCATAGTCTAGAGAAGACCTGACAACAAAATGTCATGTGATAAACCTGGGTGGGATCTAGAACAGAAAAAGGGTATCAGGTAAAGAATAGCAAACGAATCTGAATAACGAATGGACTTCAGTTAACACTAATATATGAATCCTGGTTCGCCCATTGTGAACAAAGTACCAGACCAAGATAAGATGTTACAAAAAGGGAAACTGGTGTGGAATGTCTGAGAACCCTTTGTACTATCATAATAATTTTTCTGAAATCAGAAACTCTTCTAAAATTAAAAGTTCATTTTAAATTTCAGTCTTTCTTCTTGATAAGAAGCAGATATCCAGACGATTTGCACGTCAAGTTTTCTAATTAATAATGAAAATAGAATCCTCCTCTCCTATGCATATGTGCATTAGTCACTAAGCCCTGTCCAACTCTTTGCCACCCCATGGACTGTAACCCGCCAGGTTCCTCTGTCCATGGGATTCTCCAGGCAAGAACCTGGAGTGGGTAGCCATTCCCTTCTCCAGGGAATAATCACGAACTAGAGATCAAACCAGGGTCTCCTGCATTGCACGCGGACTCTTTACCATCAGAGGCTCCAGGGAAGCCCCACCTCACTCCCCCCACAACTTCCACGTGTTCCCTACCCACAACCATCCACTGGATGCTCTCCCCTCCGGTCCTGCACACCTCGCAAACCAACCACACGCTCCTGCAAAGTTAATCTGGTCCCTTCACCCAATGGCAAATGGGTGGTAGGTGGGACTTCGTTTGTTAAAATGAAATAAAGAAACACTGGCTCAATTAGGGGTAGCATGGCCAATGACTGTGGGGTTGCCCCTGTAAAGTGACTCAGGCATCTTCATGCCTTTCTTTGCTCCTCCCATTCCACCCATTCCCTATCCCTGTTTTTGCAAAGCACTGGCTGCAGTCTGAGAGGAACGGAGATGGCAGAGGCTGACGGTGATGACTCGCTCAACCCCATGTCGATCCTCATAGACGAGCTCCAGAACGAGGATATTCAGCTTCGCGTCAACAGCATCAATAAGCTGTCCACCATCGCGTTGGCCCTTGGAGTCGAAAAGACCCGCAGTGAGCTTCTGCCCCTCATTATAGACATCTTGTACGATGAGGACGAGGTCCTGTTGGCCCTGGCGGAGCAGCTGGGCACCTTCACCCCTCTGGTCGGAGGTCCCGAGTATGTTCACTGCCTGCTGCCACCCCTAGAGTTGCTGGCCGTGGTGGAGGAGGCCATAGTGCGGGAGAAGGCGGTGGAGTCCCTGAGGGCCATCTCGCATGAGCACTCACCCTCCCATCTCGAGGACCACTTTGTGCCACTCGTGAAGCGGCTGGTGGACGGCGACTTAGTCAACTCTCGCATCTCAGCCTGTAGCCTTTTCTCCGTCTGCTACCCTGGCGTGTCCATTGCCATCAAGGCGGAACTTCTACAGTGCTTCCGGGATCTGTGCTCAGATGACAACCTCTTGGTGCGATGTGCAGCAGCCTCCAACCTGGGGGATTTCGCCAAGGTGCTTGAGCTGGATGACATCAAGAGCGAGATCATCCCCATATTCTCCAACCTGGCCTCTGATGAGCAGGATTCGGTGCGGCTGCTAATGGTGGAAGTGTGCGTGAACATCGCCCAGCTCCTGCCCCAGGAGGCCCTGGAAGCCCTGGTGATGATCACCCTGTGCCAGGCTGCCGAGGACACATCCTGGCGCGTCCGTTACATGGTGGCCGACAAGTTCACAGAGCTCCAGACAGCAGTGGGGCCTGAGATCACCAAGACGGGCCTGGTCCCTGCCTTCCAGAACCTGATGAAAGACTGTGAGGCCGAGGTGAGGGCCGCTGCCTCCCACAACCTCAAAGAATTCTGTGAAAATCTCTCCACTGACTATCGGGAGAATGTGATCCTGACCGAGATCTTGCCCTGCAGCAAGGAGCTGGTCTCAGACATCAACCAGCATGTCAGGTCAGCCGTGGCCTCCGTCATCATGGGCCTCTGCCCCATCCTGGGCAAAGATAACACCATCGAGCACCTCATGCCCCTTTTCCTAGCTCTGCTGAGGGATGAGTGCCCGGATGTGCGGCTGAACATCATCTCCAACCTCAGCTGCATGAAAGAGGTGATCGGCATCCTGCAGCTGTCCAAATTCCTGCTCCCCACCATCATGGAGCTTGCGGAGGATGCCAAGTGGCGGGTGCGTCTGGCCATCGTTGAGTACATGCCTCTGTTGGCTGGACAGTTTGGGCTGGAGTTCTTTGATGCGCAGCTCCACTCCTTGTGCATGTCCTGGCTTGTGGATCATGTCTATGCCATCCGCGAGGCGGCCACCAACAACCTGAAGAAGCTGGTGGAGCTGTTTGGGAAGGAGTGGGCCCTTGCCACTACCATCCCCAGGGTCCTGACCCTGTCTGAGGAACCCAACTACCTGCACCGCATGACTACGCTCTTCTGCATCAATGTGCTGTCTGAGGTCTGTGGGCAGGAGATCACCACCAAGCACATGCTGCCCACAGTGCTGTATATGGCTGAGGACCCCGTCGCCAATGTTCGCTTCAACGTGGCCAAGTCCCTACAGAAGATTGGGTCTATCCTGGACAACAGCACACTGAAGACTGAGGTCAAGCCCATCCTGGAGAAGCTGACCCAGGACCGGGGACGTGGACGTCAAGTACTTTGCCCAGGAGGCTCTGACTGTCCTGTCTCTCGCCTGATGCTGGAAGAGGAGCCAACGCCAGCCTCTGGTATCCACTCTCCCCCTCCCTCCCCCCAAGTCCCTCCTTTGGGGAGACAGTGCCCTTGGCTGTCACTCCCTGTGCATGTTCTGACCCCAGGCCCCTCCCCCAGCACGGTTGCTGGCCCCAGCCTGGGAATCCAACTTCTCACCATCCACTCCCTCGGGGTTGGGGGTGCCCAAGGTGGGACAGAGCAGAGATCCTAGGAGGAAGGGTTGTTCATGCTGCGCTGTGTGGTGATGCTGGCATCCCAGGTTGCAGGCTCCTGTTGCTATGAGGACCCCTCCCCTATCGATTTCACCACCTCCCTTCCTTCCCCCTCAGTTGGTTGTTTGTGTCAGTTGTGCCATTTTTATTTTATTCCTTTTACCTCCTTTGCCAGAGAAATAAAGATCTAGAAAATTTTTTAAAAATGAAAATAGATTCATGGGAAAATACATGTTTCCGCCAAAAAGAAATGGTAGCTCTTTCTACAAATCACAAGGATTCTTACTGTTTTAATACCTTCCAAACTTCCTAATTTGCATCATTGTTCTAAAAATATTATGTGAAAAGATTGTCACAAAATATTTTCATATTTTCTCCCTTGCTTCTCTTTAGCTGGACATGAATATTCACCTTTTTTCTATTTGAATGAGTTATTGCTTGTTTTTCCACATCTGCTTAAGTGAGTAATATTGTAAGCCTCAATTAACTGTATCTTGAATCTGCAGATTCAATTTCCTTATCTTGGACCCTTTTATTTAACGAACCTAAATAATTCTATTAAACATGAGGCATTCAGCTTCCCTCTAATTATCTGGAGAACTCTGGGAAAGAACTGGGACCACTTTGTTCCAGCTAACCTTAGACTGCGGTGGAAAGTCATTCTCCAGCTCTTTTTGATACTTTGTGGAAGCAGCTATAAAAGGGAACCAAACACCCAAGAATTTCACAAACATTTGGCAAAGTAAAATGTGAGTAGGGAATTCTATATAGTCCATTAAATAAGAATCAAAAATAGAAGCCTTTTCTGCAGTGCTTGGCTCCAAATTAATTACTTAATTTTGTTTTCTCCTGCACCATGGAGCTTGAGGGAACTTAGTTCCTGGACCAGGGATGGAACTGGCACCCCTGGCAATGAAAGCTCAAAGTCTTATCCACTGGACTGCTAGGGAATTCCCCCAAATTAATTTTTTTTAGAAAAAAAAGACCCATGTAAGAAGTGTGTTGTAAAATTATGTTATGAAGCTGATTTGAGGCAGGGAAATACCACTCTAGGTATAAATTACAGATTTTTAGCATGGCATAACTGGTAAAAAGTAGAAGAAAAAGGACCAGCTTAGGTGGTTTAGGCCACAACAGACAGAACAAGACCCATCAAATTAAACCAGTTTCTTCCTCTTATCCACAAAAAGACATTACTAAGTAAGATTCAGTAGTTCAGGTCTTTATGGAGAGTGGCATAACTTTAGAGTTCTGGTAAAGTCTCTGAGTAGCTAAGCAAATGAGCACATTTTAAAAGTTATACTCCAGTTGGAAAGATTATCAGACTGATTTAGGAGATCTGGCTCTACAACTGGTAATGGTAGCTCAGCTAGTAAAGAATCCACCTGAAATGCAGGAGACCCTAGTTTGATTCCTGGGTCTCGAAGATTCCCCTGGAGAAGGGACAGGCTATCCACTGCAGTTTTCTTGGGCTTCCCTGATGGCTCAGACAGTAATGAATCTCCCTGAAATTTGAGAGACCTGGGTTGGGAAGAACCCCTGGAGAAAGAAATGGCAACCCACTCCAGTATTCTTGCCTATGAAATCCCATGGACAGAAGACGCCTGGCGGGCTACAGTCCATAAGGTCACAAAAGTCTTGGAAATGACTAGGTGAGTAAACAACAACGAGGTGATTTGGATGTTTGCTCACATGTGACACAAGAGTGCGTTAAGACCTGAAATATCTCTGAGAAGTGGTGGGAGCTTGTGTGCTTCAGTCATGTCTGACTCTGTACAACCCTATGGACTGTAACCCACCACTGGTAGCAGTGGTAAATTAAAATTTCAGCGCCTGTAATTCTGGCCATCTCCCAAGACAAAGAAATTCCCCTAAAGAAGGGTCTGGTTCTTAGAAATAGGGCCGCCCACTTTGCCTACTAATATGTTAGCCACAAAATACACATCTCTAAGTTTACCAGTTAAAGGAGCCTGCCAAATGCACTTATGATATTAATCACTTTCCGATTAGAATGTTTGCCAATGATGATGATTTTTTTCTATTACAGTTAAAATTCAGTCTTTCCTCCCTACACCGTAAGTGTGGAGTCACTTTCTTCCAAAGACCACAGTATAGAAAGGGGTAGAAAGGGCAACTTTACAATGAGAAAACAAAAATGGCATTTTACTTCTGTGGTCTTCTTCCCAAGGATACACAACCTCAGTCTATCCCTAAGATAAACGTCAAACACATCCCAAGTAAGGGACATTCTACAAAACACCTGAATAGTATTCCTCAAAACTGTCAAAAGTCATGAAAAACAAGAAAAGTTTGAGAACCTATCATAGTCTAGAGGAGACCTGACAACAAAATGTCATGTGATAAACCTGGGTGGGATCTAGAATAGAAAAAGGGTATCAGGTAAAGAAGAGCAAACGAATCTGAATAATGAATGGACTTCAGTTAACACTAATATATGAATCCTGGTTCGCCCATTGTGAACAAAGTACCAGACCAAGATAAGATGTTACAAAAAGGGAAATTGGTGTGGGATATTTGAGAACCCTTTTGTACTTTCATAATTTTTCTGAAATCTGAAACTCTTCTAAAATTAAAAGTTCATTTTAAATTTCAGTCTTTCTTCTTGATAAGAAGCAGATATGCAGATGATTTGCAGGTCGTTTTCTAATTAATAATGAAAATAGAATCCTCCTCTCCTATGCGTGTGTGCATTAATCACTAAATCACGTACGATTCTGCCACCGCGTGGACTGTACCTAACACCTCAGAGGCCAGGCTCTGTCCATGGAATTCTCTAGGCAAGAATACTGGAGTGGGTAGCCATTCCCTTCTCCAGGGGATCATCCCGACCTAGAGATCAAACCATGGTGTCCTGTGACGCAGGTGGACTCTTTACCAGAGGATCCATGAAAACCCATTCCACTCCCCCAACAACCTCTGTACCTCCCCCACCCCCAACTCTCCACTGCGTCGTCCCCCGTCCCATCATGCACTCCACCCAACCCCACCTCAGGTTCCTGCAGTTAATGTGGTCTCTTCAGCCAATGGCAAATGGGTGGTAGGTGGGACTTCGTTTGTTTGGACAAATGAAATGAAACGCAGGTTCAGGACGGCGTAGCGTGGCCAATGACTGTGGAGGAGTCCCTGTAAAGTGGCTCAGGTATCCCTACGCCTTTCTTGACTCCGCCCATTGCAGCCATTCCCTATCCCTGTTTACACAAAGCGCTGGCTGCAGTCTGAGAGGAACAAAGATGGCGGAGGCTGACGGCGATAACTCGCTCGACCCCATGTCGATCCTCATAGACGAGCTCCAGAATGAGGATATTCAGCATCGCGTCAACAGCATCAATAAGCTGTCCACCATCGCGTTGGCCCTTGGAGTCGAAAAGACCCGCAGTGAGCTTCTGCCCCTCATTATAGACATCCTGTACGATGAGGACGAGGTCCTGTTGGCCCTGGCAGAGCAGCTGGGCACCTTCACCCCTCTGGTCGGAGGTCCCGAGTATGTTCACTGCCTGCTGCCACCCCTAGAGTTGCTGGCCGTGGTGGAGGAGGCCATAGTGCGGGAGAAGGCGGTGGAGTCCCTGAGGGCCATCTCGCATGAGCACTCACCCTCCCATCTCGAGGACCACTTTGTGCCACTCGTGAAGCGGCTGGTGGGCGGCGACTTAGTCAACTCTCGCATCTCAGCCTGTAGCCTTTTCTCCGTCTGCTACCCTGGCGTGTCCATTGCCATCAAGGCGGAACTTCTACAGTGCTTCCGGGATCTGTGCTCAGATGACAACCTCTTGGTGCGATGTGCAGCAGCCTCCAACCTGGGGGATTTCGCCAAGGTGCTTGAGATAGACGACATCAAGAGCGAGATCATCCCCATATTCTCCAACCTGGCCTCTGATGAGCAGGATTCGGTGCGGCTGCTAATGGTGGAAGTGTGCGTGAACATCGCCCAGCTCCTGCCCCAGGAGGCCCTGGAAGCCCTGGTGATGATCACCCTGTGCCAGGCTGCCGAGGACACATCCTGGCGCGTCCGTTACATGGTGGCCAGCAAGTTCACAGATCTCCAGACAGTAGTGGGGCCTGAGATCACCAAGACGGGCCTGGTCCCTGCCTTCCAGAACCTGATGAAAGACTGTGAGGCCGAGGTGAGGGCCGCTGCCTCCCACAACCTCAAAGAATTCTGTGAAAATCTCTCCACTGACTATCGGGAGAATGTGATCCTGACCGAGATCTTGCCCTGCAGCAAGGAGCTGGTCTCAGACATCAACCAGCATGTCAGGTCAGCCGTGGCCTCCGTCATCATGGGCCTCTGCCCCATCCTGGGCAAAGATAACACCATCGAGCACCTCATGCCCCTTTTCCTGGCTCTGCTGAGGGATGAGTGCCCGGATGTGCGGCTGAACGTCATCTACAACCTCGATTGCATGAAAGAGGTGATTGGCATCCAGCAGCTGTCCAAGTTCCTGCTCCCCACCATCATGGAGCTTGCGGAGGATGCCAAGTGGCGGGTGCGTCTGGCCATCGTTGAGTACATGCCTCTGTTGGCTGGACAGTTTGGGCTGGAGTTCTTTGATGCGCAGCTCCACTCCTTGTGCATGTCCTGGCTTGTGGATCATGTCTATGCCATCCGCGAGGCGGCCACCAACAACCTGAAGAAGCTGGTGGAGCTGTTTGGGAAGGAGTGGGCCCTTGCCACTACCATCCCCAGGGTCCTGACCCTGTCTGAGGAACCCAACTACCTGCACCGCATGACTACGCTCTTCTGCATCAATGTGCTGTCTGAGGTCTGTGGGCAGGAGATCACCACCAAGCACATGCTGCCCACAGTGCTGTATATGGCTGAGGACCCCGTCGCCAATGTTCGCTTCAACGTGGCCAAGTCCCTACAGAAGATTGGGTCTATCCTGGACAACAGCACACTGAAGACTGAGGTCAAGCCCATCCTGGAGAAGCTGACCCAGGACCGGGACGTGGACGTCAAGTACTTTGCCCAGGAGGCTCTGACTGTCCTGTCTCTCGCCTGATGCTGGAAGAGGAGCCAACGCCAGCCTCTGGTATCCACTCTCCCCCTCCCTCCCCCCAAGTCCCTCCTTTGGGGAGACAGTGCCCTTGGCTGTCACTCCCTGTGCATGTTCTGACCCCAGGCCCCTCCCCCAGCACAGTTGCTGGCCCCAGCCTGGGAATCCAACTTCTCACCATCCACTCCCTCGGGGTTGGGGGTGCCCAAGGTGGGACAGAGCAGAGATCCTAGGAGGAAGGGTTGTTCATGCTGCGCTGTGTGGTGATGCTGGCATCCCAGGTTGCAGGCTCCTGTTGCTATGAGGACCCCTCCCCTATCGATTTCTCCACCTCCCTTCCTTCCCCCTCAGTCAGTTGTTTGTGTCAGTTGTGCCATTTTTATTTTATTCCTTTTACCCCCTTTGCCAGCAAAATAAATGTCTAGAAATTTTTAAAAGATGAAATAGATTCATGGGAAAATACATGTTTCTGCCAAAAAAAAATGGTAGCTCTTTCTACAAATCACAAGGATTCTTACTGTTTTAATACCTTCCATACTTCCTAATATGCATCATTATTGTTCTAAAAATATTATGTGAAAAGACTAACGTTTTCATATTTTTCTTTCTTGCTTCTCTTTAGCTGGACATGAATATTCACCTTTTTTCTGTTTGATTGAGTTATTGCCTGTTTCCCACATCTGCTTGAGTGAGTATCATTGTAAGCCTCAATTAACTGTATATTGAATTTGCAGATTTGGCAAAGTAAAATGTGAGTGGGGAATTCTATACAGTCTATTAAATAAGAATCAAAAATAGAAGCCTTTTCTGCAGTGCTTGGCTCTAAATTAATTACTTAATTATTTTTTCCATGCACCATGGAGCTTGAGGGAACTTAGTTCCTGGACCAGGGATGGAACTGGCACCCTTGGCAATGAAAGCTCAAAGTCTTATCCACTGGACTGCTAGGGAATTCCCCCAAATTAATATTTTTTAAAAAAAAAGATCCATGTAAGAACTGTTGTAAAATTATGTTACGAAGCTGATTTAAGGCAGGGAAATACCACTCTAGGTATAAACTGCAGATTTTTAGTACGGCATAACTGGTAAAAAGTAGGAAAAAAAGGACCAGCTTAGGTGGTTTAGGCCACAACAGACATAACAAGACCCATCAAATTAAACCAGTTGCTTCCTTTTACCCACAAAAAGACATTACTAAAATTCAGAAGTTCAGGTCTTTATGGAGAGTGGCATAACTTTAGAGTTCTGGTAAGGTCTCTGAGTAGCTAAGCAAATGAGCATATTTCAAAAGTTATACTCCAGTTAGAAAGACTATCAGACTGATTTAGGAGACCTGGTTCTACCACTGGTAATGGTAGCTCAGCTGGTAAAGAATCTACCCGGAATGCAGGAGACCCCAGTTTGATTCCTGGGTCTGGAAGATTCCCCTGGAGAAGGGATAGACTACCTACTCAGTATTCTTGGACTTCTCCATTGGCTCATTCAGTAAAGAATCTGCTTGCAATGTGGGAGACCCGGGTTCGATCCCTGGGTTGGGAAGTTCCCCTGGAGAAGGAAATGACAACCCACTCCAGTTTTCTTGCCTGGAGGATCTCCATGGACAGTGGAGCTGGCGGGCCACAGTCAATGGGGTCACAAAGAGTCGGACACAACTGAGTGACTAAGCAGAGCACTTGATGAACAGGGGTTTGTTTTCTCCTTCATAAAAAAAGTAATCATACATTTGAACAGGAGCTCTTAGTTCCCAATAGACTTTTTGTATACTGTATCATTTCATCCTGACAAAAACAATAGAATTTATAAGGCAGGGATTTTTCTTACTTTCACAGATGAGGAAATAGAGTTTAAAGAATTTATGCCATGAGTTGGGTCACACAATGACAAAGTGGAAAGCAGGAAGTTGACCTCACGTTTTCTGACTTCCATTCTCTGCTCTTCACACATCACCACAAAGCTATCTAAAGATGCCTTTTTGCTCTAAATTTCCATTATCCTTTGACTAAAATATGGCTTTTAAATTTCAATTCATAATCTCTCTCCAGCTAACTAAATATGAACGTTTCTACATCTTCACTTCCCAAAAGTCAATATGTTTTTCCATTTTAAAATGAGAAAAAAGATTGGAGATTTTTAAAAGTATAAGAATCAATCATAATTTTAGCATCTTTTATAGATGTAAAGGGCTTTGCCTGCTTTAAAAAAAATCGAGGCAATTCTTCAGAGGAGCGTAGGGATTCTTAATAAAGTTGCAGTCTAAACATGGACCAATATGCTATCACAAAACAACATGAGTTATAGGGTCCATGAGCTTGTTTTGTTCCTCAGTCTAAATTGTGGTAGGTGATAAATAACACATTCTTAAAAAGGTTAAAGTAATGAAGAGCAAATAAGTAGGTGTTTTTTTTTAATAAATCATGTTTAAAAACTACAGTAGACAATATTCCCCTACTTTTGGCATTTTAACTGTGAAATGAGAATCTAAATGTTGAAAATTAGATTATGAGAAGTGAAAGTAAGATTTTGGTAAAATTCTGGCACTGCCACTTCTCTGTATAAGTATCAATTACACAATTAATCATTTCAAATTATGTTGAGGGGTAATCTAAAAAAAATTCTAAATATTATCTCAGAAATTAGAGAAGCAGACTGGTCTTTAAAATACTAGATTTATCTCTATCTCCAAGAGATATCCACACTTCTGGGCTGATCACAGCATCATTTGCAATAGTCCAGATATGGAAACAACTCAAGTGTCCATCAACACTTGATGAATGGATAATGAAAATGTGGTACATGTATGGAATATTATTTATTCTATAAAAGAAGGAAATTCTGTCATTTGCAACAACACATGAAAGTGGAAGACATTATGATTAGTGAAATTAGCCAGACAGAGAAAAATACTGAATTGTCTCACTCGTATGTGGAATCTAGAAAGTGAACTCATAAAAGTAGAAAGTAGGATGATGGTGGCCAGGGGCTGGTGGTGCAAAGGGTGGGAGGGAATTGGGGCTATTGGTCAAAGGGTACATACTTTCAGTTAAGCAGGATGAATATGTTCTGGAGATCTAATGTACTATATAGTGACTATAGTTAAAAATATAGTATTGCATACTTGAAATTTGCTAAGAGAATAGATCTTAAGTTTTCTTAACAAACACAAATGGTAACTATATGAGTTGATGGATATGTTAATTACCTTGATGGTGGTGATCATTTCACAGTGTATACATACATCAAAACATCGTGTTGTAACTTTAAACATATATAATTTTTAGTTGTCAAATATGCTTCATTAAAGCTGCTGCTGCTGCTAAGTCGCTTCAGTCGTGTCTGACTCTGTGCGACCCCATAGATGGCAGCCCACCAGGCTCCCCTGTCCCTAGGATTCTCCAGGCAAGAACACTGGAGTGGGTTCATTAAAGCTAGGGAAAATATTATAGTTCTCCTAAAATAACTACAAACTTGGAAAACCAAAATTATTTCACTAGTCATACAGAACACACACACATATGTACAACTGCCTCTGTTTTCAAATCCTATTAAAAGTACAGGGGAAAGAGAACATACAAATACATCTATATTAGTGCTAGAAAGTTGAGGAAGGTATCAGAGGATCAGAGCAGTAAGGAAAGACATAAAGCAAGTCAAACTGACAGAAAATCTAAACACTATTAAAGAAATTGTAAACTTATCAGGACAAAAGTGAGGAACATGCAAGAAAACGTCAGTTTTCTCAGAAGCCTGAAATAATCCCCAAACTAGAGCCATGGAGGCTTGGAAAAGGAAGAGGCAATAAGTAAACAGCTGATTAAAGGAATAGAAGGGAGCTGGACTGATCCCCTAACCACAGAACCATGACTGTGGCATTTGCTACAGACTCTAAAGTATTCTCACCTGGAAAATACTATGGACAGAGGAACCTGGTGTGCTGCAGTCCAGAGGGTAGCAAGGAGTCAGACGTGACTGAGTGAGAACACACTAAAGAATTTAGAACAACTCTGCATATAACACTAGAGTTTTGACAACTACCCTCAGAATGTCCCTTGTGGTAAGAGAAGGAGGACACTGCCATGAGTCGTATACGGCCATTATGAGGAAACAGAAGACTCTGCATCCAAGAAACAAGCTCCCCATACACCCTAAATGAAAGGGCATGCAGCCATATAGCCCCTGCTTCCCTCAGTGAGTGCTGGATTGAGAATCCCTATCGTTAAAACATTTACCCATTACCAAGGATATGGAGATTCTCTCCTTGGATGCAGAAACTAAGCTTGAACTAACCAATAAGTATCAATCAAGGGTAATTATGTATAAATATGGACAGAACACCAAGAACCCTCATACGTTAGAGGAAAATCAACAAAATGAAAGAAAACTACCAAACTCAACAACCAGAAAAATTAACTTCACAAGAAACAGTGTCAGCACAGAAAAAAGAAATGTAAGTTTTCAGTGTGGTTTAAAACCATTTAGAAATAACAGGCTTCTATAAAAAAGGAACTTCCCTGGGTGAAATCTGAAAACAGTCCTGGTACAGGGAGGGCAAGGAGAGATCAAAAAAAAAAAAATGCAGGCACCCCAGACTGGTAGGTGTCAGGGTTAAGCAACGAGGGAATTACCCAGGAGGGTTGTCTGGGCACCATGAAATGACTAGATCTCCATTCCCATTAAGTCTATATAGAGACCTTAATAGGTTCAGTCATGTATGCTGTCCGGCCTCAACACACCTGACTCTCTCAAGGCTGTGTCCTTGAAATGGCTTGGGCAAAAAGACCAGAGGATGGAGCATATATTGCAAGGACAGAGGAGGAGCTTCGGACAGCCTGGGTCAAGCAGCAATCATGCCCTCTCCAGGTCTGCTTCTAATAAGAAGCAACTGAGACCTTGAAAATGTTAAATATTATGGCCACTTTTCAAAAAGTTCAATGGGTGGGCTGAGGTCATAATAAAAAAGCAGGAAAATCAAACCAGGAGTTCTCCTGGAGTACTATGCAGAAAAATAAACCTGAAGAGTATGAGGAAAACTAAAAGGCTTAGAAGGGTAGGTAGATTCAGTGGTTCCATTGCACTATTAACAGGGGTTCCAGAGAGAGAAAACAGAATGGAGTTGAGAGAATCATCCAAAAAATAAGAGAAATTTTTCACTGAGCTGAGGAAACATGACTCTTTAGTTGGTAAAATCCACCAAGTGTCCTGTGGTAATGGAGGACATCAGCATAGACAAGTACTGGTAGAACTTCTGAACAACAGTAACAGCTTTCTGAGAGGTAAACCAAGTTGGACTCACATGTACTTCCTGTCCATACCAGGGGAGGCTAAAAGAAAAAAAAAAGGAGGAAAAAAAGTGTCTAAGTGCTATGAATATGTTGCTCATGGAAATGTAAATTGATCCAAACTTTTTATCAAGCAACTTGGCAATAACTATGGAAATTAAGAAAGCACATACACTTTGACTGTGCAGCTACATTTCTAGGAATCTACCCTACAGGTAAATTTGCACAGGTACAAAATGATATCCACAGATGCATACTGACTGTGCTACCTACAGTGAACCCCAACCCACCTTGGCAACTTGTCTCCTCCATCTAATCACCACGCCTATTCCTCTCCCTCCTTAACTCTCTCAATTTCCTCAGAGGTCCAACAGGCTGACTGTAATACTATTTCTTCCCCCTCCTAACCACCCCAGGATCTTACTTTTCTAAACAATTTTATATTTCTGTACATCTACAAGCAAGGTTTGGGCTTCCTAGGTGGCGCTAGTAGTAAAGAGCCCGCCTGCCAATGCAGGAGATATAAGAGATACAGGTTCGATCCTTGGGTTGGGAAGATCCCCTGGAGAAGGTAATGGCAACCACTCCAGTATTCTTGCCTGGAGAATCCCATGGACAGAGGAGCCTGGTGGGCCACAGTCCATAGGGTCATACATAGTTGGACACAGCTGAAGTGAATGAGCATGCATGCACAAGCAAGGTAATGATATATACTGGGAAAGTATTTTTATGCCCAAATACTTCTCATTTCAATATAACCAGTGTATGGGGTGTGGAGAGTTTGGGGGAGAATGGATATATGCATATGTATGGCTGAGTCCCTTTGCTGTTTAACTGAAATTATCACAACATTGTTAATCAGCTATGCTACTGCTGCTGCTAAGTTGCTTCAGTCATGTCCAACTCTGTGCGACCCCATAGATGGCAGCCCACCAGGCTCCCCCCTCCCTGGGATTCTCCAGGCAAGAATACTGGAGTGGGATACCATTTCCTTCTCCAATGCATGAAAGTGAAAAGTGAAAGTGAAGTTGCTCAGTCATGTCCGACTCTCAGCAACCCCATAGACTGCAGCCTACCAGGCTCCTCCGTCCATGGGATTTTCCAGGCAAGAGTACCGGAGTGGGTTGCCATTGCCTTCTCTGGTTAATCAGCTATACCCCAATACAAATAAAAAGGTGTAAAAAAAAATAAAAGATAATCGGTGCTATTGGAGAATGCCAAATGGGAAGATTCCAGAAGCCAAGTTTTTCTCATTTTGAAGAAAGGTGTCTTTTTTTCTCTCTCTAAATTTCTTTCTTAAATAATGTCACACATAAGATGTGTCACAATTCTCCCTAGAAGTGTAAAATATAGCTAGAAGTAGTCCATTCAAAGGGAGAAAAGAGCACAACATGAGAAAAGAGACAAGAGACTTTGAAAATTAAGTCTACAAACTACAGGTTGCCTGGAAAGAGTAGGAGGGTCTCCTCTTTGAGCTCAGCATGAGTCTGTTTAAAGCTAATTCAAAACCCTTCCAAATGAGCTTATTAGATTCTAATTTGGTGGCTCAGAACCTAATAAGAATTCAGATCAAACTGTTCTTCTTTCTCAAAGAGAAAGCATTGTCAAAGAGCCAAAATTGGAGTGGGTGTTGGGGGAACTGAGTTATACAGCTTTCACATTATGATTCACCTCACCACCAGTGAACCCTCCTCCATCTCAGTAGCATCTGTCAGACATTTTTATTCAAATTCCTTTCCACTAAGGGCAATCAGAAGCTGAAGAGATGCTCCTTCAGAAGTGACCTCCACAAAAATCAAAGTCAATAATATGGCCAGCTGACACAGAGGATGTCAAGAAGTGCAAACTAACGATGACAAAGAAAAAGGCAAAACTGTGAGACAGGAAAAAAAAAAAAAACAATCACAGGCCAGGATGAAAAATTAGGGCAATTATCTGGATAAGTCCACCTCAAAACGTGCTACCTGATGATTGACATAAATGTGTGTTCTTCTCTGGTCTCCATTTTCACAATAGATGGAACAGTGGAACTGCAATAATAGCTTTCTATTTAAGTTTAAAGGGAATGTGCCTTCTTTGCTCCTGCTTTACACTTTATATCTGTTGTGAAGGAATGCTTTATAAATATAATGCTAACTAAAAGCTTGGCTTAGAATGAAAATAATATTCATCTGGATTATCCAGATATCAGTTCCAATTCTTCACTTCAGTTAGACTTCTAGAATTGGGTTAACTGGAGTGACTGATTCAGAAGCAACTTAGAGATCACTATAAATGAGCTAGTACCGGTACTGATTTACCATTTCATCTGAATTTCGAGTAAACACACATACACAGGCAATCACAAGCACACAAACTCACACCCTCACCACAGAAACACACAAACACACAGTCCCCTGTTTAACAGAACTTTGGGAAAGGTTATTCATATTTAGCAATGTTTAAAATTCTTTCCAAGATAACTACGATGTTGGCAAATTATAATCCTACTTAACAAAAATGAGGAAGGAGAAGGAAACCACTATTTGTTGAGCACCTAATTTGCACCATGTTTTACAGTGCAC
Source organism: Capra hircus (assembly GCF_001704415.2). Lineage (NCBI taxonomy): Eukaryota > Metazoa > Chordata > Mammalia > Artiodactyla > Bovidae > Capra > Capra hircus. The sequence continues at coordinate 44,742,716 of NW_017189516.1, forward strand.
ATTACTTTCTTCATTTCATTAAATCTTTATATAACCCTTGTCAGGAAGGCATTATGAGATGAGAATCCTGAGGAGGCTTAGAAAGGTCTGGTATACCTTGCCCAAAGACAAACAGCTAAGAAAAGGCAGGCCCAAGAGACCAAACTAAATTTCATCTTGTTCTGAAATCAGACCCACTGACACTCCACAAATTTAGACTTTATTTACCATGAGGCTGGTACATAGGAGTGAGTCACTTAGTGAGTAAGGAAACCTGACAGGGCAGTCCCAGAAAGGAAGCTCTTCCTTTGTCAAATATTGTATTTTCTCTCTTCATTCTCCATAACAGGCCCATTTAGACATTTCCACCACCAAGTTTAAGGTTTGAGTGCAGAAAGAGACCTAAGAAAGCACCTTGGCCAATGCCTGCCTGTGTCCTTCCCTACATTAGTCAGCTATTTGCTGATGCAGCTGTAACCCCAATATCTATCCCTCCATTCCCAGTTATAGGTCACAGCAGACAGAAATTCAGACAATGGCAAGGGACATGAAGTCAACAAGACATAATTAAGATGAACACCCATCAAAATAGTTCAGATCTACCAGCCATGATCTGGTTTTTTATTCACTAGTATTTTATCCAGGAGAAGGCAATGGCAACCCACTCCGGTACTCTTGCCTGGAAAATCCCACGGACGGAGGAGCCTGATAGGCTTCAGTCCATGGGGTTGCGAAGAGTCGGACACGACTGAGCGACTTCACTTTCCCTTTTCACGTTCATGCATTGGAGAAGGAAATGGCAACCCACTCCAGTATTCTTGCCTGGAGAATCCCAGGGATGGCAGAGCCTGGTAGGCTGTCGTCTATGGGGTCGCACAGAGTCGGACATGACTGAAGTGACTTAGCAGCAGCAGTATTTTATCCAGAGAAGAAAACTAACAGTGCTCTAAGTACACCCACAAACTTAATTACAAACACCAACAATAAATTTTAATCAAAATTGCAGATATATAATAAAATACTCCGAGGAAGTTTATAATGCCATTTTGCCATTATCCCTTATATGCAAGAATGAAAAAAGGCAAATTTCACTTTCTCCCACTAATTTTTAAATTAACAGGTAATACCTCTGTCCTGAGTTCTGATTTCAATTCTCTGTACTTGATCCAAATATCATATTTAAACTAGAAAAGGAAACAGCCCTGCTCTAACTCTTGCGGTTAACTAACTAGCTTCACAAACAAGTGGGGAATTGTCCTTTTTGTCAAATACTGTATAAACTCTTTTAGCTATAATTCATAAAACAATGCACCAAGATTGGCATTATGGTACATTAAATGCAGACTCAGCTTTGTAGTCCTGTTTTCATTGTCAAGTGAGAAATTTTGAAGATAAATGAACCCTGGGAATTTCAAGATCTAGAATGTGATACCAGCTGGTGCATGGAGGAAATAAATTCTATCAGGCTCCCTGACATCTCCTGCTGCTGCCTGGAGCTGGGAAGTCTGCAAGGTTGTAAGAGGACCCAGTTTGTCCTTGTCTCTCTCACAGTGTAAGTGGCGGG